>NC_143521.1:45888506-46600173 GCF_031878675.1 Megascapheus bottae
ATAAATCTTTCTATTACACCTGACACCTTCCTGTGAGCCCTATAAGATTGTTTCATTATAGAAACAATTATAGAAACTGACTGTGTCAGTCAAGCCTCTGTTCCTTTAATGAGGTAGCATAAAACAGTGCCACCCCATAATTCTCAACTTCATTTTTGGCTATATGATTTGTACTTTGAGACATATTTGTCTCTAATTAGGGAAGAAATTATCCCAAGCAAGAAAAATGAAAAATTAAGTGAGGTTTTAGAGGGCTTCAGATCGATGGAAAGTACAACATTTGAGAAACCTGGGTATAAAAAAGACACATGAAATCTTGGTCAGAGTCCCAAAGATTACTTCTCTGAACAGTAGAAAATGAGAGGAGACACAGGAAGCTAAATAACTAAGATCACAGGCATGAGCCACTGGCACCCACCATACCCACCATCTTGCAAAAAGGTTAAAAATAATCATCTTTTCTAGTTGCCACTGCAAAATATAAATGCCAGAAAAGGTTCTTCTTCTGACTTTTTTCTGTTACTGGTAGTGCAACGTGAACACTGGAAGGTTTATGCAGTAGGAATGCCAAGATGGAAAGCCTGGGCTAGGAATAGGCCCTAGTTTTTCACATCTGTATACAAATCCCTGCCTTCGCTCAATCTTGAATAACTCACTCTGAAAGATCATGTTTCACAGACAGCCTTCTTTTTCTCCTCTCCATCTGTGCCATATCTCAGCCATGATTGGCAGGAGAACACGGGGTAGGTCCACCATTGCCCCTCAGTGCAGACAAGCCAGGCATCGCTATTCCCACTCCTCTGCTCATCTCATCACAAGGCTTGGGCTTGTTCCTCTCCTTTTTTTCTTGTAGATTACGTTCGTAAGTACTATTCATAATCTGAATGCTACTTAAAAAAATCTGGCAGGAAATCAAAAGGCAGTATATTTTGTCTTGCCAGGAAAAAGCAATTGTCACACTCTGGGTAGCCAAGAAAACCAAGTCCAAACATTGTCCAGGCACTGTAATGAAAAGGAATGAAGAAGGTTCTTGTTAACTGCCCATGTCTGCCTCTACTTTAGCAACAATTCATTCTGCAACAACCTCATAACACAGCTGAAGGAACTGAGTTTGTGACCCAAGTCATTCCTCATTCTGATTAAAAGAATCTTGTAAGTCTAGACATAGATTAGTTAAGTTCCTCTAAAAGGGAAAATGTAATTAGGGCAATAAAAGAAATGAAACTTTCCAAATATGTAAGAGACTTGGGGAACCAAAGCAAAAGCTTCCTGAGAAATAATGATCCTCTCCTAAGGTAGAATAGACCTGGGTTTTAGACAATGCCAAGAATTATAGAAATAATGTCATTTGGGGATTAAATTGTGTGATCATGGATGACCCTCCAAATATATTTTATTCACCTGGCTTTGGCTGTCTGCATCTACGGATTTGAAAAGGGGCCAACACCACCATGGGGCGAGCAGTCAAATTGTTCCTGGTTTACTCGATGTAAGAAAGATTGGATTTTTAAGTAGTTGAATCTATCGATCAGTTCCTTTGTGATTTCTTCTATGGCTTTTATGTCAGAAAGTCCTTCTTCATTCCAAAATTGGATCAATAGTCTCTTGCATTTTCTTCTAGACCGTTCAGGGTTTCTTTCTGAACTCTTTAACTCTTCAGTCTCTAGAACTTATTTTTAAAGTTAGTAAAGATTAATTTTATTTGACATTGACCAACAATGTTGATACTTCCTTAATATTTTGATTATGTGTGTGTATTGGTACTAAAGCTTCAATTCAGTGCCTGGGTGGCTTCTTTCCTCAAGGCTAGCACTCTACCATTTGAGCCACAGCTCCAGTTTGGGCTTCTAGGTAGTTAATTGTAGATAAGATTCTCATAGACTTATACCAAATTTTAGACTCTATTACAAAGCTATAGTAACCAAAACATCTTGGTACTGGCACAGGAACAGGCCTGAGGACCAACAGAACAGAACTAAATCTCCAGAAATCAACCTAAAGACCTATGGCCAGAAAATAGGATGGAAGAAAAACAGCCTCTTCAACAAGTGCTACTGGCAGAATTGGTTAAACGTCTGCAGAAAACTAAAGTTGGATCCTTCTATGTTGCCCTGCACCAGAATTAATTCCAAATGTATCAAAGACCTTGAGGTAAAAGCAGAGGCCCTGAAAACTAGGATACACTAACAAATTTTAAAAAGTTTGGACACATGGGATTGCATTAAACTGCAGAGCTTCTGTATGGCAAAGGACATAGCTAGCAAGTTAAATAGAAAGCCCACAGAGTAGGAGAAGATCTTCACTAGTCAAACAACAGACAAAAGCCTCATATCTAAAATATATCTACAGCGCAAAAAATAGTTTCTCAAAAACAAATCTTCAAAGAAACAATCATCCCATTAAAAGGTGGGCGAGAGACTTAAAGTGAAATTTCTCTGAAGAAAAAATAAGAATGGCCTATAGACACATGAAGAAATGCTCAACATCTCTGGCCATAAAAGAAATACAAATCAAATCAACATTGAGATTCCACCTCACTCCAGTTAGAATGGCCATTATCAAGAAATCTAATAACAACAGATGCTGGTGGGAATGTGGCCAGGAGGGATCACTACTACACTGTTGGTGGGAGTGTAAACTCGTTCAACCACTATGGAAAGCAATATGGCAGTTCCTCAAAAGACTAAACATAAAGCTCCCCTTATGACCCAGCAATCCCACTCCTTGGCATTGACCCAAAAGTCCAGAAACAAGGACATACTAAATCCACTAGCACAATGATATTCATTGCAAAACTATTTACTATAGCAAAGATATGAAACTGACCCAGATGCCCCTCAGTAGATGATTAGATCAAGAAGATGTGGCATTTATACACAATGAAATTCTATGCTGACATCAGAAAGAATGACATGGTCCATTTGTAAGGAAATGGAAAGACTTGGGAAAAAATCATGTTAAGTGAAGTAAGCCAGACCAAAGGAACATAGGCTCAATGGTTTCCTTCATTTGCAATAATTACTATACACGTAGAACTCCCCTAGCAGATGATTACAAAAGCTCAAAACCTATGTACATAAGGTCATATAGGATGAGACTAAGTGAAAGTATCTCTAGGATATGGGAAACAAAAGATTTGTCTTGTATGGTTGTTCTTTTTAATTTACTGTGTTATTTCTCTTCTCTTTTTTTTGCCCTTTGGTTAATCTCATATTGTTACTGCATCTGACTTTGTTACCTAGTATATGGTATATATGTTTATTTGAAATAGGAAAGGGAAGGGAGAAAACAAGATGATTGGGAGGGGGTAGGGAGGAAATGGGGACAAAAACATGAGAAGGGGTATTAATCTGTAAGAAGTAATGCACCTACTATCTGGTGATACATTATACTGACAATTAAAAAAAAGATTCTCATAGACTTTGCTACATAGGCTAATCTTGAATTGAGACACTCAGATTTTAGCCTCCTGAGTAGCAAGGATTGGAGGTGTGAGCTACCAGGGCTTTCCTTTAGTATGTGTGGACATGTACACACATGTGCACACATAGAATATATACCCCCACCTTATCAGCTTGTGTTTTCCTCCATGGAACAAGCTAGAAACCAGATGTTATAGGTATCATTGCACATAGGACATAGTGGTGGGACTCTGAGGTCCCACCAATGGGACAATGGAATAGTTTCCTGTGATGTTCCACTTAGAAATGAATGATGAATTCTACTCGGTCATTAGAAAGAATGATGTTGCACTATTATAAGGAAATGAAAAGACTTGGAAAAAATTATATTAAGTGAAGTAAGCCAGACCCAAAAAACATAGGTTACATGGCTCCCTCATTTATAGTACTTCAAATGTGCTAGAGCGTTTACTAGAAAGAAAACACACTGGATGGTAACGAAGAAATACACATGCACTAGGAGGCTGGGAGGATGGCCTAGTGGTAGAGTGCTTGCCTGGCATGCATGAAGATCTGGGTTCGATTCCTTGGTACCACATTCATGGAAAAAGCCGGAAATGGTGCTGTGGCTCAAGTGGCAGAGTGCTAGCCTTGAGCAAAAAGTGTTCAAAGACTGCCCAGGCCCTTTTCCAAGCTCTGGGACTGGCAAAAAAAAATACACTAGGACATGATAAATTATATAGGTCTCTAGGCAAGCACTCTACCATCAGGCCACACTCCTACCCCCACAGGAAAACATTCTTGAAAGAGGATCACAGACGTGCAATATTGATATACGACATATAAAATAATAGTTATCAAAATGAGCTCCAGGAAATGGACACAAGAGGGCTTTTTTCTTCGTTGCTGTTTTTCTTTTTCCTTTTGTCTCATTTGTTCATTTATCTGTCTGTGGGAGGTAAAAAGGGAAGGTTACAGAAATGAACAAATGCAACGCTGATACTCACTAGACACTATGGTGACAATGAACTAGAGAACTTGTGGGTAGGGATGGGAGGAAAAACTGGGAAAGAGTGAGGGAAGAGGAGACACTGTCCCAAAAGAATTGTACTTTTTTATCAGACTTATGTGCCTGTAACCGCCGAGTATATCACCTTTACAATAACAATTTTAAAAGAAAAAGAAAAGAAAAGCAAAAGATGCTACTGATGAGGAGTGAGACCTCCAGAACTCCTGTCTAGGGAGGCTGCTGGTATAGCCCTTCGGCTTTCACAGGCAGTGCTGGCTGAAGTTCTGTGTTCCACACCAGGCCTGTAACTGAGTTCTTAGTTGGGATATAGAGTTAGCCATAGTGACACTCCCAGAGCCAGCTGGCTGTGGTATGGCCTTTATCCTTACATTCTTTATCCTGAGACATGACTCCTTTGGTAACTGAATCTTTTTCTACTTATACAAACTAGAGAGCTTTCTGTTGTCTGCAACTAAGAACACAGATTAAGTCCTTGGTGAGGTTGAGAAAAGTGTTTTCCCAGCCAGGTTTAGTGGTTCATGCCTGTTACCCTAGCTATTCAGGAGGCTGAGATCTAAGGATTGAGGTTCAAACCAAGCCCAGGCACTAAAGTCCATGAGAGTCTTATCTCCAATTAACCACTAGAAAACCACAAGTGGTGCTGTGGCTCAAAGGGTAGGGCAGTAGCCTTGAGCTGAAAAGCTCAGAAACAGTGCCCAGGCCTAGAGTTCAAGTCCTATGAACAACAAAAAAAAAAGTGTTTGCCCCTTCAAAATAGCTTATCAATTGCTCCCATCTAAACTGTCAGTAATAACAAATTATTCCCCACCACCCCACCACACACACCCAGCTAACTAACCCAGTTAGTTCTCTGAACACACTGAGGTTGCTTTTGGTGTTCTCAATTATGCTTGATTCATCAAGTCAGTTAAACTGTCCAGGAAAGACACAAGAGCAGGAAGGAGAGCAGACAACCACAGACCTTGTTTTGAGCTGGGCTACTGAATCTCTGCTTCCTGATTCCACTGGCAGATAATTGTGTTAATTGTGTTCTTACCTTGACTGCTATTCATATCATTTTAAGTAATATAATTTTCACATGCTGAGTCACCCCTTGAATTTGTCTTAAACAAAGCCAAATGAGGAGATGTATAACCTACTGCATCCCTAAGCCAAGCATGCAGCCCATGGCAATTACAGAAGTCTCCTATTTAACAGAGTAAGGGTAGCAAAGGAAAACCTAGGTGATGAAAAGAATTCTTCCATTTCTTTGTGTAGAACACATAGTGTAGACAAATAGTTCCTGCTACATCTCCTTCCATCTCTCCCTCCCGTCTTATTAAGAAATATAGAAAGTAAGAAATGGTGGCAGGGAGTTTGGCCTAGTGGTTAAAGTGCTTGCCTAGAAAGTAAGAAATGGCAATATTCAATTCAAAACCCTAAGATAAACTAGGATGATGGTGGAGCTGATATTAACAGGTGGCGGCGGGGGGGGGGAAGAGGGGGAGCTCCTGTTCCCCGCTGCTCATTCTCTTCTTTAATTGGGCGCTCCCACATGACTTTCACCTACAAGTCTCAAACTCCAGACATGAACAATGTTCAATCTGGGATCACAAGAACTAGATTTGGGCCAGTTGCTAGTGGTTCATGCCTGTAATCACAGCTATTCAGGAGGCTTAGATCTGAGGATTGTGATTCAAAGCTAGTCCAGGCAGACAAATCTGAGAGATCCAGCTAAGCAGCAAGAACCCAGAAGTGGAGCTATGGCTCAAGTGGTGGAGCAGTGACCTCAAGTGAAACAGCCAAACAAAAGTGTAAGGCCTGAGCTCAATCTCTAGTATGGCACCTTCTCTAGGCACCTTCTACTTCAATCCTACTTTTCACCAGGATTTCCTCTTGGAGCTAACACTGCCTCCCATCTGCTGAGTCTCTGACTCTTTGCCTGAGGGTTTTTCCTCCCCTGCTTGAAGCCTGCTCCAAAATGGACAGGGCTTTGGTTGTTACCACATGTACAGCTTCTTCTGGCTCATCTCAGAAGGACTACTTCCTCTGCTCTTTCCCATTCTTATGCCTCCAGTGAATGCGACTCTGCTTTTGAGGTGGCATGGGCATCTGGTTGGTTATATTTCACTGCCAGCAGTGGGTGAAGGGTAAGCATTTCCAGTCAGAACCAATGACACATAGCTAGGATTCTCCTGGAACTTTCTGGGGGAGAATCTGTTGATTCTGGATATAGGCATTTGTGGACACGGGACTTGAAATTACAGGCAGCCACCTGGCTACCAAGGTGAGAAAGATGAAAATAGAAAACGTAGGAGACCAGAGATCAGGGACAGAAACAATGGCTTCTAGTGGCAATCTGTTGAATCTCTGGATCAAATCATATTAAAGTCAAAGTAGTCTCAGACTGTGCATGTGCGTGTGTGTGTGTGTGTGTGTGTGTGTGTGTGTGTGTGTGTGACAGAGAGAGAGAGAGAGAGAGAGAGAGAGAGAGAGAGAGAGAGAGAGAGAGAGAGAGAGAGAGAGAGAGTCAGTCCTAGGGCTTGAACTCTGGGTACTATCCCTTAGCTTTCTTGTCTTCTACCACTTGAACTAAAACTCCACTTCCCACTTTCTAGTGGTTAATTAGAGATAAGAGTCTCATGGACTTTCCTGCCCAGGCTGGCTTCACGTCATGATTTTCAGCCCCGTGAGTAGCTAGGATTACAGGGGTAAGTTATCACCACCTGGCTTCTTAGACTTTTAAAGCAATGAATTCCCTTTTGTTATGAAGGTAATTTGAGTGTTCCTTATTTCTGGCAAGTTAGAATCCTCATGAATACCTCCTCAAAGGCTATATATCCTGGAGTCGGAGCCAAGAGAAGCCTACTGAAATCACCAGTGCCCAGAGTTCCTCGTCGTTGTGCCTTTTTTCTGAACCCCAACATTCCTTAGGGCTCTCTTAATGTAGTGGACACTTATTGTTTGGGGCTATGAAAATGCTGTCTACCCTATTTTTTTATTCAAAGGGGTCCTTCTCCCTGAACCATGACTGTAATGGCACGAATCCCTGACCCAGATCTTGACAATCAGTTATTTCATTCTGAAATTATTTTTATACAAAGATACAAGAATAAGGTTCAGAACAGAAATGATGACTTTAATCCAGTGGCACGGTAGCAGGGCAGAATGTTTCTGAGATGTGATCTTGGCTCTGTGTCAGCTAACCTGGGCCCCTGCCATTGTCTCCCAACTGATTCTGTAAATCTTTCATCATTTCTGCTGGACACACAACATCCTTTTAATGATTCCATTTTCTGCTCGAGCTTTGCATCCAAAAACCCTGATGGGAGACTTGAATATACACAGCAATTCAATGAAGCCCATGGTTACCGTGGCCCATGGGACCCTGCGCCTCTTATGAGAGATGGAGGATCTCAGGAAAAGCGATCAAGAGGAGTGATGCTTCATGATTGCTTTTTCCTCTTCATTTAAATATGTCTTGAAGCTGAAACTAGAAATCCATACAGTTAATTCAGGAGATCCACACAGCAGGATAGCCTGTGAGACTATAAAAGAGGCCTGCAGAGGGGCCGGGAGTTTGGCCTAGTGGTAGAGTGCTTGCCTAGCATGCACGAAGACCCAGGTTCGATTCCTCGGTACCACATACATAGAAAAAAAGCCAGAAATGGTGCTGAGGCTCAAGTGGTAGAGCTCTAGCCTTGAGAAAGTCCAAGGACAGTGCTCAGGCCCTGAGCTCAAGTCCATGACTGGCAAAAACAAAAACAAAAACAAAAACAAAGAGGCCTGCATACTTTGTTTATTCCTGTGTAGAGCAGTTGTGCAAGCTCCTAGTCCCTGACTAGCTTGTCTATTTGATGGGGCACTCTGTTCACTATGCCTAAATGTATAGGCCCTCCAAGGACCTCCTCAATGAGTGAATAAAATGATATTTATCAATCAATTAATGCTGTAAACTGGATTTCCAGTTCATATGTTTCTATATGTAGCTAGTTTCTGTCACAGTGAATAGTCAGCATAAAACAGCTTGATTTTAGAATGAACCATTTCGGGAATGAAACATCCAGGAGTGTTGGAACTAAGTGAAGGGGGATGCCCAGCAGATTGCCAAAGAAAAAAGAGGGCGATACCATAAACTACGAACACACAGAAGAACTGAAATCACACTCCCTAAACTTACACTAGGAATTTTATTTAAAATTAGGCCCAGTGTGGGTGGCTCCTGCCTGTAATCCTTGCCATCTAGTAGGCTGAGATCTGGAGGACTGTGGTTCAAAGTCAGACAGAGATAATAGGGAAATAGTCCATCTCCACTTAACCAGCAGAAATCTGGACTGGTGGTATGGCTCAAGTGGTAGAACACCAACCATTAGAAGGAGGAGGAGGAGGAAGAAGAGGAAGAGGAGGAGGAGGAGCAGGAGGAGGAGGACGAGGAGGAGGAGGACGAGGACGAGGACGAGGAGGGGAAGAAGACTACAAAAATAAAATTTCAGTCCAATTAAATTGACATGAAGCCTTTTCTAGTGGACTGTGTTGAACATTCTTTTTGAGTGACACACTATAAAAATCATCAGACTAACAAATACTCTGTTTTAGAGTCTGTATTTTCCCAACTGCTAGTGCATAGGAAGTGCCTTTTGAGAACTAATTTGGACATAGGAATGCCACAGGGTGGAGAGAGCATAAACATTAAATTTTTAGGTGATAAAGATACTCTGGTTGGAAGATGCAAAAAGTCTAGGCCTACATTACCACGAATGCTTAAAGCCAGCTATTTAAGACCATAGGTACATCATATCCCCTACCATGAAAATTACTTAATGTTTCTAAATCTTGTGTATTTATTTATCTTTTTGTGCCAGTCCTGGGACCCAGACTCAGGGGCTGGGCACTGTCTCTGAATTTTTCTGCTCAAGGCTGGTATAGCTTTACTTCCGCCTGTTAGGGGGCTTATTTGGAAGTCTCATTGCCCTGGCTGGCTTTGGACTGTGATCCTCATACATCAGCCCCCTGAGCAGCTATGATTACAGGCGTGAGCTTCCAGCACCTGGATTTATTATATCCAAATGTAGATTTGATAAATGTATCAACAACAAAAATATACAATATAGGTGTTCAGACTTGGAGTTCCATGGGAAAGCAGCAGTTGTAACAAGCTGAAGTATTCTATTAAATACTTAGCACAGCTTAGGTCCTTCACTCATGACAATATTAGAAGACTGATACTATTACTGGTCATATTTGTTAGGTGACAAAAAAAATTGCAGGAGGTTTTTGGCTTTTTTTATCTGACCAAAGTCACCCAGCTAGTAATGATACAATTGAAATTTTAACTCAATCTGATTCTAGAGTATAATTTTTAATTATTCATTGCATAAGTAATGTACCATGTAAGACCAGAGGTAAACTACAATGCTGGTTCAGAATAACAAATAGAATTTTGTTGAAACAAAACAAGGAATTTAAAAAATAGATCAGTATGACTCTCATCTCTTAATTAGCCACCAGAAAACTGGACGCATAGCTGTGGCTCAAAGTATTAGAGCACTAGCCTTGAGCAAAGAGCTCAGGGAGAGAGCTTAAGCCCTGAGTTGAAGCCCTATGACTACCAAAAAAAAAATAGACTAAAGACAGGTTTGAGAAATATGATAAAGGTAGTATTTCAACAGAAAAAAATAGATGTGCTGTTTACTAAATGGTGTCAGAATAGTTGTTAACCACTAGAAAACTGCAAGTAGTGCTGTGGCTCAAAGGTGCTAGAGCACTAGACTAGGGCAAAAATGCTCAGAGCCCAGTCTCTGAGGTCAAGTCCCATGGCCAGAAAAAAAAAAGTACTAAAAATGTATCAGAGGAAAAAAGCATTTGACCAGAGACTACTTTTTTAATCATAAAATGAATCCCCAAAGACCACTCTGTGGGGCTCGGAGCATAGCCTAGTGGTAGAGAGCTCACCTAGCACGCACAAAGCTACTGATTCCTCAGTACTACATACTCAGAAAAAGCTGAAAGTGGTGCTGTGGCCCAAGTGACAGAGCACCAGCCTTGAGCAAAAAGTGTCCAATGGGGAAAAAAAAAGTGTCCAAGGACAGTGCCAGGCCCTGAGTTCAAGCCCCAGGACTGGCAAAAAAAAAAAAAAAAAAAAACCCACACTATATCAGAGGGAAAAAAAAACTTTACAGAAAAAATAAATATGACCACATAAAAATGGGGGAACATGCCAGGAGTTTGGCCTATGTGGTAGAGTGCTTGCCTAGCATGCACAAAGACCCAGATTCGATTCCTCAGTACCACATAAATAGATAAAAGCTGGAAGTGGTGCTGAGGCTCAAGTGGTAGAGTTCTAGCCTTGAGAAAGTCCAAGGACAGTGCTCAAGGCCTGAGCTCAAGTCCAGGACTGTCAAAAAAAATAAAATGGGGGAACATCTATTTGGATTGGAATTCAATGAGGTGTGTGTGTGTGTATGTGTGTGTGTGTGTGTATAAAAAGTTCTAAGAACCAACTTGACTTACTAAAAAAAATAGTAAAATATATATCAAGGTAATTCATCAAATAAATACTAAAAACAACAAATTTCTCACAATAATAAAAAGAGTAAATTTACAATTATGCCAAGATTCTATTTGTCTGCTAAAAGTTTTGGAAATTGATTAATTTCAGAATGTTGGCAAGCATATGGAGAAATAATCTTTACCATACATTGATGGCAATATAAGCTGAGGCAACCTTTTTAAAATCTAATTTGATAATATCTACCAGAAATGTAGATCTGTTAACCTATGATCCAGAAATTCCACTTCGGGAAATTACACTTACAAAAATACTAGTACAGTATCAGTGTGTAAAGATATATATATAATATGTATGAGGATATTTATTTCTATATCATTTATAATAATAGAAAACATCAGATTTGTCAGGCACTGGTGGCTCACGACTGTAATCCTAGCTACTCAGGAGGCTGAGATCTGAGGATCATGGTTCAGAGCCACCCTAGGCACAAAAGGACCTGAAATTCTTATCCCCAATTAACCACCAGAAAACTGGAAATGGGACTGTGGCTCAAGTGGTAGAGTGCTAGCCTTGAGCTGACAAGCTCAGGAACAGTGCCTAGGCCTAGAGTTCAAGGCCCACAAGCAATCAAAAAAAAAATTGACTTTAAATAACAATCAGTTTAAGAATAGCTCAATGAGTTGTAGCATAAATAAGCTAGGAAACTACATGTATCATTTGGAAAGAATGAGATAACATTATGTGTGTTGATCTGGAAATATCATATACTGTGAAATAAACTATTTTGATTATTTCTGGAAATGTGTGCTAGGAAGGGAGCCCCTAGTAACTCAGATTGCATTTTTAACCCTGTTATTGTTTGAAATGTTTTCAATGAAAAGTATTAATTTTGGTGAGGACAATAAAAAAAAGTGTTAATTTTGGTGAGATCAAAAAGCATTCAGAGAAAAAAGAAACTAACCAAAAAGTAAAAGAAAGAGGCAGGAAATACCACGTAAGCTAGTCGCTTTTATTGTTTTTTCTTTCATCCCTGCACAAATGAAGAATGAACAGCATGCTTAGGCTGAGCGCGGCCCTGTCATTGAGCTGGATGCATTTACACAAAGATTCTCCAGGGTGAGAAGATATTAATGCAGAGTCATTAACTATTCTTTTCCAGTGCTTTGGAAGGATGAAGGAAGCACGGGAAAAATGAGAAAAGGTCACTGCTCTACTCAGAATGCAGAAAAGGTTCACTGTGTGTATTAGGCTGAGAATTTTTTAATTCTGTTTTTCCCCTGGGAAGATAATAAGAATGATCCTTTTGAAAGGGTTTTAAAAACAAAGCTAGGAGAAATAGAATTCTGGGGTCTAGGACTGATACCATAAAGGATAGCTCTGGGATTCTTCAGGTCCATTGAGATAGGTGGGAAGTCAAAGATGCCCGTCTGCGGTGTCAAACACCTTGGCGTCAGGTGATCTAGATCAAATGGTTTCTACCACCTTGAATATGTGAGATGTCATCAGGCTTGACAACAAAAACTCAGGTTACTCGGATAACCTGTGACTCTTGGGGTCCTAGAGAGTATCTCATCTTCTCAATCGAAATTTCCAGCCACATATGGTGATGCAGAGGCTTCGTTAGCTCTACCATTAGCTGTACGTTCTAAAGCACCCAATCTTGCAGTTGCCTCTTTTCCTCTGTGGCTCATCTCCAAGCTTCAGGTCCAGTGAACAGAATGACCTTCCTCTTGAGGTCATTCTCGAGGTGAACTTGGACTGGCTCACAGGGGTTCCATACTGACCAATTTCAGTGATTCACAAGGAGTAAATTAATCTAATCCTCACTTCCAGATGGCTGAGGACCGCACACCCTGACAGCGAAGGAGCTGACTCCCATAAAAATCAGGATGTGCCAAGTAAAGAGGTAATGAATGCTGAGTGCACAACTCAATGTCCCCAACCGTCATAGTGTAGAAATCACCAAAAGTAAATGCATCTCACTCTCCGCTTCTGCATCATAAGTATAAAGTGCTCCTCTTGTGAAATTATGGGAACTGACAATCAGGTAACCCAATCACACAACATAGAAGATACTAGTCAGAGAAGATGTAAATACCACCGTGAACCTCAATCAACAGGAAGAAAAATCCAACTTAAAAAAATGGAGAGAGGCACAAAATGAATTCAGAGAAAAAAGCATATTATTCAAGAAGGATGTGAATGAAAAAAATTAATCTTAGTCACAGATGTTTTAATGAAAGAATCAAGGCAAGTGCTGATGGCTCATGCCTATAATCCTAGCTACTCAGGAGGTTGAGAGCTGAGGACTTCATTTTGAGGCCAACCCCGGCAGAAACATTTGCTATACTCCATCTTCACAATAACCTGCAAAAGGCTGGTAAGTGTTAGAGCAGACATCATGAGTGAATGAGCCAGTGATCATGAAGCCCTAAGTTCAAGCCCCAGGACCAGCAACCAAACAACAACAGAGGAATAAAATGGTAGAATTATGGAAGCATAGGAAATGCCTGCCAGCCAGAGGTCAAAACAGCCTTGGGAACCAGGCCCAAGCTCTCAAAGCAGCCATTTCTGCTACTCTGTAGACAAGAAAATATATTAGACACTATTCTCAAAGTGTAAATCAAAGCTCTCTCAGGCTGCCTCTGCTTCCCAGCTCCCAGAATGGCTCCGAGAGGGAACTATACACATTAAGAGAGATAAAGGCATTAAGGTCTGTTTTATGTTAAGTAAACATTTGCCCAACATTTATTTAGCTTGTGAAGGCCTGTATGGGCAGGGCCATTCGATAATGATTATTTCTCTGGGAGGGAAGAAGCCTTTTCACTTCAGTAGTAAAACTGAGTCTTCGGCTGCTGTTTCATAATCCTAGCTGAGATCTGAGGATCACAGTTTGAAGCCAGCTCAGGTGGGAAAGTCTTGGAGATTTTGATCTCCAATTAAGTGCAAAAAAAAGGGCCGAGAGTTTGGCCTAGTGGTAGAGTGCCTGCTCAGCATGCATGCAGACCCGGGTTCAATTATTTGGTACCACATACATAGAAAAGCTGGAAGTGGTGCTGTGGCTCAAGTGGCAGAGCACTAGCCTTGAGGAGAAAGCCCAAGGACAATGCGCAGGCCCTGAGTTCAAGCCCCAGAACTGGTTTTAAAAAAGCCATAAGTATGGGCGGGGAGTTTGGCCTAATGGTTAAAGTGTTTGCCTAGCATGCATGAAGACCCAGGTTCGATTCCTTGGTACCACATACATAGAAAAAAGCCGGAAGTGGTGCTGAGGCTCAAGTGGTAGAGCTCTAGCCTTGAGAAAGTCCAAGGACAGTGCTCAGGCCCTGAGCTCAAGCCCAGGACTGGCAGGAAAAAAAAAAAAAGCCATAAGTAGTAGAGTGCTCTACTTGAGCAGAAAAGCTCAAAGACAGTACCCAGACCCTGAATTCAAGCCCCAGGACTGGCAAAAAAAAAATGGACTCACAAGCCTGACATGGGGGCTCAGGCCTGTAACCCTAACTACTTAGGAGTCTAAGATCTGAGGTTCGTGGTTCAGAGCCAGCCCAAGCACTAAAACATCCATGAGACTCATCTCCAATTAACCACCAGAAAACTGGAAGTGGCATTGTGGATGAAGGGGTAGGGAGGTAGCCTTGAGCTGAAGAGCTCAGCAACAACAACCAGGCCCAGAGTTCAAGTTCCACGACCGACACACACTCACAAAAAAAAAAAAAAAAAAGACAATTCCTACAGCACACAATATTAAAAGATAAACTCTCTTTGACTCTTTGAAGACAAATATGATGACAAACTCTCCTTCTCCAGAGCAAGTTGTTTTTCTGCTCCATGAAGAAAGTTGAGGCCACTGTCTCAATTGAGAGTTTGACTTCAGCAATTCTTAATATCCTCAGAATGTTTTTTCCTTCCTCTATAATTCATATGCTGAAAGCTGCTCAATGTCATGGCATTAGGAGGTAATAGCCTCAGAGGGGTGAAGGTATGGGTTTAGGTTCCCTACAGAAAAGGCCCAAGAGAATCTATTATGTGAGGACATGCTGGCAGGTGCCGGCTCTGAACCAGGAAGTGAGCCTCTTCAGACAATCTGATGGCAGGCAGCTTGACTAGGTGGTTCCAACCTCTACATCTGTAACTTGATGATAGTAGTTATAGCTACCTAGACTAAGAACGTGTCCTCCTCATTTGCTCTGTTTACCAACATTCACTATGAGATAGGAATGAAAATCACAAATGTACATAAACACAAGAATTTCCTTGCCTCAAAAGACTAAACATAGAGCTCCCCTATGACCCAGCAATCCCACTCCTTGGCATTTACTCCAAAGTCCAGAAACAAGAACATACTAAATCCACTAGCACAATGATGTTCATTGCAGCACTATTTACCATAGCAAAGATATGGAACCAACCCAGATGCCCCTCAGTAGATGACTGGATCAAGAAGATGTGGTATTTATACACAATGAAATTCTGTGCTGCCATCAGAAAGAATGACATCGCCCCATTTGTAAGGAAATGGAAAGACTTGGAAAAAATCATATTAAGTGAAGTAAGCCAGACGCAAAGGAACATAGGCTCAATGGTTTCCCTCATTTGTCATAATTAGTACACACCTAGGACTCTCCTAGCAGAGGATAACAATAGCTCAAAACCTAGATACACAATGCCATATAGAGTGATAGTAAATGAAAGGAACTCTAGGATATGGAAACAAGAGCTTTGTCTTGAGTGATTGTTGTTCTTCTCTTCTCTTTTTTTGCCTTTTGGTTAATCTCATATTGTTACTGTATCTGACTTTGTTACCTGGTATATTTGTTTATTTGAAATAGGAAAGGGAAGGAGGGAAAAGGAGTGGTAGGAGGGAAATGGAGACAAAAACACAAGAAGAGGTATCAATGTGTGAGAAGTAATGTACCTGGCGACTGTAACTGTAACCCCTCTATACATTACCCCGACAATAAAACAAACTTAAAAAAAAAGAATTTCCTTGCATTTTCTCTTGCTTTATTGTCTTCTGTGTACTCAAAATAACTCACTGGATCTATGATTTGAGTTTCTCCCTAGAAAGAATTCTCTGCTTGTAGATAAGTGTGAGCTCTAACAGAGGCATTACCCATTTCAAAGATTTCCCATGGCTGTGACTTTTTTTTTAACTAACATTCCATCAGTGAAATCTATAAAAGGCCGTTCCACTCTCTGTGTGCTCTCTGATAGGGGCAAGGAACAAACATGGCTGCTGATGTGTCCCCAGTCCTTGTTCCTGTAAGGTTTATACATTTTTGTGAATGGCCCCAGGTCTGCATCCATCACTTATACATTTTATTTTTCCTTCAGTGTAAATTCTGTAATGTTGACAGGTGTCTGCACTCTGGCAAGCAGATTTCCTACAATCCTTATGTTCCTAGGGCTTTTCTCCAGTGGGAACATTCATGTCAAACAAGACAGAGCCATGGCTGAGATGCCTGTACTCCATCACTGTGTGCTTCTGTGGACAGTACTACTCTGCCCTCCAAGAACAAATTTCTCCTTGTTATTAATTCTTTGGTGCCAGCTAAGATTAGAATATTTGCTAAAAGCCTTTCTATATGCACTACATTTATAGACACACTACAAATTCTTTGATAAAGAATAAACACTGAACACTGCCTAAAAGCTTTCTTGCAATGGTATTTATAACCACAGTGCTATTTTTTTCTCTCCAGTAAATATTCCTTGATGGGGAGCAAACTAGAAGTCTTTCTAAAGCTAAAGATCTCCAATATTCATTACTTTATAAGTTTCATTCCATTATGAATTCTATGATACTGATAACCTGTAAGCATTGATGAAGGCCTTCCCATAATCCTTCCTTTAAAACTAATGAAATTGCAGTTCTTATTTGAAAGAAGAAAATCCTTTACAATTTCACTACCTATCAAGATTTTCAATTTTAATTAAACAATCTTACGCTTCATTCAGAATGTTTCCTTAGAAACTTTAGCCAGTTGAATAAGATTTATGTGTTTTCCTCATACTTACAGGCTATTGGACAAAAAAAAAGAAAAAAGAAAAAAACAGCTATTTCCAATGAAAACTTTCCACAAAGTTGTTATACTTGGGCTCTGTTTACAGAAGGTCTTTTTTTGTTATGGCTAACTCTGCCATAACAAACCCTCCAATTGGTCCCTCCTGAACAAATATATTTCAAGGATATAGCCAATGGACCTTTCTCATCAATAATTTCCTGCATCATACTTGATATAAACCCAACTTTTGCAACTCTCCTCTTTGGCTTATAATCATATCTTCCCTCTCCACCCCTGGCTGGCTATGGAATATATATCTGATAAGATGATGTGAGAACGAAAATTTACCAGGTATTGGGGGCCGCACTTGTAATTCCAGCTATTCAGGAGGCTGAGACCTGAGGATCATGTTTCAAAGCAAGCTTGGGTGGGAAAATTTATGAGACTTTTAGCTCCAATGAATCACCAGGAAATCAAAAGTGGAGCTATGGTTCAACATGGTAGAGTGCTAGCCTTGAGCCCCTCCCCACCCTCCCCCAAAAAAGACTCAGGGATAGCACCCAGCTCTGAAGCTCAAGCCCCATAACCACCACCACCAATAAGAAAATAGACTGAAAACTCTGAGCTACGATGGTAGGCAAAGCAATACCCTGCCCCACTATCATGTCCACATCTGATCGTGGAACATGTGAACATATTACATACAATTGAATCTGTGGAAGTGATTAGATTGAGGTCTCTGAGATGAGGAAATTATCCTCAATAATCCAAGTGAGTCCAATGTAAGCACAGGGGTAGAAAGGGTAAAGAAAGATAGGAATGACAGCGGGTAATTGCCTACAGAGGAAATGAGATCGTGCTATTGAAGAAAGATACAGCAAGGGGTGTAAAGCGGGGAAAACTAAATGAAAGTCCCGTTCCCTGCAAAATTTTAAAGGCAGGACGCTGTGGGGCTGGGTCTTCCTTCAATGGATCACTCTGGATCCTGTAAGATGCTGAGATCAAAAGAAATTAGAAGAACTAAGATGTGTTGGGAGATATGCCTGTAAGAGAAAGGAGACAAGGAGCAGGAGGAGAGGAGGTTTGAAATCTGAAAAGAAAGACGGAAGAAAGGATTGACTATAAGAAGTTCTTCCCTCTTCAGTGCAGCTTGAAGGAAATGCGGTGGAACTGATTTGGAGCATTCGATCAGTGAACAACCGCTGGATAGGACCAGCCCAGGAAGGACCTACCATAGACAATGTCAGCCCTGAAGCTCCTCCCTGCACGGCCTCTCTGAGGGCAATTAGAGAGAGATGGCATTAGATGGCCCTTCCCCAGACCATGCCATTATGACTGCTGACCATGTGGCTGGTGTTGGTGTAGCATGTTCTCTGCCTGCCATTATGATTAACACAAGCTTGATGACTTAAAGCCACATACACATTTTCTCTTATAGTTCTCTAGGTTACCAATCTGACAAGGGTCTCACTGGGCTCAAGGGGAAATGTCATGCAGGATTCCAGGCTCCAAAGGACAGAAGGTGTTTTCTAATCTTTCCTAGATACTATCAGTCCAAAGCCAAGAGGCTTCCAATCTGGTGTCAGTGTTTGGGGCATTCTATCATTCTCAAAAATGGAAAGAGAAGGTAAAGAACCCTTGCTGTTGCTTTTTATTGGTGTGTATGTGTATGTGTGTGTATGTGTAGAAGACTGCAAATGCTTGGAATCTCACAGCTTTCATTTTTTTTCCCTCTGTCACATGGAGATAAGGTTCCAAAAGGTAGCTTCTTGAGGCTGGGATCACTCACAGAGCATATAAGAAAATTACTTTCAGTTCCAGATCTTGCTCAGAACAAAGAACAGGCTACTGCAGCAGAGGCAGGCACACACTGTGTGCACAGCATATTTGCTGGGCTTGAAGGGGACGGGCGGGGATGGAGGGGCTTCTCTAAGAGCCTGGCAGAGTGGGAGAGGTTTCACCAAGACCTTACTGACCTGGGGAACTGAGGATTTGGGCAGGGGTAGAGAGTTTCACCTATCGGTGTGATTTCCAACTCAAGAGGTTAACATGGAGTCCTAGGGAGAATAAACAATCATCAATCCCTGTTTTCAATGCTTTCACAAAGGAGAAATTATCCAATATTGCCATATCCAGTTTTAGGAAGGCAAAAAAGATAAAAAGAAAAAAAACTCCAAAGCTCAGAGGGAGTATGAAAAAGCAAAACATAAATAATGCCCCTCTCAAGGCAGCCAGAAGAGCCAGATGGAACCATCTAGAAGTAAGGTCCTAACAAGCAAGATACATTGTCCATAAGAAAAGAACTGGAGAAGGGTGATGGAGCTAAAAAGATAAATATTCTGAAGAGCTTGCCACCCTGAGAGTAAAACTCTAGAATATTCAGTGCCTTATAAAATACTCTTATGATTTATAAGCAACAAGGGTTACTCGCTAGTAGGGGTTACTACTAGCTAGTAGGGCTGTCCTCCCAATTTCTTCTTTTTGTATTGGGTTTGTCCTGTTGGTTTCTTAGTAGAAGGGAAGTAATGCTTTACAGTGTTTGAGAGCCTTGTCTTTGAATTTAGTCCCCAGCTACCCAGACGGTGATTAAAAAGTAAAAGAAAGATGTCTAATCAAATTGAAGCAGTACAATCTGGAAACTCCAGAAGAGACCAGGGTTACCTCCTCACTCCCCAGATCCTTCAACTTTAGGACGGCAGAACTTTATTTTCAGTGGGACCTAAATCCTGTGAACACGCCTTAACTCGTGGCCAGGGGCATCCACAGGGTCTGTGTGGATACGCAAGATCGGCGCCTTGAATCATTCACCAGAGGAAAAGCTATCATGGATTACTTATAATGTTGGCGAAGATTTGAGGAACAATGACAAAGATCTTTGCCCTCAGAGGTCTTGGGGAGATCCAATGACTCCTGACACCTATCTGTTCTCTTTCATCCCCAATAAGCTGTGATCCAGGCTTAGCCCCCTTCTCCCTCTGTCTTAGCGAGCCCCAAGCTAAAGTGCATCAGGCAATTGACCAAGCGCAGGACGTTCTATCTCATCCTTAACAATGCCTCATAACTCATAAGTAAATAGACCCCAAATGGTGGTGCACACTCAATATTTCTTTGACAGAAAGATGAAAACATGTTTTATCTCTTTCTTTTAGCCTCCCATATTTTAAACTTCCCAAATCTTTTAAAGCTATTCATTGGTTTTTTGATTCCTTCAATCATCAAATATTTATCCAGTACCTGTTACACACTGCCTTGGCTCCAGGCATGGGAATAAAATAATACCATGGACATTTCCTTGCTCTCTTAGGATGTGTTAGAGCATGTAGACAGCAAACAAATTATGTTGTGCATTAAAATTTTACGTAATGATAAGTAGGATTTTAAAAATGAAGCAGGTCAAGAGACTGGACAGGATGGCTGGTCAAGGAAGATCTCTCGGAGAGGGAAACACTGAAGTATGTATTTTAAATTAAAGGGGGGGTGAGCCAAACAAGCACAGGATAGGCTGATGTAGCAAAGAGATTCTACAGTATTGCTGACAAGTCTTCATTTTTCTCTCACCTCAAAGACTAGCCAGAAGCAGTGCATGAAGGCTGCCATGTGGGGCCCTGAACTCTTTCTCTGGCTTATCTGCTTGTTCTTTGAGGCTATTTTGTGCTGTTATAACAGAATATCCCAGACTGGGTAATTTATATAGATAGGAACTTCTTGGCTCTGGGTTCTGGTAGCTGAGAACTTGAAAATGAAGAGTTGGCATCATGTCATGATAAAGGACAAAGGAAGGAAAGGGAAAACTTTTCCTTTATAACAAACCCACTCCCCACAACAGCAGGTCCACTCTCACTATGACATAATAACATAAACCATTTATGAGAGTGGAGAGAGACCTTACCACCTAATTATCTCCCCTTAGGCCCCGCCTCCCAACACTGCCTCTGGTAACACATTCAATCCACAGTGTCTGGGGCAGAAGTCAGCAAAGTGAGTTGTATCTATAAGCCAAATCTAAGCCACTGTCTTTTTGTAAATAAAGTTTTATTGGAACACCACTGAGTCCATTGGTTGACATATCACTTAGGGGACTTCCTTCACATTTGAGGTAGCATTGAACAGTCTTAACACAGACTACAACGCTGACACTCTTTACTGTTTTCCTCTTTACATGAAAAGTTTACTGAGTCCTGCTTGAGCTTATTGGTTTGGGGACCACATTTGAAATGTGCTTTTTTGCTCTGGTGGGCAGTTAGCTTCACTAAAGTAGATAAGATACTGGATAAACAGCCCTCTCGGTGGGCTTTGGTTTAGAGAGGTCATCCTGAATGGCTTGACTAGGAGAATATGGTTATTTCTGTCACCTTTCCTAACCCCTTTAGACTCTCCATCCCCACAAATAACCTCATCCCATCCCCAGTCCTCCCCAGTGTGCTACAAGCCACAGGAGAAAGGCAGTGAGCCCCAATGTGGCTAGAGGAACTTCCATTGGGTAGCCACTGTCTGTGGCCACAGCACCAAGAACTCTGACTGTGAAACCTGGGAGCCAATCTTAGCAGGCCCAGCCGAAATCCATCTCCAGGAAACACAGACCCATAAGGCCTCCTAACTTCTTTGCTCAGATCAAATGCTAGATGGACTACTACTGGACTGGCCAGACCTGTGAGAAGAATACAGATCTGCATTGTACCAAGATTTCTCTCAGAGAACCCCAAAGTGTGTTCTTTTTGTCCTCTATATTGATGAAATTTTGCAAGAATGAAGCAATTCCAAGAACAGAACCATATGAAGATATCATATTTCATTGGCAGGGCTATTTCAAATCACAGGTAAAGAACATAAGTCTTGGAAATATTACACATAGATTATTTTAAGAAGCAGTGGTGCCTTCTCCCAAGTTTGGGGGGCAGGACTATCCTCTATCTGTTAATCTGTGGTATAACAGGACTCCCTGCCTCCCTACCACTGCCATGTTGGTGCCAATTTAGCAGGGTTACACAATTAGCCCCAAAATGAGCCAAAATGAGAAAGAGCATGGTACCTGGGACTTTATAATCCCTTCAAGTGAAAGCATCTGACTTGGTTTGCCAAACTAATCACTACTGATAGGAGCTTAGATGCAAGGAATTTGTCCTACTGTGCTTAGCTTGGCAGAATAAGAGAACAACAGAGGCAACTGACAGAAATATGCAGGAGAGAAAGGGAAGAGATTGGGCGCATGCTGACCCATTAAGAGTGTGTGCAGGGCCGGGAGTTTGGCCTAGTGGTAGAGTGCTTACCTAGCATGCACTAAGACCAGAGTTCAATTCCTCGGTATCACATATATAGAAAAAGCCGAAAGTAGTGCTGTGATTCAAGGGGTTAGTGCTCAGGCCCTGAGTTCAAGCCAGGACTGGCAAAAATAAATAAATAAAAATAAAAAAGAGTGTGTACAAAATAACTTCAGAAGAGCGATACAGAGATGGCCACCTTCCCCCCTGAAGTCCTGCTGGAAGCTTGGCTCCCCACCAGCTGTTCCCCTTCCAGTTACTAAGTCCAAGTTTATGCTGCAGAGAGGAGGCCTATGGCCAACCCAGTGTGGTCCCAGTCCCTCCCATTTGTCTCTAACAGGAAAGCAAGGTCAGACCTGGAGGAGGGTACGCACTAGAGCCAGAAGAGGAAAGGTCAAGGGGGATGTACTTTTCAGCACCTCTCAGCACACAAAGTGATGGACCTCTGAGTTCTTGGATCACTGTGTCCTTGGGCCTCTGTGTGCTTGGCCTTGGTGATCAGGAAGATACCTGGCATTCTGAACAGAGGAAGGACAGCAAGGAAAAGGATTCTACCCTGAGAAGAAGGCATATTGTGTGTGTGTGTGTGTGTGTGTGTGTGTGTGTGTGTGCGTGTGTGTCTTCTCTTTTGCTTGTTTCTTTGAACGTCTGAAATTAGTATTTGATATAGCCACCTTGGAAAACATGTTAGCAATTTCTATGGCAGATAGTAATAATAAAAAAGGAATATTGAAGCAGCAGCAGCAGCAGCACAGAACAAACTAATGGTTCACACAGTTTGGATAGATCTCAGATGCATCAGGCAGAGAAAAAGAATGTATTGTCAGGTTTCATACTATTCTGGTTCCATTTGTAAGATATTTTCAAAAGACAAAGAGATAGCAATGGAGAACAGATAAGAGGTTGGCAGGGTCATGCCTATGAAGCATTTTATTAGGGAGATTTTTTGATGATATAAGCTTGTTTGTGGAGGTGGTGACATGAATCTACACATGTCAATTTTACTATATGCCTAAAAAGTATAAATATATTTTAAGAAGAAATGCTTGGTATGAATTACAAAGACCTGGATACCAATTGTTACCAGGCTTGACATTAAGCAAATCCAGCCAGCCAGCCAGCCATTCCTCCCTTTCTCCCTCCCTCCACCCATCCTTTCTTCCATGCATTCAATTAGACAGAGATTAAGTATGCACTGACAGTACAGTTTCCTTCCTTCCTTCCTTCTTTCCTTCCCCTTCTTGTAGTACTGGGGTTTGAACTCAGGGTTCACACTTTCTAGTCATGCACTCTACACCCGATCCAGGCTCTACAATTCTAGAAGGTGATGTTTCTACTCAGGAGGAATTCATCTGGTATACACATGACTTGAAGATGATTTGATAGAGGTTTCACAGAGAAATCTATAAAGGGATCCAGCCCAGACAGAGGGCATGGCCAAAAGCAGTTTAGCTTTTGAGCCTCTGTTTCTTCATTTGGCAATGTGGAGGAAATAGTTCTTCCTGTTCCACCTTTTGAAAGACCTGGAAGAATCAAGTTCATAAGGCTGGCCATCTCTAATGCATCACTGGTCACAGAAGAGTTTATGATCAAAGGAAAGTGTGTGGGCTCCCAGGATAAATAGATGGGGTTTTGAGAACCATCATCTGGCGTTCATTTGACAGGAAGAAGAAGAGGACAGAATGGGCAGGATGTCTCTGAATCTCCTCCAGACTGAGGCTATTATGAAAAATGTTTGTACAAATTTGCTTTTACAGTTCTTGAATGAAACGGAGTTTTACTTCTATCCAGGCTTTCCCCTGCTGTGTTACAGTTTGATTTCTGCAACATTGACTGGAAGTGAAAACAAAACAGACCTATTGTAGAAGTTATGAACTAAAATCAGATGTGATGTCTGTTCTAGTTTTTCCTGGGGAAAATAGATCTATAACCAAGTCGGTGAATTTGGAGTAGACATCACTTTAGCTACATGGGAAAGAATTTTTTTTTTTGAATTAGAGAGGTAATTTTTACTCAAGTCATCAGAAAGCCAGTGTTAAAACCAGGTGTTAGAACCAGCTGTAATCCTGGCTACTTGAGAGGTAGAGACTGGGAGGATGTAGCTTGCAGCTAACTCAGGCAAAAAGCTGGATGAACAAGCGGGATATAATGGTACATGACTGCAACCTCTGCAATACAGAAGGCATAGATAAGACACATACAGTCCAAGGCTAGTTAGGGGAAAAAAAAACCTTTATATCCTATCTGATATATTAAGACATGAAGGACTACTGTTATGTCAGCACTCTTATAAGGTCTTGAGTTCAAACCCTAGTACTACCGATTTTTTTTGCCAGACCTGGGGCTTGAACTCAGGGCCCGGGCACTGTCCTTGGGCTTTCTTGAGGCTACCCTTGAGCCACAGCATGACTTTTGGGTTTTTTCTGTGTATGTGGTACCAAGCAATCAAACCCAGGGCTTTATGCATGCTAGACAAGCACTCTACCACTAGGCCATACTCCCAGCCCTACCAACTTTTTTTTTTTTTATAAAGGCAAATATTAGTGGCAGGGTTCCAGTTCAGCTTTATAAATTACAAAAGTCAAAGCTTTATAAATTACAAAACTAACAGAAAAATATCAGTAGCTGAGTTAAATGAATGTTTATAGTAGATTATAGTGATAGAAAATTCATAAGAAAATGAACAAAGGAAATGAGCAAGTAATTCATGAAAGAAAAATACAAATTATCAATTAACTACAAAAGGGTGTTTAAAATGTCATAAGGAGACCCAGTCAACAATAAAAACAATTAAAGATGATCAATATCACTATCTTTAGTTAAGATGTAATCGAATAATTTTAGTGAGATTGGGAAAATGGAAAAGACTGATAAAAGGAGAGGCATGTGGATAATCCCAGCTACTCAAAAAATTGGAGGAACTTAGTCCCAGGCTAGCTGTAGGCAAAAGGCCCGATTTAAAAAATGAAGCAAAAGCTAAATGACTGTGACTCTGAGGGTAGAGCACTCGCCTAGAAAGCATAGGCCCCTTCTGGTGGCTCCTGCCCATAAGCCTAGGATCACAGTTAGAAGCCAGCTTCAGCAAAAAGCTGGAAGTAAAAGTATGGCTCAAAAAGAATGCTAGCCTTGAGTGAAAAGCCAAGCAAGAGTTTGAGGCCCTGAGTTCAAGCCCTTTAGCACTGTGTGGTGTGTGTGTGTGTGTGTGTGTGTGTGTGTGTGTGTGTGTGTGTGTGTGTTACTATAGATTGAGCTGCTTATTTAAAACGTATCAGGCAGACATTTATGTTCTAGAGTTTCTGAGACTGAGAACTCTGAGAGGAAGCAGATTCCAGTCTGGCAAGGGCTAATGCCTGCACTTCCTGGCTCTTGAACAGACATTATCCTGCCATGGAAGCAGGGAGAAAGTGAGGACATCCTATTTATGACCTCATCACCTCCCCCACAGACCTCACCTCCAAATATAGCATCTCTCTTTTTGGTTGTTTTTTTTTTTTTTTTGGCCAGTCCTAGGGCTTGAACTCTGGGCCTGGGCACTGTCCCTAGGCTTCTTTTGTTCAACGCTGGCACTCTACCACTCAAACCACAGTGCTACTTCTGGCTTTTTTTGAGTAGTTTGTTAGAGGTAAGAGTGTCACAGAGTTTCCTGCTCAAGCTAGCTTCAAACCATGATCCTCAGATCTCAGTCTCCTGAGTAGCTAGGATTATAGTAAGTATGAGCCACCAGCGCCCTGCCAAATATACCATCTTGGGGGAGCATTTAAACCATGAAAGGGCCAGGACATATATTTTTTTAAATAGCAGACCCCAAGACCTTCTCCTCCAAAAAAATACACAAGAACAATTTCAGTGAGGCAGCCTCTAGAAGATGGAGGTCCTGCAGTATGTATCTGGAAGACCAAGGTGAAGGTCAAATGAAGCACAACGAAACTCAAGGAATACTATTTCCTTTTTTGAGGGGTGGGGGTTGCCATGCTGAATAGCTTTGAAAGAGTTCTCACGTTCTCAAGACAGTGACAGTACTAACAAAATAGAGAGGTAATTTTATCCAATCTGAAAAACCCTACAATTCTAGACCTTGAACATTTCCTCACACGTAGGAATGATGAAATGACATCAGTGACATCAATCCTGTCATCTCTTGGTAGTTTTGTCCAATCAACACTTAGTGAATGCTTAGAAACCACCACACACTGTCAAAATCACAGAGGCTGCAAATGGCATTAGTGAATTCCACTCTCCTACCCTGCCCCTTGCAGGTGATGCCTTCGGAGAGCAGGAATTCCTGTGCAGAGGGACCAGTATGCATTGATTCCTTGCCACAGCAAGTGCTAGGCCAGCATCCTAGGGAACTGAATTTAGCTAAGGCTTGTCCAAGCTTATGTTATTAATGGCCACAGAAAGTCTACATTGTTGTGTGTGAGAGAAGAAACGCACCCACTGTCTGATGAACGTAACTGTAATCCCTCTATACATTACCCCGGCAATAAATTGTTTTTTAAAAAAACAAAGTCTACATTTTTTAATCCTTAAATTTGACATTTGGTCTATGATTAATCGGGTCATGAAGGAAGCAGGCCAGTGAATACTAGCTACTTCAAAGCACTGTGTCTCCAATTACTGCCACTGTAAGCCTAGCTAATGGATATTCAGTTGCTGTTTCAAGCCCCAAACAGAAAGTGGGCTCGTGGCTGGACCAGGTTCCCATAAGAGGCACGTGAGTCCATCCTCGCATCTCTGAAGCATGTCAGCTCTGGCTTTGAGGGATCAAGGGCGCGCAGCAGACATGGCCTTGTTCAGCGGCCTCTTCCACTGCCAGGCAGTGATGAATGTGGAGGTAGCAGGGTGTTGGGCTGGCTGAGTGGTGCATAGATAATCACCACCCCTACAGAGGCCATTCACGGGTTTTTCTGGGTCTCTGGTGCCCAGATTTTCAGAGGGGAAAGGAACCTGGATGGGATAGAGTATAGGAGAGGGGGGTGGATGGAGGGCCGAGAGGCTCTTTGGATTGGCTTTAGGGTCAGACTTGAAAAGACTTTTCTTGGTAACTTTGTGGGGTCAGGCCCAAGAGTTTCTTAGTACTTATCCCTCCTCACCTCTGCATGTGGCAACAGAGCAGAGGGGCATCCTATCTGTGAACTGGGTACTGTTATGTGGAATGACTCCCGGTTGTTTCAAGGATGTCACTTGGAAATAATAGATGTCTTGAGGTAATAACAGCTGGAAAGTGACTTTCAAGGGTGTTCAAGACCTGTTCTGAGAAGTCTCAGAAAGTGTGTAGGAAACTCAGAGGCAGGCAGCGGTGCCTAAAAGAGTATGAGACTGCAAAGATGGAAGTGAGAAGCATAAATAAAAGTATCATCGTTCAAGCCAGCCTGGGCAAAAAATGCAACCCTATTTGAAAAAGATGGGAAATAGGAGCTGGGGGTGTGTCTCAAGTGGTTGACCACCTATCCAACAAACCCAAAGCCCTGAGTTCAAACCCTAGGGCAACCAAAAAAGAAGAGAGGAGAAGAGGCATAGATCAATCCTAGAGCCTGGTTAATTTCAGGAAGGATACAGATGAGGGTATTCACATGCTCACCTCTGGAGATGGCTCGTGGATGTCCTCAGGCTCTCTAAGAAAGGCTGAGCAAATTGTAAGCAAATTCTACTTTGATTTTCTGTTGACTCCCAAGGCTGACTCCTAGATATCTCCTAAAGTGTGTGATATGTGCTTAGAAATGACCTTCCCTTCATGGACTCCTGCCTTTGAGCCTAAACCATTGGCAAGCCCCTTTACAATTACATAGAGAACCGATGGGGTGGGGCCTCCCCCTGTGTGATATTTAAGCAATAGCATGTCAGAAAAATGAGTAAATCCCACAGAGACTGGATCCTGGATGCTGGGTTCTGCATCATCATCTCTTCAAGGGCCACTTTCAATGCAAGCCATAGCTACACCTGCAGATTTATGAGGACTAAGGCCAGCCTGCAGGAGTTTCTACATTGTCTTTGTGGACCTTTGGGCCTAGTGGGGAGGGGCAATCCAAGAGTCACACCATGTACCATTCAAAACCACAGGAAGGCCAGTTGCTGGTGGCTCATGCCTGAAATCCTAGCTAATCAAGAGGCTAAGATCTGAGGATCACAGCCAGCCCAGGCAAGAAAGTTAGTGAGACTTTTATCTCTAACTACCAAAAAACTGGAAGCAGGGTTATGGCTCAAAGGATGAAGCACTGGATTTAAGTGAAAAAGCTAAGCAAGAACATGAGGCTCTGAGTTCAAGCCCCAGGACTGACATGTGTTCGCATGCACAAAGGCACCACAATACCCCCAAAATAAGACCTGGCAGTGTGAAATCTATCACAGTATGCTTTGAGTGCAATTCAGGAGATGTGTAAGAAAAGATTAAGAAATAAAATATGCAGACTTGGAGCATAGGAGGGAGAGTGTTGCAAAAGAACAGTAGTGCTGGGCTGGGAGTTTGGCCTAGTGGTAGAGTGCTTGCCTAACATGCACGAAGACCCGGGTTCGATTCCTTGGTACCACATACTTAGAAAAAGCCAGAAGTGGTGCTGAGGCTCAAGTGGTAGAGCTCTAGCCTTGAGAAAAATCCAAGGACAGTGCTCAGGCCCTGAGCTTAAGCCCAGGACTGGCAAAAAAAAAAAAAAAAAAAAAAAGAACAGTAGTGCTGAACTTGATCAGAGTACATTTATATGCATAGATGCAAATATCACAACGAAACCCTTTGCACAATTAATTTATGCTAATAAAACAAAATACATAGAACCTAATTCACAGTGTTTTAATTTAGATTACATTGAAAATATCAATAAGCCAGATGATATTGGCTTTAAGAAATAACACATATATATAGGCTCTCTCACATCTTAGAGACGGCCCTGACTGGTCAGTATGATTCTCGATGCTAGGCAGGGAATGAAACTCTGTTTAACTTCCGCTTTTGTGTCAGACTCATTCCTTTCATCACAGACCCTAATACTGGGGGATTGAACCCTAACATTTGGGGGCTCATCTGGGATCAGAAAGAGGAGAACTTAGCCAGCATCAAAATATTGAACAAAACCTCCAGAGTGGAGACATATGACTATGTATGGAGGAAAATGCCTCATAAGCGCATATATCCCATTTGAAGAACAACAAAGCTAAATTGGGTTATTTCCCAAGAGCCATTACAACATCCTTTTATTTTGTGAGCAAAATGCAATCTACCCAACATCAACCTCCTAGAAGTTTCTAAGTTGAATCATTTTTTTACAAAGAAAGAAATCTCCAACCAACCCTGAGGGATCACAATGAGATTGAGACCAAATCGACGGGGTGCTTTTTGGGACGTTTGAGATGGAGCTACAGAATATAAGCACAAGGACTATCCTGAAAAATAATAGCAGACACCCTCCCACCTCCCAACAACACAAGGCGTTTCATTGAAAATGCATGTATCTTGAGAAATGTGGATGTGGCCTGATGTAGGACAAGAACTAAAGCTCTGGTGTTCTGTGGCATTGTGGTAATTCCCCTGAGAGTGGGGAGAGGGAGAGCCAGGAGCAGATGACATTTTCTAGGAGGGGCTACTGACTTTGTATTTTATATAGCTCATATTCTTTATATTTTCCAAATATAATTTCAAAATATTCAGCCCCCAAAATAAATGAAAAGGATATTTTAATTAATACTTATAGTTGCAAGCTTTGGACAAAAACTAGATAGATTTTGCCTTTTAAATTATTGGAATTTAACATTTAAGCTTCTTCTTTTTTCCCCAGAGGTTTAATGGTGATGATTAGAAAGAATGTTCTCTCCTTCCTGATGCTGTAGATTCAAAAGTGAAAAATTGACATGTGCTGGTGGCTCACACTTCCAGTCCTAGTGAATCAGGAAGCTGAGATCTGATGTTTGATGGTTAAAGCCAGCCTGGGCAGGAAAGTCCATAAGACTCTTACCTTCAGTTAATTACAAGAAGCCAAGTCAAGTGGTATAGCACTAGACTTGAGTAGCAAAAGTTAAGGCATAATGCCGTGGCCCTAAGTTTAAGTCCTAGTACTGATATTGACACACACACACACACACACACACACACACACACACACACACATCCTTTTCATTATTCCCTTGGCAAACATCATCTTTCCTTCTTGTTAATGTCTTTCACTTTCCTATACCAAAAAATCCCATTTCTGAAAGCCATGCGGAAGTTATTCCCATGATGAACGAAGCAAGCAAATATGTTATTTTTCCTGACCAGACTGCATGTGGAATAAAAGTTAATAAAAGATGAGTGAACTCACATGTGAGTAGTCCAGAGTGGCTAGAACATCAATTCAAATATCACCAGGGATCCTTTTATTCCAGCCTCCTCTGTTCTCTTTTGTTCTGCTTTACACAATAAGGATATGTATCTTGAGGTACAATGTGGCTGCTCCAGCTCCAATGATCACATCTGTACTCTAGAGAATGATGAAAGAGAAGGAAAAGGGAATGCTTCAGACTGGTAAAGATACTTTTCAGAGGCTACATGTCATTTCTGGCAACCTCCCCTTAGCAGAACGGTGTTACCACCAAGGCTGGATAATCCACCACTGATTCTAGGCAGCCAGTCACTCACATGCAAACCAGGAACCTTATTGCTATTTAACACGGAGATGAGGGACTCTCTCCACTACACAGTGCAGTCATGTGTAAATAACACACTGTCACCACGTTAAGTAGAGTTCCATCCAGCTAGGAAAACACCAAGACCACAATAAAGTCCCTCCCTGGAATCTTCTCCCAGATTGCCACATTTGCCATTCCTCCAAATGTCACCTTCTCAGGTGGGCATGCTCTGGCCACCCACCACTTCTCTCTCCTCCTCTTGCTTTGATTTGCTTTGGAGCACTTTCTGCTATCAGTGGAGTCATTTGTTCATTCGTTTATCATTCATCTCCCGTAGGCCAAAGCTCAGGAAGGGGCAGGACTGTTCACTGTCACTGTTGTCTTATGTTCATTGGTTTATCCTTGGTCTCCCATAGGACAGAACTGGTGAAGGGGTGGGACTTGATCCTGTTCACCACTATCAACAAAGCCTGCCTGAATTCTTGACACTTAGAAGACACATGTACAATTAGTATTTGTTGATTTTAAAAAATGGCTAGACATTGCCCATAAAGAAATGTACCCATGAAATTATACATACCCCTGAAAGCATGAAACTGTAACCCCTCTGAATATCACTTTTATAATACTAATTTAAAAAACTGTAAATAGCCAAGCCTATACACATATCCTTGCTTATATTAGATTTATTAAGTAGCAAAAGGAGAAACCTAATGGGCCAACAAATTGGGGGGGGGGATAAGAAGCATCTTTGTTTATAAGATATGCAAATGAAGGCTGCAATGAAATGCTAATCACAATGGTTAAATTAACTAAACGAAATTGTTAAATACATAATAGTTAATGCAATCCACTGGGTTGCTCAGTGATTGGATGCTTGCCTAGTGTGTGCATGAGTCTGGGTTCAATTCCTATTACTAACAAAATAGAAAAGTCTGACAAAGTATAATAAATCTGTTCTTTAAACCACAAAAAAAGTCACCTAATGAAGTATGCTATGAAGTAATGGCAGGCCTGGTAGGCCGCCAGCTTGGTGGGTTAGAGTTGGGGAAGGTCATGATTTTTTTGGAATGACAGCTCTGAGGAGCAAGGGTGCATTGCATTTAACTTGGGGGCGTAAAAAAGCTAAAGATCAGAAAGGATTGCTGAGATTTCTCCCAGAGCTCTCACAGAGGGAAGAGGAGCAGGAGGTGAAGGCCGGCTATCATCTGTGGGATGCTGGGGTGTCGGGGAGCCTCGGGCATCACCCTTCCCGGGCATCACCCTTCCTGTAAGAAAGAGCCCAGTTGGCTGTCACTGTAAGGAAGTCCCTGCTGGTCTCTTCCAGAAGGCCAAGCCAGTTAGAGGAAGAGACAGAGGGGAGCCTGGGTAGGTTACAGCCTTGGGGAGATTGGCATGGCAGCGCGCGCTGAGGACTGAGCAGCAGATCTGGGGGGAAGGGGGGAGGGCTACAAAGAGGCAGAGAATTTGAAGAAATGTCACATCACCCTGTCTGTGCCTCCCATACACACAAGCACCTGAAAACCACTTCTGCTTTGGCGCTGTGCTTCTTTAAAAGGGGCTTTGTGTTGAGAAGAAATCATATATGGCCTTGAAGTTTTATTTATGTTCTATTTATACCTACCATTTTTCTGTATTTAACCCCCAAAATGGCGATGAGTATGTCATTAACATTCTAATTAGGAAGAAAACACACAGATAAATCAGTGTGTTAGAATAATTGTTCGTTAAGATGGAAAATTGAGAAGCAGTTAATAATTTCATTACCCAGAAACATAACGTTCTTTCTTTCTGGCTTAGGAAATTTAAAAAGGCTCCAAGACCCACAAGGCTTTGTGGACTCTCAGGAGCCTCAAAGGATTAGTTAGTCCTGGGTTTGGGACATTTAAAACATTCTGAATCAATGTAGTCAATCTGTACCAACTCACCTGGAGCTGCTCCCAGCCAGAGGATGGGCACTGTGCCATTTCCTGGTCTACCTGGTCACTTGTCTACCTCAGTGGACCGAGTGTCTCTCAAGATCAGGAATGCCATGTCTTTGGCTCACACTGGCACCCAGCACCTAGCACAGTACTTTGAATGAAATGAGAACTGACATCCTGGAAATGAATCTCTTTTTCCCTGGAGAACCCCAGCATCTCCCAGTGGAGCGGTCTCTCTCTCTCTCTCTCACTCTCTCTCTCTCTCTTTCTGTGTGTGTGTGTGTGTGTGTGTGTGTGTGTGTGTGTGTGTGTTGTTAACTGATAATTAATAGTGCTTGCTCACAAACTCACAGTGAAAAATCCAGAGTGGGACAGGAGAAAATGCAATGAAACTGAGTTATAAAAGGGCATAATAAAAGCTGAACACTGGTGGCTCAAGCCTGGAATCCTAACTACTCAGGAGGCTGAGCTCTGAGGATTGTAGTTCAAAGTCAACCTGGGCACAAAAATCTGTGAAACTCTTATCTCCAATTAACCACCAGAAAACCAGAAATGATGCTGTGGCTCAAAAGGTAGAGTGGTAGCCTTGAGCTGAAGAGCTCAGGGACAGCACCCAGGCCCGGAGTTCGAGCCCCACAACTGACAAAAAAAACAGGGGGTAGGGCATAATAAGCAATAAAATATTGGCTTTCCTAATTACTTACTCTTCATTTCTTCTCATTGACCAAGCACCTGGTATGTCAGCTGGGCTAGGGTATTAGAGAGGCAAACCCTTAGCCTGACCATGATAGGATTAAGTCTGGAACTATCCTTACCCATTAAGAACAATTCGTATGTGGCACGATGTTCCACGTTGTTTGTGATTCTTTTCATGTGTTGTTCTCTTTACAGGTAGCTGTATTTTATTCCTGTTTTGTAGATGAGCAGACTGAGACTCCACAGTGTGAAAATCAGGCTTAGACCCATGTAGTCCAATGTCTGCCCTCCACTCTCAGGGGTTCCCAGAGCATCCTACCAGCTGGCCTTCAAAACACTACGGATTCCTGGTAGAAATGCAGGTTCCTAGACTTTAGAGGTGGGAAATCCCACTTTATTTAAACCACAGACTTCGTTAAGTCAGCTGTGAAGAGACAATAAGGCACCCCTCGCTGTGTGTGCATGGGGTCTGCAGTGCTCACCCTCACTTCCTGCCAAGCAACGTGCATAAATGACGAGAACAAGTCAGGGGCTAATGGCCCACGTCTATAATCCTAGATACTCAGGAGAGGAGGGATGATGGAATGGATAGAGGAAGTCAGAAAGGCAGACAGGCAGGAGGGAAAGGAAGGAGGGAGAGAGGAAGGAAGGGAGGAAGGGAAGATGGAAGAAAAAAAAACCATGGGCACTCCCCACTTCCACCCCCTGCAGTTGGCTCCATTTCAGCTCAAAGCAGATCCACCTCCATCCCTCGGCTCTCCTGACACTTGAGCTCACAGCCACACATTGCTGTTGGGAGAGTGAGAACTGGAGCAGCCCCCCTCCCCAGCTGTACCTGCCACTAGCACCACTGCTCTGGGGCCACTCTCAGCCAGCAGGACTGGCAGCTAGACCACGGGTGGCACATGCTGCCAGCTGGGCGGGTGGCAGATAAGTAAGTAGAGACCTAGGCTCTGGCTCCCTATAAGCTAAGCAATGGTAGACGCCAGGCGCCAAACTACAGGAAGGACCCAGCTCAGGGGGACAGCCACTCTAAGTCTCCCCAGTGCCCTCATTTGTAAAAGGACAATCACCATTATTAGTGGCAAACCATTCACACAGCCATTTGTGATTTAATAATACTTTCTGTCCTGCGTCAATCAGTCTCCATCGTAAGTACCTATGCAGTCATTTCCATCTCAACACATGAAGAAAATGAGCCTGGAGGAGGCCCAGAGACTAACTCCGTCAAGCAAGCCAGCCTGCTGACAGAACACCTAAACCGAGGAGGTAAGTTATTCAATGGGTGAATGGGTGACAAGGGGCTTCCCCCCAAATTCATTTCCCATCTAGCCATCCACCTCTCATTCATATCTACTTCTATCTGCTCTTCAAGTGGGCCAAGCTCATTCCCACCTCAGGGCCTTTGCACTGGCTGTCACCTCTGCTGTTATTAACAGATCCTTCTGCCTAGAAGCAACTACCCCGAAAACTTCACCAACCTTCCTCCTCCACTTCATGTACATCACAGGTCAGGGTCTCCTCCTCCAGGAGCCTTTCCTGATCATCCATTCCTACCCGTTCCCACCCCATGCTGAACTTCCTTCAGGACACGTAATCACCACATCAGTAATCTTACTCATTACACACTGATGTGCTAGAAAACGATGGGTGCAAGCTGAATGAATGGAGAAATGAATGAAGGAGAAACCTTCTTTTACAGTAAGGATCCCCGTGCCTATATTTGGACGTGCCCCCTGCCTCTAATTATCAAGGGTAGAGACCATAAGGCATTCCACTGCGGTTAGTAACAACTTAACAACCAGCAGTAGTCGCCACACACATGGCTGGGCATGGCTCCAAAGCTAAAAAGGCACTAATTGCTTTTCTATGGGGAGGTGGGAGGCAGCAGTCCATGGCCCTGGGTCCTGGATCTGTTACCATGTTAATTGGTCCTGTCTGACACAGCCCATGTGGGCTTTGTTCTGTAAATGTCTAGGTTAGGATAGGGGTGTGTACAGAGAGGAGAAGCACTAGGGGAGTGTGTGTGTGTGTGTGTGTGTGTGTGTGTGTGTGTGTGTGTGTCTGTGTCTGTGTCTGTGTCTGTGTCTGTGTCTGTGTGTGGCAAAAGTAGCCCCTCTCTGGGAAGGGTTAATAACTCTTGCAGTCGGGCCCCAGGAGAAGGAGGGGTGGGAGCAAGCTCAGCTGGCACCAGCTGTGTTTCAACCATAGTAATGCAAGCACTCTTTCATCCAGCCAGAAGGAGCAGGGCGAGCTCCAGGTGGTTTTAAGAATGACTGCAAAAGGCCACCCCTGGAAATCGCCTCCTCCTGTGCGTCTCTCCAGGGCAGGTTGCATGTGGACTCTGCCACCATTAGAGGAATGAGCTGGAAGGGTGCCTTTCCCTGGCTCTCTCGCAGGCACTTGACAGAGAGCGGCAGGCGAGGATGGACGCGGCGGACAGCCTGCTCGTGAATGGGAGCGGCTTCTCCCCCCTCTGCGAACTCGGGCTGGACAACGAGACACTCTTCTGCGTGGAAAAGTCTCACCCTTCTAAAGGTCGGTGCCACAGGCGATTCTTTTCATTCCGAAGTCTTGGGAATTGAGGGAGAAAGGACTGAAGGCACAGCTGATAAAGGAACAATCTAACCTGCAGGGTGGTAGGAGCCAGGGATTCCGTCCCAGGCCCTGAAGTTGGAATCAAAGATCCAAAGCAAACTGGAATTTGATTGTCTTACTGAGCCTAAAGTTGGGGACTCACACGTAGGACTTGAGGTTGGAGGAATCCAAGCAGGAGGAGGAGAAAGAGCAGAAGGAAATGCCAGTGTGCAAGGCTGAACTCCACGAGCGTTCTTTTAAAAAGGTGCTGTGGGAGGCCAGGGCGAGGTAGCTTGTCTTGGGGGGGGAGAGTTTTTGGAAGTGATTACTAAGTGATTACTTAGCATCTCAGCAAAAGAAGCCCTCGTGGTTTAGAAATTCTATCCTTAGGCAAAAGCGGCTTCCAGAGAGCTCCTTTCACAAACCCACCTGTTCAAAGCATCTGGATTAGCCAGGCTGTCTCAGTTTGTTTCAGCATGAATGTGGTTGGGGCAGAAATAGATGGGGTGTGCACGCCTCCCTTCCAAGAGGGGGGAAATGCACAGCAAAGCTCTCACAACCGCCGCCCTTTCCACCTGTGTCTGCCCGTCTGCAGAGTGGCAGCCAGCTGTGCAGATTTCGCTGTACACCTTGATTTTTGTGCTCAGCGTTCTGGGGAACGCGCTGGTTATCGCCGTGTTGATTCGGAACAAGAGGATGCGGACCGTCACCAACATCTTCCTGCTCTCCCTGGCTGTCAGCGATCTCATGCTCTGCCTCTTCTGCATGCCTTTCAACCTCATCCCCAACCTGCTCAGGGACTTCATCTTCGGGAGCGCAGTGTGCAAGACTACCACCTACTTCATGGGTGAGTGCTCAGCTCAGACCCTTCCCAGCCCTGAGCGCCGCCGCAGAGGGGCCCCCGCTGCGGCCTAGCCCACGAACACCTGGCTGTGTCAGGCTCTGGCCACAAACACAGGGACTGGCATGGTGGTAAGTCCACCAAGCATTTATGTGGGTTGGATGCCAGGCATGGATGGCTGCTTCCTGTAAGCCTGGTGACTCAAGAGGTGGAGATCTGAGAATGATGGTAGGAAAGTCCATGAGACTCTTATCTGCAACAACCCCCCGCACCCCCAAAAAAAACTGGAAATAATGCTGTGTACACTTTGAGTGTAGAGTGCTAGCTTGAGCAGAAGAGCTCAGAGGCAGAGCCCAGGCCCTGAGTTCAAGTTCTGTGTGTTGGAAGTTGATAGAGGATGTGGAATACACTGGGTCCCGAGCACACGGAGACAACCTGAAAGTGGTTTCAGGTGGCCCTGGCCCTTTCTGGGAATCATGGATTGTGGTTCACAGCTCCTGGAGACAGTGCAGTCATGGAACATGGAAAAGGCTTACTTCTTTGCGTCCCTTGCTTTGTCACAGAGCACAGGACCATAGGTCTAGATTTTCTTCTTAGGAATAACTTCCCAGCGACTAGAACCATATCAGAGACAGACAGACAGGCGGACAGATGGACGGACAGACAGACAGACAGGCAGGCAGGCAGGCAGACAAAGAGGTCTATGCCCCAGGTAAGGAGTTGAATGTGCTCTTGGGGGCAGAGGGTGCATTGAGATAATCTTTTTTTGGTTGAGATATTTAGCACTCTGTATCTGAAATTAATCTGATTACAAAAAAAAAAAAACCAACAACTAGAAACTCAGCAGAACTCTTAAGTTTTCAAGTACTTTTATGTGCCAGATATTGGGGTAAAGGATTTTTACTTCCATGATCTTATTTTATCAACTTGCCCATTTATCAAGGTGAGGACAGAGGCACAGAGAGGTTCTCAATGTACCCAAGGACACACAGGCAGCAATCCCACAGCTGGGGTTTGAACCAGTATTAGTAGCCACTCACAGGCGAAGCCCTGCCTGAGTTGACCATAGTAATGGCTCTTCTGAAGCTCAATAAAACCTTGTTTCTTGTGCTCTCTTCTCTCTGCCCAACTGCTTTCATCCTCACCTGTTCTTAGAACTAACTACTTGGGAGAGAAGGAAAGATGGTGATGGGAGGGAATTGTTTTTGTTCTAATCCAAGCCTTGTAAAATATGCAGCATCATGCCAGTTGCCCCTGCTCATACTCATAACCCTAGCTACTCAGAAGGCTGAGATCTAAGGATTGTGGTTCAAAGCCAGCCCAGTCAGTCAAGTGAGATTCTTATCTCCAATAAACCACCAAAAAGCCAGAAGTGAAGCTACGACTCAAATGGTATAACACTTGCTTTGAGGAAGCACAGCAGCCGGGCCCTGAATTCAAGCCCCAGGACCACTGCGGCCCCCCTCCCGCAACACACACACAGTTGGTACTAAGTTGGGTCAGGCAGCCTTCAATAACCAGAAAACTTTAAAAAGAAATTTCCACTTGAGGAAGCAGGACCCAGCACAAACATAGTGGTATGAATTCCTGACCCTCAGGCCACAAACAGGTCACAAGAACATATCACTCTGTGCCCAAGTCCTCTGAAAATCATTTTCAAAAGTCTACAGATGAAAAGCATCAGTGTTGGGGCCGGGAGTTTGGCCTAGTGGTTAAAGTGCTTGCCTAGCATGCATGAAGACCCGGGTTCCATTCCTCAGTATCACATACATAGAAAAAAGCCGCAAGTGCTGCTGAGGCTCAAGTGGTAGAGCTCTATCCTTGAGAAAGTCAAAGAACAGTGCTCAGGCCCTGAGCTCAAGCCCAGGACTGGCAAAAAAAGGAAAAGAAAAGAAAAGCATCAGTGTTCCATAATGACAAAATGATCACCAGAACTTTCTAGTGCCTTAGCTTCTCCAGGCCTGTCCAGAGACCTGGGAATTCGCTCTCAGAAGGTGATGTTGAGTTCCATGTGATTCCTGACATTGTAAGTTCATGCAACTGTTCATTTTACACTGCTCAACTTTGTGTTATGGCCAATCTCACTTTAATTAAGAAAACATTTTAGAACAATCAAAAAAAGAAGGAAAAAATTAAAGAAGAAAGCCAGATAATTGTGAAGGTATTTAGAATGTCATTGTGACTGTTTTCTAATTCTAGTCATTTGAATTCTTCTTTCAGCTTTACGGTCTCTTTAATACTATTGCTAATAATTAATATTAACAAACAAACCAAGAATGGTTGTGGGCATTATACAGAAGGAACTTGAGAAGTCTGACTGCCCTCTCTTTTCTACATGTTCTCAGACTTATAAGATGAAATCACAGAATAGAAAAAAAGCTGCCCAGAACAGGAGTTTTTACTTCATGTGTTGGGAGGAGAATCAGACTCCTTGAAGACTGAAAAATCTAGGGCTAAGCCTCTTTAATGCTTAAACATAGTTTTAGAGACATAATGCCTATTTGTATACATAGGGGGGCTCTAACTTTGCCAGGTTCTGATCTCAAACCTATATTAATACTGAGGCTTGAGGAATTATGGGATGAGTGCAGAAGTGACAGTATATCTAACTCTAAGATTCAGGAGAAGTTTTCAAAGCATTATAAGACATAATACGTAGACATACATGCTGCCAGGGGAGATTAAGACCTTTTGGACCACATACAAGGATATATTTTTAAGGTGGTCTTCCTGATATCTTTATTGTAATCATGACATGTGTGTGTTTCATAAAACACATAAAAGTAGAGCCACTAGAAAGACCTCAGAGAAACGTTTACATGATAGAATTTTTCTCTTCCATTCTTTTGTCTATGTATTCTTTCAACAAACAACGTTCTGAAATTCAGGATGTTTCACTCTTTAAAATCATGTTCTCATAAAATCAGTGCTTCCAATTCAGATAGGGCCCTGCACTCTTGCTCAGCCCTTTTGCTTACGAATGGCACTCTACCAGTTGAGGCACACCCCCACTCTGGTTCTTTGCTTAGAGACAGATTTGGAGTCTTGCAGTCTTACAGCCTTTTCTGCCCAGGGTTAGCGTCAAACTCTGATCCCCAGATCTCATCACCCTGTGTTAGCTAGGATTATAGGCATGAGCCACTGGCACCCAGCTAGAGGTTTTCTTTAGTTTTCTGTGAGCTAGCAATGTATTTTTATACCTTTGGTTATTAATTAATGACTCTTTTGATTATAATCAAAGCTCAATAACTTATCTGAAAACTGGCCAGGAGATTTGTAAACATAGTCTTCGCTGCCTTTAGAAACCTCTTGGAACAAAGCCGGCAACCCAATCATCTTTTTAAAATACACATACACCACATTTCTTTCCCCTGGAGTAGTTTCCTCTGATATGAAACCTGTGCTGAGGAGACAGGCTTTAAACTAACCTGCACGTAGGCATTGCACTTCAGTGCCAATGTGACTGGCTTCTGTGCTCCTTCCCAGGCACCTCTGTGAGCGTCTCTACCTTCAATCTGGTCGCCATCTCGCTGGAAAGATACAGCGCCATTTGCAAACCCTTAAAGTCCCGGGTCTGGCAAACCAAATCGCACGCGTTGAAGGTGATCACAGCTACCTGGTGTCTCTCCTTCACCATCATGACGCCCTACCCTATCTACAGCAGCCTGGTGCCTTTTACCAAAAATAACAACCAGACCGCAAACATGTGCCGCTTTCTCCTGCCAAACGACGCCATGCAGCAGTCCTGGTAAGTTGATTCTATGCTCTCTTCTTACGCACGACCTGGTGTAAGTTAGCAGCGTGAACATCTGGAGTGCCGTGTCCTCAAGATTTCCAGAGGAAGATCATTCTAGCCTCATTCTAGAATAACCGTCAGAGTCAAATTCCAAGCTGGAGCGCCACCATTTAAATGCCCTATGTAGAGTGACTCAATCAATCTCCCCAAAACCATATGGGTTTGAGGTCCAGTTACCACACTCACACCCTAGATTAGGAAGCCGAGACGTGGAAAGATCAACTTGTCCACACTCTCAAGGCTCGTGAGATCAGAGACTGTACGGAAACCACAGGCCTACTCTGCAGATGGCGGAAGACCTTTAGACTAGAAGACTTGGAAAGCTACCATTCTCTGAAAAATGGAAGACAGAGCAGGGAGTGTACCCAAATCCCACATGGCTTTCCTTACAGCTCACCACGATGCTCACCCAGAACTCTACCAGACACGAGGGAAATTCTTACATGCACTCCTTGCTTACCAGCAGGATGGCCATGTAAGCATGCTAAGCTTTAGACTCTAGCTCTGCTAAGAGTAAATAATAGAAATATTTTACAAATCTGTCTCGTGCTAAGTACCAGTGGCTCATGCCTGTAACTCTAGTTCCTCAGGAGGCTGTGACCTGAGGATCAAGGTTCAAAGCCAGCCCTGGCAGAGAACTCCATGAGACTCTAATCACCACCAAAAAGTCACAAGTGGAGTTATGGCTCGAGTCGTAGAGCACCAGCCTCGAACAGAAAAGCTCAAGGACAGCATGTAGGCCCTGAGTTCAAGCCCCAGGACTAGCATTTTTTTTTAAGTGACACAAGTAAATGTAGGGTGCTGTGTTTCCTCATTGTGAGGATGTGTTAGAAGCAGGAAACTAGATACACAGAATAGTCTCAACACAGATGCTCTCTCTGCCTTCTTTACCTTTTTCCTTTCAGTACATGCCCCCCACCACACACACACACAGAGAAACAATTATGTTGCAAATGAGGTTATTTCTAAGACCTGAAAAGAAATCTTATGAAAACATGTCCAATTGTGTGAGAAATGGCCCCACCACTGACAATTTTATGGCCTTCCCGTGTCACCTTACATAGGCCAGACAGCAAACGTGATTTAGAGGATAGACTCATAAGCCAGGAGGCTGTGATTCCTCAGGAGTCCAACATGTTTAGAGAAAGCATAGCTCTACCCCGCCAGGCTGGAGAACAAGTGTTGCTGCCACGAAAGCTTCACAGCAGGGAGAGGAATCAGAACCTGTGGAAATTCATGAGCTGCTCAGGAATCGGAAACAGCCAGAATACATTGCGTAAAAAAAACAAAAGGCTTGTGTCACCAACACCTAGCTCCTTTCTTAAAGTCTCCATTCCAAAGAGCTCTGCTTCTGAAGACTTATTGCTGGAGTTCAAATTCTACCTCTACCACAAGCAAGGAGAGGGTAGATAAATTCATCTCCTTCAGTCTCAAAATCTTATCTCGGAAATCAGCAGTAGGATAATAGTTTATACTTCCAAATCTGTTATGGGACTTAAATATATGTAATATATGTCAAGTGCTTAGGTCAGCATACATATATTGTCTATCATATATGTATAATAATGTTGCAAGTTCTCATTTTTACTATGATTATTATATTGGTAACAGCTTTATAACTCACGGGGCCTCATTTAAAGATTTACTAGTTCTTTATGGTTGCTACTGGGTTGTTCTGGGTGTTTTTTTTTTTTTCTTCTTGCTCCTGGTGTTGATTTCTGTTTGTTTTAGAGATAGGATTGTGCCATGTTGCTAATACTGGCTTTGAACACCAAGGCTCAATTGGTCCTTCTACCTCAACCTTCGTAGTATCTGGGATTGTGAATGAACACCACCTTACCTGGCTTTTTATTATTTTTCAAATATTGGCTTGTTTCAGGAACAGAATTATGTCAAACCTTTCCCACTTGTCTTTCATAAAGACTATCTTTAAAAAGAGAAGAAAGAAGTAAACAAGTTCTAATGTCTGAGCCTCCAGACATGGAATTTCCAAGGACGGGGTATGCTAGTGATTGATGTGTCTGCTCAGACCATCATTCCTTCCCCTCTGAGTTTGAATGTCCAGAGTTGCCGGTTATTGAATTTCTTTTAATTGTATCAGGCATACGTTCCTGCTGCTCATCCTCTTTATTATCCCTGGAATTGTGATGATGGTGGCATATGGATTAATCTCTCTGGAACTCTACCAAGGAATAAAATTTGATGCCAGCCAGAAGAAATCTTCGAAAGGTAAGCCTGTTTAACTGACAATTTCTACCAAAGGAGCCCAGAATCCTTGATCCTTGATACCGTCCTCGTATATGGAGCACAGTGGAAACGGTGTGTGTGTGTGTGTGTGTGTGTGTGTGTGTGTGTGTGTGTGTGTGTGTGTATGCTGATAACTGGGGTTTGAACTCGCAGCCTGATACTCCTGCCAATCCTTTGTGCTCTATCGAGTGATAGCACTCTGTCACTTGAGCCACACTTCTACTTTGGGGTTCTGGCAGATTTATTGGACATAAGAACCTCAGAGATTTTTTTTGGGGGGGGGACTCCCTGAGCTCTCCAGCTAAAGGCTGAGCCACAACACCACTTCCCATTTACAGTGATTAACTGGAGATAAGAGTCTCACATTCTTTAATGCTTTTAGTGCCCTGGCTGGCTTTGAACTGCGATCCTCAGATCTCAGCCTCCTACCCTGTCATTTTAGTCTAATGTCTATACAGTGGAGATGGTGGAGTGGATTTCCTATGAGGCTTTGTGTCATGTGGCAGTCAGGAGACTCTATTTCCCCATCTGTAAAATGGGGATTCCTCCTTCTCAAAAACGGACTGTCTTGGAATAAAAGGAAAAGCTACCCACATGACCCAAGGATCAGGGTAGAAGTGTGTGTCCCAGACTCTTGGTAATGTCTTCAAACAGACACCCTGAGGTGTCTGTAATCATGATTCTGCTCTGCCTGCAGCCATTCAGCCCCTGGACTAACCCAAGACTTGTTGACCTTGGCCTTCCCCCGGGTGGGGGGCGTGGCCCGCGGTGGCCCCGCCCCTCCCTCCCCTCCCCGCCCGCGGTGGCCCCGCCCCCTCCTTCCCACCCGCGGTGGCCCCGCCCCTTCCCCTCCCTCTCTCCCTTCCCCTCCCTCTCCCCCTCCCCCTCCCCCTCCCCCTCCCCCCCTGCGCTGACCGCGGCCCTGTGGCTTGCTCACCCAGACAGGCGGCAGAGCGCGGGCGGCCGCGGCCCCCGGGAGCCCCGGAAGCTGGAGCTGCGGCCGCTGTCCACCGGCGGCGGCGGCGGCAGCCGGGCCGGGCGCGTCCGGAGCAGCGGCTCGGCCGCCACCCTGGTGGCGAAGAAGCGCGTGGTCCGCATGCTGCTGGTGGTCGTGCTCCTCTTCTTCCTCTGCTGGATGCCCGTCTTCAGCGCCAACGCCTGGCGCGCCTACGACCCCGGCGCGGCCGAGCGCCGCCTCTCCGGGACCCCCATCTCCTTCATCCACCTGCTCTCCTACACCTCCTCCTGCGTCAACCCCATCGTCTACTGCTTCATGAACAAGCGCTTCCGACAGGGCTTCGCCGCCACCTTCCCCTGCTGCCGCAGCCCCGGGCCCCCGGGCGGGCCCGGCCAGGCCGGCGACGACGACGACGGCGGGGGCGGCGGCGGCGGGAGGACCCTGGGGGCCTCGCTGTCCAGGTGTTCCTCCAGCCACGGGGGCCCCGCCGCCCCGACCCCCTGAGCTGGCCCCGGGCTAGGTGGGGGGGGAGCGGAGGAGGAGGGGGAGGAGGAGGGGGAGGCAGAAGGGAAAGAGGAGGAGGGCCCTCCCCCCCCCCCCCCCCCCCGCCTAGTCTGTTCTTCCATCCCTCCTTCTGTTCCATGGGAAGGCTTGTGCCTCAGTTTCCACATAAAGCAAGCCAAGGAACTCTCCATAACATGCATCAGAAAAGGAACACACACACACACACACATCCCACAGGCCTCCTGCCACACGTGGACCTGCCAAGCCAGGTCCAGGATGGAAGCATGGACGCGGCTGAGCTCTGGAAGATTCTAGAACACCCCAGAGTGGCACGCTCTGCACTCATGCAGAACTATGGAAGCTGCTTTTCCCTGTCCTCCCTCTGTCACGTTCCTACCACGGCCACCGCACTGTGTGTGATCATCAGGTCAGGAGCCCTGGAGGCCCAGGTTCCCTAGGAAGACAACGAGCTGTTCGTTTCCACCTCGAGGTAGAGGAAGGATTTCAGCTCACGTCATCATCAGAAGAAGGAAGGGAATGCGGCCTCTAAGACAGAATTTACAATTCACATTTCCACAAAGAAAAGAGTAGGTGGCCAAGAGCTAGGACTAATGTATCCCAGGAGCAGAACATGCATGAAGAACCTTTTCTTGTTTTGGACCCAGACACTGACTGGCCCTCTATCATTCGAACTGTAACTCCATTCCTAGTGTTTTGGGTTTTTGTTTTTGCCAGTGAATTGGAGGTGAGAGTCATATGGACTTTCCTCCAACTATGTTTGTCAGATCTCAGCCTCCTGAGTAGCATGAGCCACCAGTCCCTGACAGCTTTTTTTTCTTCTTTAGTGGTATGTACTGTTTTACTTCTTCTTTATAAGGTGGTTTTTTAACTCCATTAACTACTTTGCCCCAATTTAATTTCTCATACACACCTGCACTTCCTCTTTTCCAGAAAGATCTCTAGCTACAAAGGAGATTTGTAAGTTTGTGTAGCTGGCCAACAATGGAAAAGTACATAGTCAACCCCAGAAGAAAACTAGCCTTCTTGGATTAAGTTAACAAATCACTTTTGAATGTCAACACTGCCTGTGCTTTTAAATACAACCTATGTATCTGCTAATATTTGGGCAATCTTATACAGATGTGTAAACTGAACATATACTTACATACTTTACAGATAAACATAGTATTCTTGGATGTGTTTAAAAAAGGAATTGTTTAATGGATGTTGAAATTCAACAAGTGTTATTACTTTACATTCCTTCAAAAAAGGAGTGTCATGGGAACTTCACTGCAAAACGAGTGCTGAAATCTCTCTCCTCTAATTTAGAAATCTCAGTGCATAATAGGACATTTCTAGAGAACACAAGGTGTCGGGTCCATGCACCATCTTTTTCCTTCAGAAGAGAAACGTTGCCCTTGCTGTAAATGAATGTGGGCATTTTCTAACAGAAGTTGCCTGCCTGTGCAGGAAATAAGCAAATATCCACAAACCAAAAAAATACAGCTTTACCCAGCGAGCATGAGAAGTGAGCTGACCATAAAGATCCGCTGAGCTGAGCTGGATACTCTGCATGATATACTATAGCCAGTACACCCCTAAAAATCTGTGAGGGGGGGGCTGGAGGCATAGCTTAAATGGTAGAATATCTGTCCAGTAAGGCCCCGAGTTCAAGTCCCATACTGCCAAAATAAGAAGGAGGAAGAGAATGGACAGCAGTGATCAGGTAACATGTTCTGCAAGATGTAAACACCACATCTGTTTTCTGCAAAGAACAATCACGTGCTGGGGAGAAACTATTGAGAGGATGACTAGTATAGGACAATTTTCAAAGCTGCCTGCCCCTTCCTCAGACCGCAGTCTTATTTTGCCATCTGTCACCAGCTCTTTCAAAGATGTCAAGGTAAACCTTCTACCAAGAAAAACATACATTGCTCAGATTGCACTTTGTCATGGGAGCATGGCTCAAGTGGTAGAGCACTTACCTGGCAAGTTCCACCCCACTACCCCTAAAAACAAGTAGAAAATCACAAGAGACACAAGAAATAAAAATGTCTCTCATAGCTGAGTATGTCTTATGTCACCTATAATTTTCTTGTTAGAAGACTAAATCTTTACCTTCCACCAGACAGTATTCGCTTATTAAAAAAAAAAAAGATGAATTGCTGAAGTGGCTCTGTGGCTCAAGGGAGGGTGATAGCCTTGAGCTGAAAGCTCAGGGACAAGGCCCAGACCCAGAGTTCAAGTCCCATGACTGACCAAAAAAAAAAAAATGAATTGCTCGCCAGCCAGTTCCCCCCATCCCTTATTAGGAACTTCTGGAACATACTTTCTAAACTCGAATTAACGTAAAATAACAGTTTCCAGGATTACTTAATAAAAACGCAGATGCCCAGCTAAATTCTAATTTCAGATGAGCAATGGGTGTTTCTCAAATGACTAGGTTTCACGCACTGAAAGGCATCCTATCTAGTGGCCCTATTTCAAAATATTTTTAAAGTATATAAAAATATAAAAGGATTTTTTTCCTAGATAGGATAATAAAATTGCTCCAATGATTCAATTTATTGGGAAGTCTTAGGCTTAATAGGAGTGTTTACAAAAGAGAGACAGACAGACAGACAGACAGACAGAGACAGAAACAGAGACAGAGAGACAGAAAAAGGAGAGAGACAGAGAGAGTAGAGAGGGAAAAGCTATTAACTTTCAGGATCTGCATTTGACCTTTTTGGAAAGATCTGATTTTACTGATTATTATTTTTTTTACATAATACCATTCTCCTGCTTTGTTAATTGCCTTTGCTTGTTGCTAAAGAGGATTAGTAATCTGAATCTGAACTAAAGCAGCCAGCAAAATTAAGCAAACAAAACCCTCTTTCCCCCCCACCTGAACATTTTCCAGTGTGTTCTGGAAGTTTCATCTCCAGAGAGCTAGGCCATAACACTAGAATGAAGAGTTGTGTCATTGTGTGTCACAGTGACCTCTGCCCTCAGGCATCCATCCCTGATGCAGCCCAGATCCTGACACTCCTAGGGAAGATGAACCCCACCCCTACCCCAGGCCTCCTGCCTCCTCTGGCTCTGACACTGGCTCTCACTGAGCTCCCTGCATGTAGAGGATTTGAAGGCTGGATGTGTTTATTTTTAGGAAGAAGTTAATATTCTTCACCACCTCACAAGTGAGCCAAGAGATAGTATCAGTAAATGAGCTTTTACCTCTGGCAAATTACCAACATAATCAAGTAGATCTATTCTCAGAATCATCAGAAAGAGACACATACAGGCCAGCTTTTCCGTCAGCCTGTTGGGCAAAACTTTCTTTGCCTGTCTCCTTTTCATCAACCCCTTCCCTCTTTCCCCAGTGACATTTCACAGTACTCTCGGGGTATCAAAGAACACCCAATGTCCCCCAGGAGCTGGGTCACCTCATTTGCAGTGGAGCTCATTGCCATATCCCCGACCACTTCTCTTCCTGACATGCACCAGCTGCACTGCTGACCCTCTCACCCAAACTCACAGGCTTAGGATCTGGCTCAGGATGGAAAGACAGCACCCAGAAGTGATGGTGAATCTTAGCTTTGTAGTTAAGGTCTAAGTAGCGGTGGTACAAATTACTCTGTTCTAAAGACTCAGATTTGGGGTAGGAAGAGGGGTTAAACTCAGAGAGGAGGAGAGGGGTTGACCTCTGGGCCTGGTATTCTGACTTTGTTTTTTCACTCAAGGTTGGTGTTCTACCATTTGAGTCATGACTTCACTTCTGAGTTTTTGCTGGTCAATTAGAGATAAGATTCTCATAGACCTTTCTGCCCAGGTTGATTTCAAACTGAGATTCTCAGATCTCAGCCTCCTGAGTGGCTAAGATTATAGGTGTGAGCCACCAGTACCCGGCTCGTGATAAGAAGGGGTTTTATGAAATTTAAATAAGGTCAAATAATATTAGAGAATATTGGTATAAATTTTAGAGGGATATTGAAAGAGATCACAAAGGGGCCTTTTCTAAATTGCAGAAAGACTAAGTGACAGTGAACAAGTGACAAATTTCCCAACATTCCGGAGAAGGATTAGACTTAGTCACGCTAAGAGTATGAATAAAGGGACAGTTTGAAGAGACAGAGGCAGAAAAAAAATAAAAAAATATGTCCTAATTGCACCACGTTTCAAGAAACTAGCTACAAACGAAGATTGTTTTCCAAACAGTGGGTGCTTACTGAAAGATAGCTGTCATAAGTGACGTCTGAGACTCTTCTTGTCTAGTTGGTAGTTTATTGAGAATACCCGTTGTTAATTAGAACTCAGAAAGTCGCAGGAGTAACCCAATAGTCTCCTAATCTTACTTCTCCCTCCTGTCCATTTTCTTCCTCTGGCTATCAGACTGGTCTGACCAAGAGAAGGCCCAGATACCTCTGTCCCTTCCCAGAGTTAAAGCCATTGCTCTTGTCTTCTATTGATTCTTGCTCCCTGGTCTCCCTTCCTTTCTGAGACTCCCTTTGTACATCAGCTTCCTCTTGTTTCAAAACAAAGTGATTTCCCCAAACCTTTCCTCACACCCATGTCTCCCCAAGGCTGGGATACTCTTCCTTTCTGTTAGAGTTTCCTTTTCTTTCTTTTTAGGTTGGAGACCAAGACTGAACTTGGTACCTGCCGCTTTCACTCAGTTAACAACCCCCTGAGCCATCATGGGTCTATCCTCTGAAGAGTTGAGTGTAGAACTTCCAGATAAAAGCGTCAGCTCATCAGTTCTCTCATCCCTGTGAGCAAACAGAACTACTAACAGGAAGAGGGATGTATTTTAGCTCACTGTTGGGCAGAGATTTCATCCCAGAGCCTCTGGCTCTGCTGATTTGGTGTGAACGGTCAGGAAGAACATGATGGTGGTGGGAGTCGAGTGTGTGTGTGTGTGTGTGTGTGTGTGTGTGTGTGTGTGTGGTGCTGAACACTCGGCTTGAGCACTTTGCTTATGTTTTGATGACTCTTCTGCCTTGCTTTCCTCTATTTATCTCATGTGGGTAATTGAGTCTGAATCCAGGTCATGGGGCCCTGTCTTCAGCCTCCCTGACTAACCCTTTTTTTGGCCAGTCCTGGAGCTTGAACTCAGGGCCTGAGCACTGTCCTTGGGCTTTCTCAAGGCTATAGAGCTCTACCGCTTGAGCCACAGCACCACAGGCCGGTGTCTTCTGTTCTTCTCTGTATGTGGTATCGGGGAATCGAACCCAGGACTTCGTGCCTGCTGGGCAAGCACTCTACCGCTAGGCCACGCTCCCGGCCCCCTGCCTGACTTTTCTGACCCTGATGACCCTGATGGTGCCATGGCCCCGGGTGCTGCCGATGGGGCTGGGAAAATCTCTTCTACCAGTGTTTTCCCCTAGGACCTCAGCCAGCTCGCCAAGGCGCATGTGCAGAGAACACAAGGCTTTGACTTGGCTCGGAAACAGGCACAAGGACGACCCAGGCGACGCAGCTGAGGTCAGAAAACAACACCAGGTGTGCGGTTCCCCAGGCGGTCCGGGTCCTGGATGTGCTACAAACACGCAGGGCCTCGCTCGGAGCCTAGGCAGCCAGCCCCTCACAGCACGCATGCGCAGATCCAGGGTCCCCCTGGCAGGGAGGTTCGTGCTCCCCAGAGCAAACGCAGGCCTCCGGGCTCCCCCCTCGCACCTCCCCACGTCACCACAGGCGGCTGATTCTGCCAGGTGCACTTGCAGATCTCGCTGCTGAAACTTTCCATTCCTTAGCAGGTTTGCCTCCCTTCTTTTCCTTCCCAAGACATGGAACACATGACACCAGAGCCAAACAGCCTGGAGTGGCTCTTTGTTCATTCTTGCTAGCTGTGAGCCCTTAGATGGATTAACAAATCCTCTGTGTCTCAGGATGTGTGTGTGTGTGTGTGTGTGTGACAGAGACAGAGAGACATAGAGAGACTGGAAGTCAGGGCCTCAGGCAGGCCAGGCACACTGTGCTCAACCACTGAGCTGTACCCATATCCCTGAGCCTGCTTCATCATCCACGAAATGATAATCCATCTTCAAGGAACGGTGGAGCCCCAAGGAGATTGTCTTTATTTAAAAGCACTTACCATAAATTATATATCATTATATCAAAATAAATAAAAAGCACTTATCCTGTCCAAGGTGCTCAGTTGGTTAGGGAAAGTTATTAACCACCAAGGTTTGGTAGGAATCGCTAGTTTTGCTTCTGGCCAGCCATTAGGAGGAGAGCAGACACCAAGACAAGACTCAGGCACTTGGCCACAGCCCTGCGCGTTTGCTGGTGGTTCTACAATGCAGGGCTCTGCACCTGTGACCCCTCGGTCACTATCTTCAGCTCCCACACACCAGGAAAGCAGGGTCAACCCCCTGTGATCTGATCCCTGGCCTGTGGGACAGGGTTTGCCCAAGACAAATACAGAATGTCAGTGGGCAGTCCCCAGAGGTCACTTGGAGAGAAGCCAGGAGAGATGAGATGTCCTGAACTCTCTTCTCACGCTTGCATTGGACACTTGGTGCTGCTGGCTGCCCATTCTGAGACTCTTTTTGACACATACCCCTCCACCCCACGCACCTAGGAAGACACAAGCTCTGTGGCTGCTGTGAACCAAGGGAGAAGGTGACAGGAATCCATCATACCATGCTCTGGGCCAGGCCCTGGGCAGAGACATTGCCACCCAGCCCATCTGTCCCAGGGACCAACTGCCTGTGATGATATGACCTCCAGTTGGTCCTCCAGGGATGGGGCTAGCTCAAGAGGCTCTCTGCTCTCCTCCTTGTAGCCAGAACCTGGGGGACCACAGGAAAGGAAAAAGCTGCTGTGTCTCACAGCTGTGGAAGCTTCTTCATTCCCATCCCTGTCATTTACCCAAGCAGAGGTATGCTGAAACCACATGAGCCATACTGCAGATCAAAGCCAAAGGAGGAAGGCTCTTGCACATGCCCAGTGCTGGCCCCACAGACACGTGTTTAGATGGCCTTGGTGTTTATTTTGACCTGCCAGAAGCTCAGTTTTAGCTTGGCAATAACAAAATACACTGTTTTAATTAATTAAATTTCCTATGGAAAATATTTCCTTAAGATGATTCTGACCCCTTGTTTTGATATTAAGGGTTCAAGGTATCATCTGGCATTCTTGTGGAAGGAGAGTAACCCCAGGGCCTTGCTCTAGCATAAGCAACAGGGCACTAAAGAACATGAGACTCTTATCTCCTAACCACCAGAAAACCAGAAGTGGTGCTGTGGCTCAAGCTGGTAGCTGAAGAGCTCAGGGACAGCCCCAGAGTTCAAGCCCCACAACCAACAACACCAAAAAAAAAAGTATGAGTCAACCTCTTACCTCTTTCAGCTGCAGATTTTCCTCTCCCATATTTGTCTCTCTGCAGAAAGGAAGAGTATACTGTCTTTCTCAGGAATCAGCAGGCAGATCCGATGGCATGTATGGATTGGGGATGTTTTTCTTGAGTCTCTTGAGACCATGCTTCTAGCAGTTGTAAAAGGCCTGAGCGCAGAGTTCCTCAGAAAGACTCAAAATCCTGCAAGAAGGGCTCAGCCAACTCCATGCTTCCTGCTGGACCCTCTCAGTTGTGTGAAGAAGGCTGAAGCACATAGGCAACCCCCACTGGTGGGCCAGGACTCCCCACTTCCATGTCTTTTCCAGGTTTGGCCAGCTCCCCAGTCCAAATGGCAGAATATGTCCAAGAGTATGATTAATGTGAGCGAGACACTCCAAAGAATCTCTTAGGGCATTTTTTGTTTATTAAATAAAAAGGCCATGTTTAAATATGTCAAAATTAAGATTCAGACCATCGGAGTCTAGATCTTACAAGCTTTAGCCTTGAATTAACTGCATGTTCTTCATGTTTGACTTCTGGGCTTAGAGCCTCTAAAGCTTTTCCAGGAAGGCTCCAGAGACCTAAGGTTATAACAGGCCAGCAGAGCCCATCTGTCTTCTTCCATTAACAATTCTTAATGGCAGAGGCCTTGACTTTCTTCTTGGGGTCAGAAAGGTCCCAGCAGAAAGTGTTCATTCCTGACTGCCTGCCTGCCCTGGGCTGGAGATTCTGCCATGATCTCTTGTTGTTCATCTCCTTTTCCCACCCTTCTCCCACTCTCGCACACCCAACATTCACCTGTTCTTAATAGCTCCTGAGGCATGACCCTGTGCTAGGCTCTGAAGGGGAACTAGAGGTAACAGATGGCCTGGCTTAGGAGCTGGAGATAGAGAGAAAGAACACATGTGTGGGGAAGAAAACACCACAGGTGATAAGGTTGAATGGAGAGTGCAGCTCCATTAGGAATGGTGGCTGGGGAAAGCGGGGAGACGTTTCTGGGAAGTCAACCTCTGATAAGACTATTCTAGGGACTCCAAAGACTTTCCCCCTTTATAGAGAAGGAAGCTGACAGAGAAACAAAGAAACTTGCTCAGCATTACACAGCTAATCAAGAGCGAGGGGCAGGAAGACAGGCCTACTGTCTACTGTCTCCACTGTCCAACACTCCCTGTGGGAGTAGGAAGGTTAGAGCTCAAACCTAAGGAACCAGCCAAGTAAAGGACTGGGAGTTAGACATCAATGGCTCATGCCTGCAAATCCTACTACATAGGAAAATCCATGAGGCTCTTACCTACAATTAACCAGCAAAAAAAGAAAGAAAAAACAAGAAAGAAAGACCAGAAGTGGAGCTGTGACACAAGTGGTAGGATGGTAGCTTTGAGCAAAAAGGCTCAGGAACAGATCCCAGGCCCTGAGTTCAAGCCCCAGTACTGTCACATAAGTAAAATAATGACTGAAGGTTAGGCCAGTCTAATATTTATCCCAAATCTTTACTACGTTAAGGTAGACTTAAAGGCTCTGTGATGTCTAATCAGTCTAATTTCCCACTCAAGTTCAAACTTGCTGCCATCTACTGGCCACCACTAAACATTAGCTTTTCCTGTGCACATCTGAATTTGAACTAAACCTGGGTGTACTGTAAAAAAAAATTGTTAAAAAAAAGTAAACATGGTTTACTTTAAAGACTTGACAACAGCCCTCTATTTACAATAAGATGAGTGTTTTCAAGTCGTAAATTAGAGTTTAGGTTATATATTACAAAATAAAGCTTAAATGATAAAATATAAGCCAAAAAAGGATGTTAATACTCTCATTGGAAGACACATTTCTACTGAGTCTGGTAGTGACATTGGAGCTTGGACTCAGGATTTTATACTTGCTAGACAGGTGCTGTACCATTTGAGCCATGCCTCCAGCCTTTTTTTTTTGGTCCTGGTTATTTGTCTAGACCCTGACTATGGTCCTCTCTGCCTTTCATGTAGCTAGGATAACAGACATATACCACCCTACTCAGCCTCTTCTATTGAGATGGAGATCTCAAACCACAACTCTCCCAGTCTCAGACTCCTGCATAGCTGGCATGACAGGTCTGTGCCACCATACTCAGCTATGCTAAGATGAGTTCTTGTGAACTTTTTGTCTGGGCTGCCCCCATTTTGAAATCCTTCCCATTTCTTCCCTCCAGAGTAGCTAGCTAAGACTGTAAGAATGAGCTTCCAGTTTCTGCCTCCTCTAGGTGTTATGGCGATCTCTTTATCATCTGAGTCTAGGAGAAGTAATTTGAAAAGAACCTCAGTTGCCAGAGGCAGTACATTCCTGGTTTGAAACAACAGAAGACAATTGATCTGGATCTGGAAAGGGAAAAAGGCGTGGGATGGCTTTTTTGTCTAACTGGAAATGGGGCGGTGACAGTAACCCCAGAACTCTTTGTCTCCAGATTGAACTCAGGTAGTGGCCTATTCGTTTCATTCTGCGATAAAAAGAAGTCATCAGCTCCAAGTGCAGCTTCCCAATCTCACACAGGAGAAAGAGCCATGGGTACCACTGCCTAGGTCCAGGGAATGCCCCTGATTGGGCCATCCTACTTCACATCAACAACCCTGAACCAATCACAAAGATCCAGTGCTTTGATTGGCTTATTCCTGCCTGAGCTCCACCCACTCTCGGAAGGGGAGCCCTGCACCAACCCAGGCTTGTGCAGAGATGGAGAAGCTTCTCAATAAAAACCCACAATTATGTTGTAAAGAAGAAACACAAATGAGCCATTCCTTCTGTGAAGGCTTGATGTGAAATGTACCCAACAGTCCCGAGGTCATGGGAAGTTGTGCACACTTTAAGAGGTGGGATCTGGCTGGAGGAAGCCGGTCTTAGGACCCCGTTCTTGCTATCCTTAGCTCATCCCTGGGCCCTTCTCCTTTTGCTTCCTGGCTGCCATGAGGCGAGCAGTCTCCTGCACACTCTCCTTCCACAGTGCTCCGCTCACTCAGGTGCTCTGTGATGGAGCCAGCCACGCTCAGACTGAAACTTTGGGAAGCATGAGCTGAAATAATTCCTCCTTTGCTGCGGTTGTCCACTCAGACATTTGTCCTAGGGACAAAGGCTCTCATACACCTAGCTGCTATAAGTCCTCTGGGCTTTAAATGAGCTCCTGTTTTTATTTGGGGTGCAATTAGAGAACTTTCTCATGTAAGAGCATCAGTTCAGAAGTCAGGGCGGCCCATCTCTCCCATCCTGGTCCAATGGAGTGGGCCCTGCCCTGACGCCTCCTACTCTAGGCTCTTCCCACCCCTCTCCCGGCCCTGGCTTCAGGCAAATCCGGTCCAGCTTCGGGTTCTGCGGCCCCTCCTTCCTGCCCCTCACTGTGGGTCCAGAGCTGAACAGCTATGAATTTGTCCTTCTTAAAGGAAGGGCCTGAACAGGACCAGAGCAGCACCTTATTCCTGGGGCCTCCTTCCTCTCGTTCTAGGTTCCCATCTCAGACATGGCAGTCTCCTTTCTGTTCCAGAGCCTCACTTATGGGTCCTCAGATAGAAGAATGTGCTGGGCTCAAGGCCTGCTTCTGGCAGCCCCACACTGCGACCTCTACCGGGCTGGCCCAGCCAAGCTGACAGAAAACAAAATAAACAACAACAAAAAACCCATCACGTTTATTAAGATGCAATGTTCTTTGTGTGTGGGCCATGGGGCTTGAACCCTGGGCTTGGGCGTTGTCCATGAGGTCACAGCTCAAGGCTACCATCCACCCTACCCCTTGGGTCACAGCGTCACTTCTGGTTTTCTGGAGGTTGACTGGAGATAAGACTCTCACGTTCTTTAGTGTGCGAGCTGGCTTTGAACCTCGATCTTCAGATCTCAGCCTTCTGAGTAGCTAGGATTACAGGCATGAGCCACTGTGCCCGGTTTAAAACGATTTTTATAACCATCCTATACATTGATTATCCTAAAGGTAACTGATCAATTGGACTAATCTCTGCTGTCTCCCCAGTGGAGACACGGAACACCAGCTGAGCCTGGCAACACCAATCTCATTTACTTATTGACTCAAAGGAATCCTCTCGCTAAGGTCAACACTGACTTTTGTACCTTTATAAAACTTCTTTATTCAAGCCCCATGACCCAGAATTTTTTTTTTTCTCATAGCTTTCAGTGTTTGCTTCTGCTTGTCCTTGCTGTGTGTGGGAACCAACGGGTGCCGGACTCTTATCTTCTGTGAGACTCAGAACAGCTGCATGACCCCAACTTATCTCTCCTTGTCAGGAACACACTGCAAGCTACAGGAGGCAAAGCAGCCAATGGCATTGATTGGAAACATGGCTTCCAATGAGCTTACCTTTCCCCCTGACAAGTGGCCTCCTTCCCTAATGAGAAGGCCCTGTCTGGGGACAACCTCTCCACTTTCAGCTCCCATGATTGATCCATTGCTTCTTTCCATCCTATGCCCTTGACTTTCTAGCTGCCCTTCTAGCGTTAACACAGCCATCACTGGGCTGTGGAGTGGCTAGAGATCCCACTTTGTGACATTCCCCTTCAAGATTCAATCCCTCCATTAAGAGCTGCCCACCTATCCCTTCTTCTGGCCTTTCCTGGGATGAAATGCCTGTGTTCTCATTACATATGCTCACTACAGTCTGGGGGGAGGCAGAAGTCAACTCATCCAGTCCATGCAGGGTAACTTCTGCAGACATAGTCAAGCTTCCAGTACCATCAGGTCTGGGACCCCTGCCCTCACTCAGATTTTTTATTATTTTTTTAGTTCACAGATGGCTCTCTAGTACTTGAGTCATACCTTCAAGACTGGCATTTTGCTGGTTAACTGGAAGTGGACTCTTGCAACCTTTCCTGCCTGGGTTGGCTTCAAACTGGGCCCCTGCAGGTGTCATCCTAGACAGGAGTCATCAGCACTTGGCTGCTTTCAATCTTTAAAAATACTTTTATTACAAATTCAAAAAAAGAGGGAGGGAAGGGGTTCAAAAGCAAAGCTTTACTGTGCTGGTCTCTAACTCCTCCGGAGTGAAGCTTTGGCAAGTCTTTCTCCTGGCTGTGCAGTGAGGCAAACTGTGCTCTCTGTTCAAATCAGGTAGCACCAAACCAGTCATCCCACTCCAATGAAAGCCGTGGTTGTGCTGAAATATTTCCAGGCATGGAGGTGGTGGTGTGTGCATGCAGGTGCCTCTAACTCTCCTTACTTTATCAATCCTGAGATGATAAGCCAAGCCTACGAGAACTCAAGGATGCCTCCAAAGATGCCTCTCCTGAGTTTTTCTCAAAATTTAGTATGATTTTGCAGAACTGCTCTTTAAAATACTGTCTAGGTTTTGCTTCTTCTTCTTTTAAATAAACCAAAGTGGGTTTTTTGTTGTTGTTTTTGGTCCGTTGTGGAGCTTGGACTCGGCCTGGGCATTGTCCCTGAGCCCCAAAAGACTGGAGCTGTAGGACAGGTGTAACTGCAGAACTTGTTAGAAATTGCTGTAACAACCTGTAAATCCCCACAACTTATATTCTCTGGGAGGGTAAATAAGACTTCAACTGACTACTTTATCCCAATGAGTATATGACCAAATGACCAGCTTTACTGCAAAAAGCTACTGCTAATAAGCAATGATAGCCACTTTTAGTAGCTCAGCTTTGAATGGTTCTGAATTAGGAGACTGCACCTTGAGAAACAAACCTCAATTATCCATTAACATGGAAGAAAAGAATCATTAAAACTGTCTATAATAAGCCAGGTGTTGATGGTCATACCTATAATCCTAGCTAATCAGGAGACTGGGATCTGAGGCTTGTGGTTTGAAGCCAGCCGGGGCAGAAAAGTCCATGAGACTCTTGTCTCCAATAAATTCAGGTAAGATCAGAAATGGTATAGAGGCTTATCTGGTAGAGCACTATCCTTAAGCACAAAAAAGCTCGGGAACAGTACCCAGGACCTAAGTTCAAGCCCCAGGACCAGCAAAACAACAACAAAAAGCCCTAACAGTGGGTTTGGAGGTATGGCTGTGGTGGAAGAACAACACCCTCCAAGAAAAATGTCCAACCCTGAAGTTCAAGTTTGGCTGGGGGGGGGGGATTGAAGGAATCAAAAAGGAAATTAATTTAGCATAATTAGTACTATAATGTAATGCAGAAGGCAAGAGTGTATATACACAAAATGAGATGAATTTAATTGTCTTTATGAAGTATTCTGAAGTCAGACGATAATACATGCATCACACACACCCAACAGAAGACTTTTACAATGGTTTACATTTCTTTTTCTTTATTCCTTGAAACTGCCTGTATTGCAGGTTTTTCATGGATGAAATATGGAACTGAGCAGATTCCTTTTTTTCCTACAAAATTATGGTATAAATTTGCTCAATTTTCTATCTTATTGCTAATAAACCTTACAGGCGCACAGTTTGTAAAATAAACCCCTTAAGGACTGAATGCATACAGCATGCTGCAAGGTACGAGAAATAAGCTAAAAATGAGCATATAAACCTACATTTGGACCAACACAGTACTGAAGGCTGGCAAACATTTATCACAACACAGGGGAAAATTAATAGAAGGAGATACAGTTCAGTCCTGAAAGGGTTCAATAGAAACCCTAATATATTATTGTTTCTAACCATCCATACCAATTACAGTGCTTGAAAACAAAGTCAAAAGTCTGGCACAGAAAATTATACACATTTGTTCAGTACTCATCAGAAACACAGCTGCTTTTGAAAATAAGTAAGTTAACTTAGTTAATAAATGAACAGCATTTTGCTTCAAATAGGAAACCCTATGGATTTTCTGCCTAATATGACTAGTTATGTTAGTCAGAATGGCACTGGACATTTTCTGTGAGTGCATAGGTGATACCAGTCTCATTAAAACCAAATGCAGTGTTGGGCATGGTATAGGTCTGTAACCCCAGCATTAATCTCTATGTCTTGTGAGACAAAGGGATTATTCGAGTTCAAGGACAACCTAGATTAAAAAAGAATGTTTGAGGCTCTGGGTTCAATCCCCATCACCACAAAACACAGAACAGTAAGAGTAACAAATATTTCACTAATTAGTTCTCTGTGAGGATGTGTTTAGTCGCCGCAGTTTAAGGAAAGTCAGCAGCAAGTTAAATATACTAACTAGTGTTCAACTCTGGAGTCATTTGATATAGAAAGGGCATTCTACATTTAAAGTCTTTAGCTTACTTTCCCAATGTGATAAATTCAATGCGACTTTATTGGGTCTTATACTTATTGGGAGAAACTGCATAGAATCATGACAGCAAAGATACATTTAGAAAACAGATTTTTTTTTTTAAAGAAAATCAAACAGTTTAACCATTCTAAGAGTGTACGGGGGTGAACATCCATTACCTCTGCTAATGCTACCTCAGCGTGGGCAGTGTTCCAGCACACCTGGAGGGCAAGGATCCATCAATCATACAATGAAAATGATTCCTAAATCCACAAGGACTGTTTTCTTAAAGCAGCTGATAAAAGAACTACAGTTAACAACAAGCTATAACAGACATACCATTTCCTTCTTCGCTCTACAGCCTGAGAACAGTGGAGGAAATGACGATGGAAGTACATTCTTAGACTTGGTAGAAAACAGACTGACAGTCTTAATTGTTTAAACTGTCTTACCAGAAGAAACAAAAGAACCGATATAAGATATAAACCTTATTTTAAAATAATCATTTTAATAAAGCCCAGGAACTGAAATTTTATTGAGAACTACAAAGGAGCATTTGTTACTGGTTAAAATAATTTCTTAACTAAATTCTAGATTTTAGAAGCAGAGGAAATGTGGACTACTCAAAAGTATATAAAAAAAACTGGAAACATTTTTGCACTGAACAAAAGAACTAGTTCATTAGTAAAGAGAGAGAACTACTACTGAGAAACAATCACATCTGTGAGGAAAAGCCAGTGAGGAGCTTGAGCAAAAGAGGATAAGGCCACAAGGAGTTCTGGTGATCACTGAATGGGACTCACAAGTGTGAGAGGGGGACACCGGACAAGGAGGAAGGACAAGGAAGAAGTGAGTGACCAGAGCAGCGTGGAAGAGAATGAAAAGGCTGTATTGAGTAGCCAGGGGCGATTACAAAGGCGTGCAGTAGAGAAAACCGCAGAAACTAACCACCTCGTATGGCGTCCCCTTGAAAACAAAGGAAAAGGCAATCTAAAGATGTCGGGAGTGATATTTACAGTGGCACAGCCCAGGCAAAAGAACGAGCAGGAAAGACAGCAAAGCAGGAAAACATGCTCCTCACAAATGACTTGAAGAGTCTATTAATGGAAACTTTCAGACAATCCAAGACACCAGAAAGACACTGGGAACGCTGCAGGAAGTTACAGTTTTGCATTCATAAGGTACTTGTGGCTCCTGTTTTATGGGACAGTAAAAGCTTACCACAATCTAGAGGTAGTTTTTACTCTAAGGATGATTGTATCCTATAACATTACATAAGTGGCTCCCGTACTACACATAGCTCAGGGAGTCTGCTGCAATTTCTTAAGAAACTGAACAAAGGCATAACCAAAGTGCAGGAATGGAAGCAACAGGAAACTGGCGAGATGAGCGGGCATGCTGACACAACCCTGAATGCAACCAAATATTAACGGAGAGAAAAAGACATGTATTCTGAGGAGGAGACATTGGTGGAGATGCTCAGTTCTGAGGAAGAGAAAACAGAACAAAACAAAACAAGGCAGAGGAAGAGATAAAAACATAAGTTACATTTGCATTTTTATAAACGTACATCTATCTGTTTCTAAGGTACTGTCTTCGAGCTATTTGAGTGGATCATCTAATAGAAGCATCTCTGTTTTAAGATTTCAATGATGCTCTGGCTTAGGCTACTTTTTTACGTACAATAAAAGAACATTTTGCTGAGATTTTCCTCATTCCACCATAAGGGCACCAGCTACCACTTGGCAGCAAATACTTCTCATGATTTTTGTTATTCTCTAACAAGGCAAAAATCACCTTGTTGAATGAAATCACCTTGTTGAACATTCCAAGTTCAAATAAAATGTTTAACTTACACATAATACAAGTTATGTACAAGATTAGGGAGGGGCGGGAGACACCTGAACAAACCCTGGAACACACAGATGTATTGATGTATGGGAGAAAAGAACACTTCAAAAACATGTTCCACACCATTAACTCATTAATGACTAAACAACCACATTGAATTCCATGTAAATGTTAGAACTTCTTGGATTACTGCTATAAATACATTTAAAAAAAAAACAAAAAACAAAACAAAACCAAAAACATTGTCTGAGAATAGAGACTAACATACATTGCATGTATTGCAGGCAAGGCAGAGGCATTTTCTTTTAAAGCTTTTGCACAGACTTCATATAATCTTAAAAAAAAATATGCAGGCCTTTACAAGATTTGAATAGCTGAAATCAAAACCATTTCAATTCATGAAAAGTCACAAGACTTCAGCTTAAAAAAAAAGTTCCAGCCTTAGACCAAAAAGAACCTGGAAGTGTAGGTAATCTGATTAAACAAGCATGGTCAGGCTTAGAACCTGAATGTACTTTTAGAGCAAAAGCTCAAGGGTGAGGAGAATAACCTATTTGGTAACAAGGCGTACTATGTACTGTGATATAAAAAAGGTATGGTGAAAATGTACCTTTTACTAAAGCTTATACAAGTTCCTTGGTCCATAAAAACTAGGTTAGATTTGTGTCTTCTAGTTTGCTTGACTTTTATTCCAGCCATTTTTCTATTTCTTGCCCGTTTAAACAAAACCAAACAAAAACCAATCAAACAACACCGTGGGGAAAAAAAGCTGAAAAACTTGGTTTCCAATAGTTTGTACATGTTGATGTTTTTTTGTTTTACTGTGGCTTCTGCATTTCACATCAGTACTTGCAGGTAACCGAGGTTTTTTTTTTGTTGTTGTTTTGTTTTGTTTTTTAATAGCATCTATCACCTGGTATGAAAAGTTTCCCCAAGAAACCACAAAAGATTGTTCTTTTTTGTGTGTCAACTTTTTTTTTTGCCGCACTTGAGTCAGTTTAAGTCCTAACAAAAAGACGGTAGTTAGGACACCACTGTTGCTGTAGATGATGTGACACTGGTTGAGTTTGTGCTGGCGTTTGTGTAACTTCCTTCGCTGTTGCTGTTTGACTCGTTGGGTGGCACTTGGCTTGAGTTGGCTCGGAGGATCGCCCCTGCTGCACTGCAGTGTGGCCGCGGACCTGGTTCTGGGGTGTAGGTAAAGGTAAGGCTGGTGGAATAAATGATTCCGTCATTACGGACCAAAGTTACTGGAACTTGGACTGGCTGCCTGACCCATCTCCAGCCTTCTCGGAATGCAGAAATGTCTGGGACAACACAGAGCATGCTCTCTCCGCATCTGAGGAGAAAAAAAGAAACCTACTTAGAAGCACTTTAGGGAAAAAAAGCACGTTTGTCAGAATAAGTCTTCGAAAAAGGTGGTTCAGTACATTAAGCTGGATGTCAGGAAAGAACCCCATGGACTCACTCACACCCCTCACCACCTCTGTATGATGTAAAAGGTTTGATCCAGTACCTGTACATAGTTTCAGCTTCTACATCTCCAAACCACACTCGTAAATTGGGAGTGAAATTCTGTCCTGTAAGTTCAAGCATTGCTACATCCCCGCCGCCATTCAACTGTGATTTGCACACACAAAAAAAATCATATCATTAAGGCTTTTCATATTTTACTAAAATACACATTCAACTTTTATTTATGAAAGTCTGTACACGTTTGTATTTGCAGAATGTTTCTTTTAAATGGCATGATTACAAAGCTACCTAAAAATATTCAAGGTAACATATAAGTTGATGCAGTGTAAATCCCCAGATCACATGATAACTAAAGAACAATCAAAATTATTATGAAATAATAATAGCTGTTAGTCATGGATGAGGAGCTGGGGCATGGTCTTACCTGAAGGCTCTCCACAACAGGCACAGGGGTGACGGGGGCCAGAACCGGCCCCATTCCCTCATAAAATGTATACTCTGCCTTATCTGTACTAATGATTGTCCAGGAAGCTCCATCATTTATCATCTCTTTATTTGGTTCTTTTGGACATGGAGTGGCCTTTGTGAAAAGACAGAATGTTCAGAAACAGAATTTTATATACATTACAGTACAAGTGAAATTATCAAATAGCACTACAGATTTGAGTTAGCAAGGAAGATTTAAAAACAAAAATCTATAGACTTGCCAGGAGCCAGTGGCTCATACCTATAATTTTAGCTACTCATGAAGTAGAGATCTGAGGATCTTGGTTCAAAACCAGCTTGAGCAGTAAAGTATGTTATAGATGCATTGCCAATGAACAACCAGAAAAGCCAGAAGTGTCTCAAGCAGTAGAATGCTAGCTTTGAACAGAAGCTCTGAGAATTATAAAAACAACAAAAACAAAACAAAAAAATGGGCTGGGAGCACAGTCTAGTGGTAAAGTGCTTGCTTAGCATGCATGAAGCCCTGGGTTTGATTCCTTGGTACTACAATATACTCAGAAAAAGCTTGAAGTGGAGCTGCTCAAGTGCAGAGTGCTATACTTGATCAATCAGAGTCCAAGGATGGTGCCCAGACCCTGAGTTCAAGCCCCAGGACTGGCCAAAAAACAAAAACAAAAACAAAGATGGCGCAAATAAATAAATAAACCTGTAAAGTTAAAGCATTCAGCTTTGACAATCCCTGAAGAAAAGGTAAACAAGAGTATTAATATGGAAGGTCATAGTAGTTCTTGTTTTAAGACAAATGTTTAGTGACACATTAAATAATCAATAGTTCAACATGATCAATATAATTTTATTCATGGGAGATCAGTATCTGATAATAAATGCATGTGAGTTCAAAAAGAGTTTATAGGAAACCATTATACTTAGAGAAGTCTATGCACTGACAATCTCATAGCCCTATATAACAAACCTAAGGACAATGATTCAGTATTTCCATTAGTGTAGTCTATGTCTGTCCCTCTGAAATGAGAATCTGGATGAAACTGTAACGATCCTAGTAAATTATCTAGCCACATATAAACGTCCCCTTAAAGCCTCTGAGTAAGCATTAGATTTGAATCATGCCATCATCACTATCTTGGGAAGCCCTGCTGTAAGGCTAAGAATGTAAACCTTCTTGTGAGATCTTTGTCTTATATAGTACATGCTCATAATTTCAGAAGATTCACTGTACATCAGAGATTAACTGTGAAATATTCTCCCACTCTCTGTACTCGAGATTAAGAACGCTTGACACTGGATATAAACTTTCTAAGAATATTTTCAGTTTTTCTCCCCTGACAAAGGCCACTGGCATGTTGAGGACTCTGCATTTTAAAGACCATGGGACCTACAGTAATAGATGAATAGAGTTTCACACATCTGGATACATTAATAGCTAATAAGAATTTTGTGTTTTTGTAAATTGCTTTTGTAGCATATTTCATTTACTTACAAATTAATATACTTACAGTGGTAGGGAATCAAAGAAGTTCTTACACATGCCATTAATAAAGTGCTATATTAATAACCAACAACCCCATTCCAGTTTACGTTTTAGGTTTTTACGAGTAACTTCAAAACATACCTGAAATTGAATTATTCTTTCTTGAGAAAGGCACAAGTACATTCTTTCTGTGTCCTTAAGGTAAAATGCGCATTTGTGGAGTTGTGACACAGGATCATCTGCATCCAGTAATGCCGTCTGCTTATCAACTTTCCTAATTATCTATATTTCAACAATTAAAAATTAAAAGGTCATCTATACACGGCAAGTTTTTAAAAATTTTTTCACTGTCAGGAATATAGTACATAGCATGTGTCATTAATAACATACATACATTTTCTCCCTTCCTAAGGTATGCTTCACTACACTATAGGCTGGCACCTCCCAAATTTGGAATTCAAGCCCCATCCTCTTTGCTGATTTAACTTACCCACCGGTCAGCATTTCTACTCACAGTGAAGACAAGTAATTACCTACATACAGAAAAACATCTACAAACAGTAAGGCTAGGAATTAAAAAATCCTTTGAGAAGGCTGTAAGCCTAACTACTCAGATGGTTGAGATCTGAGGATTGAAGTTAGAAGTCAGCCTAGGCAAGAACGTCTAAGAGCCCCTTTTCTTTAACCACTGCAAGACCAAAAATGGCAGTGTGGTTCCCGTGGCAGGGCCTACACCTTAGCAAAAGAAGCTCAGGGACAGCACCCAGGCCCTAAGGACTGGCACACAGGAGCACAAAGCACACACACACCCTGTTGGATACCATGAAAAGTATATCAGAGTACAGAAATTGGTACTCATTTCTACAAACATCCGGTGAGTGGGAGAAGGGCCAGTGGCACTTGTTTACTATACCAGTGACATTCAAACATTAATACACATATAAATCACCTGGAGTTCTCAAGTTCTCATCTACTACAGCTCACTTGCGGCCTGATAGTTTGCACTTCTAACAAATTCCCAGGTGATACTCAAATACTGAGTAGTAACTACTGATGTTCTTTGAAATAACATACAAATAGTCTAACATCAAAAGGAGAAAACCCTGTAAGGCTACTGTGGGTATGTCAGTCATAGCAGTCATTTAAAATACAACATACAATTATTTATATATTAAAGAGAATTAGACTAGGTTTGTAGACTAAGAAATGAGTTCAGCATTATTAGGCACATTGCTCAGTTTGGGGGAGATGTGCAAGTGCTAACAATGCTGCATTGTTAAATAGTTAATTAGTATTACCTAATGTTTTCCTACTTGAGTCACAATCAATTTGTTTCAGCTAAGCCTCCAACTTTAGGTAATATTCTTCATATTTACATCATTTTTGTGTTGCAATTTTGTTTTGTTTTTTGCCAGTCCTGGGGCTTGAACTCAGGAGCTGGACACTATCCTTGGAAACTTTTTACTCAAAGCTAGTGATAGGCCACTTGGGCCACAGTACCACTTCTAGCCTTTTCTGTGTATGTGGTACTGAGGAATTGAACCCAGGGCTTTGTTCATGGTAGGCAAGCACTACCATTAGGCCACTTTCCTGGCCCTGTGTTGCAGTTTTTAGCTGGAATATTTAGCATACTATCATTATAAATTAAATTATAAATTTATAAATTAAAAGGAGAGGTTTCACTTTTAGCAGTTTTTTTATTCTAATACAGTCTCCGAAACTAAACACAAGCAAAATGCTTCAATGCTTAAAGCTTCACAGTGGGGCTGGGAATTTGGTCTAGGGGTAGAGCGCTTGCCTAGCATGCACCAAGACCTGGTTTTGATTCCTCAGTACCACATACATAGAAAAACCATGAAGTGGTACTGCAGCTCAAGTGGCAGAGCGCTAGCCTTGAGAAATGCTTAGGCTCGGAGTTCAAGCTCCAGGACTGGCAAAAAAAAAAAAATCAATAATAAAAGCTTCACAGACTTTAACAACCCAATGAAGTCTGGTTTTCAGAGAAATAACTGGTGTACATCTAAAGCTGCTTACAGACCTCAGGAGCACTGGCTGACCCACCTCCACCCCAGGAGTCATGGTTTCTCTCTAGCACTGGCACTCAGCTTCCCTGCTGGTGCTCCACCATCTACTACTAATAAGGATAGGGACCTGGAACAGCACAGCACTTCTTCAGGCATAGACACAGCTGTCCATATAGAGGCCATTAGGATTTCTAATTATGAAGAAATTTAAGTAGCCAACTGCAAAAATCCTTAAATATTAGGTATGTGTACAATAAAAGCTATGCTTTCAGAAACCATCAGGGGTTATTCTAGCTGTCTTGTTTTTGTAGATAGGTAGTATGCTATATGGATACATCTTTTATTTTATTTTGTTTTAGCCAGTCATGGGGCTTGAACTATGGGCTTGGGCGCTGCTGTCCCTGAGTTCTTGAACTCAAGGCTACCGCCTACCCCTGGGCCGGGGCGTTGTCCATGAGCTCTTCAACTCAACACTACCACCCTTGAGTCACAGCCTCACTTTCAGTTTTCCAATGGTCAACTGGAGATAAGAGTCTTATGGACTTTAGTGCCCAGGCTGGCTGTGAGCCTCGATCGTCAGATCTGAGCCTCCTGAGTAACTAGGATTATTAAGTGTGAGCCAGGCGCCCAGCTGGATACAGCATTTTTTTTTTTTTTTTGGGTCAGGGTAATGTATAGAGGGTTACAGTTTTCTAAGCAAAGCTTTCCAATAAGGCTGATATTCTTAGAGGCATGAAAAGTAACCTTTACTAAGTGATGATCTTTTTAATCTTAAAGCAACTGTACAAAGAGATTACAATTGTGTAAGCAGGTTATAGGTATAATATCTCTTGATCAATGCCATCCCTTTTTTATTCTTCCCCCATTTTCCTTTCATCACTACTCTTAAGTTACATAGTCCATTTTTTTTAACATAATGTACACTGACTACAATGTCATTTGTTTACCTTTCCTCCCTTCATTCCTGTAATAGTGATAATCTCTTTTAAAACTATTATGGAAGCTACAGAATGTTGCTGTTTTTGCTGTGTAAAAGTGCAGCTCAAGGGGTTGAGGACTGCAGACATCTAAAACCTACTAATGATTTGGGAGAAACTAGCCACAATTCAGTCATGGAATTTCTAGGAAGACATATTTTTCATGTTAATGAAGATACTGTCACTTTTTCGAATGTTTTCTATGTAAATTTTTTCATTAAAACATTTTATAACCAGAGCCAAACAGCTTTTAGTATTAAAGAAAACAAAACAAAAGCAACTGTCAGCCAGGGACTGGTGGCTCACACCTATAATACTAGCTATTTAGGAAGCTAAGACCTGAGTTCAAAGCCAGCCCAGCACTAAAGTCCATGAAGACTCTCATCTCCAATTAACCATCAGAAAACTGCCCACACCCAGAGTTCAACTCCCTCCCTGACATCTCCCCTTGCCCCATCCAAAAAAAAAAGCAGATGACGTGTATTTGACATGAAAACACTATTCTGAGGATTTGGGTCTGCCTTCTATGTGGCTCCCACATGAGCGGTATAGAAGCAGACATGTAAGCCTGTGCTGAGTGTTTCTGTAGAATGAGCAAAGTGAACCAACGTGGGTGAACAGGGACCATTTACCCAGAGAGGGAAGCACTGAGTGTGTTTTGTGTTTGGCTTCTTTCCATGCCAACAGACACTTTTCCCTAACTCTACTTTAAAAAAAAAAAAATCAGAATCTGTCCTCATTTCAAGGCTTTACAGGTGATTACTACACTTAGCATTTTTTTAGCTTATTATTAAACTCAAATGGGAAATAAATCACCCTATGTAACTATATTTAAATATACATATATACATATACATAAACAAAAAGTTACATATATGTAGGCAACTATTCACCCAGACTCTCCTGAAATAGCCTCAAGAAATATAAATCACTGAAATATTTCACGAAATAAACACAAAACATGTTGACAAATAACACACTAAATATTTTCTACTTGTCCCTGAAGCAAACTTACTCATAAACCCTGTTGGTTTTTTTGTTGTTTTTGTGGGCCATGGGACTTGAGTTGTGGGCCTGGGCACTGTCCCTGAGCTCTTTAAGCTCTGTGACGTGAGTCACAGAGCCACTTCCAGTTTTCTGGTGGTTAATTAGAGATGAGCGTCTCATGGACTTTATTGCCCAGGCTAATCCTCAGATTTCAGCCTCCTGAGTAGCTAGGATTACAGGCGTGAGCCACTGCTCCTGGTTAAGGTGTATTTTTTTTCTTTCTTATTTTAGGAACCAATTTTTATCTACACTAACAAAGGCAGTAGAACCTTACCAATCTTGGGAGTGCCATGCCAGTAACAGAGCACACAAGCTTGACGGTTTGTCCATAGTGGATGTAACCATCTCTGACTGTGAATTCTTCTCCTTCAGATTCATCATCATCCACTGCAGTAGGTAGAAAGAGACCAAATTAGCATCTTCTATAATTTAAAGTTTTCTTGAGAAGATGAAACTCAAATAATTATAATAAAGACATCAAATGCACACGTTTGTACTCACAGAGATGAATATAAAATGCTCCCCACTGCTGTGAACTGGCATGGAAATTGCCTCCTTCTACATGCAAGTATCTGGTACTAACTGTCTGGGATCGAAGTCGATTAAACAAAGCCACCTTTGTTCCTGAGGCAATGCATACTGCAAAGTAAAAGACAAGCTCCTATTTAGGTGATTGTGGCAGAGGCCAAACAAGAAGGGACTTCAGCTTTGGCAGGTTATGATTATTTTTTATTTAAACATAGTAAGGAATACATTCTGAGAAAAATGTTACAATATTTCATGAAAGAACACATATGACAGCACAAAAAAAAAGTCAAGGTAACACTTAGGAATGAAAATACTAACACAGATATCTTAAATGTCATTTTAAAAGCTAGGCTTTGTTAGGAGTGTGGCCTAATGGTAGAGTGCTGACCTAGCATGCACGAAGCCCTGGTTTGATTCTTTGGTACCATACATACGTAGAGAAGAAGTTGGAAGTGGCGCTGTGGCTCAAGAGGCAGAACAATAGCCTTGAGCAAAAAGTGTCTAAGGACAAGCTCCAGGACTGGTTTTTTAAAAAAAAAAAAGTTAGGCTTGAGTTGGCTCATGCCTTCAGGAGGCTGAGGACCACAGTTTGAAGCCAGCTTGGTCAAGAAAGCCCACAAGACTTTTTTTTTCTTCATATATTTTATTGTAATTAATAGAAGGGTTACATTATATTCACCAGATAGAAGGTACATTACTCCACAAACATTGGTACCCTTTCTCATGTCTTGGTTCCCATTTCCCTCCCCCCACCCCACACAAGACCCTTATCTCCACCAAAAAAGCCAAAAGTGGAGCCTTGGCTCAAGTGGTAGAGTATTATCAGCCTTGAAAAAAGAACTTCAGGGCCCTGAGTTTAAGTCCCAGAACCAGCACATAAACAAACAAACAAAAAAAGTTACTTTAAGCTACAGACTGCTTAATATAATGCTCCTCATTAGAGGGAAAATTATCTTCTTTTTTTTTTTGTCAGTCCTGGGCTTGAGCTCAGGGCCTGAGCACTGTCCTTGGGCTTTCCTCAAGGCTAGTTTTCTACCCTGAGCCACCGCACCACCTCTGGCTTTTTCTATGTATGTGGTACCAAGGAATTGTGCATGCTAGGCAGGCAGGCACTCTACCACTAGGCCAAACTCCCAGTCTGGAAAATTATCTTTTAAATAAATGTTTAATAGTATGAATTTGATTAAGTAACTTATAATACCATTTACCTTTTTAAATGATATAAACCTAATGCACTTATAAGAAAACATCTGAATGGAAAAGCAGACTACAAAATATGTGGCATACTGTGGTTCCATTAGGCATGTGTACAAAACATCTCCACATGGTTGCAACCGATCCTACAGAACATATGTACAGGAAAAATTGTAGAGGAATTTTTACCAAAGTTGATGGCCACTGCTATTTTTTAAATATTCTGAAATATTATATTGCATGGAAGACAGCTTGTTTTGTAGTTTATTTACAATATAAAACATTGTTAAGTGTTAGAAGAACTCTTTTTTTATCAAAGTATATTGCTTACAAGTTCCTTCTTTGGCCTAGTGGCTTAGATCTTGTTAGAGGAATTACCTTGGGATGAGAAAGCATTTGTGAAATGTAAGGTTTTGTCTTAAGCTGTTGCTTTTCAAGATGGAATTACAACATGCCAAAGACTGTTCAAAAAATAGCAGAAGGTATGGGTGTATTTTTAGATTACTCATGAACTGTTAATCTTATTTCAAAATCACCTATTGAAATGTTTTACCCCATTCAATTGTCAATTGCCAAGACTGTGAACCCGAGCTCATCCAGTCTGAGCCAGAGGTATAGGGCCTGTTGTATTAGGAATAAAAACCAGAGCAGACTGCCTGCTGTGAGCTTGCTTACCAGATTTTCGGCTGATAGTGTGCCACTCTGCACAGAAGTAAGTTTTGCCATGCTGAGACAATTCTTTATTTTCATGTCTATGGTTGTGATTCCAATGGTTTTTAGAGAGCATATTTATAACATTAAGTATGTGCAAAACACATCTATGTAAATAAACAAATATCCAAAAAGTGAAATATGCTCTACTATAAAGACACAAGCAGAAGTTTAAAAACAAAACCTCAGGAAGAGGAGTAACAAATGTTAGGGTACCTGAAGGCCCTGAATTGAAACCTTTGTTACACACAAAACAACTCTGCAATCTGAATTGGAAAATGAGTGAATATAAGACATTGATACTTTATATATAAATTTGTTTCTATAAGTAAAAATTTTTAAATGTGTAGGTGTTGAAATGTGTATTTCAAACAGTGTACATATCTTTAGTATTAAAAAGTCTGCTGATGAGATAGCAGTCTCTACTGGACAACCGAATACAAAAATTTGTTTAGTTCCTCTCAAGCTGGCCATCCAAAGCTCATCTGAAGTTTTCTTCCAGGTGTACCTTGATCAGAATCAATTCTTTGTGGGGTGAGAAATGGCAGAACACCCAGCATTACTAGTACAGCACAGAGAGTGTGAACAGCATTCCTACCCAGTCACTTTCCTGAAGAAAAAAAGCCTCACGGCTTTCCAAATGCCCTAGAAGCAGCACAACATCATGTCTAAAAGTAATCTCAATTAAGTGAATGAAAATCTCAGGAAACTTTTCCTGAGAAGTGACCACTTCATTAAACCATGTACTGTACATTTTCAATATGAAAATTTTAAATGAGCAGAAGGGACATGAAACTATTGTTACAAATGAATTGCTACTGAAAACAGTAGCATTTTAACTTTAAAACTTTGTTCTTATTATTTCATGATAAGAGTTGAGGATAAGTAAGAAAACTCAAGCATACGTACAGTCAGCATTTTTTAATGATTGCTTCTTTTTGGAAGGTTTGGAGATGACTTTTATCCTCTTGCTGAGGAACACACCAATGTCATCACTGTTGCCATAGAACATCTTTACAGACAACATGAAGTGCTTCCTTTTGTCTGAATCAGATATGTACAAGGTTTTGGCTGTACAATAGTTCTGTGAAAGAAAAACAAAGTTACAATAACACTGGCTTCAAAATGATGTGAGACTAACCAGACCATAAACATACTTTAGCCGGGCGCTGGGAGCTCACCCCTGTAATCCTAGCTACTCAAGAGGCTGAGATCTGAGGATCACTGTTCAAAGCCAGCCACCCCTCTCCCCCATTACCACCACACTACTAAAGTTCATGAGACTCTTCTCCAACTACCAGAAAACTGGGAGTGGTGCTGTGGCTCAAGGAATAGAGTGAGTGGATCCCAGTTATTTGAAAGCAGTTTCGAATTCTAGTTTACATATTCAAAAAACTGTGATTAATGCCCCTCGGTAAATACTACTTAAAAATAATATAGATTAGGTAGACAGGCAGGCAGATACTTGAACTCAGGGCCATGGTTTTGTTTTTGTTTTGTCAGTCATGGGGCTTGAACTCTGGGTCTGGGCCTGGGCGCTGTGTCTGAGCTCTTCAGCTCAAGGCTACTGCCCTACTCCTTGAGCCACAGAACCACTTCCAGCTTCCTAGTGGTTAAATGGAGATAAGAGTCTCAGGGTCTTTAGTGCCTGGGCTAGCTTTGAACTGTGATCCTCAGATCTCAGCAGACAACACACACACACACACACACACACACACACACACACACACACACACACACACACAATGAAAAGTGACTGCATTCTAGTACCACTTGTATCCTTCTCACAGGGAACAGCAGCCTTCACTTACCTTTCCTTCCAAGTTCAGCTGCTGCATTTCTTGGTCACTATTACCTATTCCAATAAATGCACAGGGTTGAGACTCTTGTTCAGAACAACCATCACGTTCCATTTGTTCTTTTTTTTTCTTCCATCCACTACCCATAAGATACACACAAGGAGGAGGGCAAAAAAACCTGAATAATGATGAGAGAAACACAAAGCAATTAGATTAAAGAACAGGAATACACAATCACATTGAAAGGCCCTGAATTCCTATGAAAAATATTACAATGCAATTATGTCTATAGGACAAGAATGAAAACTTTTTTTTGGCCAGTCCTGGAGCTTAAATTCATGGCCTGGGTACTGTTTCTGAGCTTCTTTTGTTCAAAGCTAACACTCTACCACTTGAGCCATGGTGCCACTTAGGTTTTTTTCTGTGTATGTGGTACTGAGGAATTGAACCCAAGGTTTCTTGACTGCTAGGCAAGCACTCTACCACAAAGCCACATTCCCAGCCTCAAGAATGAAAAGTTTTGCATTTGTTCTGTTAGTTCTTTTTTTTTTTTTTTTTTTTTTTTTTTTTGCCAGTCCCAGGGCTTGAATTCAAGGCCTGGGGACTGTTCTTGAGCCACAGCATCACTTCTGGCTTTTTCTGTGTATGGCACTAAGGAATATACAGGGCTTTTGTGTATGCTAGGCAAGTACTACCACTAGGTCACACTCTGGGCTTTCCCAAGGCTAGAGCTCTATCACTTGAGCCACAGCACCATTTCCAGTTTTTTCTATGTATGTGGTACTGGGGAATCGAACCCAGGTCTACCTACTCTACCACTAGGCCAAACTCCCAGCCCATTTCTGTTAGTTCTTAGGGCATATAACTTCATTTAAAATTTTCACATGGTTCAAAGTTATATACTATCTGAGTTTAACAAATCCAATGTAGTCTTTATGGCCAGGCACTGGTACCTCATGTAATCATATCTACTCATGAGGCTGATATCTGAGAATTGTGGTTCAAAGCCAGCTCAGGCAGAAAGACAAGACACTTATCTCCAGTTAAACACTCAAAAACTGAAGTGGAGCTCAAAGTGGTAGAACACTAGCCTTGAGTTCAAACCCCATAATTGACCAAAAAAAAAAAAAAAAAAAGAAGAAATGTACTCTCTATCTGACTTATATAACTGTAACTCCTTTGTACAATACCTTTATATTAACAATACAAATTTAAATGAAAAATAAGACCATCACAGAATCTGTGATTGATATTTAATATCGACTCAACATGATATATTATTAATGCTCCTGTTGTTATACATATCATGCTTAACCTTACTTACCATTTAACCTGGAAAGTAGCATTAGAGTAATTAATATTTCAAAATATTAATAACACTATGTAAAAACTAACAGAAAAATGGATTACCATGGTGTGAGTTGTACAATATCATACTACTTTGTGTCTTTATCCCTCTAAGTGCACTGTAAATGCCTAAGAGGGATTTTATTCCAAAAGAATCAAAACACTATTCTTTGAATACATACTTGCTCTGCTAGTTGCTAACAAATACCCTCACAAATTCTACCCACCTAAAGTAACTGTGTCATAATCTAACATATTTGTTGTTGTTGTTGTTGTTGCCAGTCATGGGGCTTGAACTCAGGGCCTGAAGCACTGTCCTTGCAGTTTTTTCAGAGCTAGAGCTCTACCACTTGAGCGACGGCACCACTTCCAGATTTTTTATATGTATGCAGTACCGAGGAATTGAATCTGGGCTTCCGTGCATGCTAGGCAAACGCTCTACCACTAGGCCAAACTCCCGTCCCCCTAAAATATTTTTTTAAAGATTCCAAAGCTCAGTTCAAACCCAATATTTTTACATGCCATAAATTAGTTCATATGTAGGATATAATTCGCTTATGCATAATCATACCTATTAACATGTATATACATTAAATGATTCACAGCAAACCTTGAAGTATACATCAAAATTCCTACAGAAGCTAGGTAATATAATAACTCAGTATGAATATACTTTAATTACCCACAGAAATGGGTTCTTTCACTTTCTTAAAAGAAAAAGCCCTTAGAGTAATTCATACCATTTTTATAGTTATGAGTTTGGAAAAACATTTCTTAATTCTCTTGATTCTACTGTTAAAAACAAAACAAAACAAAGCAAAACAAACAAAAAAGTTTTAGCTGGGTACCAGTGGCTCATGCTTACATTTCTAGCTACTCAGAAGGCTGAGATCTGAGGATCAAGGTTTAAAGCTAGCTCAGGCAGGAAGTTTATGATAAGACTTATTTCTAACCACTAGAAAATTGGAAGTGGCACTGTGGCTCCAGGTGGTAGAGAGCTAACCTTGAGTGGAAAAAGTTCAAGGACAGTGCCCAGGCAGTGAGTTCAAGCCCCAAGACCGAAAAAAAAAATAAAAATAAAATAGTTAAAATGCAATGACAACCAGCCACTGGTATGTCTATAAAAATGAAAACAAGAGAAGTGATCAGACATGTGACTGCATTGCCACCCACAGAATCAAATTTGATATGGAATTCCAGACCAAGGTACAGGATGATGGTGGCTCTCAGGTCTTTCTAATGGTAAGCAGTATGGATTTCTTATTGCTATCCCCTTAGAATCTACCACAACAGCTACTAACAGACTCAAAATATAATGGCACCTAATATTCTCAACCGAACCAAATGTAATTTTGTGAGAAACAGCAGGATTTATTAAGCAGTTACTGGTTCTTTAAAGTACTGATATTTCTCTAGGTATCAGGATTATAATTTTTTTTAAAAAAGACAAAAGTCCTGTCCTTAAGGAATTTCTACTCTAATAAAAGAGCCACAATTAAAAAAATAACATTCAAATAGCATATATACTTTGTTGGCCAACCACATGGGGCAGCCAAGGAAATCATCATTAAGCTACCATTTAAAGCCATGTGAGTAGAGGAAGATCAAGTGCAATCGCTCTGTGGTTGGAACTATCACCAATAGTGGAGACACAAACCAACCAGAATTCTGAGTAAAGACATTGGGTAAACAGATGGAGCCAGTGGGCCCTAGAGACCAGATGAGTAAGGAGGAAGCCTCTGAAGACTCCTTGTATCTATCTAAACCAAAAGTGCAGTGCAGCTCTCTTGTCTGCAGGCTTGCACTGAAGCCATAGTCACCAAGGTCACAGCAACAGTAGTGGGCCCACCTCCAGGTTACTCCACATTTGGAGGGATGCCCAGATTAGCTAGACTCGTTTTGGAATTGGTTCAGTTTAAGTCTTTCTGGCTTTTAATGCTGGGAACCACCCAATGCTTACTCTGGCACAGACTCAAATACTTCGACTGTCATATTCTCAGCAGTTAGCAGAGCCATCAATTTTGGAAACTTATCTCCAGTTAGCATTCCACTTGTACTGACAGTAAGATTCCTCAGCAAACTAAAACATCAGATACAAAATCAAGGAGCTATGTTTTAGCATTGCACACCAAATGTAGTAGCTAAACAGCAGTGAGTTATCTCAAAATATACTCCTATTTCACATCTGAAAAATAACGAAGTCTAAAAATGATCCAAGAATGGGTAGTGTTGGTTTCTCAGACGTGCTTGTGCTGTGACAAAATGCTTATGAAACAGTATAAAATAAAAAAGTAGAGAAAACATTCTTTTCCCAATCATCCAAGGATTGTCAAGCATTAATAAATATGAAAAATGCGTGAAGGCTTCATTAGCCTATAGGCTAGACTTGAGTTTCTATATCAATACAATTATTCACAAAAACCATGCTATCCTTCCCCCCCCTCCCAAAAAAAAAGAAGAAAAGAAAAGAAAAGAAAAGGAAGGAAGGAAGGAAGGAAGGGCAAAACCCTGGTAGATTCAACAGATCTGAATATGGAAGATTATGTAAGGTACAGCTGGGATCACATCCTAAATATTTCAATTACTATCACCATCAAAAACTAGTAAAATTAGCAAATTTTCATTTTTTACAGATTTCTTTTGCTATATTATTTAAATAAAAGAAAAACATATGTACAAAAAAAGGGGAATGGGGCCAGGAGTTTGGCCTAATGGTAGAGTGCTTTCCTAGCATGCACGAAGACCTGGGTTCAATTCCTCAGTACGACATACATAGAAAAAACTACAAGTGGTGCTGTGGCTCAAGTGGTAGAGCTCTAGCCTTGAGAAAGCTCAAGGAGAGAACTTAGGCCCTGAGTTCAAGGCCCAGGACTGGCAAAAAAAAAAAAAAGTGGGGGGGGGGAGATATACTAAGGAAATGGAAAGACTGGGGAAAAAAAACATTAAGTGAAGTAAGCCTGACTGACTCAAAGAAACATAGGCTCCATGGTTTCCCTCATTTGTAATAATTGGAACACATCTAGGATTCTCCTAGCAGAGGACAATAGCTCAAAAGCTATACGCATATGGCTATATAAGATGAGGCTAAGCAAAACGAACTCAAGGATATGGAAACAAGAGGTTTATTGTTGTTTCTAACCTACTATGTGAAGCTATTTCTTTTCTCTTTTGCTTGCTTCTTTTTTTCTTTTTCTCCTTACTGTTTATCTCATGTTGTTACTGTATCTGACTCTGGTACCTGGTATACTGTATATATGCTTATTTGAAATATGGAAGGGAAAGGGAAAAACAAGATGACTGGGAGGGGTGGGAGGGAAACTGGGAGAAAAACGTGGGAAGGGATATTAATGTTCAAAAAGTAATGCACCTACCCACTACCCGAGGAATGTAATTATAATCCCTATACATTACCCCAACAACAAATTGCTACAATAAAAAAGAAAGAAAAGGAAAAAGAGGGAATATACACAAAGAAAATTAAAGGGACTGATAATATAAAGAGGACACCCAATTAACTTAACAAAAATTTAAAGACCTCTATCTACAGTTGTGTATGAAATTTTCTGACTTTGGTGAGTATGTCTTAAACTTAGTGAAAAGTTCACATAGTTTAAAAGCTGCTGTTTTTAAAACAAAACAAAACATACTTATTAAGCTCAGTATTGGTGGCTAATGCCTATAATCCTAACTATTTGCAGACTGGGATTGGGAGAATTGTAGTTCAAAGCTAGCTTAAGCAGAAAACTTTGGGAGTTTCCCTCTTCATAGAAGACTACTGGTCATGGTGGAGTGTGCCTGTGATCACAGAAATGACAGAACAGAGACCTAAAGTGAGCATATCACAGGTTCTAAGACCCACCAGGGACTGGTAGCTCAAGCCTGTAATCCTAGATATTCGGGGGGCTGAGATCTGAGGATTCCAGTTTGAAAGCAGCCTGAGTGGGAAAGTCCATGAGACTCTTACAGCACTTGTCTAGCCAAGTACAAAGCCCAGCCCTTACTTAGTTAAGACTCTGATACCACACACGCAAAAAGTCCTATGTAACTGCCTTCATTTTTCTCGTTTTGCCCATGGCAATGCTACTCTCTGCCACTCGGTGGCAGTATGCACACACGTAAGATTTTATTATTTCTATGCTTCAACAATTACTCCCTAGTAACAGATCTAAGAAACATGTTCTGATTCAAAGAGGACTTTTTGTCCATCCCAATATATACAAGGTGTAGTTATACAAATACAAATTCATGGCATGTACAACATCTGTGTACCTTCTCAAAAATTACTACCATTATGCTTACTCTGTTCAAAAGGGCCATATTTTGAAACTTTGGCATACAGTTACTACAATAAATACAATTCATAGTTGACTTCAGCACCACTGTCCCCGTGTCTAATGCGATGTGACCGGCTCTACGGCATCACTATTACTTACTGATCAATAGAAAAAGTTGATGCTTCATTTCCTTCAGGAAAGACTTTTTACTTCTTTAACTCGGGAAGGCTTCCCTTTCCTTTTTTCTTCCATTTTTTGTGTGTGCACCCTTACTGGAACCTGAATTCAGGATGCTGTCCCTTAGCCTTTTTGTTCAAGGTTGGCAGTGTATCACTTGAGCTATAACTCTACTTCCTGTGTTTTGCTTGTTAATTGGAGATAACAGTCTCATGGACTTTCCTACTCAGGCTGCCTTCAACCATAGTCCTCAGGTCTTAGCCTCCTGAGTAGCTAGGATTTTAGGGGTGACAAACCTGCAATTATTATTCAAAAATACTAAGTTGAGGATTATTTTACTTTACTAATAAAACTTTTTTTGTGTGTGCCAGTCCTGAGGCTTGAACTCAGAGTACTGTCCCTTAGCTTTCTTACTTAAGCCAAAGTCCACTTCTAGCATTTTGGTAGTTAATTGCAGATAAGAGTGTCTTTCAGACTTTCCTGACAACTCTGGCTTGATCCTTCAAGCCCCAGGACAGGCATTTAAAAAAAAAAAAAAAAAAAAAGAATGCCTGAAGTATGCATCATAAAAATTATTTTCACAACTTGCTATTTAAGGGTAAAGATTAACAAAGAAGCCAAGCATTGGTGGCTCTTGTCCTAGCTACTCGGGCAGCTGAGATATGAGGATCATTATCCAAAGCCAGCCTGTGCAGGAAAACTGAGACTCTTATCTCTCCAATTTACCAGCAGAAAACTGGGAAATGGAAGTGACATTGTAACATAACGTGGTAGAGTGCTAGCCTTGAGAAAAAAAAAGCTCAGGGATAGCGCCCAATTTTAAGCCCCATTACCAAAAAAAAAAAAAAAAAAAAGAAAAGAAAAGAAAAAAGAAAAAACCCCAAAACCTTTTATTTTACTTTCTTTCAGCTCAGATTTACACTACATCAAGAAAGGTACTTGCAGTGTTCATTAATTATATACTTATGTATAACATTAAAAGCTTTCTTTATGCTGTAACTTCTAGGACTCCATTAATTCCTTTCAATTTAACTTAACCTGAATTTTCATTCCTTCTCTCACGAAGGTTATGGTCTGTCTTAGCTATCTGGAAAACCTCTGCCTCAGCACATGTCATCTGTGCTGACAGGTCATCCTTACCTAGTAAAGCCTACCCCAAAACAATGATTTGAGAAACTATTAACAAGAGAATTATAGGAACTGATGTGTTACAGTGGTAGAACACTTGCAAAGCAAACCTTAAACTCTGGGTTAGATCCCTTGCATCAACAAAAACAAAATGCCAAACAACAGAAACCCACAAACAATGTATCATTGTGAATGAGCTGTTTCATTAAAATATTGGGGGGGACATGACTCCTTCCCCCCACTGCCCTACCATCATCACACATACATTGTGGTTTTAATTTTGCAAAATCAAGAATTTATGATCTCTGCTCCATTTTTCTGGCTTGAATATGTCTTAAGTTTCTTCCATTTAAGATTATATTATACAAATATAATTCTAGTATGCTGGAGCCCAAATCTAGAGGCAAAGCTGGGCTGCATAGGGTGCCCCAGTCCTTAAGCTCTTTTGTGAGAAGATCAGAATTCCGCCTTTTCTTTCCATTATTCCAATAATAGAAAACAACTTCAGATAGAAATACAAACACATAATTTTCAACTAATGTGATAAATATAATTATCTACCACAAGAAAAAGGTTTTTTTTTTTTACCTTTTTTCATTTCCATATGACTTCTGTGCAACTTTTGCATGAAGAATGAGGACTGTTTGATCTCCTCTTTCTTTTAAATAATTTCGCATTGCTTCCCTAAAACGAAACATAAAAACCATCATGTAGGGGTGAAATTCCCAGTGCAAGCTTTTATCCTCCTATTCTCTGCAATGAATGTAAGTGGTAATAAAGGTTTTAAAACAAGCAAACCTAAGGAAAAACCAGGAGCAAAATAAACTCAAGTAATGTGAAAACACTAAACAATGGGATAATGAATACTGCTTATCTTCCAACTCTATAAACTCTGTTCTTAAAACAACAACAAAAATTTCTTCAGGGCTGAGATGTGGCTTAGTGGGAGAATGCTTGCCTAGCATGCCTGAAGCCCTGGGTTCCATTTCCTCAGTACCACATAAACAGAAGAAGCTGGAAGTGGCACGGGGGCTCTAGCGGTACACACTGCTATTCTTGAGCTAAAGAAGCTCAGGGACAAAAAGGAAAAAGGAAAACCTCCATCCTTTGAAATTTATCATTTAAATTCAACCACAATTATAACCTCTGGAATATACAAAAATCAACATTTACACTGTCAGTGTTGCTTTATATTATTTATAACTTAATCTTGTTCTTTCCCCCATTTTTTCCACTTCCATTAGAATCAATGTTTTCCACTATAATGCAAAATCTTTAACAAAGCATTTACATTTGTCATTACATTTTTATTACATTATCTTAAAATGACAGTGTTATGTGAGGACTAAGAAATGCCTACTACTTATGTACAAATATATAATTCTCCAAAGATGTTGCAAAGTACACACAACTTAATAAAGCCTATTTGAAACTAGTGGGAAAATAATTTAAAAATTTAAAAACAAAGGAAAAACTATGTATGAGGAATACATATACTAAGAAAAAGGCTCCATATGTGTGTGTTTTTCCCTAGTCATCTGGAAGATCAAACTATAACAATTCTGAATGGGCCAAATTCCTATTGTCAAGACTTTTCACACCTCATCTAAGTAAAGGTGCTTCAAAGATACTTTTTGTTTTTACTAAATTTAAATACCATTCTCTGTCATTTACAGTCAATAAATGCAGCTGAGAAGGCAATCCTACAATAAAATCACATGAACTAGTATTACTTGAGTTATTTATTGAGTGCCAGTTCTTGAACTTTAAATAAAGTATTTCATTTAATCCTCAAAATCCAAGTTAATATTAATACCACTTTGACTGTATGGTCAAGGGTCTTGCAATGAGTAAATGAGGCTGGCAAGAAGAATGGTCAAATTGTGAAACCTTTCAAAATTGAACATCTGTAAACATAAATATTAAGTATAAATGTTTAAGCTAATTCAAACATCACTCCTTGTTAGATTATTACAAATGTGGGGGGAAAATACTTAAGACATAAAAAATTCTACCCCCTTTATAAACCAGAGCATACATCATCATTCAACTTTCTTGTTACATTATACAGCAATATGTCTTAGTATCTGCACAGTCCATTTGAAAGCAAGGAGAATTTGATGGGATTTCTAACACGTAAATATGGGACAAATGGTTTTTGGGGATCCTGCTGTTCATTCTTCTGAGTGGCCTTTACTTTTTCTTTACTAAATGAACTCAAAACAACACATAATTCTTTTTTATTTAGTAAAGAAAAAAGACAATTTTGTAAAAATGTTGTCAACTAAAAGATAACAAAAGATAGAAAAGACCAAAAAAAATAGAAGAACTTTGTATCTTTTGTTTGGGGAGAAAGAAATGTGTATTAATCTCTTCTGTCGCCAAATGCCAAGCCTTGGTACCTGTGAGTTGAAGAGTTTTCAACAAGTCCCAGCAAACTCCCATTTACAGTGTGAGGAAGAGGTCTGGGCTGCAAATGTGGGCTTCACTAGGGGATAACGGACAAAGCCGGGGGAAAAACATGAAGTCACCATAGCTAATATGCAGTAAGAGGGAAAAGTTTATGAATGGAAGCTGAAGACTAGTAATAGAGCTGGCATGTGGTTTAGATGACTCTGCTAGACAAGGTTGGACTTGCGCTAAACTCTTGGGGGACAGGGTGGGCTGGTGGGGGGCAGGGAATGGAGGGAGCAACAAGTGCCCAATTTCACTGAACTCTTGAGGAAGGGAGGGAAGGAAAGCAGGCAGGGAGGGAGGACTGTGACTGGTATTGAGTAGGCTATAAAAGAACACAGCTATGCCAGGTGCTGGTGACTCATACCTATAATCCTAGCCTAAGCACAAAGAGAGCAGGGACAGCACCCAGGCTCTGAGTTCAAACACCATAAACAACGTTTTGTTGTGTTTTAAGGACACAGTCACTAAGGGGAACAACTGACCTAATGCTTAAAGCAAGAGGGGGAAAGAAAGACAGGGTATTATGCTTAAAGGGGGGAAAATAAAAGACCAGGTGTCGGTGGCCTAAAATCATAGCTACTCAGGATAATGACAAAGATGACAAAGCCGGCAATCTGTGAGACTCTTATCACCACTCTTAACCACCAGAAAATCAAAAGTGGTGCTGTGGCTCAAGTGATAGAGCACTAGCATTGAGCAAAGAGAGGCTCGGGGACAGAGTTCAAGCCCCAGGACCAAGAAAACAAAAATCTGATACCTGTTTCAGAAAAGCTTTGGGAATGTTAGTTGAAGGCTGGAAGCCTCTATTTACTTGTAAAGCACCAGGCCATTATGACTAATGTTAAGAAAACATAAACACTCAGGCATTTAAAATGTTTATCATGGCCAGGAGTGTGACCTACTGGTAGAGTGCTTGCCTAGCATGCATGAAGCCCTGAGTTCAATTCCTCAGAATCACATACCAAGAAAAAGGCAGAAGTGGCTCTGTGGCTCAAGTGGCAGAGCACTGGCCTTGAGCAAAAGTGTCCAAGCCTGGCAAAATAATAAAATAATAATAATAATAATATGTTTATCATTATTCTTGTATAATAACAGACTAGATGATGTTGGAATCCAAAATTAATGGCGTCACTAACATTACAAGGTGGGAATAGGTTAAGACAGAAATGATAGTAAGGAATTTAGGATGCTGTTAAATGAATGACTGACCAGCGATTCTAGTTTATATAGAAGTACAACACAAAAGCAAAGCCAGAGCAAAGTCAGTAATAACCCAACCAAATGCTTAACAATGTCTGGCATGAAACCTAAAAGGCTGCTGCTATATAGTTGAAAAAAAAGCTTTAACTCTTTGAACTTGATTTATGATTAATTCAAGCTTAGTGACACAGGCAAAAGACTTCTGATACTTTCTCTTTCATATTCGAGTCACAACATGTTCTACTGTGAGTATCTGAGTTTTGAGTTTCAGAGACCTACACAAGAATCTAGCATCATACTCAAGGATCGAGAAACTTCCATCGATCCCTGTAAAGTGCAAGAGATTGTCTCTGAATGTAAAGGTGAAATGAATACTGGCACAATCTAAGCTGAAGCACTAGTACAGATGAAGTATTTCATACACTAACATTATTTTAGTAAAAAGAAAAAAGTTTGCTTCTTTATGTTATGGATGCACAAGACATTTCAAATTTTGAAAAAAAATTGACTTGTTTTTTAAGAATTGGATGTTTTGTTATTATATGAATGATAATAAAAATGAAATTCTGATCCAAAAACGCTTTAAACCGTATTTCTCAAATTATTTTGATTTTTACTTATCATCTCTATCATTCCATTTAGCCATTAATTATGTTTATGAGGTTTCACCTGTACTTTTCTTGTCTTCTTAAATAGACTACATAGTCATGCATTAAAGGAAAGATCTTTAAAACACTTATGACAGTCAAAATCCTTCCTATAAAGGAGTTATTAATGATCATAATTAAAAAACAAAAATTGAACACTGTGCTAGTACTGGTCTAAGAATGCATTACTAAAGCCAACAAGTTGGAGGACAACACACATTTTAGAAATGAAACACAGGTTAAGTAATTTTCCTATGATGATACCAAAGAGCTGGGATTCAAACAGTCTGTCTCTCTTCAAGACAAAATTACACTAAAATTTTGTAGTAATAAAGAGCACTGTTTTGCAATGAAACAGGGTCTGAACCTTAACTATGTCACTAAGACTGATATTCTCCCCTATAAAATAAAGTCAGCTGCAAAAAGAAAAACAAAGTTAGCTACCACCATGAACGAATTACGTAACAAGTATCAGAAGAATTCAGATGTTACTATTATTTTCTTAGAAGGAGCACTTCATGGCAGGATGGGGTTAGGCTAACCAAAAAGTTGAAGAAGTTGAATATTACTGAAACAGATTGTTTGCAACTATGAAAATAGAACAATGAAACTTGTTGAAATTATTTTGGAAAGAGGGAGGGGGCAGGGAAAATGATGGAGGTAAGACTGATAAAATGTGGGAAGGCAACAATGAAATCCCCCCCACACAATGTTAAGTATGTATGTATGTATATTTATATATATAAAGAAAATTAGTTTAATCTTTTATTAATAACTACACAGGATACAGGAGTAAGGGCAATGGAGATTTTCACTAGGGCTTTGATAGCACACTTGAAAGGACCAAGGAGTGAACACTCTGTTTCTGACTTGCAAAGCCCAAGTTCTGAAGGCACCATCAGCTGCACACCTATCCATTTTCCCATTAAAGAAGTACTGAAGCTGGGCGAAGTGGTTCATGCCTATAATCATAGTTACTCAGAAGGCTGAGATCTGAGGACTGATTACTGCAGTTCAAAGCCAGGCCGGGCACTAAAGTCCATGAGAAGCTTATCTCCAATTAACCACTAGAAAACCAGAAGTGGCACTGCAGCTCAAGGGGTAGGGTGGTAACCTTGAGCTGAAGAACTTAGGGACAATGCCCAGACCCAGAGTTCAAGCCCCACGACCGACCAAAAAAAAAAAAAAAAAAAAAAAAAAAGTAGTACTGAAAGCACTGGGCATTGGCCATTGTGCTAAGTTTTCTAGTGCTAGAAGAAACTATGTACAAATAAGATCACCTCAAGGGATTTATGATGAATGTAGGGTCACATCTGTCATTTTCCATCTTGTCATAATAGAATACAAATACGTGAAAAAGTAGACTGAGGTTTTAAAGTAACCATTAGTACCAATTGTCTTTAACAGGAATTTGCCAAATAGCTTCTTTTTTGGGGGGGAGGGTGGGTCATGGGACTTGAACGTGGCCTGGGTGCTGTCCCTGAGCTCTTTAGCTCAAGGCTACTGCCCTACCCCTGGGCCTGAGAGTTGTCCCAGAGCTCTCCAGCTCAAGGCTACCACTCTACCCTGGAGCCAGGCCCTGCTTCCCATTTTCTAGAGGTTAATTGGAGATAGAAGTCTCAGGTCCTTTTGTGCCCCATCTAGCTTTGAACCTTGATCCTCAGATCTCAGCCTCCTGAGTAGCTAGGATTTTAGGTGTAAGCCACCGCACAGGCTCCAAATAGCTTCTTTCAATAAACAACTTATTAAAAAAATAAACAACTTATTAACCTTCACATTAGAGTGTGTAGGGACTCAGTTTGATGTGAGTAGTAGCAAGTTTACCTGCAGGGCTTCTGGACCTACTATAGACAAAACCAGTAGGTGGTGGTTTATAACTTGACCCTGGCTCTAGGACTATCTGATATTAACACTGGACATAAAACATGTACATTCTAGCTTCAATGAAGTCATTTTTTTCATGACCATTATATAAATCCTTGTTTTTTTGACCCAAACTGTGGGTATACACCTGGTCTTGCTGCCACCAAGGACCATATGTCTGCCTTTTAAGTCTCTAATAAACTAAAACTCTGCAAACCCAACCTGTCTGCCTCCTTCAGTTTCATGGCATCCTGAACCAAGTCTGCACACACAGGGACTGGCTAATTTTGGAACATGGTGTTATTACTCTGGGGCAACCACCAAAACAGCCAAAAGAGAGCTTCAAAACTTGATTATTTTATTAGGCCTGACAGAGTCAGTAATACACACACACACACACACACACACACACACACACACACACACACACACACACACACACACACACACACACACACACAAATGGGAATGTGTAGAAGTATGAATAAGAGAGAAAGACAAGAACAAAGACACAGAGGCAACAATGAGACCGAGAGGAGAAGGGCTTTGTAGAAAGTTTAGTCCAAGTGATAGAGAAAAAAGTGCTAGGCCAGGATTGGAGCCTAGTGGTAGAGTACTCGCCTAGCATTCAGGAAGCCCTGGGTTTGATTCCTTGGTACCACATACTTAGAAAAAGCCAGAAGTGGAGCTGTGGCTCAAGTGGTAGAGCTCTAGCCTTCAGCAAAAAGTATCCAAGGGCAGTGCCCAAGGCCCAGAGTTCAAGTCCTAGGACTGGCAAAAGAAAAAAAGATAGAAAAGAATGCTAGATAGCAAGAAAACACAAAATTGGTCTTGCAATTATAGTTAACTTAAACAAACAAAAACAACTATAACCCTTATATAGGAAATTCCCTGTTACTAAAATCCTCCAAAATGTAAGTAATAAATGTTATAAGTAATACATAGTCTGGAGTACAAAAGGGAAAAGACTACATGCCAGCTGAATGCTGGTGGTTCATGCCTATAATCCTAGTTACTCAGGAACCTGAGATCTGAAGATTGCAGTTCCAAGCCAGCACAGGCAGGAAACCTGTGAGACTCTTATCTCCAATTAACCACTAGAAAATTGGAAGTGGAGTTGTAGATCAAAGTGGTAGAGCACTATCCTTAAACAAAAAAGCTCAAGAACAGAGTCTAGGGCCTGAGTTTGACAACAAAAAGCTTTGCATAATGCCTACAAGATAAGAATCTTAAATATTCTGGTCTCACCCTCTGGTTATTGCAAACAGGAAAAAGGTACTTGGTGTATACTGGTATCCTCTCTCTAGGTACATAGAGTCCTACCTTCAGAACTCAAGACTTCCCATGAGGGGGTCACCCCAAGGTGGCATACTCAGTATTCTGGAGTCTAATGTCTAAATGAATTGTAATTAACTTCTTCACAATGACACCATGCTCTATCTAATTAGCAAAAGAAGCCTCAACAAACAGAAAGCAATGGTTTCTATTGTATAAACAATCAAAGTACTGGTTATCCTATTTTGCTTATTTGTCACTTACACCTGACCTGTGTGACACATTTAGATGCTCTGAACAATATATGTCCTAACTATAGTACCTTAAATAAAACTTCAAATTGTGTAGATAGAATTAGGGGCTTCTAAATAAGATTATTTTTCAAAATTGTTTTATAAAGTATAAAATGTTGCACAGGATATTAAAAAAGAAAAACTCTCTCTGAATTAAACCTTTTGAACCTGTTTCCTTACTTTTTATTTAGTCAAGAAAATAATACAAAGACTAAAACACAAATATTTGATTAGCTTTAATTTTATTAGTCATGCATATAACCCAAATATCCAGCAATAATGAATTTCTATTTAGCAATTACAAAAAAATATATATATATAACATTAATGACAGCCAAACTTCATTTTCTAAAAAAGCAGTAAGTGAATTTTTACTGTATGATTATAAGATTCTACAAAAAGGTATCTGAAATCTGAAAATCTGTAATGACAGAAAGCAGATCAATGGTTTCCTGGAATGATCCTGGAATGAGGATCAACTTGCATGTTGCTGGATATTTCTTGACTAAATTACAGTATAAAGGCTATAGTCAAGGAATGTTGAACACAGGATCTGAGCAATATCCCTGAACTTCTCTGTGCTCAAGGCTAATGCTCTACCATTTGAACCACAGCACCACTTCTGGCTTTTTCTAAGTAGTTTATTGGAGGTTAAGAGTCTGGAGGATTTTCCTGCCTGGGTTGGCTTGAAATAGCAATCCTCAGATTAACAAGCATGAGACTCCAACATCTGGCAGTTTTTTAAAAGAGGGTGTCAGATTTCTTTCCAAAATTATTCTATCATCTCACATACCCACTGTCAGGGTAAAGTAACAGTTATTCCACACATGATCAATTCTTTACATTTCAGACATTTTAACAGGTATATTTTAGTGGTAGCTTGCTGCTACAGACAGAACATATCCCTGAAAAATTCTTATGTTGAAATCCAATCTGAAACACCCTGCTCTGGGGGGAGAGGTTGGGAAGTATGAGGTCATGAGGTGGAGTCCTCATAAATGGGATTCATTAACAGCTTCTTCCTTCTAAGAAGATGCTCATTTACTTATTAACAGGGAAGCAGCTCACACTATACAGGTAAGATATCTGTTGGCACCTTTACCTTAGACTTCTAGGCTCTAGAATGATGAGAAATGAATTTATGGTCAACAAGCTACCCAGTCAATATGCCAAGTATATTGTTACAGTAGTCTGAAGGCACTCAGGTAATGAAGCTTGAATTTGCATTGTAGTCATTTGCCATGTGTATATAATTGGTTGGTGGGTGACTTACTGTTCAAAACTTATTTTCCATTTTTAAAAATGAGTTGTTTCATTACTGTTGCCTTTTGTGAATCATCTTCTGTATCTGGCCATAAACTCTTCATTTTTAAGTTTTCATGAGTTTTCTGGAGTTAATCAGTTTCTTCGCTTCAAACTGTTTTTAGCATTATTTTATCTTTAAAAAAAAGTTCAATATCCAAGATCACAAATATTTTTACTTTTTTTCTTCTAAACTTTAAGATATCTCCTCTCTGTCGCCTTCTGGAAGAGTTATATACAGAAATGCCATTTTTCTTAAACATGTGACACAATTCAATAATGGAGCCATCTGCTGATTTCTTTGTTGGAAGGTTTTTTAAATAACAAAAGCAAGGTCTGTAAACACAAAGGCATTTGAATGGGCACCAGTTTGTCTTGAGCAAGCTTTAGGTAGCTTACTAGTTGCCATTTCTTCAGAAGATGTTGAATGTATTGGCAGGAAGTTGTAATATTTGTTATTCTTTAGACAGATCTTACATCAAGCTCTGAACCTTGGCTCTTTGAACATATTAAGTATAAGAACTATTTTATGTCTTTCTAGATTGCTTTTGATTGATTTGTCTCATTATAGATCACTGCTTTTTTGTATGACTGATGTATTTTTATTTTTGCGTGTGCATGTTTTTTATTCTTACATCCTTGAGCTTTGTTCTGATAGTTACTTGGAAGAGTTTGAGTCTTTTGATCTTCCTTAATGTTTTTCTTTTTTTTTTTTTTTTTGCCAGTCTTGGGCTTGGGCTTAGGGCCTGAGCACTGTCCTTAGACTTTCTCAAGGCTAGAGCTCTACCACTTGAGCCTCAGCACCACTTCCAGCTTTTTTCTATGTATGTGGTACCAAGGAATTGAACCCGGGTATTCGTGCATGCTAGGCAAGCACTCTACCACTAAGCCAAACTCCCGGCCCCGATCTTGCTTAATGTTTATTGGGTGAAACCAGAATATAATTTCATACAGCCTTACTTTTTACATTGAAGAATAGCCCTTCTCAAGGCTTTAACTGTTGCCCTGTGAATTACGAGATTTTTATCTGGTCATTGCAAACAGGCATAATTCACAGCCCAAAGTAGAGTTTTAAGGATTGTTTCCACTATTTTTTTTTTTTTTGGTGGGGGTAGGTCTTGACACTTGAACTTGGGGTCTGGGCACTGTCCCTGAGTTTTTTTTACTCAAGGCTAGCATTTTATCACTTTTGAGCCACAGTGCCACTTCTGGTTTTCTGGTGGTTAATTGGAGATAAGAGTCTCATGGGCTTTGCAGTCCAGGCTGGCTTTGAACTGCAATCCTCAGATCTTAGCATCAAGTAGCTAGGATTACAGACATGAACCACCAGCGCCCAGCCTGGCTTCCTCTAATTCTTCAAGAAACTTACTATCTAAATAGTATAGTAGTTGCTTCCATATATGTGCTGAACAATACTTCAGTTGAAGACTCCCACGAGAACACTATGCAGATATCTGGAACTGCACAGTTCTTCAATCCTTTCTGGGCCTGCCCAGCAAACCCATAAAAGTTCTTAGCCTCTCTGCATTCCCAGCTTTAGATGGACTCCTCTACCTACTTCCTGGCCTGCAGACTTCAGTAGGCAAGGAGCTAGGGCAATCACAGGGCTCACCTCGTTCATCTCCTGTTTGTTGGGAATCACTGGCCTTCCTTGCCTGATGCTCAATATCTTGAAAACCGTTGTTGCATATATTTTGTCCATGATTTTAGCTGTTTAAGGCAGGAGAGTAATTCCAGGTCCTGTTACTTCATCTTGGCCAGAAGTGGTAGTCCTAAAAGCTACTAAAATTCTCCAAACAGGGAAAATTGCTTTAAGGGCAAATGATGGAAAATGATAATAAAATAGATGGGACCTACTTAAATGACTGCATGTATTCATGGAAAGAAAAGGAAGTCAGTAAAGCTAGTAAGTTATTTGTGAAATATATTTCAGCATTAAGATGTCAGCCCAACAAAGTGCTACTGATATAAAATAAATTCTACTTCTTAGAATTTACTTAATATATAAAAACAATTAATAAGAAATAGATAAACATGGAATAGATTTACCCAGAACCAAAAAATTTAAAAAAAGAAGCAAACTTTATCTTCTTTTTTAATGCAAAACTGGAATATGAACTCAGAACCTCACCTGATGCTTGTTAGGCAGACACAACACCACATAAACACTGTACTCCAGCTCTTTTTTGTTTTCCTTTCTTTGTTGTTGGTTTTTGGGGGGCTTTTTTTGGTCGCGGGGCTTGAACTAAAGGCCTGAGCACGGTCCTTGAGCTTTTCTGCTCAGGACTAACACTCTACCACTTTGAGCCAAAGAGCCACTTCCGGCTTTCTGGTAGTTAACTGGAGATAAGAGTCGCATGGACTTTTCTGCACCAGCTTGCTTCAAACTATGATCCTCAGGCTGGGAGTTTGGCCTAGTGCTAGAGTGCTTGCCTAGCATGCACAAAGACCCAGGTTTGAGTCCTCTGTACTGCATACATAGAAAAAAGCCAGAAGGGGTGCTGTGGCTCAAGTAGCAGGCCTCTAGCCTTGAGAAAACCCAGGGACAGTGCTCAGGCCCTGACCCCAAGCCTAGGACTGGTTAAAAGAAAAAAAAAAAAGAAAAACTGTGATCCTCAGATTGCAACCTCCTAAGTAGGATTACATGCATGAGCCACAAATACTTTCCTTATTTTTTAAATACTGCCTCAGGATTTCTTCCCAGGGCTAACCTGCAGCTGAGATTCTCCTACTTATGACTCCTACACAGCAGGCATTGCACAACGATCTTTCTGATCTCCACCTTCCTAGAAGGTGGGATTTCAGACAATTTCAGACATGACTCATCTGAAAATGTTTCAAAAAAAAAAAACCCTAATGATTAAAGATAATAAATAACAAAATAAATAAAAATAGAGCAAGCACTTTGGCGACTATACTACTGTGTCAAAAAACACTTCTGTTTTTATTCCCTTCTAAAGAGGGCATTCTTAAGGCTAAGGATGTCAGTCTTCAGCACTAGGAGTGTGACACTGTTCTACATAATCATAATACTCATAATACTAATAGAAGATCTACTTCCCAGATTTTATTCGAATTCTAACAACAGTTTGACTATTATCCTTTCTTGGGAGGAGAGATGTATGGAAAGACTTCCACCCTTATATCAAAACATGACAACCATTGTTTCTTGTTAAAACAAGCCAAAAAAAGCATGTGCAGGAAAACAGACATGGCATTAGCTTACAAATAATCTATGGACTTGGAAATACAAGACATCAGAGCTGACAAGCCCACTAACAAAACTAACAAGTCACTGTTTGATTTATCTCAGTTTGTCAACTGTAGCTTACTTCAAAAGAAAAATGTTTTTCTTGGTTTAGGATTGACTTATATATAACTATGTATCTTTGGTCTAGAGCATCACTTTAATCTAGAATAATTGCTCAGGATCTTGATATTTTAAAGAAAAAATATCATTTTTATCTCTCTGATATTTCCTTTACATCACAAAGTTAAGTTAAAAACTTAACTTTACTAAGGTGTTATCTGCCAGATTTGTGAATAATCTCATGACAATTCTTTCATGCTTTGTGAAGATTAGTTTTAAGAGTACATAAGTATTTTTGTTCCATCAAATTTCAGCGCAGTAGTTTAAATAACCAGTAGTGTATTTTGCTGAAGTAATTGCCAAATAGTGATTTCATCATTCCATACTCCTTCTATAGTCATGAGGTGGCATTCTTCTCTAAGGTAAGGTATCTATACAGAGACAATTGTCAAATATCGCTTTTCTGAAATGCCTGGGAACAGAAGTACTCTAAGTTTGGGTATATTGTGGATTTCAGAATATTCATACAGACTTTTAAGGCTTAGACATGCTAATTTTGAGAAATTCCAAAATCTGAAACTTTATGAGTATTATGAAACAAAAGTTTACATTTTTGAAGCATTTCAAATTCTTTTATTAGGCATGTTCAACCTACATATATACTGACTTCTAAAATGTCACCGGATTCCTCAAGTTTTAATCTAGACATCATTTTGCCTAGTAGGGGATCCTTCAAACTGCCTCCTATGTTATTCTATCAGGTCTCTATCACTCCAGGAATACAACTGCTCTTTTTATATTAGTAATTTAGAAAAAAACAAATAGCTGTAAATGTGAAGCATTAAGACAGGAATGGTGTGAAGAAAATGAAAACTCATAAAAACAATCAAGACAAAAGATCAAACATATGGCCGGGCGCACATCTGTAATCTTAATTACTCTGGAGGCTGAGATCTGAGGATCTAGGTTCAAAGCCATCCCCAGCACAAAAGTCTATAAGACTTTTATCTCCAATTAACCACTAGAAAACTGGAAGTGGCGCTCTTGCTTAAGAGGTAGGGCTATAGCCTTGACTAAAGAGCCCAGGGATATCGCCCAGGCCCAGAGCTCAAGTCTCATGACCAAAAAAAAAAAAAAAAGGTTAAATATATGTTTGGGGTTAAGAGTACAATTGAAATTAAATAGACTAACATACACATCTCTATACAAATGGTTTTCTTGAGAGATTAGAAGCAAATAAACAAAGCCTATTAGCTGAGTGTTGGTAGGTTATGCCTATACACCTGTAATTGTAACTATTCAGGAGACTGAGACTTGAGGACCTCCATTAGAATAAAACCTGGAGACAAATCAAATCAAAAGGCCCCTATCTCCAATTAACTGGCAAAAAGCCCAAATGGGAAGTGTGCTCATATGGTTAAGCACCAGTTGTGAGAAAAAAAAAAAAAATGAATGAGAGCAAAGGGCCGTTGAGTTGAAGCCTCATTACTGGCACAAAAACAAATAAACAAAAAGCTACTGACAATGCAGAACTCTCTACTCCAGTGGAATTGAATTTTTTTAAAATGTCTAACAGAAATCTTTATATCATTGTTTAAGATTAATACTTTAAAGTTTAACGCCTATAACCAAAATATATCCTGTAAAAGTTACATATAATTAGAACACATTTTAATGTTTATATTCTTTGATTTTGTGTGCATATGTGTGTACCAGTCTTAGAGCTTAAATTTAGGACCTAAGTGCTGTCCTGGAGCTTGTATTAAAGGCTAGTGCTTTATCACTTGAGCCACAGCTCCACTTTTGGTATTTTGTTAATTGGAGCTAAAGAGTCTCAGAGGCTGGCTTTGAACTGCAAACCTTAGATCTCAGCTGCCGGAGTAGCTAGGATGACAGGCATGCATGAGCCACCAGCACCAGTCTAATATGTATATTCTTATTGAAAACAGATCTTACATTTACTTTAATATAGGTCAAAGTAGTGTTCACTAAAATTCTGTTCAGAGCAGGGTACCAGTGGCTCATGCTTACTTGGGAGACTGAGAATGGAAGGATCATCATTTGAGGCCAGACTAGGTAGGAAAGTTCACAAAACCTCTTCTAAACCACACCTAGATGTAATATCAAGTACCCATTATGCTAAGGTACTAGGAAGCTTACTGAGATTGGGAGGGCTGCAATTCTCAATCCTAGGACATCATGAATTTCTATCCATGAACCAAAAACCTGAGACTATTTCTATGGAGGGAAGCTGGACATGATAGTGACTGTTTGTGATCCCAGAAATCACACACACACACACACACACACACACACACACACACACACACACACACACACACACACACACACACACACACACACACACACACACACCCATATATAAAGTAGGCTGATCTTGGCTCAGGAATCCCCAGGTAGGAAGACCTCATCTCAAACATAACCAGCAAAAACCTGGGCTAGAGGTATGGCTCACATGCAGGGGCCACCAGTGTAAAAATCATGAAGTCAAATTTAAACCTAGGAAGAATATTTCCAAAAAACAATACAACTTTCGTGTCTTACCTGAAATCGGAATTGTGATTAAACATGGCTACTCACAGGAAGCATTCTTTATAATCTACCCTTTTTAAATCTCTAAATACTTTAAACTAATTTTCAGAAAGGTTTTTTTTTTATCCCTTTTTGAAGTATATCCTTTTATTCCTCCTATCTTTTATTTTTTAGAAGGGAAAGTGAAGATAAGTGAGGACAAGAATAAACTTATGGAGCTAAGATGTAGCTCAGTGGCAAAACATCACTAGTTCAATAACCAATATCGAAAACAAAAAATACATTTTAAAAAGAAAACCAAAAAAACTATTAATTTTATGAGCTATATAACAGTATATGAGTGATTTCTTCTCTCTCTCTCTCTCTCTCTCTCTCTCTCCCTCCCTCTCTCCCCCCTCTCTCTTTCTCTTTTTGTTGTTGTTGTTGGTTGTGGGGCTTGAATTCTGAGCCTGGGGACTGTCCCTGAGCTCTTCAACTCAAGGCTACAGTCCTATCCCTTGAGCCACAGCACCACTTTCGGTTTTCTAGTGGTTAATTGGAGATAAGAGTCTCAAGGACTTTAGTGCCCCAGCTTGCTTTGAGCCATGAGCCTCAGATCTCAGCCTCCCGAGTAGCTAAGATTACAGGCATGAGCACCGTGCCCAGCTATGAGTGATTTTTTCTAAAAGCATCTAATATAGTTTCCTTTTTTTTTTTTTTTTTGTCAGTCAGTCGTGAGGGTAGGACTCTGGGCTTGGGCACCATTCCTGAGCTCTTCAGTTCAGGGCTACCGCCCTATCCCTGGGCTTAGGTGCTATCTCTCAGCTCTTCAGCTTAAGGCTACCACCCTACCCCTTTCAGCCACAGCCGCACTTCCAATTTTTCTAGTAGTGAACTGAAGATACGAGTTTCAGGGTCTTTAGTGCCTGGGATGGCTTTGAACTGTGACCCTAAGATCTCTGCCTCCTGAGTAGCTAGGATTACAGGCATGAGCCACTGTGCTTGGCTATGTTTCTGAAATGACAGGATTTACACATAAGATGAAATGTTTGTACAAAAGGCTAATATAAACACTTACCTAGTGAGTCGTTTGGGTGGAGGGCGCTCACCAAATTTCCTGGAGGAAAAAAAAATAGAAAAAAAAAAAACTTAAGCTGTATTATATCCTCTACAGTAAGCTGTTAGTACTATAAAATCTCCCTTAGGGCTTGACTTGACCCGTAATAAAAACAAGTAAAAGAATTCCTCTAGCAATTACCTACATAGAGAAATAGCAAGCTTTAAACACAACACACCATGTGAGCAGGCCTAACATGAGCACGTGCCACACTGAGATAATGAAGACAACAGGTCACCACCACAACTAGTCTCTCACCATCAGCAACACTGAGAAAAAAACTCTCAGCCCAAGAAGTAGTACAGAGTTTTCAGTGTTCTGTGTCAGTAGGCAATGCCCTACTTTATCATTCTAAGACAATTCTACAAGGTCTATAGCATCTTAGAGGTATGAAAGACCAAAGTCACAAATGAAGTAGCAAACTGAGCTGAGAAACTGATTTTGATAACATGCCCACAGTGAGTGTAAGGCCCTGTTAAGGGAAAAACATGCTAAGTAAACAGGGCTAGCACAGACTGTAGCTTTATGCAGGCTGGAAGCAGGGAAGAAGAAAAGCATTAAAACACAATTCAGGTTGGAATCATAATAGCATGGAAACTAGCTTCATTCAAATTCAAAATTTCCCATTCATTTGTGTAAGTCTAAAGCTGTCACATACCTCCCCCTTTAGTTTCCTTCTCAGTAAAAAGGACACAGTGGTCAAGAGAATGAAATGTGGAAATTAATACACAGAAAACATATGGAACAATGCCTGGAACATAGTAAAAGGCTCAATAAGTCTTAGTAATTACCTTTTTTAGTTATGAAGGCTTAAACTAAAAGAACTGAATAAAGGGACTGCTGTTACTAGAGACAGAGTATATGCAAAACAAAACAAAAACAAACAAAACCCTATGATCATGTGCTAGTCTCTTATTTCCTCAAATAGGAAAAGTGTGACTCTCTTTTGAAATATGAAGGCATGGCACAGTTAGAAAGAACGGGGAGGATGATTATGTGGTTTATTCATAAATACTTATAGGCTGTAAAAGCTTATTTGAATTATGATTTCTATAGCATATTTGTGGTGCTCCACAAGATTATTAACTTTGATAATATCTTAGGATCTTAGTCGGTTCATTTTGTTCAATTAATTAAATGCCAAATGATGACAGTATCTATGAGTTCATATTTATAAGCAATAAATATCTATTACTGAATATTTTAATACTTTCATTAAAACATAGAAAAGTAGCTTTAAATGAAGAACACAAAAGTGAGCAAATAATCCAAGTTTTGTAATCAAAATTACTTCTGATTAAACAGTACATGAAAACCCATAATTTTCCATTAACAACAGTACATTTGAAAGAGTAACAATGCTAGATCACTAGAACAGTTTAAACTATGTGCTATTGACTCTAGGTTGTTACTGATGATAAAGTTAAAAAGAGGGCAGGCTTAATAGTAAGTTACATGATTAATAAAAATGGGCAAAAATCTTTGGTGTCCAACAGAACATGGTTATCTTTAAGAAGTTGCTACGAGCCTGGTACCAATGGCTCACATCTGTAATTCTAGCTATTCAAGAGGTTGAGATCTGATGATCATGTTTCAAAGCCAGCCCTCAAGAAAGTGTGTGAGAAGTTTAGCCCTAATTAACCACTAGAAAACTCAAAGTGGAGCTATGGCTCAAAGTTGTAGATGGATAGCCTTGAACAAAAAAGCTCATGGACAGCATCCAACCTGAATTCAAGCCCTATAACCACCACCACCACCACCACCACCACCAACAACAACAACAATAACAACAATAACAAAAGTGACTAAGAAGGGCCACTAGGGAGCTAGAGTTTCTGTGATAATCATCTATGAATATTTACTTTGTGGAAATAAGCGCTATTGCACCTTTTTCATTTCCATGGATATATTACTTTAATTTAGAAATGCATGTGTGTATACACACATGTATACAAAATGCTAAAGTTTTTAATGCTTGCTTGGATTGGAGGGTTAAAAAAAAAGTATTTTCCTGGTTTTTTCTTCTAACATAGAAGTTCAGAAGCTGGTGATTTCTAGTCTTCAGCTACAGCATTCTAGGATATGTACTTCACATTAAATCAGCTATTATAATAGTCAAATATCAGGGTAAATTTAAGCCCTGACATAATTGGTCTTCTTGCCCACCTAAATCCTAAATCAATCCTAGTCCAGCAATCTAACAATTTTCTCTCATTCATATCACAAGGCAGAAAATAAGGACCAATTGTGGTCCTTTCTTGGCAAACCATATTTTACAACATATTTTTTAAAGTAAAACTCAGTAATTATTCCATGCTGTGTAAACACTCAAGAATTTATGAGCCAGGCGCAGTGGCTCATGCCTGTAATCCTAGCGATTCAGGAGGCTGAGATCTGCGGATAGAGGTTCAAAGCCAGCCTGGGTACTAAAGTCCGTGAGACTCTTATCTCCAATTAACCACAGAAAATCAGAAGTGACGTTGTAGCTCAAGAGGTAGGGCCACAGCCTTGACCTGAAGAGCTCAGGGACAGTGCCCAGAGTTCAAGCCTCACAACTGACAAAAAAAAAAGGAAAAAGAATTCAGAATATTTCTATTGCTTATTTTAAAACTGGCTTCCTCTGCCTATTTCACCTGAACGTGTAAATGTATTTGTCTGCCAGATTCTAGTTCCTTTTGTTTAACTTTCATCATTCCACTCACATTTACGTGGCTGTTAAGTTGTAGTTACTTATGATGTGTTATTATTCCCTAATCAAAGAAGAGGGGCCGGGAGTTTGGCCTAGTGGTTAAAGTGCTTGCCTAGCATGCATGAAGACCCGGGTTCGATTCCTTGGTACCACATATAGAAAAAAAAAAAAAAGAAGAAACCTGCTTAGCAACTACCCTGCCCAAGCTCACACATATTGGGAAACAAGGTTTGAAATGTAACTCGGAGTTTCATGTCTATGATTTTCCACATAACCAAGTTGAATTTTACAAATAGAATTTTACCTCAAGTTCTGTTCTGGGCACTCTAATGTAAACTGGATGTCAGAACATTAACTTTCATGCTAGGAAAAAAAAAGTACACTATATGATGTAAAAATCAATGTTAATAAATTCTTTAATAAAAAAGTACACTAAAACTTTCTATGACATAGCATAAATTTGGGTTGGTACAGGAGGTCATCAAAATAAGTATAGAAAGAAACCTTTTCTAAATTTTCCCAATTCATTGCTCAACTCCTCATTAAGGTTTGTAAAGGTAAAAAGTAAATATTTCTGACTAGTAGCAAGTGAAACTCATTTTCTAAAGGTATAAGAGCATAATTCAGGAAATCTAAAAACAGGTTACAGGAGCCACACCTCAACTGTTACATGATATACACACAGGCATGTGTATAAGCACAACTAAGCATCATAAATTTGGCAATACCTTTCTGACCCGACTACCCACAAGACTTAAAATTGTAGTAAGGACCGTGACAATCTCCTGATTTTAATGTTTATAGTCATAAATCACAATTCTGAAGCACATTTTTAATTGAAAAGGATTATGAATGTGCAAAGACTTACTCTAATCAAGTTTTTTTTTTTTTTCAATTCCTTGTTTCCACTGAATTCAACTGTTTTTTTGTTTGTTTGTTTGCTCATTACCAGATCTGGGGCTTGTACTCAGGACCTAGTCACTGCCCCTGAGAATTCTGTACTCAAGTACTCCACCACTTGAGCTCAGCTCCATTTCTGGCTTTTTGGGGTGGTTAATTAGAAATGAGTCTCCTGGCTTTCCTGCTGGGGCTGGCTTAAAACTGTGACCCTCAGATCTCAGACTCCTAATCAGCTAAGATTACAAGTGTGAGCTACCAGTGCCCAGCTTGATTGGCCAATTTTTTAAGCAGCTATGATACTGCTATAAAGTTTAATATATAGGCAGTTTCTAGCTTACAACAGTCCAATTTGGTTTTTTTTTCAACTTTATGATGGTTCATTCTTCTTTTTTCTGGATAGCAATATGCTACAATACTCTCTTGAGATCCTGGGCAGTCTACAAACCACAGCTCCTAGTTAGCTTATGCAATCATAAGACTAATCAACCAAGACTTTACAGTGTACTCGTGAAGTGAAGCTATGATATTCAACAAGTTAGATGTATAAAATGTGCTGACAGAGCTGGGAATGTAGCTTAGTAGTAGAATGCTTGCCTAGCATGCATGAAGTCCTGGGTTTGAATCCTCAGTACCATATAAACTGAAAAAGGCAGAAGTTTGCGGCAGAAGTCGCTCAATTTAGGATGATGGGTTTACCACAGATAACCCCTATGTGAGCGAAGAGGCATTTATATTTAAATTCATTAGTAGGTCTGTCATATTTTCCTTATAAACAGCAGATGCACTAGGGTATTTATGGAGATAACTAACAATGCCAAATGCACAAAGGAAAGACTATGGTTTAAGTTTATAAGTGTATGTGTGCTGGCACATGCTATTACTGGGACTGGGTACAGTCCCTCAACTTTTTTGCTTGAGGCTAGCACTTTACCACTTGAGTCAAAGCTCCACTTCTAGCTTTTTGGTGGTTAACTGGAGGTAAGAGTCTCATAGACAATTCTGCCTGGGCTGGCTTCAAATCAGATCCTCAGATCTCAGCCTCCTGAATACCTGAATAGCTAGGATTATAGGCATGACCCCTTTGAATTAAGTTATTTCCAACTAGCCTGTCCCTAGGCCGGGGGGGGGGGGGCGGGGGGGGAGTGGCAATATTCATTTTTAAAAACATGTATAAGAAGAAAGTATACCTTATGTGAGTTAAAGAGAAAACACTCAAAAAGTAAAATAAAATTATAAGAATAATAAATTCAAAACATGAAACAGACTTCCAAAATATTTCATGTAATATCACCATATCAATTCGGAAAATGACATTTTGCTTGCATGTTAAAACCCCAAACAATACATTTATTATAAATTAAAAACTATTCTCTTTGTTATCTCATCATGCTGCTAGTGAACAAATGTGTATCTGTGATAATAAAGCCAAAAAACACTAAGAAGCAATTTTAACTATAATTCAGAGATTAAAGAATGGCTTTCTTCAAGAGGGTATTTAAGTCATTAACAGTCTGCCTTCATGTCCCACTTTGATCAAAGGAGTAAACCCAGGAGCCATGGAGCTCTAAGAGGAAATAAACCACACAAAGGAACAGGGGTTGATGGGTAAGATCTAACCAGAAACAATCTTACCTTGGATGTTACCATACCCTGCTTTTCCTCTAACCCACTAACAATTAGCATCCCTATGCCCACTAAACAAGCCAAAATTAAGTAGTCACTCTGTGTGTGTGTGTGTGTGCGTGCACACACACACACACATGAGCGTACGTGTGGGCATACCAGGCTTGAACTCAGGGCCTGGGCACTGTCCTTGGACACTTTTTGTTCAAGGCTAGCACTCTTGTCGCTTAAGCCACAGCTCCACTTCTGGCTTTTTCTGTGTATGTGGTACCAAGGAATCAAACCCAGGGCTTCATGCATGCTAGGCAAGCACTCTACCACAAGGCCATATTTCTGGCCAAGTTGAGTCACTTTTAACTGACTTCTTGCTTGACCTGCCTAGTTCTGTGACTCTGAAGTTGACATTATTCAAGGTTCATATTATTTATTGCTTTTATAGGAAGAATGCAGGAAAAATTCTTTTGTATTTTGGTTTGAATGTGACCTCCAAAGTTCCCATGTAAGAAATGTAATTCCCATTTTGACAGTGTTGTGAGGTGTTTAAGTCACAAGGGTTCCATGATCGTGAGTGGACTAATGTTAATGTGAGACTGGTTTATTGTCAATGACCTCCTCTTCCCCTCAAATACAGCTAACTAACTTTTTGCCCAGGGATATATAGCATGATGCAGAAAGATCTACCAGCCAGACTGGTAGCATGGCTCATGAGCAAGATAGCCAAGCTCGAGTACAAAGCTATGAGTTCAGTACCAGCACTAAATAAATTAAAACCTATATTATCAGAGAGAAGAAGAGGGTGAGTAGGAAGGGAAGGGGAATTTGGAGGAAAGGAGGAAGTGACAGATCTACCACATATAGTTGTAACATCTTGGACCTCTCAGCCTACGGAATTATAAAAAGTAAACCCTTTTTTCTGTAAGTTATACAGCCTATGATATTCTGTTACAGAAACACAAAATGGAAGAAGACATTCACCAGTGACTTAAGTTTGGTTCTGATGGCCTTCGAGAATCAATTCTATTGGTCTGACCGCTATACTCCAAGTCTATTACACCTATTCACAATACAGACCAAGCACAGGGTCTGGGCTGATTTGTGTAAGGGGTAGGATTTCAGTGTGAACACAGCATGCAGTAAATAACAGGAGACCAATAAGCTCTTTATTCTGAAACAGAAATACTACTTGCCTTGGGTCAGCTCTTTTAAATCTGGACTGCTTCCAAGGTTCTAAGATTTATTGTATTTTCATAGTATCCTCCTGACTGACTCTGGTTTGTCTCTCACTTCTCACTTGACCTGCCTGGTTCTGTGATTCAAAAGTTGACCTTATTCAGGGTTCACATTATTGTTCTTTTACAGGCAGAATGCAGACAGAATTCTTTTGTTTGTTCAAGTTGCAAGTAATGAGGGAGGAAGGAGGGGAAAGGACAGAAAAGAGCTAGGCAGTACAAAGAAGGGACAGAGAGCAAAGGAAGAGAGACAAGAGAACAATAACAAGAGTTTAAGAAAGCTTGCTTGAGGGAGTGTCAGAACCACCAAGGCAAAAAGAAACAAAAGAGCAATGAAGGCTCTAGAAGCCATAAAAGGGTAATTGTCCACTGCCTTGCAAATCTGGTCAATCCCAAGTACAAAAATGCTTTCATTGGAATACAGAACTTTTCTTCTGTGGAATATGAGAAGAGATCACAATTAGCATTTCTCTATTCACTATAAAGTATTATGTAAACTACTTCCACATAGTTCTAGGTCTTCTTAATCAAAACCAAATTAAACACATCTATGCACAAGCCAAGCTAATACTTCTGTGCTTTCAGTTATTCTATAGCTTTAGATTCCACATCTGTGAAATTGTAATGTGGGAATGTGGGTTGATTAACGTGAAACACTGGGTAGAGAAACACCTCAAGCACAATTCTCACTCTGTGTGTGTGTGTGTGTGTGTGTGTGTGTGTGTGTGTGTATCGCAGACTTTTCAGCCTTCATGGATAAGGGGACCCATTTAAGACCTCCAAAACCACGGGTACATGATAAGACAAACACACAGCTTTAGTCAGTCCACAAAAAGGATATCTACCTGTGTAATAATTTTTTTTTTTTTTGCCAGTCCTGGGCTTGGGCTCAGGGCCTGAGCACTGTCCTTGGACTTTCTCAAGGCAAATAGCTCTACCACTTGAGCCTCAGCACCACTTCTGGCTTTTTTCTATGTATGTGGAACCGAGGAATCGAACCCGGGTCTTCGTGCATGCTACGCAAGCATTCAACCACTAGGCCAAACTCCCGGCCCTGTGTGATAATTTTGTATGCTCTGTAAATGATGTTACAAATAGCCCTGGACAAAAAAAAAAAAAAAAAAACCAAAGGTTTTCTATCTCCTCAAGACCTATCAATCTCCAACTCAGTAATAACAAATAAAAAAAATTAAGATTCAGAACAGAATTGTGTATTATCTGTTCATGCTCAATGTTTGTAAACTAAAAGGCTGAATATGGTGTCTTATACCATTGAAATATAGTATTTATCAAAAGTGCATTTAAAGGCTGGGCCCAGTGGCTCACACATGTAATCCTAGCTACTCTGGAGGCTGAGATCTGAGGATCACAGTTCAAAGCTAGCCCAGGAATGGAAAGTCCATGAGACTCTTACGTCCAATTAGCCACCAGAAAAGTGGTGCTGTGTCTCAAAGTGATTAAGGCACTGGTCTAGAGCAAAAAGAGCTTAGGGACAGAGCCTAGGCCCTGAGTTTAAGCCCCACAACTGGCACATACACTCACATACTCATGCACACACACAAATATTTCAATCAATATCTGTACCAGTACACATGTACAAGTCTGTGTGCAACAGTACTGAAGTTTGAACTCAGTGTCTTGTTGGGTAGGTGTGCTCTATAACTTGGGCCACTTTTTGTTTCAGTTCTTTTTCCAAAAAGGGCCTAAATTTTTGGCCAGCCTGTATTGAAATCCCACTTTGCTTCCCACATAGCCAGGACAGACACTCCACCACAAGACGAAAGAGAAAGACTCACAATGGGCAAACATAAAATAGCATCCTCAAAAGTCCTGATTTGGGGGCCAAGAAGTTTGGCCTAGTGGTAGAGTGCTGCCAAGCATGCACAAAGACCCAGGGTTCGACTCCTCAGTACTATATACCAAAGTGTGCTGTGGCTCAAGTGGTAGAGCTTTAGCCTTGAGAAAGCCCCAAGGACAGTGCTCAAGGCTTGAGTTCAAGCCCCAGGACTGGCCAAAAAAAGAAGGTCATGATTTGGCACTTCAAAGTCATCACTACCCCTGTCAAATCAAGTTCTGATTCCTACATGTCCAGCCCATCAAAACTGTATTATGATGTTTATATATAAATTATACAATTATATAACACGCTTATGCTATCACATATTTCATATATGTCTGTACTTTTTGCCAGGCCATTCTCACAGCCTGTCAAGATAACCAAGTAAGGAGCCGGGAGTTTGGCCTAGTGGTTAACGTGCTTGCCTAGCATGCATGAAGACCCAGGTTTGATTCCTCGGTACCACATGCACAGAAAAAAGCCAGAAGTGGTGCTGAGGCTCAAGTGGCTCAAGAGGCTCTAGCCTTGAGAAAGTCCAAGGACAGTGCTCAGGCCCTGAGCTCAAGCCCAGGACTGGCAAAAAAAAAAAAAAAAAAAAAAAAAGATAACCAAATAAATGGCAAATGTGAAACATGAAATGTTCTTCCAAGAACAGAAGTTTCTACTCGGACACCAGCTGAGACCTGTGGGTCATGGTGTGAAGCCAGCCAGGACAGGAAGAGTCCATGAGACTCTTATTTCCAATTAGTTACTCAGAAAAGGCTAGAAGTGGTGCTGCAGCTCAAGTGGTAAAGTACTAGCCTTGAGCTAAAGCAGCTCAGGGACATTGCCTAGAACCAGAGTTCAAGCTCTAGGCCAGGCAAAAAAAAAGTTTGTTTCTAAGTTTGGCTATGTATGAAAATACTCTGCAAATTTCAAACAAAATAAATGAAAGCCCTAGTGCTACCCCAGAAAAAAAACTAATTGGAAGTAGTTATGGAAAAAAAATACATCTTGTAAAAAAATATATTGGACACTATCATGAAATAATTATGTTTGAGCCTCTTTTTTTGTGGCCAGTTGTGGGGTTTTATCGGGGCTTGGGCCCCTGAGCCTCTTTGTGCTCAGTGCTAGTGCTCTACCACTTGAGCCAGGGCATCCCTTCCAGTTTTTGAGTGGATAACTGGGGATAAAGAGTCTCATGGACTGGCTTCTGCCCAGGCTGGCTTTGAACTGCAATCCTTAGATCTCAGCCTTCTGTGTAGGAAGGATTACAAGCATGAGTTCCCAGCACCTGGCTGAGCCTCTCTTTTTTGGAAGATAAAATCTATTATGTCATCAGACATAAAATTCTGGGTTGAGATGACTGGCTGCCCATGGCTAGTAAGTACATGCCTTTCTTAGAACACAATATTTTAACATTAAATATTTTTTTAGCTTTAATAGACTCCATTAAAAATTTAACTTTGGGCTGGGAATGTGGCTTACAGTGCTTGCCTGGCATATATGAAGCCCTGGTTCAGTTCCTTAGTACCACATAAACAGAAAATGCCAGAAGTGACGCTGTGGCTCAAGTAGTAGAGTGCTAGCCTTGAGCAAAAGACGATCAGAGACAGTGTCCAGTTCCAGAGTTTAAGCCCCAGGACCAATAATAATAATAAAAACTTTTGTCATGTCTAAAAGGTCATGGTACAAGATAGCCTGATTAAAATAACGGACTATGTTGGGCACCAGTGGCTCGTGCCTATCATCTACTCAGGAAGCTGAGATCACAGTTCAAAGCCAGCCAGGCATGAAAGTCCGTGAGACTCTTATCTCCAATTAACGACGAGAAAACCAGAAGTGAAGCTGTGCTTCAAGTGGGAGATCGCTAGCCTTAAGCTGAAGAGCTCAGGGATAGGGCCCAGGCCCAGAGTTCAAGCTCCATGACAGACCCGCTCTCCCCCCAAAAAAAGACTATGCCAGTGCATTTGTAGCCAATTTTTCTGCTCTACATATGTGCCTTCATTTTCTAACAGATAAAGCATTCTGGCAGGCACTAGTGGCTCATGCCTATCAGCATGTGTGAAATCTGAAGATAACAGTTCAGTCTATGAGACTCTTTATCTCCAATTAACTAGCAAAAAAAGCCAAAAATAGAGCTGTGGCTCAAGTGGTACTTGGTTAGCCTAGAGCAAAAAAGCTCAGGAATAGCACCCAGGCCAAGTTCAAACTCTAGTACCTACTCCCCTCTCCCCCAAAAAAGGCAGGATTCTGAACTTTATATATTAACAGATTCAGCATTATATTTGGGTTGCCTCATTTCTAACACAATTTTTTTAAGTTAACTTGTTAAAGTGAAGATCTTTGTATAACTACTTAAAATGAAATTTAAAAAATATTTAGAGAAAACAGCAGCAATCATGTACGTACAAAAATTGTCCACGGGTTTTCAAATAAGTAGTTTTTATTACATTACAAATACAATTCTATAAATATAAAAACCTTAAAAGATTTCTGGTGGCTAAGTGGGTATTATAAAGTCCAGAATTACTACTAGTACTGACAAATAACAGTGAAACCACATACCATAAATATATGATTAACTAGCACATACACATATGTGACTATATATATGAATAAGCAAGTCATAATATTAGTATTTAAAATCATTCATTTTCCTCCAAGCAAAATGTCTTTTAAAAGAATGAAGCTGAGGCCGGGAGTTTAGCCTAGTGGTAGAGTGCTTGCCTAGCATGCACGAAGACTGAGGTTCAATTCCTCGGTACCACATATATAGAAGGCTCAAGTGGTGGAGCTCTAGCCTTGAGAAAGTTCAAGGACAGTGCTCAGGCCGTCAGTTTAAGCCCAGGACTGGAGGAAAAAAAAAAAAGAATGAAGCTGTTATTATAAATGCCTAGAAATGCTTTATTTGGCCAAAGTAATAATCCAACTAAAAATGTAACCAAATGCTTCCTGTTCAAACTACCATGAAATGACAGAAAAAAGCTAGTTTATGATGTGAAGCAGAAAGATAATTAATTACACACAGACTAACACTTGAACAATTGCTGAACTATTTGGTAAAAGAAATTATAGTCCAGGCCAAGAGTTTGGCCCAGTGGTAGAGTGCTTGCCTAGCATGCACGAAGACCCGGATTTTTACCACATACACAGAAAAAGCTGGTACTGTGACTCAAATGGTAGGCCCCTATCCTTGAGAAAGCCCAAGGACAGTGCTCAGGCCCTGTGTTCAAGCCCCAGGACTGGCAAAAGAAGAAGAAGAAGAGGAGGAGGAGGAAGAAGAGGAGGAGGAAGAGGAGGAAGCAGCAGAGGAGGAGGAAGAGGAGGAGGAAGGAGGAAGGAGGAAGGAGGAGGAGGAGGAGCAGAAGCAGAGAAAAATTATAGTCCATTACCATTAAAACCTATGGAAAATATCTATCCTTGTATCATATATAACCTCATCTCAGAAAGGAAAAAAAGCCAATTATAAAGCATGTGGATTTTTTTAACAACAAAAGAAAATCTAACATAAATCCATAATCATTTCTGCAATCTAAATACTAGAGTATCTAAATATGCAATAACTAAGTACAAAATTTTGAGTGTCAATTCTATCCATGACCTTGGGTCACTGGGAGATTTCCAAAAGCATACCTTTTAATCCACGCCATGGTACTTCAAGAACATGTTAAGGTAAGTCACAGCTTGGAACACTTCGATGCACCTCAAAACACCTCAGCCAGAATATCTGTATCATTCTCCTTTCCTTTTGAGATCATAATGGTTCCGAAGAACTACAATGCTTCCATTTGAATGATAGTCTCATAATTTCAATGACTTAAAAACAAAAACAAAAAAAAAATACTTAAGTGTTGGTCTGTTAAGCTACTAGTACACTGTGTTAACTGGCTGCCACGACTAAGAAAAACAAAGCTGCTGCTGCTGCTGTGACTACTGCTATGAAAACTGCCATTTCAAATGTGAATCCTATGAATGAAAAGTACAAGTATTAGCCCTTACTATTAGAGAGCTCAGTAGTTAATGGAGCCCCACAAATCCCTTTGACTCAATTATGTCTTCAGGTTCCCCCAACCCCTTCAAGGAAAGCAAATAACCTAACTTGCTAGGTACAGGTTAATCTCTGAAAAACAACCATTCCATTTGGGTTGAGTGAAAGCTGGGATTCTAACATACAGTGAAGGCAATGGCCAGAATTTCCTTCAAACAAAGCTCCTCTTAGTGCTATTTACCATTACTGAATCATTCAATTGAACTAAGTCATTAAATTAAAAACAAGTTTTCCAGTTTCTAAAGTTTATTTCTATTAATAAAATGTATATAAATGAACAGATTGTTGACCATAATATAGTGAAATAAATAGTTGGTCTTCATTCCTGTTTCCTGGCATACAACTTCTAAAATCCATCTAATTGATGTGTCTTTATCTATGCTAATGAGTTAAGTAAGGACTAGCAACTTCATGGTAGCTTCGGATGCAAACTAGTCACCAGAAAGAACAAAGCAGGATTAGAGATTTGCTTGGAAGGGGAGACAGGGTGAAAGTCAAACTGATTACAAATGAACCATGATTGAATCCATCAAATCTGTGCAATAAACCAGCTACAGAAACACAAAAGGTAGTTATGTACCAATGGCTCATGCTTATAATCTAGCTACTCAGGAAGCTGAGATCTGAGATCAACCAGGATAGTAAAGTCCTTGAGACTCTCATCTCCAATTAATTACCTAAAAGCAGGAAACAGAACCATGGCTCAAATGGTAGAGCACTAGACTTGAGCAAAACAGCATCCAGGCCATGAGCTCAAGGACCAGCCAAAACAAAAACAAAACAAAACACAACAGTGAAATCAAAGACAGTGCCCAGGTCTAAACATACAGGCATGCGCACACATGTGTATGCACGTGTACACACACACACACACACACACAAAGATTCAAACTGCATCCTGATAAACCAAAGAAGTAGAGAGGTTCTTGGAGGGTGTGGTGTACCCAAGAGAACACAGATGCCCTAAAGTCCCCTAGGATGCCCTATTTATCTCTTCAACTGGTGTTCATTAGTACTCTTTGTAATATCCTTTATAATAAACCAATAAACATAAATGTTGCTCACACTTCTTGAGCTGCTCTAGCAACTTAATGGATCTTGAGGAGGAGCGATAGGGGCTCTGGTTTATACCTCATCTATCAGAAGCACAAGCACAGGTAAAAAAAACCTGGAGCTAGGGATTGGCATCGGAGGGAAGAAGGCAATCTTTGAGACTGTGAGGGTCTTGTGCTATGTCCAGGTAGTTTCTGAACTGAATTGACCTTGAATACCCAAATGGATGGGAAATTGCTTGTTTGTTGGGGGAAGGGAGGCTTATCTAAGATGTTTCTAAATTAATGCTTTCAAGCAGTGGAAAGCCTGCTTGCTTCAAAATGACTAAACCATCAAGTTTTACTCTCCCTTTGTGATTTCCTTAACCAGGTCCCACTTTCTTCTTCACCTCACTCTATCTTCTGCATATTAAAAAAATTAGGAAATGGTGCTGTGGCTCAACTGGTAAAGCCCTAGCCTTGAGCTGAAAAGCTCAGAGACAGTGCCAAGCCTGAGTTCAAGCCTTACAACCGATTAAATAAATAAATAAATAAATAAATAAATAAATAAATTTTGGTCTGGGAGTTTGGCCTAGTGGTAGCATGCCTAGCATGCACAAAGACCCAGGTTCAATTCCTCAGTACCACATACATAGGAAAAAAAAAAAAAAAAACAGAAATCGTGGTAGAGCTCTAGCCTTGAGAAAGCCCACGGACAGCGCTCAGACCATGAGTTCAAATCCTGGGACTGACAAAAAAAAATAAAGATATTCCATTCTTGCACCTACTAAAGATTCACAATGTCTTTGTTACAAGTTTAATACCTTGGAAGAACAATATGAGTTAATTACACAAAGAAAAACTAACCAACAATTATTAATAAACATACACAGCCATAAAACAATTAAACTTCACCTAAGATGACAGAGCAGAAAGCTTTTTAAAAGGCTAAACTACAGGGGCCAGGAGTTTGGCCTAGTGGTAGAGTGCTTGCCTAGCATGCACGAAGATTCCTCAGTACTACATGCATAGAAAAAAGCTGGAAAGTGGTGCTGATGCTCAAGTGGTAGAGCTCTAGCCTTGAGAAAGTCCAAGGACAGGGCTCAGGCCCTGAGCTCAAGCCCAGGACTGGCAAAAAAAAAAAAAAAAAGGCTAAACTACAAAGGCTTCCAAAAAGACAGTAGATGATGAAAAGGTTGGTTATACTCTAAGCATGTAGAAGAGCTAGTGAAAAGGCACATACACAAAGAATGGAAAAAGGCAGTTTTGCAGCTATGGAGAAAGTGAAACAACTTCTTTGAAAGGGTTCAAGTGACTGAAGAAAATCTTTTAAGTTTAGAATAGACAAGGTGGGTTACAAATTTAGGCCATTTTTCAGAGTTATTCCAGAATACCCGAGCCCCACCAAAAAGAAGGGGGAACTAGGAATATGGCTTAGTGGTAGTGTTTGTCTAGCATGCATGAAGCCTTGGGTTCAGTTTCGCAGAAAATAAACAGAAAAATGCCAGAAGTGATGCTCCTCCTAGAAAAACATCATGCTGTTTCTTATAATCTGCTTCTCCCAAATAAATATATTTTACATACAGCGACCAGATTTAATGGTTCCTCCCTGTCACAAAAAAAATTTAAACATCTTGGTCAAGATATAAATGCATTAGATACATTACATAAAGAAAGAAAATGTAGGTTCTGGTGATGTATGAGAAGACAAGCATTCCTATAAGGGTGGAAGGAGAGGTGTGGCTCCAGTGGCAGAGTGCCAGGCTTGAGTAAAAAGCTAAGCAAGATGGGCCATGGGAATCTCACAGCTATAATCCTAGCTACTAAAAAGGAGGCCAAGATCAGCCCTCACAGTAAAGTCCATAAAGATTCTTATCTCCAATTAACCACCAAAAGCCAGAATTTGAGCTGTGGCTCAAGTGGTAAAGCTCTAGCCTTGAGCAAAAAAAAAAAAAAAAAAAAAAGCTCAGGAACAGCATCCCAGCCACCCCCAATATATACATAGGAAATAAAAATTCTTGAATCCATAACTAGGGCTCAGATGAACCACAGCCCGAGGGAAGAGCAGGTATTCCACAATGTGAGTTAATAATGGCATCTCCTAGATCTGTTTCAGCATGTCCCATAGTTAAGTAGTTTCATAAAAAGAACCTGGTTTATTTTAATGTGCTTACTCCCTAGAAAGCAAAGGAGGGCCTTTAGATAATCTATAATAAAACAGATATTGAAGATAATTAGTAATTCAAGCACAACAAATAAAACAAATGTGCCTCCTTTCCTTTTAGTATCTTCTAGTATATCCTTTCCTTCTAGTATATCCTCTACTTCAAGTAAAAGCTGTCAGATGTAACAATTAAGACAGAAATAACATAGGTAACTGAAACATACATTTGCAGCTACTATCAACAATAAGCACTATATAAACTATGATGGAAAGATTAACATGACAGTAAAAGTTATATCTACTAAGTTTCTGAAATAGATATATATCATTATCTCTAGAGATTTATCTTTTTCTCACCAGCAAGGTGTAAATCAGTGATTTCCAATTCAATACCTTTTTTTCACTGAATTTAATTACGTATGATTAGATACTTAGTTTCTTAAATAACAGTGCAAAGTAGAAAAACATATACCATGCATGAAGAAAGACTTGGTCTCATCGTAGTAAGAACAAAAGTATAACAAAAAATAATGGACATCGCCAATTAACCACCAGAAAGCCGGAAGTGGTTCTGTGGCTCAAGGGTTAGGGCAGGAGCTTTGAGCGGAAGAGCTCAGGGAGCATAGGCAAGGCCTTGGATTTGATCCTCAGCACCACGAAAGGGAATGCGAGGAAAGAGATCAGATTTTATGGAGGAGGTGGATTTATGGATTTTTTTTTCCCTGATGCAGGTCCTGGTACATTAACTCAGGGCCTGGGCACAGTCCATGAGATTCTTTTCATCAAGGCTAGCAGCATTCTACCACTTGAGCCACATGTCTATTTCCAGCTTCTTTGGTAGTCTGGCGGAGATAAAGAGTCTCACAGAAACTGGGCACAGTGGCTCATGCCTATATTCCTAGCCACTCAGGAGACTGAGATTTGAGGATCCCCGTTCAAAACCAGCTTGGGCACTAAAAAGTCCATGAGACAATTATCTCCAATTAATCATCAGAAAATAGGAAGTGGCACTGTGGCTCAGAGGGTAGGACAGTAGCCTTGAACTGAAGAGCTCAAGGACTCTGGCCCAGGCCCAGAGTTCAATTCCCAGGACGGAAAAAAATAAAAAAGTCTCAGACTTTCCTGCCTGGGCTGGCTTCAAACTGTGATTCTCAGATCTCATCCTCATGAGTTCATGTATGAGCCAGTGGGACCAGCATATCATTGACTTCTTTAATAAAAAGCATGTATTAAAAAATTAGTAGCATTATCTGCTACACAACTTTAATTAAAGCAAAGTAAAGTTTCTGAAGAAAGAATGTATGCTTCCATCACACAAGACATTCATTCATTATTCTTTCATTAACAACCTAAAAAATGTGGCCGGGAGTTTGGCCTAGTGGTAGAGTGCTTGCCTAGCATGCACGAAGACCCGGGTTCGATTCCTTGGTACCACATACATAGAAAAAAGCTGGAAATGGTGCTGAGGCTCAAGTGGTAGAGCTCTAGCCTGGAGAAAGTCCAAGGACAGTGCTCAGGCCCTGAGCTCAAGCCCAGGACTGGCAAAAAAACAAACAAAAAAAGCAACCTAAAAAATTAAAAACAGAATCACAAAAAGTATTAAGGTCACAGATATGATTAGTGCTGCTAAAGAAGACATCCTCAGGAGACAGTAAGAAACCATGAAAATCTACTGTGACATAAAATAGGTTTGTTACTATTCTGATGAAAGTTTAAAAGTAAAACTTGACAAGTTACTTGATCTCTCCATACTACTACAAGGCCCCAAAATTTGAGCCGGTGCAGTGGCTGATGCCTATAATCCTACCTACACAGGAGGCTAAGATCTGAGGATCAAGGTGCAAAGCCAGTCCGAGCACTAAAGATCATGAGACTCTTATTTCCAATTAACCACTAGTAGCCTTGAGCTGAAGAGCTCAGGAACAGTGCTCAGGCCCATTGTTCAAGCCCCATGACCAACCCAAAAAAAAAGAGGTCCCAAAATTTGGTATTGATTTTCAGAGGAAGACAATTCAATTTTTATGCTATGCACCTATTCCCAGCCAATATATTAAATAACAACAACAACAAAAACCTTCTACAATACTTCAGCAGTGCCAGACGGATGGGGTGGCTTGGGCGGGATGAGTGACAATGTCAAATGGGTAATGCTGATCATGATGCTATTCATAAACTGCTTTGATGAATAAATGACTGCACACTACTTAATGATTTTTAAAAAGCACTAGATGAAAGCAGATATCTAATGCAAGAGAAATGTATAAAAGAGCTAGTAATCCCAGCAACTGGGATTACAAGCAGATCCTGAAGTCAAGATAAAAGTCAGCCTAGGACACACAACAAGATCTTGTCTTTAAAAAAAAAAAAGTAAAAAAGCTGAAGAAGTAAAAGGAATTTTGACAGACTCTAGTGAGGGGGAAAAACAAAATCAATATCCTAAGTTTAGAGGTAAGACGCATCAGGCCAGGAGTTTGGCCTAGTGGTAGAGTGCTTGTCTAGCATGCACAAAGACCCGGGTACCTCGGTACCACATACATAGAAAAAGCCAGAAGTGGTGCTGTGGCTCAGGTGGCAGAGCTCTAGTCTAAAGAAAGCCCAAGGACAGCACTCAGGCCCTGAGTTCAAGCTGAAGAATTAGCTAAATATATATATATATTATATATGTATAATATATACATGTGTGTATACATACATATATATATACATATATATATATATATCCACACTGGGTGGTGCTGGCTCATGACTAATCCTGCTACTTAGGAGGTTGAGATCTGAGGATCAACGTTCAAAACCAGCCCATGAGATTCTTATCTCCTATTTAAGCACCCAAAAAAAGCTGGAAGTGGAGCTTTAGAGTAAGTGGTACAGCACTAGCCTTAAGTGGAAAAGCTCAGGACTTAAACAACAAATGAGTAAGTATCCTTTCCCTGGAACAGAGCAGACCTCATTTCCTTGTAGATACCAACTTAGAGAGCATTTAAGTTCATTACATCATTTTAGTATCTATATCACATGTTGTTACCGGGTGTGATCTTTCAAAAGTATACCGCATTAGTGCGACTAGGAAATCATTCAACATAAAATTGAACCTTGATAGGCTTTACTAGGGACCAGTGCTAGGAAGGACATCTGTTTGATGGAAATAGTATTTCTATTTCCCTGTGATAGAAATAGTATTTCTATTTCCCTTGTGATTACAACTTTCAATGACAACTATGAAGTCCCAAGAAAAGAAATTTTAACTGCTTCATAACTTTAATTATTCATATAAACTGGCAAGAAACTAAAGTTAAATGTTACACAAAGGGACCCTCTAACTCCCTAATATTTTTTGACTAATTATTCCATTGGTAGCCTACATCTGTTCAGCTAAAATTTGGTTATGAATCAGAAGTAACTCAATAAAAATGCTTTTATATCTAAAAGTATCTGTGGGTAGTTAATAACTACAAATCACAAGAATTGTTATTTTTAATATGCATGAAAATCCTCCTGAAAGCATGTCTCACATAATAAAAGAACAGATGTTAGACACAGTTTAAACTCTTAAAATCACTATGAAGGATGGTAATTAATTTAGCAATTTTTAAGTTAAAAGGAGAAAAAAAAGAGAGAAGGCTTGGAGGTGTGGCTCATGAGGTAGAGCATAAGAAAATGAGTGAAAATGTCAATTTTAGTGCTGGTCTCAGACAAAAAAGAAAGAAAAAAATGAGAAAAAAAGATAAAGACAAGAAAAAGGGGACTGGGGGTTAACTCAGTGGCAGAGTTCTTGCTTACTCGGTATAAAACATGGGATAATAACAAGAATGATCTGGCTGGGTGCTGTAGCTCATATTTGTAATCCCAGCTACTCAGAAGGCTGAGTGAGATCTGAGGGTTGAGGTTCAAAGCCAGCCTGGACACAAAAGACCATGAGACTCTTATCTTCAATTAATCACTAGAAAATGGGAAGTAAGGCTGTAGCTCCAGCAGTAGGGCCATAGCCTTGAGCTGAAGAGCTCAGGGACAACACCCAGGCCCAGAGTTCAAGCCCCATGACTCCCCCCGCCCCCCCCCCCAAAAAAAAAGAAAAAGGAAAGAAGGAAGGAAGGAAGCATTCTTCTACCACTTGAGTTACAGTACCACTTCTACCTTTTTCTGTTTATGTGGTATTGAAGAATGGAACCTAGGGCTTCATGCATGCTAGGCAAGCACTCTATTACTTAGCCACATTCCCAGCCCTAGTTGTTGTTTTACATATTAACACAATTTTGTTTTTATAATAGATGTAGGCACTAGGCTTGGAACTATGCACATATATGATCTAAACATGTCAAACAAAAAATATTTTGAAGCTGGGTGCAGTGGCTCAGGCCTGTAATCCTAGCTACTCAGGGGGCTGAGATCTGAGGATCAAGGTTCAAAGCCAGCACAAAAGGACCTGAGATTCTTATCTTCAATTAACCTCTAGAAAAAACAGAAAGTGGAACTTGGCTTGAGGGGAGGTTGGTAGCCTTGAGCTGAAGAACTCAGGGATAGCACCCAGGCAGAGTTCAAGCCCCAAGTCTAAGAAAGGAAGGAAGGAAGGAAGGAAGAAAGGAAGGAAGGAAGGAAGGAAGGAAGGAAGGAAGGAAGGAAGGAAGGAAGGAAGGGGAAGGGAAGGGAAGGAAGGAGAGAGAGAGAGAAAGAAAATGAAGAAAAGAAAGAAAAATAAATTTTGCTCCAAACAACATAACATTTATTGCTATAGACAGAAGACAGATAAAGTGCCATCATAACACCATAGTAACTAAGAAGCAAAATTTTGATGACAGGAACTATGTTTCTATAAAACTTCGAAAACTTATAATTTACCTTCATACATATCCAAATAATGTTTGGAAGAAAAAAATAATTAAAATAGTCAAGCAAAAATATTCTAGATTAAAGTTAGAAGTATGGCTCAATTGGTAGAGTGCTAGCCAGTGTGTGAAAGTATGGGGTACCAAGTTCAAGCTCAGGACCCAAAAAGAAAATTCCAAGTTCTTCCAAAATCAAAAGAAGGATAGAGGAGAAGCAAGCATTACCAAAATAGAAATGCTCAGTGTGTTTCATTCTAACCCCACCCCCTCAAAAAAAAAAAAAAAACCATTCACCAGACACCAGCGGCTAACTCCTTACTCCTATCTACTCATGTGGTTGACATCTAAGAATCTTGGTTCAAAACCAGCCCAGGAAGAAAAGTCCAAGAGATTCTTATTTCCAGTTAACACGCAAAAAGCTGAAAGTGGAGCTGTGGCTTGTACTCAGCCTGAGTGCTTTACCACTGAGTTAAACTGTTTTCAAATTTATATCTAGTAATGAAGTCTTCCAGTAGAAACATTCCATTCTCTCTCCTTCCATCTTTCCCAAAGATTCTGGAATGGTAGCTGCAATTACCTAACACTACTACCAGGGCACAAGAGTCCCAAGTGTAGATATGGTGGCAGAATTAAGGAACAGAATTAGAGTGGGCAAAGAGTAAAAGACCAGCATATGCCTCCCCCTACTCCAAAGCAAAGCAGGAACAAGCTCAGTCTATGAAAGGCTCACAGCTGTAAATAACCTAACCTACTGAAAAGAATGATACTGTACTTTAGAACATAATTAGTAAAATCTTTTCCAAACGAGCTTTCCTCAATCTAATGGATTTCATATTCATACATGTCAGACAGACAAGTGTCAGGATGTAGTTATATTATTTCACAATACAGTAGAATACAATATAAAAGAACATAGGGGAATAATGACAGCAACACATAATCATGTTCCACACTATCAATATAGATCACACATCATCTTTCACCAAATTCTTTAATAGACAAATTCCCTATCTCCTTTAAAGAGTCCAATTTAACCAACAAAAACACTGCCAAAAACTGAACTACACCCTCACTATGTGGAAACCGACCATAATGGGTGGCTCAAGCTTATAATCCTAGCTGTTCAGGAGGCTGAGATCTGAGGACTGAAGTTCAAAGCCAGTCCAAGCACTAAAGTCTGTGAGACTTATCTTCAATTAACCATCAGAAAACCAGAAGTGGCACTGTGGCTCAAGTGGTAGGGTGGTAGCCTTGAGCTGAAGAGCTCAGGGAGAGTGCCCAGAGTTCAAGTTCTACAACCAAGAACAAAAAGAATACTCTGTGAAGAATTTGATTACTTACAAATTTCACTGACCTTTCCTTTGGCTTCCTCCCACAGTACATATTCTAACATTGTTAGGCTTTTCTATTTTTCAACACACTGAGTTTTTTCTTTAACTTGTTTTATATTTTACTAAGAAAATACAGTCCCGAAATGGCAGAATGGTGAAGATAATGCAGGTAGATGAGTTTCTATGGGAACGATAGGTAGAAAAAAACAATCTACACAGAATGTCAGTCTCAGGACTTTAAGAGCCACCTAGTGGCAAGCATTGTAAACCCCATTTCAAACATTCATTCACCCAGCAACATTCTGACAGATGCTTAGAGTTCACTTAAGGTTAGACAAAACAGTGGATGCTCAAAACAAATTTATATACACGTATACATATATACATGAAAGTAGTTCTATAGAGAGCAATATTAAGTGTAACAGTAAAAATAAGTATTTGAGATTTATTACAGTCTAAAATAAAACACTGGTAAAAATAGGTTTTCTTGCTGGGTGCCAGTGGCTCACACCTGAAATCCTAAACTACTCAGGAGGCTAAGATCTGAGGATCTTGATTCAAAGCCAGGCTGGGCAAAAAAGCCTATGAGACTTTTTATCTCCAATTAACCACAGAAAACTGGAAATGGTGCTGTGGCTCAAAGCAGAGTTGTGAGGCTTGAGCAAAAAAGCTCAGAACAGCACCCAGATCCTAATTTCAAGCCCCAGTACCCCCACACCAAAAAAAGAGCATTTTCTTAAACCTTTTCACCTCAGACTCTTCCATATCTAATTATTTTATCATCCAGTTATCAGTAATTCAAAGCTTTTTCTCTTCTGTATCCCTATTCTAACTTTATTCTTTTGAGTCCATTCTTTAGAGAAGAGGAAAAGAACTTATATATTGAACACCCACTGCTCCCAAAAGTCAAGTCAATTTTTTTATCTTACATAATCCTCATAATACAATGAAGTACTACTTTTTTCTTTTTTTTACTTTTATTCCAAGGGAAAAGATTCTGGCCACAAAGCTCCATTCCTGATGGGAACTACCTTGATTACAAAACTTGCTAATTGTTTTACCTTTCAGTTACTAGACCCACCAACATCACCCTTGATTATGTTTCTCTATTGTCTCTACCAATTGCAACCTATTTTACATGTTTACATATAGCCTCAACTCATATAAAACCTTCAACCTCCTACTCCTATTCTATTCATCCCCATTGAGATTCTAGGTCCTCAGAGGCCCCACCACTTTTCCTGTTTATTTAAGATGATTAGTTCACCTTTCACATGAATCCCCCACCAACTAAAGCTAACCATGTAGCCCAGCCCCAGTGGCTCATGCATGTAATCCTACCTACAAGGGGGCTGAGATCTGAGGATTGAGGTTCAAATGTAGTCCAGGCAGGAAAGTCCCTGAGACTCTTATTTTTGATTAACCACCAGAAAATGAGAAGTGGTGCTATGGCTCAAAGTGCTAAAGCACTAACCTTGAGAAAAACAAGAACAAACAAAAACAAAAAAACCTCAGGCCCTGAGCTCTAGCTCCAGAACTGACAAGAAGAAGGAGGAAGAGGAGGAGGAGGAGGAGGAGGAGGGGGAGGAGGGAGAAGGGAGGAGGGAGAAAAAAAAAAGGGAGTCCAGGCATTGGTGGCTCAGGCCTGTAATCCTAGCCATTCAGGAGGCTATCAGAGACTCACAGTTCAAAGCCAAAAGGGGCAGGCTCCAGTTAACTCCCAGAAAACCAGAAGTGGCTCCGTGGCTCAAGGAAGGGTGGTAGCCTTGAGCTGAAGAGTTTCAGGGACAGCGCCCAGGCCCAGAGATCAAGCCCCACAACTGACCAAAAAAAAAAAAAAAAGAAATTAACCTGTATATCTTTTAAAACCACAAAACTGTTTTAACTTTAGCTCTACATTTCAAAGCAATGTTGGATTTCTAAAGCAATGTCTTTACCACACATATACAAAGTAACAGTTTTGTAACATGATGATTAATTTTCTTGGTTAAACTTTTTTATGAGAGAAACTATTACAATTTTGATTACCATCTAATTAATAATGGTTAGGAGTTCATACTACTGAATCTAAAATGGGAATCTTGGGACAGAAACTTCTTAAAGCAAGAGTCAACAACTCACAGCCATCAAGTGCAGCATTTTGGTGCTCAACCTTTTCTACTTAGGACACTCAAGCAGTGTGTCCTATTTTGTTTTCTTTTTGTAAACTTAAAAAATCTGTAAATAGTCCCAAAACTGTTAGGATCTTCCTGATCTGACTGAAAAGCTGCCATGCTTATCTCTATGCATCTTCTCAACAGAACAACTTACACAAATATTTATACAGACAGGTAATTACTACCATTTGCACTGCCTCTGAGGTTGGCCTCCTCTTCCATCCTCAAAATAAGTTTGTTAGGTTGGTGGAATACATTACCATTTTCAGACCATTAGTTTATCATTTCATTCCCCCAAGCAGAATTGAGCCTAATGAGGCATAAGCAGAATCATGATATGTGGTGCCAAACCTAAGGGGCATTCAGAAATATGGGCAGGGTAACTGCTTTAAAAAAAAAAATGGCAGCAACTCAGCATTTAGCGTTCCTACATCATTATGGCTATCCAGTAGATAAGAAAGTACTTCTTTAAAAAGTAGACCCCAGGGCGGGGAGTGTGGCCTAGTGGTAGAGTGCTCGCTCACCTAGAATGCACAAAGCCCTGGGTTTGATTCCCTGGAAACACATACAAAGAAAAAGCCGGAAGTGGCACTGTGGCTCAAGTGGCAGAGTGCTAGCCTTGAGCAAAAAGTGTCCAAGGACAGTGCCCAGGCCCTGAGTTCAAGCCCCAGGATTAGCAAAAAAAAAAAAAAAAAAGACCCTAAAAAGTTGGGAGGTTACTTAATAGCAATATCCATACTGAAGCAGTATTTTTACCAAATATTCAAAATGCCAAAACAAAGCATTTATTTCAAATGTTGCCTTCCTAAAATACAAACCACAGGTGAAATATAAAAAGTCTACCTTGAAGCCTGTCCATGAAGGGTTACCAAAGAAACAGACTGCTATGATAGACATATGTACACATTATTTTATAAATCACACATTTTTTATTTGATCTTTATATAATTTCACATGCTTTACCTTAATAGTCATAAAATGCCTAGTAGGTGAACACAAGGCCATGTTACTCTCAATTTTACAGAGGTAGAAGGGTAGGTTGGAGAAATTATCTGCAAGCAATTTGTCCACAAGACTTGAGACTCCTTGATGATCATAAATTTATGTTTAATGTATACCTCTAAATAATCTAGTAAGTACTTAAAACCCTTAAAAATAATAGTCTGGTACAGACAAAGGCTCATGCCTGTAACCCCATCTATTATTAGGAGGAATGGAGTTAAATGCCAGTTCAGGGACCGAGCTAGTGACACCCTAACCTAACCAATAAGCTGAGCATGATGTAACATGCCTTAATATGCCTGTCATCTCAGTTACACTGCCAAGGGTAAAGGGTAAATAGGAGGATCGTGGTCCAGGATGGCCAGGAGAGAAATCCCAGAGCCATTAAAAGATTGGATGTGTTCCACATCCAGAGCACCAGCCTAGCAAGGATGAGACCAACCACCAGAGCTGCCAAAAAATAAACATATGTAAATGAGTAAGGAGAAAATTATATTTATCACCAAATAACTATTAGCATTTTAGTGTGATAATTATGTTACACTTTAGTAACATACTTCAAAGTGAATTATACATAGAGGCAGGAAACTCAGTTTAGTGGATATAGTTAGACAATCCACTGGATTTAGTATTGAATAAACCTACTATAGTTCAGTATTTTTCATGCACAGGGAGGTATTAAACTAATGGGCCAATGTCAGAATTTCAAGTTCTTATATGTGGCTAGAATGCAAAATACGAATGAAAGAAAAGGTAAATAATTTAGCTGAAGACAACATTAATAATGAATTAGTTCCATATAAAATGCTAGGCACTGTGTACCTGGAATTCTACTGTTTTCTTTCATGCATTATCTAAACTCTCTCAAAACTCCTTTATTATATTCCCTTTAATTAGGAATAAATTATTTTGCAATTGATCAAAAGACAAGAATAGGCCAACTTGATAATGACACACAAAAACTAAGTGGAGGAACAGAATTGGAACCCCGTGCAGATTAAGTCCTAACTATAGGCTCATAATCTTTACTCAGCTGCCTCTCTTAATGATAGCTGCTAGGGGGAGCCATTGAAAGGTTTTTAAACTACAGTAGAATGGTCAAACTTGCTCTTTAGAAACCAGCTTTGCAGAATGTGGAAGCTAGAGAAAGAGGATGAAACTAGAAGCAGAAAGAGACTACCTGATTTTCTGTAGTAATCCAAGTGAGAAATGATCAGAAGAATATAAACCGTGGTGGTAAAGATGAAGAAGACAGCTTAAAGAGATTCTAGGAATGTGGGATTGTTGTTCTTAATGTACTATGTTATTTCTCATCTCTTTTGTTGTCCCTGGGTTATTCTCATATTGTTACAGTATCTTACCTTGGAATCTAGTATATTATATATACGTTTATTTGCTTATTTGAAATAGAAAAGGAAAAGGGGGGAAACAAGATGAGAGGAGGGGGTGCGGGAGGGCAATGAGGACAAAAACATGAGAAGGGGTGTCAATGTGTGTGAAGTAATTGCTCCTTCTATCTGGCGAATATAACTATAACACTCTATTAATTACAATTTTAAAAAATGAAAAGAAAGGGGGCCGGGAGTTTGGCCTAGTGGTTAAAGTGCTTGCCTAGCATGCACGAAGACCTGGGTTTGATTCCTCGGTACCACATACATAGCAAAAAAAGCTGGAAGTGGTGCTGAGGCTCAAGTGGTAGAGCTCTAGCCTTGAGAAAGTCCAAGGACAGGGCTCAGGCCCTGAGCCCAAGCCCAGGACTGGCAAAAAAAAAAGACAGAAAGAAAAAAGATTCTAGGAGAGGAGCCTGTCAATTCTTAGGGCTTGGTGAATGACAGAGGAAGTCAGAGTCCCAGTATAGCAAATCAAATGACAACTACCAGAAATAGAGAAGCTCCAAGTTTAATTCATTCAATAAATACCTGCAGGGCTGGGAGTTTGGCCTGGTGGTAGAGTGTTTGTTTAGCATGCACAAAGACTTGGGTTTGATTCCTCCATACCACATACATAGAAAAAAACTGGAAGTAGGGGCCAGGAGTTTGGCCTAGTGATAAGAGTGCTTGCCTAGCATGCACGAAGACCCAGGTTCGATTCCTCAGTACGACATATTTAGAAAAAAAGGCTGGAAGTGGTGCTGAGGCTCAAATGGTAGAGCTCTAGCCTTGAGATAGCCAAAGGACAGTACTCAGACCCTGAGTTCAAGGCCCAGAACTGCAATAAATAAATAAATACCTGCAGAATGTCTCCAATTTAAAAACACATACCTAATGCCAAGATTCAAATCTGAAAGTATTCTTGAGAGAAATATTTCAAAACATAAGACAAATATATATGTATAATTTGTCAATGTGGTGTGAACATTCTATGCTATTTCTTCAGTGCTCTTCTGGGGTTTGAACTAGTTTGGCCTGGGTGCTGTCCCCGAAATTTTTTTTTTTTTTTTTTGTCTCAAGGCTAGCTCTTCTCTACCACTTGAGCCACAGCTCCACTTCCAGCTTTTTGGTCCTTTATTGAAGATAAGCATCTCACAGACATTCCTGTCCAGGCTAGCTTCAAACTCAAAAATCTCAGCCACTGGAATAAGTAGGATCACAGATGTGAACCACTGGCAGCTGGCTCCATGCTATCACTTAAAAAAAAAAAATTACGGGAGTTTGGCCTAGTGGTAGAGTGCTTGCCCAGCATGTAAAAATTACTACATGCAGAAAACAAATCAACAGAGGGAAACATCCCATAATTTTACAATGTTACATCTGAATCTGGTAGATCTTAAATCTCTTATATTACCTTATAATTTGCTTTACTTATCCCTCTTTCTCCAAGTTTACACATCTGTTTTACTACCCAAATACATTTGGTTTTTTTTTTTTTCATCTACTATTACTACTATAACTTGGCAAGAATTTAGTTCATTACCTCCTACTTGCCTTCCTATAAATTATGGCCCACTTCACATTAGCTTACTTCAAGTAACAATTTCTAAACTTTAACACCTTTCATCTGAGGATGCTCTCTGAAAATCCTAAACTACAACAATCCTGTGCATTTATGACAAGTTATTACAATTCCCACTTTACTACAGTTAGGAATCACCCAAGGGAAGTAGAATAACGTGGAAGTAATCACAAAACCAGATGCCAAAAATAACAACTTTTAGTCAATCCATGAGAAAATACTGCTCTTGGTATAAATAACATGAAAATTAGCATTAAGAGGAAGCAAATGCAAAAATAATGCTTTAAAGCCAAATCTAAGCCTTATTTCTAAAAATGACTGAACCTGAAGAGTAACATTTATAAGAACCCATTTTTTTGTCTTATTCATTGTGTCAAAGATTATCTAACAAGTTGTATCCAACAAAAGTGACTTCCCACCTCCCCCAAAAGTAAGGCTTTATCTTATCCATTTAAAAGATATTTGGAGCTGGGCACTAGTGGCTCATGCCTGTAATCCTAGCTACTCAGGAGACTGGATCTGAGAATGGAAGCCAGCCTGGACAGGAAAGTGGAGACTCTAACCTCTAATTAACCTCCTAAATAACGGAAGTGGGGCAGTGGCTAAACGTGGTAGAGCACTAACCATGGGCAAAAAAAGCTCAAAGACAGTGCTCAGGCCTTGAGTTCAGGCCCCTGGCAGATGGCATGGTGAGTCATACCCATCCAGCAACTCTGGAAACAGAAGATCAAGAGGATCAAGTTTTGAGGCCAGCCTGAAAGAGACTCCATATCAACAATAAGCCAGGCATGGTAGTACAGGCCTGGAGTCTACCACAAGTACATGAAGAGGAATAGATAAGATGATCAAAATCTGAAGCTGGCACTAAAAAAACAAAAAAAAAAAAACAAAACACGTAATAACCTATTTGAAAAAAAAAAAAACCTGAAGCACTGGGGACGTGGTTCAAACTTCAGTACTATCAAAAGTAAATAAGTGAAGCTAGTCAGCAGTGGCTCACAGCTGTAGTCCTTATGAATTGGAGAGCTAAGAACTGAGGTCAAAACCAGTCTAAGACAGGAGAGGCCATGAGACTCTTATCTTGAATTAACTACCAAAAAGGAGGCAGTGGAACTGTGACTCAAATAGTGGAGAGTTAGCACTGAGGAAAAAAGGTACAGCACTCAAGCCTTAGATTCAAGCCCCCAGAGTTAGCATGTTATAGATTTATAGATAGACAGACAGATAGATGAATAGACAGACAGACAGACAGACATAGAATAAGTGAGTGAAAGACACTGGGAGAATTGAGTCACTAGAGCAAGAGGTAACTTTCCAGCCAAGATATTTACACTCTAATGCCTAAAAGCATGTGTTAGAACAGATTCAAAAATAGTTGAGTGATACTTACATACCCAATGCTATGGACATAGTATTGGAAATATAAACACAACTACATAGACATAAAAATTTATGACTCTATAGAAATGTTTTATTACATAGATTAATATGTCTATGACATATAAGCCCTCAGCCTAATTTTAATTATGTTCTAAAATCCAAGTGCCAGTGATTTTATATATATATATATTCATTCCCTTCTTGAATACTTGTTTGTTAGACATGTTATTCGAAATATGATGTAAAAATCAATGTTAATAAATTCTTTAATAAAAAAATAGTTGAGTGACTCTCTTGCATTATTTTCCTAAAAACATATATGGTTAATAAAGATAAAGCTTTAATATTTCATAGTGAATATTCAGAATGGAAGTTACGCATTTCCAAATGTACTGTATTTGTTGTAGCTTAAGAGCACTGTTACATCTGATTAAACAAGACTTACTTTTTCTTTATAGTCCTGGGACTTGAACTCAGGGCCTAGGCACTGTCCTTGAGCTTTATCAAAGCTAGTGCTCTACCACCTGCACCACAGTACCACCTCTGACTTTTTTTGTGTATGTGGTACAGAGGAATTAAACATGGGGCTTCCTGCATGCTAGATCAGCACTCTACCACTAGGCCACACTCCCAGCCCTTACATGATTTTTAAAAATCATGGTTTATTTAATAACTTTCTCTTTTTGCTTATGTGATACCCAGGAATCAAACCCAGGACTACATACTAGGCCACTAACACTAAGCCACATCCCCAAACCAGTCTTACATGACTTTAAAACAGCACAACTCCTTGTCAAAATTAGTTGATGATATCTGTGTTACATAACATGTCAGAGCAAACTATTTTCCATTATTACAGTATTTACACTTTGCTGACAGTCAAAACACTATGCTTACCAATTTCCCTTCAAAATATGGTTATGGGCCAGGAGTTTGGCCAGGTGGTAGAGTGCTTGCCTAGCATGCACAAAGAGCTAGGTTCAATTTCTCAGTACCACATACATAGAAAACCCAGAAGTGGTGCTATGACTCAAGTGGTAGAGCACTAGCCTTGAGGACACCTTCCCCCCTCCCAATCAAACAAACAAAAAAATATGGTTATACAAGAAGAACAATAGAAGGAAGATGACTATTAGTAAAAGTCCCTTGAATCCAAGCTATAAATTTTCATAAATCTCTGTATCAATCATGAAAATGGTGCTTTCATTAATTAAAATTCAAGCTAAATCTAAATATCACCTTTAAAGAAAAAGGCTTCCTCACACTCCTTCCAGCCATCTCACACATTCTCTATCATCAGTACTTCTTGTAGCACTTTAGTTTGTAAGGAAAATGATGCTAGAAATGAGTTTTGGGATGACATATCTTAGTAATCAATTAATTTTTTTTAAAAATAAAATACATTCAGTGTAGTAACCCTGATAAACTTAATACTTCTTATTCCGAACACAATAACTACTCTGGCCTCAAGTACACACTACACCACACTCCCAAGCCCCAAGCTTCTAATATTACCTTAACAATATGAGCTGAGGACAACGTAACGTTCCTTTTTAACAACAACAACAAAAAAAAGTGCCTTGTAGATAACCTCACTAAAGTCATGAGTGAGGTCTTTCCACTCTGTGCAGTTTATTTTTCCACCAAGACCCTAAAAGGAATATTCATCTCCCCAAACTACACTCCCCAGAGTTTAATCTCGTTGAGAAAGTTGATCCAATGTATCTACAGAAACAAAAATCACAAACTGTCAAGTCAGTCTTAACTGTAAACTGTAAGCTCTTCATGATTGAGAGCTGAACCGTGTCTATCAAATGCCCCAACCGGATGCTTCTCCTTACCAAACAGGAGTTACTTGCAAAATAACCAGCCTACAGAAGGCTCACCATCCATCCTGTCACCATTCACAAGTTATCAACATTCGGAATCCACGCAACTACGGTCACACCATGTGAATAACCATTGTACGTGGAAGTCTTCTCAAGCAGCAATTTTTTAAAAAAACACAGACCTCTCGCCTACTTCTGCGCGCCTTACGATACCCTCCCCAAAACATCCTCAGGTAACCCAGAAAGCTGCACTTGGCCAAGACCGTCTGAAACAACCCCTGAGGAAAGGAGCGGGGGAGGCTGTCCTAACCAGCAAGAGACAAGATCTTTTTCTTTCCAGGGCGACAGTTTCCAAGCAAAACAACCACAAGAGACAAGAGAACTGGAAACCTTTGAATCCCGAGAGAAAGCGGTACAGGGCAGGGACGGAGGAAAACACATGGAATCCCGAAAGGGTTGAGAAGGAAAACTTCAGTATCTTCCCCCCCCTCCTCCCCCCCACTCCCCGCCACCCCTCAAGCATCGTTCAGACTCAAGAGCAAGAAGTCACTGAGTCCGCCTGCACTTGGATGCACCAGATGGAGTCCCCGGGGCTGCGACAGTTCGGGAGACACACACGCACACAGCGGGCAGTGGCTCAACCCGGCGAGGCTGGGAAGGGGAAGGGGGGGTGCTGAGAGAAGGAGCCCCTGTGAGATTGTGAGTGTGTGGGGGGGTAGGAAGTCCCTCGGGGTGACCAAGGACCAAACCGAAAGGTGAGCTGGGCGGGGGGGGGGGGGGAGACAAAGGGACTGGAAGGGGAATCGGCTCCCCGGGCTACGGCAGGTCACCGGGCTACGGGGCGGAGAAGCACAACAAAGAGGCACGGGAGACGAGACAGCGACGGAGAGGGGATGCGGGACGCGGCGGGTCGGACAAAGCGCCCGAGGCGGAGAAACAAAGGGTCGGGGGTAGGCAGAGTCGCACGCCAAGGGGACAGCTCGGAAGGACAAAGCGCCCGGAGCCGGGAGAGACACCGGCGGGGCGAAGAGGCGAGCCCGGCCCGGACGAACAAAAGCTGCGCGGGGGCTCCCGGGGCAGCGTCCCCCGGGGCGGACTCCCCGCGTAGGGTCCCCCGGGCCGGGCCCTCCGGCGGGGCGCGCGGCGGACACTGCGCCCGCGGACCCCGCGCCCGCGGACCCCGCGCGCCCGCATCCCGGGCCCTCGCCGCCGCCGCCGCCCGCCCTCACGCGCCGAAGCCCGAGCCACCGCGGCAGCCGGGCGGGCAGCGCACCGCCGCGCACCGCCGCGCTCGTAGCGCGCGACGCCGCTCCCCGCCCGCCGCCCCTCGAGACCCGGCCGAGCCACGGTCCTCGAACCCGCCGCCCGCCACGGGCTGCCAGACGCCCGCAACTTTCCCGGTTCCCAGCGCTCGGTTCCTTCAGACTTACCCTGTCACAACAGGCGCCATCTTCCACAAACTCTCGCCAAAACTCCAACCCTCGCGAGATTCCCCCCCCCCCCCAAAGCCTGCCCGGGTCCCTCTCTCTCCTCTTCCCCCCCCTCCCCGCCCCTTCCCTTTTCGCCTCGCTTCTCGATTCCACCCAGCCCCGGGACTCCTCTCCCCCTCGCGGCGCCGCGCACAGTCGGCCGCCTCGCGCCGCCCGCCGAGCAGGCGCTGCAGCTCGCCGCCTCCTCGGGGAAACCTACCCGAGCCACGGAGCATGCGCAGGCGGCCCCTCGGCGGGCGAGCCCTCCGCGCAGTCCATGGGGAGCGCTCCGGCGATCCGGGTTTTGGGACGCGCCCTCAGCAACGTACGTGGAGACTGAGGAAAACCGGAGGGGGGGGATTACTACGGGGACAGGCGACGGAGGGGTCAGGGGGCGGGGCCGAGGGGCCGGGAGGAGGGGTCCTGGGAAAATGCGCGGCGCTCCCCAGGCCTCCGCCTCGAGTGGACGCGCGCCCGGCGGCTTCCCGCTCCACCGAGTGAGTTCCCAGACTTTCCATTCATTCGGGCGCTCGCCGGACGCTTCCTGAACTGGTCCCGGAGTGAGTGCGGGGCAGGAGCTGCGCTGCCCCTGCCCCGAGCTGTCTCCATTCATTCCTCCCCCACCCCTCCTCTCCTCCCCAGGCGAGTGGGGGGGACTGGCTCTGTCACTACGGGGCCCGATCTATTCCAGAGCTTTTCGGATGGAAAACTTTTGCCTCTTGAGTTGTGTCGCCTCCCCTGCTTTCCCCTTGTGTGCAAAACCAGGTCAGCACCAGGCCTCGGGGCAAAGGCGCTCCGAGGACAGCCGCCTGGCCCACACCCGCCAGGGCGCCGCACAGTTGGCTCCCCAAGTGACAAGTGCGCTGGCATCTGGGGAGCCGCACTCCGCCACCCCCCGGCTGGAGCCGTGCAGCCCCGCTCGACGGCCCTGGCGCTCGGGGACTGCTGGCTGCCAGCTCCTCTCCAGGGACGCCGAGCTGCCGCCAGCGCGCGCGAGCCCAGGAGGACGTCTTCAGACCGTGCCCGGAAAACCGGTCTTCCCGTGGGCCTGGCTCGCAGCCCCACACGCATTTCAGTTGGCCTACAGGAGCAAACGTGGAGTGGCAGGGCATTTAATTACCGGGTGCAGGGCCTGGACCCCGCCCTTCCTAAGGGTAATTTCTCCTTCCTCCTCCTCCTCCTCCTCCTCCTCCTCCTCTCCTGCTCCCCCCCACCCCCAGCCCAGTCCTTTTTCCTGGAGATTCCCAGATCTAGCACAGCCTCCTGCAGGGATCCGCAAAACCCGGACAACTGGAATTAGCCTCCTCCCCCCGCCCCCCACCTCCTCCACCCCCCCCAACCTGAGGAAGGCGCCGCAGGATAGGCGCGCCGCGCGCGAGCGGCACTGCGCATGCGTCCCATGCGGGCCCGTCCAGTCTCACGCTACACCGCCTCCCTACCGCCTGTCACTACTCCGCTCAGACACAACACAGGCCGTGGGAATTTTCCTAAGCCTCGCGAGAACGCGCTCCCTCTCTTCCTCCCTCCTCCCCCCCCACACCCCCTCCGCCTATCCCCGGCCCGGGTAATGCTTTCAGCCCAAGTCTCGCGGAACCCGAGCCGAGCAGGTGCCCGTGTCGGCGGTGCAGCGCCCGGCGCCGCGGTGCGTGCCGCGCGTGCTCGGGAAGGGCTGGCGGCGGGGGCGGGGCGGGCGGGCGCGTGGCGGAGGGCGGCGGAGGGGGGCGGAACACGCCCCGGGAGGCTCGACGCCGGCCGTGGAGTGCGGGAGCGTGCAGATTCCGAAGTTCCCCGGTGCGGGAAGTGAGAGGTCAGGTTCAAGAGCCGCAGCGGCCGCAGACCGGTCTCCCAGGAGGTTTCCGGTCCCCCCGCGGAGTTGACTGACAGGCCCCGAGTCAGGGCCTCTGCATCACCCAGGCTGATCCACCACCAGTTCTGCTGCAACACGAGTTCGAATCCCTGGCCCTCTCCCTTCTCAGGATGTCTCCCTGGTGGACCGGGGAAGCAGGGGGGATAACTAGCTGCCCCTGGCGCGTCCTGCATCAGTGCCTTCTATATTTAAAAGGACAGGATGTTTTATTTCCCTTTGCTTTTCGAGCCTTTTAAAGTAATTCCTATGTATCAGTTTCTGTTCTTTTTTTCCCCTCCTCCCACGACTGTGGTAAAATTGTTTTTGCTTTCCTTCCCCTTTCCATGCCTTTGTTGTTGTAATAACCGGGCCATTTTAGGCAGGGTTTTATCAGGTACTTGAGTGACTCTTTGTTTGCCAGTCCTGGGGCTGGAACTCAGGGCCTGAGCACTGTCCTTGGGCTTTCCTCAAGGCTAGTGCTCTGCCACTTGAGCCACAGCGCCACTTCTGGCTTTTTCTGTGTTTGTGGTACCAAGAAGTCGAACCCCAGGGCTTCAGGCATGCTAAGCGAGCACTCCTACCATTGGGCCACATTCCCAGCCCCACTACACTTAAATACATCTTTTTTTTTTTTTTTTTTTTAATCCAGTGAGTTCTTAGTTACATTCTTCAACCACCCAAGTTTCAGGTCTGTGCCACCAAGCCCAGCTCACATTCTGCTGAGTATGTAACTAGATAAGAAGTCAACTTTTTGGAGCCTTTGGAGTTTTTAGGTTTCATGTCTGTGTTCATATAGGCTTATTCCTTTGATTATACACTTCACCCAGGAAAGAAAAAAAAGAAGAAAGTGAGACATCAATTGAAACAATGCATTAGTGCAAATCTCATTTGGAAAAGAACTCAGAAAGAGTATAAGGCCCTTAAAGGTATCCTGCCAGGAGCTGGTGGCTTACACCTGTGATCCTAGCTACTCAGGAAACTGAGATCTGAAGATCATGATTCAAAAAATATTGTATTCCCTGGACTCTTCATCCCAATATTTGTGAGCTGTGGTTTAGTCACTGGCCTTTGAGAGCCCTAGTGACCTTGGAAATCCTTGGTAACCACACATCTAATCTTATCACAACTCTTCATCTTCACTTTTAACCAGCTTTCCTCTATCTTTTCTCATCTTAATAGATGGCAATACCTGGCCAGGCGCTGGTGGCTCATGGCTGAAATATGAGGAGTGCAGTTTGAAGCCAGCCCAGGCAAGAAAGTCCATGAGATTTTTATTTCCAATTAAGGACTCCCCTCTCCCCCCCCAAAAATAAGCCAGAAAGAGAACTTTGGCTCAAGTGGTTGAGCACTAGCCTTGAGTTTAAAAAGCTCAGGGACAGCTGGGCATGGTGGCTCACGCCTGTAATCCTAGCTACTCAGGAAGCTGAGATCTGAGGATCGAGGTTCAAAGCCAGCCTGGGCACAAAAGGACCTAAGACTCTTATCTCCATGTAACCTCTTCAAAACGGGAAGCTGGGCTTGGCTCAAGGAGTAGGGCAGTAGCTTTGACCTGAAGAGCTCAGGGACAGCAACCAGGCCAAGTTCAAGCCCCATGACCCACAAAAAAAAAAAAAAAAAAAAAAGCTCAAGGACAGCATCCTTGCCCTGAGTTCAACCCCTAGGACCCAAATGAAAAGCAAAAACACCATAGCACTTTTCCTCCAAAACAGTTCCCACGTTTGTACCACCTTGCTACCAGCCCAATGTAACCCATCTCTTTAAACAACTTGGCTTGCAAGGGAGGAAATCTTCTAACTGGTGTTCCTTTCTTCCAGTCTTCCCTTCCCTCAGTGACTTCTCAAATGGACTATTCTAAGTCATCCTCTAGAACTTTCCAAGGGTTTTCCCATTTTAACTGTCACTATGACTTACACAAGGTTGACTGCCACCAAACTCTTGACCTTTCTGATCTTGACTCTCCTCCCCTCTTCCTGAGTAGTCCAACATATTCCACTCTACCTAGCATACTGTCCCCCTCTGACATCTTAAACCTCACTCCATTTTTTATCTTTACTTAGAAATCACCTCCTCAGTGAGGCTTCCCCTGACTACTCTTTCATTAGAGTGAATCACATATGCCTTATTCATTTATTCTTATGACATTTTTCACACAAATACACTATAGATCATACTTGTATATTATGTTCACTGTCTGTCTCTTCCCATTCTAATGTTATTTAAAACAGGGACTTCTGTCTATTTTGTTCACTACTCAAATCTCAGTCACCAGAACCATGTCTGGGGCATGGTAGGTTTATAGAAGAATAGAAATGATTCTGAACATTCAACAAGCCTTCTGGATTGAAAGTAAGTACTGGGATTGAATCAGCAAAAGTACCAAAGTACCATTTCCTTGGAGAAAAAGCCCAGCGAAAACAAAAAAACCTGAAGCTGGTGGCTCACAGCTATAATCCTAACTACTCAGAAGACTGAGATCTGAGAATCACCATTCAAAGCCAGCTTGGGGGAGGAGGGAGAGAAGTCCATGAGACTTATTTCCTGCTCCTCAAGTAAAGCACTAGTTTTGAGCAAAAGAAACTCAGAGACAGTGCCCAAATCCTGAGTTCAAGGCCCAAGACTGTAAGAGAAAGGAAGGAAGGAAGGAAGGAAGGAAGGAAGGAAGGAAGGAAGGAAGGAAGGAAGAAAGAAAGGAAGGAAGGAAGGAAGGAAATAAAATTATATAATATATAACTGGCTCTTGATGCGTTCAGACATGTTCAGTGTTCCTAGCACTACAGGTTAGGCATTTTCTTCAGTGCTTCACAAAGTAGATAACAAACCCCATCTCCCATGCTAGTCCTGGCAAACAGGGCACAGTTCAGTTGCATTGTTGTTCTGTATTCGGATTAGTTCAGTTGCATTGGTGTTCTGTGTTAGTATTGGGATCTAAACTAAAGACAGTTAGTTGAAAGAGGATGAGAGAAGCCTCCACTTCTTGCCTGATAGGCGCAGGATGGCATTTGTAAAGAGAGCTGACTCTCACCAGAGTGAGAATTCAGAAGACAGTAAGAGGAGGAAGAAACACAGCACAGGAAGCTACAAGTTTGGGGCTGAGGTGTGAAAAGGCCTCTTGCATTCAAGGGAACTTCAGTTGGGACTGGCATATACAGAAGAGGAACAAGCATTCAAGCAAGGTCTTAAGAAGGATCTAGTCTAGAACTGTAGTTCACAAAAGTTAGTAGGCTTCACTAAGACTAAGAGTCAGTCTGGAGCCTGGCACAGTGGCTCATACCTGTACTCCTCTATCAATTCAAAAGGCTAAGATCCAAGGATCCCGATTCAAAGCCAGCCTGCAGAAAAGTTTATGAGACCACCATTTTTTTTTAAACGCAGAAGGGGAGCTGTAACTCAAATGGTACAGTACTAGCTTGAGGGGCAAAAAAAAAAAAAAAAATGCTCAGGATCAAAGCCTAGGCCCTGAGTTCAAGCCCCAGGACTACCAACAGCAACAAAAATCTACTTGCAACCCTAGCCACTTAGCAAGCTGCAGTAAAAGAATTAAAGTTCAAAGCCAGCCAGGTCAAAAAAGCCTTTGAGACTCTCTCCCATTCACCAGAAAAACGCTAGAGGTATGGCCTCCAATAGTAGAATACCAGTTGTGAACAAAAGAATCCAAGGAGAGTATAAAGGCCCTCATTTCAAACCCCAGTACCAGCATTAAAAAAAAAAAAAAAAAAAAAAAAGATCTGGGCTAGTGCTAAAGAACAAGCATTTATAGCAGGACAGTCCCATTCTGATGTGCATTGTCCATGAACCAAGCTCTGAGGAGCTTACATATAGTAGACAAAACCTCCAGGAGTTTTGAGTTCCAGGGAATAATTACATATTATTTCTTTCGTAAAATTCAGTAAGTAAAATATTTTATAGTAAGTGGGATACGTTTGGGAGTCTGTGAGGATAATCCAGAGGGAATGTAAAGTTGTTAGTAGCTCCTTAGGGGGTCATTTTAATTTGCTTTGGTCGTTTAAACACACGGTGATGCATTTCAGCAGGGCTTTCATTCTCAGATCAAGTCACAGATCCCATAATGAGACTTGCTAAAACATTGAGGCTTTCACTAGCAGCTTCTTAATAGCATATTTAGCCTCTGGTCCCACATTGCCAAGGTTCCAGCTGTCAGACTCTAGACAAGGAAATCTCCTTGTCTTCGTCTTTGTTTCTTCACCTGTAAAATGCAAATCACTTGCCCACTTAATAAGGTTGTAGGGACTCAATGCATTACTATGTTTAAAGCACATAGAACATTGCTGTAATATCATTACTATAGTAGGGTTAAGATGTTTATTTTTCATAACTTTCAAGTGTCCCATCAAAACCCTCAAAGAGCACATCAAAATGTTCTTGGCACCCCAAGATTCCATCTTAAAAATAGCCAAATATACCAGGTGGAAGTGGCTCACTCCTGTAATCCTAGCTACAAAGGAGGATGAGATCTGAAGGTGAAGGTTCAAAGCCAGCATAGGTAAGGAGCCCTTGAGATTCTTATCTCCAATCAATTTCAGAAAAAAAGCCAGAAGTGGAGCTATGGCTCCAGTGGTAGAGCTCTATCCTTGAGCAAAAGGAGCTCAGGGACAGCATCCAAGCCTAGTTCAAGCCCCAGTACTGGCAAAAAAAAAAAAAAAAAGCCAAAAATAGTTGATATTCTCAAGATGACCACTGTTAATTCATTTCTTTATCCTTATTTGTTTGGAAAGTACTGGAGTTTAAACTCAGGGCTTTGCTCTTGCAGGCAGACACTTGACTTGAACAACCCCTCTATCCTCTTTTGTTCTAGGTATTTTTGAGATGAAGTCTCAATATTTTTTCTGAGACAGCCAGGACTGTCATCCTCCTATTTTAATTCCTGCCATAGTTTGAATAGTTTGGATAAATGAACCACCACACCCATCTTTTTCTGTACAGATGGTATCTCTTATTTTTTTTTGGGGGGGGGTGGTATCCTGGCCTAGAGCCATGACCCTTTCAATCCCAGTCTCCTGAATAACTAGAATAACAGATACCTACCACGTCATCCCACTTTTAGTTGAGATGGTGTCTAATAAACTTTTTCCTTGATTAGCCTTGAACTGCCATCCTCCCAATCTCAGCCTCCCATATAGTTAGGATTACAGATGTGAGCACCAACACCTTTGTCATATACCACTTTTAGAAATGACAATATTATATTATTATTTCATTTCCAAGACACTCACCTGTAAAAACCCTGAGGACACCTCTGAGGAGGTAAACTAGGGCTTCATGGGAATAGACATTGATTAGGCACCTAAAAACTCTGAAAACTAGCCAGGTGCCTGTGGTTCACATCTGTAATCTTAGCTATTTGAGAGACTGAGATCTGAGGATCAAGGTTCAAAGCCAAGCCAGGCAAGAAATTCACGAGTCTCATCTCTAATAATTACACACCAAAAAAAAAAAAAAAAGCTAAAAGCCCTTTGAAAACTTGAAGACCACTTCAGTAACTACAGCTTTTTACTCCATAGGCACAGTTTGCCTTCTACTTTTCACTAATCTTAATAACTCCCTTGTAGTCACAGCATTGTCTATTGTTTTCTACTATGTGTTAATCAAGGTTAATCAAATGTACAGGAGGTAGAGTGAGTGCCAAGAAAGATTCCATCAGACCATGCAATTCTGTAAGGAATATGAGCTCCAGGATTCAAAGAAATAAAGGGCACACTGAAAATGAGTCGGAGTCAAAGAGTAAGCTTCAGATGAGCTTGAGAAACAAAAACAAATATTCATCCTTTGTTTCAAATTGTGGTTAAGTTTTCACAGGATTCTTGAGCTCTGGCAATATGGACTTGTTTGCAGGCCTGGGTTGAGCCTTGCTTTGCTTGTTATCATGGGAGGCAGTTCAAGAAGGCAAAGCAAGAAAATGAACAGGCCATTTACGCTAGTGAAGTGGAACGTGAATGAAATCAAATGCACATTTGGTGTGAAGAATGTGTACAAATCTAATAATTTGTCAGAAGTTTTCATATGAATGTAATCGAAAGAAAATGCTTCCATGTGTGATGGATCTATTTCCTTTGTTTTAGAACATGAAAAAATAAAGGCAATGAACACAGTCTAAACAAGTAATGATTCTGTGTCTTGAATCAAACAATCCAGCTGCTATCTGTTCTTAGGAGAATATACTTACACTTTCAAGTCCATACATTTCCTAGTAGTCATATATCATACATTGCTGTGATTTGGGATCTCATGTCAAGTCAATGTCAAAAATTCTACTTTAAAAAGAAAAGGCTGAAGCCAGGCACCATAGCTCATGCCTGTAATCCTAGCTACTCAGGAGTCTAAGATCTGAGGACCAAGGTTCAAAGCCAGCCCGGGCACAATAGGACCTGAGACTCTTATCTCCAATTACCTCTAGAAAATGGGAAGTGGGGCTTAGCTCAAGGGTAGGTGGTAGCCTTGAGCTGGAGAGCTCAGGGACAGCGCTCAGGCTGAATTCAAGCCCCATGATACCCCCCAACTCCCCCCCCCCAAAAGGCTGGACTGTGAAAGAACATTGAACCTACTCTTCTGCCATTAAGTCCTAAGTAGAGCCTCTGTTACTAACTAGCTGACCAACTTTGAACAAGTTCAAGTTCACATTTCTCTCCTCCCTCCCTCCTTTTCAGTCTGTGTACCAGGGTTTAAATTCAGGGCCTTTCACTCATGCTTTTTCTCTCAAGGCTGGCTGGAGTTCTACTAATTGATCCATACCTCCTATCCTAGCTTCTTTCTTTCTTTCTTTCTTTCTTTCTTTCTTTCTTTCTTTCTTTCTTTCCTTTTTTCTTTCTTTCTTTCTTTGTCAGTCGTGGGGCTTGAACTCTGAGCCTGGGTGCTGTCCCTGAGCTCTTCAGCTCAACACTATCACTCTACCACTTGAACCATAATTCCACTTCTGGTTTCCTCGTGATTAATTGGATATAAGAGTCTCATGGACTTTTTGTGCCCAGGCTGGCTTTGATTCATGATCCTCAGATCTCAGCCTCTTGAGTAGCTAGGATTAAAGGTATGAGCCACTGGCCCCTGGCATGTCCTAGCTTCTTACTAGTTAATTGGAATTTTCTACCTTGACTGACTTCAAATTTTGATATTTATACCTCAGCCTCCTTATAAACATGAGTCACCAACACCTGACCTAAATTTTGTGTGTGTAATGCTGTACTGCGGCTTGAATTCAGAGCCTGGGCACTGTCCTTGAGTTTTTGTTCTCAAGGCTAGTACTCTATCCCATGAGACACAGATCTACTTCTGAATTTTGGCTGGCTAATTGGAGATAAGAATTTCATGGTGTTTCTTTCCCAGGCTGGCTTTGAACCATGATCTTGAGCATTCTGTGTAGCTAAGATTATAGTTGTGAACCACTGACTAAATTCACATTTTTTTGCCAGTCCTGGTGCTTGAACTCAGGGCCTGGGCACTATCCTTGAATGCTTTTTGCCGAAGGCTAGCACTCTGCACTTGAGCCACAGCACCATTTCTGCCTTTTCTATATATGTGGTACCAAGGAATTGAACTCAGGGCTTCATTCATGCTAGGTAAGCTCTCTACCACTATGCCACACTCCTAGCCCCTAAATTCACATTTCTTGATCTGTAAATGTGGAATATAAAATTTCTTGCATAGGATCAGTTTGAGAGATAACTGAAATATTATATGAAATAACTAGGTATACAGTAAGTACTCAGTAAATGCCTTTAGGAAATTCTCCTAACTACACCACTGTTCCACTTGGTATGTTAGACAGACTAGTATTAATTGCCATATAGCTTTGATTCATGGATCGAATTAGATAATGGCATAGAAAACAGAACAGAAGCAGTCATCTTTAAGTATGTCTATTAATGGTTAGTAATATGTAATTCTTGACACCTTTACTTTTTGAAAGTTGACTGTTAGTAGCGTGTATCTCCAGCCTCCAGCTGTATCAGCAGACCTGAACTCTACCTGCCCTTCACAAAGAAAAGGGAACTCTCTTGGGACCTGTTTCTCTGGGATAGGTCCACATATTTTATGCCCAGACTTAGCTGCACACAACGAGTACCTCCTGCCTCAAGCCCCGATGGTCTAGATTGCCCCTGAATCGGAAGAGGCACCATTTCTCCCTCTCCTATGTGGGGAGGCAGCTTTATCAGTGTCAGCTGGCAATAAACTCCTTTTCTTGTATATGACTGTGTCTGCATGGTCTTCTGGAATAGGTGATTTCGGAATGTTTATACAGAAAAACCATTTGAACAAAATATAATTACTTTCTCTTTTCTATATTACTGTGCATCTTGTACTTACTTGGAAAATGATGGTCTTTATCAGTGTTTCCAAAGAAAGCTTGCCAAGGTTTTATACTGTGCCTCTGAAATGATCATCACAGATGGTGTTATGATAACTATCAATTTTTTATGTGGCCTCTGTGGTTAGCACCATTGTCCAAAATAGACTAAAGACTAAGATTAACTGAGGACCCTCTGTAGTCAAGCACTGACACATAGTGAGATACTAAAGAATTTTCATGAAATGTCTAACTTTCTCAAAGATGGTTCATGAACTGATAATTCCTTTGAATGTAATAACCAGAATTGTACATTCTCTCTGTTAAAATTATTGCAAAGAAAAAAAACTCTATAATTTCTAGGTTCATTATTAACACTAAAGACAGATTTTAACATACAACAGGTGTGTTTGAAAGTTTGATTCAAGTCTGACAGTGATGTATTTTTTTTTTTGAGAAATGCTTTAAAGAAACAATTTAGCTGAGTGTCAGTGGCTTGAGCGTATAATCCTAGCTACACAGGAGGTTGAGATATGAGGATCATGGTTCAAAGTCAGCCTGGGGGAAAAAAGTCTATGAGACTTTCATCTCCAATTAACTACTCAGAAAAAGCCAGAAATGATGCTTTGGCTTATATGGTAAAGTGCTACTCTTGAGCACAAAGAGGTTTAGGGACAGAGCACAGGCCCTGAGTTCAAGCCTCAGGACCAGTAAAAAAGGGAAAAAGAAAAAAAAAAGAAGAAACTGAAACAATTTTAAGGAATTCTTAGACTCTGTGGCCGGTATTATAACTAGAATTGTCCTGTGTGGAGTTTTTGCAGTTCAAATGGTTATTTAACTAAATTTAGTCATGGCTCACATCTGTGGAAGGTAAAACCAATTAAATAAATTACGGTGTTATGAATATTACATCAATGGAAAGACATTTCTGAAGATCATAACTAAATTGCCTGTCCTATAAGTATTCCTAAAAGATGTGGAAATTTATGTCTCCTCTTCCTCCTCGTTCTTCTTCCTTCTCCTCCTCCTTCTCTTTCTCCATTTCCTCTTCTTCCTCCTCTTTCTCTTCTAGCTTCCCAAATATGTCACCTAAATTCTGTCCTCACAAATACTTTTGACTTCAGTAAGAGTTAAAAACTATCATCTAGGAGAAGCATTTAGCTCCTACTTTTCAATTCAGATCTAAATTTCTCCAGAAATATTCTTATGAGCCAGGCGTGGTGGCTCACGCCTATAATCCTAGCTACTCTAGAGGCTGAGATCTGAGGATCAAAGTTCTAAGCCAGCCCAGGCACAAAAGGACCTGAAACTCTTATCTCCAATTAACCTCTAGAAAACGTGAAGTGGGGCTTGGCTCAAGGGTAGGGTGGTAGCCTTGAGCTGGAGAGCTCAGGGACAGAGCCCAGGCCAAGTTCAAACCCCATGACCCACCAAAAAAATATGTGTGTGTGTGTGTGTGTGTGTGTGTGTGTGTGTGTGTGTGTATTCTTATGAGATGCAAGTTTGATTTCAATCAAGGAATTATACCTATATAATGCCAGAATTTCCTTTACCAGCAAACACTAAGTACTTTATTTTTAACTAGCATAGCTATCTCTGTATTGGCATGACTTTCCAAGTTTTGGAAATAAGCAACAAATCTAAGAAAACAAAATAAAACAAAACAGGATGTAAGAACCAAAAGATAACTTCAGGAAAAAGCAAATGCGATTACATGCAAAAGACTTTATATCTATACAATGTAAGATTTTCAAAAGGTCAGTCTAACAGACTGTCCAAAAGGGTGATATGCTCTGGAGATGTAGCTTACTGTAGAGTGCTAGTTTACCATGGGGGAGGCCTTGGATTTGACTCCCAGCACTTTGATAAATAAATAAATGTAATATAAAATATGTGAAGTAACTATAGATATGGTTTGATCAATATTCTCCAAGCCCTCTCAGGGATATCCATCACTTTAGTCATGTGGATAGGTAATTCTCCCTTTGTTTTTACAAATTATCCTCAAAGAATATGACTTTTACAAGTTATATTCCTAGAAGTATTATGTATGGTTGGCAGTGAGTTCTTTATTTTCTTTTTTCTAGCTATAGAAATTTTATTGATTTGGGGTTGCAGGCGTGGCTCATTTGGTAGAGCTCCAGCCAATGAACAAAGCATCAGGTATATTGGATGACTCTTGTTACTATACACTAATAGAGAATATTTTGTGTCACAGATTCTAGTTTAGATTTAAATGTTCACAAAGTATGTATGAAAGAATGCATGATAAGAGGTGCAGGAATGATTTTTTTCCTAAATAGGTCTTCTATTTAATTTTAAGAACATATGATTTAGTAATAGTAACTGGCTAAGGAAAAGTAAGCAATACTTAACCCATTAGGATTTGGGTGCGTGTGTGTGTGTGTGTGTGTGTGTGTGTGTGTGTGTGTGTGTGTAGTGAGACTTGAATTCTTTCTTGACTCTTTTTGTTGAAACCTGGGGCTCTATCACTTGAACTATATCTCTACTTCCAAATTTTTGCTGTAATTGTAGGCGAAAGTGTCAAAAATTTGTCTTACAGGGCTGGCTTCTGAGATCCTCAGATCTCATCTGCTTGAGCTTGGTAGGCATGAGCCACCAGCAACTGGCTTGCAAAGAATTCTTAAAACTATAAAAGCAGAGGTGTGGATCAAGTGGCAGAGTGCCAGACTTGATCAAAAAAGTCAAGCAAGAATATGAGATCCAGAGTTTAAGGCCCATTGCATTACAATTCAAGTCTCAGTACTATTACACACACACACACACACACACACACACACACACACACACACACACACACGCACACGCACACACAAAGAAAGAATGGAGCCAGCCGTCATGGCTCACACCTGTAATCCTAGCTACCCAGGAGACTGAGATCTGAGAATCGCTGTTCAAAGCCAGCCTGGGCATTAAAAAGTCCATGAGATTCTTATCTCCAATTAAGCACCAGAAAACCAGAAGTGACATTGAGCTCAAGGTTACCACCCTACCCCTTGAGCTGAAGAGCTCAGGGTCAACGCCCAGGCCAAGTTCAAGTTCCACAACTGACACACACACAGAGTTAATAGCTTATGGAAACTTTCTGAGAACTCTGCCTATGTATGACACTGTTAGGGCTTGGTCTCCACTTCAAAAAGCTATGTCCTAGCTCTGTTCTGGGCCGCAGATCTTTCAGACAGGAGTCCATCTGCAGGCCGTGGGTCATCTAATAAAATCTCCCAATTTAGCTTCTCAAAATGTGGCTTCTCTGGCTGGGAGTTTGACCTAGTGGTAAAGTGCTTGCCTAGTATGCACGAAGACCAGGGTTCAATTCCTCGGTAACACATACACAGAAAAAGCTGGAAGTGGTGCTGTGGTCAAGTGGTAAAGTTCTAGTCTTGAGAAAGCCCAAAGAATGCTCATGCCCTGAGTTCAAGCCCCAGAACTGGCAAAAAAAAATTAAATTTAAAATAAATTAATTAATTTAAAAAATGTGGCTTCTCTTTTTTTCTGGTCCTACAACAGGGACAGTGCCACAGGACCCCCCCCAAAAAAGGCAACCTTATTAACAGTATCATTATAGAAATGCAAATCTGAATGACATTGTCCAAAAAGAAATGTACTCTTAACCTGACTTATGTAACTGTAACCCCCCTGTGCATCACCTTTATAATAACAATTTTAAAAGAAATACAAATTAAAAATCACACCCAGCTACTTAGGGGGCTGAGATCTAAGGATCACAGTTCAAAGCCAGTCCGGGCATGAACACCTGTGAGACTCTTATCTCCAATTAACAACTGGAAAACCGGAAGTGGCTCAAGTGGTAGAGTGCTACCTTTGAGCTGAAGAACTCATTGCCAGCACCCAGGCTCAGAGTTCAAGCCCCAACAAAAACAACAAAATCCATTTCCCACCCACTAGAAAGGCAATAATCCAGAAAATAATGGCAAAGGTTGGCAAGGGCCTACACTGATTCATAACCAATTAGAATGATGCAGCCATTTTGGAAAATACTGACATTTCTCCAAAAGGTTAGCAGACTTAGACTTACCACATGACTCAGTGATTTCACTGTCTTGTCTGTTACCAAAGGGAAGAGAAAACATGTGGAACACATCCAAACGGTCTCCTCAGGAGAACAGGAGCCATGTCTCGTGTCTGCTGGCTTTCCTCAGGTCACTATGACAACCCAGCTTCCCATTTTCTAGAGGTTAATTGGAGAAAGTCTCATAGACTTTAGTGCCAAGAGTGTCTTTGAACCACGATCCTCAGATCTCAGCCTTCTGAGTAGCTAGGATTACAGGCGTGAGCCACCGTGCCCAGCACAGTTGCTGGCTTTCTAACAAACACTCCCGATGACTCTCAAGATGTGGCTTCTATGTATCTGGCAATTGAATTCCCATGTAACAGATTAATAGTTGTTTGGTACTGACACATGGGCTTGTAAGTAATTACTGCTAACATTATAAGGCTTCAATGGAGGAATGAATGTGCTGGACAATTGAGTGTGGTGATGGACTTTGAACAAACCATTAAATATGCACCCATAAAATTGTTAATAAAATAGGGAGAGAGACATTCAATTTAATTCAATTAGATGCTTTAATAATCAAATTAATGTGATCGTGAATTTTATCTTAGTAAGTCATGTGTGTAAGGTCCACCTAGGAAGGTCCCGGCACCATGCAGACCCCGGTTCAGGCCCTGGATGCAGAACCTCCTCCTGCTTAATTCTGTTAAAGCCTACCCCCCATATCTGTGTTAACTAGGCAACTGGAACCTTCCCTTTTCTGAAGTCACATCCCAGACCACCCAGGTCACATCTCCTCCTCTCCCTCCCCACTTAACCTTGGACTCTGCCTGTGATTGCCCCTTTTCTCCGAGGACCCTCACTGCAGACAGGGCGGCAGTTCTCTAATATACTTTCTTCTGCCTGGGTGGTTTACTCTTGGTGAAACCTTACACCGTGCTGATATAAGTATCCAAGAAGGGACAACTAAATAATAATTGAACTCCATAGAAAACAAAGGACTAATCATCACTATATTAGGTGATTCACCTTCAGACTTGATTCTTTGTATATGTTTGTGTATGTGTGCCAGTAAGAGGACATGAACTCAAGGCCTCACTCTCTCACTTGGCCTTTACCATTCAAGGCTGCCACTTTACTACAAAAGCCACATTTCTACTTCCAGATTTTTGCTAGTTAATTGGAGATAAGAGTCTTATGGACTTTTCTGCTGGGACTGGCTTTGAACAGATCCTCAGATCTTAGCCTCTGATATTGCTAGTCCTGGTGCTTGAACTCAGGGCCTGAGCACTGTCCTTGGACATTTTTTCCTCAAGGCTAGAGCTCTACCACTTGAGCCACAGTACCACTTCTGACTTTTTCTATATATGTAGTCCTGAGGAAGGGAACCCTGGTCTTCATGCATGCTAGGCAAGCACTCTATCGCTAGGCCAAACTCCCAGCCTGAGATTACATTTTGACATTTGAATTCTTTAATATTTCAGATTTTTTTTGGTGGGTCATGGTGTTGAACTTGGCTTGGGTACTGTCCCTGAACTCTTAGCTCATGTCTATGACCCTACCCTTGAGCCAAGTGCCAGTTCATATTTTCTAGAGGTTAATTGGAGATAAGAGTCTCAGGTCCTTTTGTGCCCAAGCTGGCTTTGAACGGGGATCCTCAGATCTCAGATTACAGGTGTGAGCCACCGCGCTCAGCTAGAAGTAGCATAATCTTATTTTAAGAGGAAAAACATGGGGCCAGTAGTTTGGCCTAGTGTAGAGTGCTTGCCTAGCATGCATGAAGACCCAGGTTCAATTCCTTGGTCCCATATATATAAAAAAGCTGGAGGTGGAGCTGTGGCTCAAGTGATAGAGATCTAGCCTTGAGAAAGCCCAAGAACAGTGCTCATACCCTGAATTCAGAGAATTTTCTCTATCCGTGTAGGATCTCTTAGAATACTCATGAATAAGACTGAATAGGATTCTACTTCTCTTTTTAAGGAGGATATGGCCTAAGGAACTATGAGCCAGACAATTGCAGTAAAGTAATTTTCCAGAATTTGTCACTGAAGGATGGATAAAAGATTTCCTCAGTTTCCCAGTTTCGACACACAATTATAGGTCCTTGAAGTCCACTTTTGAAAAGCATTTCAGATTTTCTCACAAAAAGGAGAGTCATGCAAGCAAAACCAGGGAGCAAGGATTTAGTTTAGTGAAACAGGTAGAGAGAAATAGAAAAGAGAAAAATGATTCTTGTAGGAAACTAAAGGGAGCGTTTGAGCCCCTAACAACTGGTTAGGCCATTAAAAGAAAAAAAAAAAGACTCAGAACAGTGGTTGGGGATATACTCTACATTATAGGTCGCATACCAGCCAAGCCAACAACTTATCTTTAGATAAAGGTTTTAGGTGTGTAAAAAGAGAGGGAGGAACCCACCCAAACCCACAAAACTTCCAGGACTATCTTTTGCCAGAGGTGCCTTTCATTCTTTCTGCTTGAAACCATTACCGATTAAAAGGATAAGGCAAATTTACATTGTATCTCCCAGATTTCAAAGGATAATGCAAATTTAGATAGTACCAGCAACTTGAGATATGAGGAAAAGAGTTCCTAGAACTGCAGGCTCCGACCTATAATCATAGCTTACTCTGGAGACAAGGCTCTGAGTATCCCTCTTCCAAGGCAGCCTATGCAGGAAGTCTATAAGATTCTCATCTCCGACAGCCATTCCCTCATCCCCCTCCCCCAACACACACACAAAAGTGGGAAGTGAAGCTATGTCTTAAGTGGTAGAGGTCCAGCCTTGAGCTGAATTGATGCCATAATAATGTGGGGGGGGGAGAAGAAAAAATATTCAGAAGTTTTACAAAGTGGTTTCTATTTTTATAGCTTGAAGTGGGGTAAGTAATTGCATAACTTATTTAGAACCTTGCTGGATTCAGGCAGAAACTAAGATGTTCTCTGAGATGTTGTCTGAGTCATGGGGGAGAGGATCAGCAGAAGTTGGAAATGCCCCAAAGGTCATCCAGCATCCAGAGTGGATGGGTCTGCAGCTAGATCAAAGGTCGATCTTAAGGTAAATCTGAGGTAGGACTACAGATGACCTCCTGGCTCCAATGTAAGTGTTCACAACTAGAGACACTCATTTTCATTTTTTTCCTCAGCAGTATAAATTTGTCCCATGTAGTACTTGGAACATATATTAAAATTGCTCATTGTTTTTCTGAAATTAAAAGTCAATGTTGGGCTGAGGGTGTGACTCAATCAAGTATTAGCATGCCTGCCAGGCCAGTGCAATAAAAAATAAATAAATAAAAAGAAAGAAAGAAAAGATTTAATTCAACACTCCAGAGTCAATACCAATTGGAAATCTTTGCTTCTGTTCCTTAACTTCTGGAACTACTTACAAAAGGAGTATACTATTAATATTCATCTTGTATTAGTAATGAATAGTAAATTACACCAGTAAATGAATCTCAAAAGTAGTCACTGGAGCAGCGGTTCTTTCCCTACGTCATGCTTTAGAATGTTTATCTGCAAATTCCTCCCCCAACTTCTTTTTTTTTCTTTTTTGTGGGTCATGGGGCTTGAACTCTAGGCCTGGGTGCTGTCCCTGAGCCCTTCAGCTCAAGGCTACCACCCTATGCCTGGAGCCACAGCCCTGCTTCTCAGTTTCTAGTGATTAATTGGAGATAAGAGTCTCAGGTCCTTTAGTGACTGGGCTGGCTTTGAACTTTGATCCTCAGATCTCAGCTTCCTGAGTAGCTAGGATTACAGGCCTGTGCCACTGTGCCCAGCTCCCCCAACTTTTTTTTGTGTGTGTGCATGTCCTGGGGCTTGAACTCAGGGCCAGGCCACTCTCCTTTAGCTTTCCCCCTTAACATTCTACCACTTTCGCCACACCTTCATTTCCACCTCTTGGTGGGTAATTAGACTGTTATGCCTGGGCTAGTCTTGAACCACAATCCTAATATTTCAGCCTCCTCAATAGTTAAGGTTAGAGGCTGAAATCTGGGAATCACAGTTGGAAGTCAGCTTGGGTAGGGTCAGATTTTCCCCCTTCCCCCTCCTCCTTTCTCTTTGAGAAAGCAGGTAGCCAGACCAGAAATCACCTGACCGAAACCAGTAACCACCTGTCAATCACCTGACTGTGAATCAGCAAAGGACCCCAGACTCTGAGGTTACTTCCTCATCCACTGAGGTCACTTCCAGAATGGTCGTACCTCTTACACACAGTGAGAAGTTCCTCAGGCTCTGAGATCACCCTCGCTGCTCTTATCTCCCCACCTTATCCACAAGTTCCCTCCCTTTTTTTTTCTTCTAGTCTCTCTAGTGCAGGCCTGAGTTTGCTCTTCCCAATAAATTCTTTTCTGCCTGAACCACATGGTGGTCTCCTTTCCTATGAGATCCGAGGATCCCAGTTCAGAGTCAGCCTGGGCATGAAAATCTGAGACTCTTATCTCCAATTAACCACCAGAAAACTAGAAGTAGTGCTGTAGCTCAAAGTGATACAGTGCTAGCCTTGAACCCTAGAGCTCAAGGACAGCACCTAGGCCCAGAGTTCAAGCCCCAAGACAGACCAAATAAAACAAAGCAAAACAAAACCCCCCAAAAAGTGAAGTATGAATATAGATAATAACAAGTCAAGGGGGGAGGAGGTGTGAAGGTGAGGCTTTAATAGATAATATAAATGCAAAGATAAATGTATTCCTCAGTAGCACAGAAAAAAAAGCCAGAAGTAGCGCTGAAGGTCAAATGATAGAGCTCTAACCTTGAGAAAGCCCAAGGACTGTGCTGAAGTAATGAGTTCAAGCCCCAGGATTGGCAAAAAAAAAGAAACAATTAAATTTGGGGGGCCAGGAGTTTGGCCTAGTGGTAGAGTGCTTGCCTGGCATGCATGAAGACCTGGGTACCACATATATAGAAAAAGCTGGAAATGGTGCTCTGGCTCAAGTGGTAGAGCTCTAGCCTTGAGAAAGCCCAAGGACAGCGCTTAGGCCCTGAGTTCAAGCCCCAGGACTGGCAAAAAAAAAAAGATAAATGCTGCCAGAGGGAATGAAGTTATTTTCTTCAGTTTTGCTGCGCGCGCACATGTGTGTGTGTGTGTGTGTGTGTGTGTGTGTGTGTGTGTGTGTGTGTGTGTGTGTGTATGAGTGTGTGCCCTGCAATCTTTACTTCTAAGATTTTGCTGCCATTAACCAATTATGGAGATAAAGAGTATTGTTGCCCATGACTCACACACACAAAAAAAACTTTTGTGGACTTTCCTGCCCAGATTGGTATGATCTTCAGATCTCAGCCTCCTGAGGCTAGGATTACATGCTTGAATTCACTATTCTCTATCTCTGTCTATCAAATGCTGCAGTTTAGGTTTGCATCACCATACTTCTCTCTCAGTCTTCATCTCTTAAAGGAAAACATTTAAAACATATAAACAGAAAACCACAATCTTTTCAATATTTAAGTTAGATTTAGAATCTAGAACACTGAAGATACCAGGGTCTTGAAGAAAGATATAGATATTTATTTTTCTTGTTCTCCTTTTTTTTTTTTTTTTTGGTTAAAGCCATTGGGGAAAAAAAACCAAAGTGAATAATGTTAAATTATGCAAATTATGAAAAGATGAAGTCTCGTATCAATTATTCCCACAGACAGACAGACAGACCTGCGCACGTGCACACGCACGCACGCACGCACCCACCTAAGGAAAGAAGCAAGCAAGCAAGTCAGTCGGCTAGCCCAGTACTGGTGGCTCATGCCTGTAATCCTACCTATTCTGGAGACTGAAATTGAAGATCATGGTTTAAAGCAAGAGAGTCAATGAGACTCTTAATCTCCAATTCTTCAATTGAAAACTGGAAATGGAACAGAAAACCAGAAGTGTAGTAGTGGCTCAGAGTAGTAAGAGTGCTGATCTTGAGCGCAACAGCTCAAGGACAAGCCCCAGGACAGAAAAGGAAGGAAGGAAGGAACAAAGGAAGGGAGGGAGGGAGATAGAGAGGGAGATGGAGGAAGATATAAGGAGAGGGGGAGGGAGAGAGGAAGAGAGGAAAGACTTCCCATTTTATTTTGCTAGGTCAGATATCAATGCTAAGATCCAGAGATTACTGCTTTGTAATAGTAGTAGTTACTAAGTTCTTTTAAGAACACCTCTTTTCTGAGACGTGGCTTGCCATTTGCCAGGATATTGCAATTCCTGCTTGTATGTTACATACTTAGCACCATTCATATGCAGAACATTTTTTCCCTTTGTTCCTCCTCTGAATCTGATGCATTTTCATGATGATTAAAAGCAAAACAGACTAAAATACTATATTAGGTTCATAAAAGTTTCTCAGAATAGTGTATTAAAATTGAAACACCACAGAGGTGGAAAAGTCTACTCAATGCAGTTATTTATGAACAGCAAAATAGTATATATCAGTAGCTGCTGCTCTACATTGTATATTAGTGATTTTTTTTAAAGCATTAAGTCAGGCTCCAGTGACTCATGCCTGTAATCCTAGTTACTCAAGTGGCTGAGATCTGAAGACTTCTGTTGAAAGCTACCCATGGCAGACAAATCCTTGAAATCTCAATTAGCCAGCAAAAATCTGGAAGTAGAAATATGATTCAGGTGGCAGGGTACCAGCCTTGAACAGAAAAGGCATAAGCAAAAAAAAAAAAAAAAGCAAGAAATTTGAAGTGATTACTTTAAAATCCTCTAAACCTGTAGGGCAGCTTTTGAAAAAAACTAATGAATTAGATTACTAAAATTAGCAGAGGAATAAAATGAGAAACACCTAACCTAGTAACTTTGCTAAGCAGCTGAGTCATTTCAAATGATTTCTGCTTCTTAGCTTCCCCTCTCTTTTGCCTAAATTCAAACTTGGATTGATGAATTGATTGTATAAAGTATTTCATTGCCACTTTTCTATTTGGTTCTTTCCTTTCTGATTTTGGAAGGGAAGAGACAGCTTGCATACTTTGAAGTAGTATTCCAGTTTGCTACTCTCTCTTCTCTCTTTGAAGCCTAGGGGGGTTTTCCCCAAGCATCCTGGGGCTTGAACTCAAGGCTTAAGCACTGTCCATGGGCCTCTTTGTGCTTGAGGCTAGCACTCTACCAACTGAGCCTTTGTAGTGCCACTTCCAGCTTTCTGAATAGTTTCTTGGAGCTAAGAGCCTCGGGGACTTTCTTGCCTGGGTTGGCTTTGAATCACAGTCTTCACATTTCAGTCTACTGAGTGGCTAGGATTACAGCAGTGAGCCACCAGCACCTGGCAAAGCCTAGATTTTTAAATGCTTCTAAAATGGTCACCCTTAGCGTTACTTAAATTGATTTATGGTATTGTTTCACAATATTACTTGGCTTGTCAATAAACTCCACTGAGATCTCCCTGTTTGCGAAATATTCTTCTTCCTGATTTGATGACTTAATTTTCTGGCATTGCCAACTTGTTCTTTCCCCATCAGCTGCCCACCCTGAACTCATCCCACAGTGAAGAATACCAAAGTATCTGCTAAAGAACAGGCTTGTCAAGCCAGGTGCTGGTAGATCAGGAAGCTGAGACCTGGAGGATTAGAGTTCCAAGGTAGCCCAGGTACAAATAGTTTGTAAACTCCATCTCCCAACTAATCAGCAAAATGCTGTGCCAGTCATGAGCAAAGAAGCTAAACAAGAGTTTGTGGACATGACTTCAAACCCAAATCCTGGCACACACACGCCTAACAAGAAAAATCAAAGCAGATGCTTTGGCTCATGCCTAAAATCCTAGCTACTCAGGAGGCTGAGATTTGAAGAACAAGTACAAAGCCAAGCCTGAACAAGAAAGTCATTTAGATTCTTATCTCTGATTAATGACCCCCAAACTGGAAATGTAGTTATGGCTTAGAGAAAAAAACTAAACAAACAAACAAGCAAACAAAAAAAAAACCAGACCTAGGTCAGCACCCAGCCCTGGAGATTAAGCCCAAGGATTGGCACCAAATAACAACAACAACAACAACAACAAGCTTGTCAAGTGTATGCTTTGAACTTGAGTTCCCAGGAATTGTGTAAACCAGAATGATTCCCAAAAGTATGGTTGTAATGAAAAAAATGTTATTGATTATTAAGAAGATCCTTTTAATACCTGTTTTCCCATCTTCATTTCACTTATCAAGGGTTTTTTGTTTCTGGAGGCACTCAGAGATTGTGGAATTTAGCTTTGAGCATCTTCTGCAAATACCCTGTAGGGTTTGGAAAACTGACCCATAAAACCCTCTTGAAAACACACACTGATTATTTATGCTTACGCTAGTTCCAAATATTACAATTGGCTCTGGACTTTTGCCACATTCTTTTCTAGATAGTCATTTGGGAGACTTTGTTTATAATGTGTGTTTTGAATGAAATCTTAAAAATTCCAAGACTACAGGATGTAAGACTCAATGGTGGGTTAAACTTACTTTTGTATTTTTTTTTTTAAAGAGGTTCGGGTAGATTACAACAATAGCAAACCCTGAATAGAAAGTAGAAAAGGAGGAAAAAGACTTTTTACTCCCCCCACTCCAAGGAATATGAGAAACTGTTGAAATACTGAAAGAATCTGAGAAACAGACTATTTTCAAGTGCTTTCAAAAGCATTCTGTGGGTAGTTCAGGTGAATTAAAACAGTAAGCTCTTTTATGGCAATCAGAATATTTTCTTTAGTGATTGTATTCTTTGTGATTTTTAGCATCACAGAGAAAACCATGAATTTCAAAATAGCATTTCCCTCCCACAGAGAAAGTTCACAGAAAAAAGTTACCTAGTAACACTTAAAAAAATTAAGACAATATTGAAACTATAAAAACTCCTATGGGACTTTTTCCTTCTAGTAAATTCTGGTTTCTCCCTGCCTAACCCCCTTACCCCAAACCATGCTTTCTGTTCTGTTTTAGAAGCTGATGCCAATTAAAGATCCTAAGATACTGTAACAGCAGGAAAAAAAAACCCACATTTTTTTAAAGTATATAAATTAAAAGTTTCTTATATTTGATTCTCACTTTACAAAGACTTTTTTTAAACTTTGCAAATGATAAACAATAAACTAGTGTATCTGGCTTTAGTGATTTTATGCTCTGGCTCCTCAGCATTTTGCTACATGATGGATTCATTTAGTTTCCACTACTTCCAAAAGAGACCGCAGGTAATGAACAGGGTGTCACTGGGCCCAGCAGGTGGGGTCAAATGCAACAGTTCCATGACATTCCCAGTCACTCTGTTGGCAGTTTGCTACTCAAGCAGTCTCAGTTTACATTCTCTCTATAAATTGTATGCACGCGTGCACACACACGCATGCACACCAGTGATTTCTATGACATAGCTTTCCTGGAATTTTATAAACACAGGATATTCAACATGGGTTAACCACTTGTCTAGGAAAGAAAATAAGCAGACAGTTGCCCACAACACATCTTACATTTGGGCAGTAAGAGATGCCAAGAAACTGATCGCCTTTGAGTTGCTGCCTGAATAATAACAGGGCCATGCACACACAATTGCTATGTTAAATGGATGTTTCTTGTTAGCAGAATGCAAAATACATTGTGGGCCTCTGAATTAAGTTCTTTTATTGTTGAGCTTGATCTTCTGAGAGGGTGTGGTAGGTACCCAACTGTAAGTATAAAGTTTATATTGGGCACAAAAGAAAATATTCTACTTAGGAAAAAAGATAGAAATATTAATGAAACTGGTTAAAAGCATTTGTTATCTCTTAAGATGAAGACTAAGGTATTTCATTATTTATAGCTGCCAGCTTCCTAAAAAAAATTTATGAAATAGAGTAGAAAATAAGTGAATAAAGAATGCTGTATTTCTTTGCTTAGCCATTTGTCCGTCTGAGCCAGATTAAAATGGCTTTAACACAAATATGCCATTTAAACCCTGAGTTTTCCTTCCTTCCTTCCTTCCTTCCTTCCTTCCTTCCTTCCTTCCTTCCTTCCTTCCTCCCTCCCTCCCTCCCTCCTTTACTCTCTCCTTTACCCTTCCCCTCCCCTTTTCCTTTCCCCTCCTCTTCCCCTTCCCCATCTGCTCCCCTCCCCTTCCCTCCCCTCCTTTCCCCTCCCCTCCCCTCCTCTTCCTTTCCTTTTTCGTCCTTCTCAAGGCTGGCACTCTTCCATTTGAGCCATAGCTCCACCTCCAGCTTTATGCTGGTTAATTGGAGGTAAGAGTTTCACAAACTTTTCTGCTCAGGCTGACCTTGAACCACAGTCTTCAGATCTCAGCCTCTTGAGTGAGTACATAGGATTACAAGTGTGAGCCACTAGCTGTGGCTGACAGCCGATTTTTCTGTTCAAGTCTATTTCCAGCTATCTCTTGCTGAGAAAAGGAGAGGTGTAGGTGTGACTGCCAGCCTTGGGTTTCTTTAACTATGGTGAGAGACCAGCACACTCAATATTCTACACTGAGATAGTCCCAGGAAACACTGTTGCTATAAAGGATTACAGGAACGATCATTTCTCTGAAAACTGTTTATATTATTATACATGGATATATTTGAAGCCAAACTGGACATAAATCCCCAGAATTTCTATCTCCAATTTTCCAACCAAAAGCCAGAAAGTAGTGGTGTGGGTCAAGCGGTAGAGTTCCAGCCTAAAGCCAAAAAGCTAAGCAAGAATGTAATGCCTTGAGTTCAGATTCCTGTACAGACACAAGAAAGGAAGCAAGGAAGGAAGGATGGAAGGAAGGAAGGAAGGAAGGAAGGAAGGAAAGAAGGAAGGGAGGAAGGAAGAAAGAGAGGAAGGAACAAAGGAGAGACAAAGAAGGAGAAGGGAGAGAGAAAAAGAGGAGTAAGACCAAAAAAAAAATGAAAATAACGTGAATGAAAGAGGACTTTCGCTATGGGAAGTCCTTGTCCTCGCCAAGTACCTCAACACCCCCAGCACTTTCTACCAGTATCCCCCTGGAGAAGGAAGGGACTTAGGCTGCCCACTTTGTCAGTTTCCATCAATAAAATCCACTGTGCTCAGAAAAAGAAAAAAGGAAAAAGAACAGAGAAAGAAGGAGGGAAAGATACTCTTATATTTAAAACTTCCCATATACACATTTGATATTTTTGTTTTTTCTCAAGCATTGTCTGATCATAATTAGCATTGAAAATCTTTTAACAAAAAAGCCTGTGTGTGTGGTCTTATGGGAAACAAAGACACTGAGGGCACACTTCCAAATGCAAGTGATAGGGTGGGTGCTGACAGCTGGCAAAGGGAGGCAACCCTGTCCTGGGAGACAGGCATCTTGAAGCAGCAAGAGCCAAGAGAGCATGATGCTGTGAGTTCAAGTCTCAGTACCAGCATTTTTTAAAAAAGAATTCACTTGAAAAAGATTTGTCCAGGGGCCGGGAGTTTGGCCTAGTGGTAGAGTGCTTGCCTAGCATGCACAAAGACCCGGGTTCCATTCCTCGGTACCACATACATAGAAAAAAGCCAGAAGTGGTGCTGAGGCTCAGGTGGTAGAGCTCTAGCCTTGAGAAAGTCCAAGGACAGTGCTCAGGCCCTGAGTTCAAGCCCCAACTGGCAAAAAAAAAAAAAAAGATTTGTCCAATTTAAATGATTTCTCAGAATCAATTTCATCTCTATGATTTGACGTCCTAATTCTTTCCCCACACTGAAGTTTGTACAATTGTTTTTCACACTCAGCAGGCAAGTATTCTATCACTGAGCAATATATCTCTGAAGTTTGTAGGACTCTTGAATGGTCCTTAACTTTGCAGTAACATCTTTATACCAGTCTCCTTTTTTGGGGAGGGTGGGGTGGGGTTGTGGGTCTTGAACTCACTACCTCAGTGCTGTCCCTGAGCCCTTTTGCTTAAGACTAGTACTCTACCACTTTTAGCTACAATGCCACTTCTGGTTTTCTGGTGGTTCCTTGGAGATAAGAGTCTCAGAGACTTTCCTGCTCAATCCACACTTGTCAGAGCTTATCCTCCTGAGGAGCTAGGACTACAGGTGTGCATCACCAGCACCCAGCCACTTCCAGCTTTCTGATAGTGAAGTGGAGCCTCCGAGACTTTTCTGCCTAGCCTGGATTCAAACCATGATACTCAGAGCTCATCTCCTTGAATAGCTAGGATTATAGGCAAGAGCAACTACAACCGTTACCTGACTAAGTCTCCTAACTTTTGAAGGACTTCCATTTCCACATGGCATTAAAGTTCACATTTGCAGTTCCACTTGACATAAAGAAGATGACATAGAATGACAGCATGTAAGATAGTAAAGAAGGCTGGCCTCGACTGTACAGGCCTTAATTCAGGGACCAGAAGAGAATCTTGTCTTTCTCCACTCTGATTCCTTCCTTTTCTGAACTATGGATTACTGTATTTCACAAAGATTAATATTCGTTTCTCTATGTTCCTTCTGCATATTAACTTTGCTTCTCATGAATACTTTTTATACATATTACAGAAATATGAGTAATGAAGAGAGAGCAAAATCTTATACGGGAACACCTCAGCGCAAATAAAGCATTCAAGGGAAAGATTTCATATGTATATATATATATATATATATATATATATATATATATATATATTTTTTTTTTTTTTTTTTTGGTCAGTCGTGGGGCTTGGACTCTGGGCCTGGGCATTGTCCATGAGCTCTTCAACTCAAAGCTACCACCCTACCCTCGAGACACAGCACCACCTCCAATTTTCTTTTTTTTTTTTTATTGTAATTAGTAAAAGGGTTACATGATATTTGCCAGATAGAAGGTGCATTAATTCACATACATTGATACCCTTTCACATGTCTTGGTACCCGTTTCCCTCCCCCCCACACCCCCCACCCGTCTTGGTTTTCCCCCCTTCCCTATCAAATTTCAAATATCCAAATACAAAAAAATTCAATATATCAGATAACAAAGTGAGATACTATACCAATATGAGATAACCAAGGGACAGCAAAGGAGATGAGAGACAACATAGTACATTAAGGACAACAATCATTCATTATATGGCTTTTGTTTCAATATCCTGGAGGTCCTTTCAATTAGCTTCACATTATATGGCCTTATGTATCAAGATTTTGCTCTATTGGAAATCTCTGCTAGTAGAGCCCAAGGTTTCTACTGATTATGACGAATGAGGGAAACCATTGAGCCTAAGTTCCTTTGAGTCTGGCTTACTTCACTTAATATGATTTTTTCTAAGTCTTTCCATTTCCTAACAAATGGGGCGATGTCATTCTTTCTGACAGCAGCATAGAATTCCATTGTGTACAAATACCACAACTTGTTGATCCACTCATCAACTGAGGGACATCTAGGTTGGTTCCATATCTTTGCTATGGTGAATAGTGCTGCAATGAACATTGTCGTGCTAGTGGGTTTAGTATGTCCTTGTTTCTGGGTGGTTGGGTAAATGCCAAGTAGTGGAATTGCTGGGTCATAGGGGAGTTCTATGTTTAGCCTTTTGAGGCACTGCCACACTGCTTTCCATAGTGGTTGAACGAGTTTGCACTCCCACCAACAGTGTAGTAGTGATCCCTCCTGGCCACATCCCCTCCAGCATCTGTTATCATTCGTTTTCCTGATCCTGGCCATTCTAGCTGGAGTGAGGACCACCTCCAATTTTCTAGGGGTTAATTAAAGATAAGAGTCTCATGTTCTTTAGTTCACAGGCTGGCTTTGAACTGCAATCCTCAGATCTCAGCCTCCCGAGTAGCTAGGATTATAAGCGTGAGCCATGGAGCCCAGCAGATTTCCTATACCTTTATGAAGGATTAGATTACCTATTATCTGTCTAGCTGGTTTCAAAGAGGAATAAGGACTACCGTTTGTGTGTGTATGCGCGCACACATACATACATATGTGTGCAGGTGTACACGTGTCAGTCCTAGAGTGTGAACTCAGGGCCTGGGCATTATCCCTGAGCTTCTTTTTGTACAACACTAGCACTTTAGGGCCCGGAGTGTGGCCTAGTGGTAGACTGCTCACCTAGCATGCATGAAGCCCTGGGTTCGATTCCTAGGTACCACATGCACAGAAAAGTCAGAAGTGGTGCTGTGGCTCAAGTGGTAGAGTGCTACCCTTGAGAAAGCTCAAGTATAGTGCCCAGGCCCTCAGTTCAAGCTCTAGGACTGGCAAAAAAAAAGACTAGCTCTCTAACACTTGAACCCCAGCTCCAATTCTGGCTTTCTTGGTAGTTAACTGGAGATAAGAGTCTCATGGACTTACCTGCCTGGGCTGGCTTCAAACTATGATCCTCAGATCTCAGCCTCTTGAATAGGATTACAGGCATGAGTCACTAGTGTCCAGAAAAACCTATCATTTTTATGTATTTTATTTATAAGTCTCTTTTACAATGGACGAAGAAGATCCATTGCTAAGTGTGAACATTTATAACCATTGTAATATTTAATAATATAGTAAGACATATATATACATATATATATATATATTATTTTTTTTGCCAGCCCTGGTGCTTGAACTCAGGGCCTGAGCATTACTCTTGGGCTTTCTCAAGGCTAGACTAGTTCTACCACTTGAGCCACAGCACCACTTCTGCTTTTTTCTGGGTAGGTGATACTGAGGAATTGAACTTGGGTCTTTGTGCATGCTAAGCAAGCACTCTACCACTAGGCTAAACTTCCGGCAAGGTACCTATTTTGAGGGGGAAATATGAAGGTATAATTTTCAGCTAATGGAGAAAACTGAACAGAATCCATATTCTTAAAAGGCACATCACTACTAGAGCTAAATTTGAGTTCTTTTATAGCAGAAAGGGACAGCTGCTTGCACCTGTCATAACTTCTTTTTTTTTCCCTCCTAGGCTAAAGTTATCTGTTCCAGGATCCTATGTCATGTTGCTTAAAGCTTTGGTTTCAATTAGTCACTAACTCAGAAGCTTGGATATATTTGAAATTCCTTCTGAAGGAAAAAATTGGCCAAAGCTGTTGCTGTACACTGTCTCACTTCAGGGACAAAGAATGTATATTAGCATTTCATTCTTTTGTGTGTGTGTGTGTGTGTTTTTGTACTAGCACTGGGGCTTGAACTTAGGGCCTCAACCTTTCCTTGGCTTTTTCCTTCAAGGATGGTGTTCTACCACTTGAGACACAGCTTCACTTCAGAATTTTTGCTAGTTGATTGCAGAAAAGAAATCTTACATACTTTCCTGCCTAGGCTGGCTTCAAACCATGATCCTCAGATCTCAGCCTCCTGAACAGGTAGAAGTAGAGGTGTGAGCTACCAGCACCGGCCAGCATCTCATTCATAAAGTCACAGAATCATAGCATATTGATCCAAAATTAGAATACCTCTTTTTAGAATTCTTGTGGTGCAACTTATTAGACATTTTCCTGTAACCCTCTATTAGCTTCCTTTGCTCCATTAGTGCACAGATCCAAAGCCCATAATTCAATTGGCAAGGCAGAACAATTGTGTTAGAAGTACCTATCAGAGGATGTCAAGAGAAATAAATAAGATTTAGCAGATCATTCAAGAACTCTCACATATTTGTTATTTGAGATGTTCCACCAGAGATTAACCAGCCATTCCGGTATACCCTGCAAGAACTTTTTTTTTTCTTTTCTTTCTTTCTTTCTTTCTTTCTTTCTTTCTTTCTTTCTTTCTTTCTTTCTTTCTTTCTTTCCCCCTCTCTCACCCTCCCTCCCTCCCTCTCCCTCTGTCTCTGTCTCTGTCTCTGTCTCTGTGTCTCTCTGTCTCTGTCTCTCTCTCCCTCTCTCTCCTTCCCTCTGTGTGTGTGTCTCTGTCTCTGTCTCTGTCTCTCTCTGTGTCTCTGTCTCTGTCTCTGTCTCTGTCTCTGTCTCTCTCTCTCTCTCTCTCTCTCTCTCTCTGTGTCTCTCTCCTCCTTCCCTCCCTCTCTTTCTTTTGTGTACCAGTCCTTGGGCTTGAACTCAGGGCCAGGACACTGTCACTGAGATTCTTGTTCTCAAGGCTAGCCACAGTATTACTTCTGGCTTTTTCTGAGTAGTTTATTGGGGATAAGAGTCTCAGGGACTTTCAGCTGGGCTGGTTTTGAACCACCAGATCTTGACCTCCTGAATAGCTAAAATTACAGCAGTGAGCCCCTGGTGCCTTTTCATGGAAGGTAACACACTACCATTTGACCCATAGCTCTTCTTCAGTGGTTAATTGGGTACAAAAGTCTCATAGACTTTCTTGCTTGGGCTAGCTTCAGAACATGGTCCTCAGATTTCAGGCTCCTGAATAGCTAGGATTATAAGTATAAGCCACTGCTGCTTGGCTTAGTTTCCTTTTCCTTTTCCCCTCTTCCTCCTCTTCTTCTTTTCTCCTTTCTTTTTTTTCTTTTATTTTTTTGAGGATCATGGGGCTTGAACTTGGCCTCGGTGCTGTCCCTGAGCTCTTCAGCTACAGCTCTAGAGGTTAATTGGAGATAAGAGTTTCAGGTCCTTTTCTGCCCAGGTTGGCTTTGAACCTTGATCCTCGGATCTCAGCCTCCTGAGTAGCTAGGATTACAGGTGTGAGCCACTGCACCCGGCCTCCCCCCCCTTTTTTTTTCCTATGCCAAAACCAGAGCTTGAACTCAGGATCTGTGATCTTGCTTAGCTTTTTCCCTTCAAGGCTGGTGCTCCACCACTTAAACCCTACATCAGCTTCTGGCCTTTTGCTGGTTAATTGGAAATATAATCTCTTGCTTTGTCTGCTTGGTCTGGCTTTGAACCAGGATCCTCAGCTCTTTGAGTATTAGGATTACAGATGTATGCCACCAGTTCCCAGCCTCCTTGGTTTCTTGCTGAACTATTTACCAAATCAGGCAAAATATATTCTCTATATTTATGAGAAGACTTGTTATGAGAGTATCTGTCAGAGAAGCATGATTGAAGGTGCAGTGTCAGTGGTGTAATACATTTCCTCAAGAAGTTAAGTCCCCTGTGTGGGAAATGAACTATACAACTTGTGGGCAGGGACGGGAGGAGAAAACTAGGAGAGAGCAAGAAGGGGTGACATTGTCCAAAAAGAAATGTAGTCATTACCTGAAACTTTAACATCTGTGTATATCACCTTTATAATAACAATAAAAATTGACACAGATAAACACACAAAAAAAGTCAAGTTCCTCTTGCATTTAGTTTAGTCCAGGCTAACATGTATGCCTACTGCTGTCAACAAGCAAAACAAAACCTCTGTTGTCGATCATGTCTTTTCTCCAGAAAACTGAACCACTATGAACTATGGCCATGCATCATAACCGATCATATCTAAATGCTTTTAAGTGTTTCTTCTTAACTGTTGGTAAACTGCTTCCAGTACTTGTAGAAGTTGAGAATAAGAATTATGGCTAGGCACAGTGGTTTATACTGTAGTCTCAGTTACTCTGGAGTCTAAGACACAAGGATCATGGTTCAAAGCCAGACCAGGAAGTAAAGTCCGTGAGATTCTTTTTTCGCCTTTTTTTTTTTTTTTTTTTTTTGCCAGTCCTGGGACTGAACACTGTCCCTGAGTGCCTTTTTGCTCAAGGATAGCATTCTATCACTTGAACTACAGTGTCACTTCTGACTTTTTTCTGTTTATGTGGTCCTGAGGAAACAAACCCAGGGCTAGGCAAGCATTCTATTACTAAGCTGCATTCCCAGTCCATCCAGGAGATTCTTAAGTCCAACGACTCAGCAAAAAGCTAGAAAGAGAGGCATGGCTCAAGTTGTAGAGCACTAGCTTTGAGCAAAAATAAAATCAAGAGAAGCTGTGCCAGTGGCTCATGCCTGTAATCCTAAATAGTGTAATCTAAATCTAAACTGTATAAAACAAAAGAGGTTGAGATTTGAAGATAGAGGTAAGAAGCCAGTCCAGGCAGGAAAATTCATGAGACTTTTATCTTGAATTAACTTCTGAAAAGCCAAAATTGGAGTTGTGACTTGAGCAAAAAAGCGAAGGGATAATGCACAGCCCCTGAGATAAAGCTCCAGGTCAGGGACCAAGAAAAGAAAGACAAGAGAGAATGAGAGGCCTTGAGTTCAAGTTCTACTACCTGCACACACACAAAGTAGGAAAGGAAGAAAGAAAGAAATAGAGAAAGAAAGAAAGAAAGAAAGAAAGAATATAAAACAATGTTATAGGTACCGTGGAATAGTCAACTTTGTGTGTATGCCATGGTGTTTTTGACAACTTCCAGGCTTGAATGGTAGCAGAGACCTGTGCTTTGTATTTAGAAGGTTGAAGTGTAATTCCCAGCTGTACAAAAGTTGCTGAATGCCCACACCAGTCACCTGCTTCCATTTCCCCATTTCTAAATGAGGATGTTAATGCTGTTGATGTAGAATGGCAGCAACAAGAGGAAATGCTATTTGGATAGTGTCACTCTACAATTTTTACTTGTCATATTGCCCACATTCTGTGTTGGAGTGCTAGCCCACTTTGGTTTAATTAATATGTGTTGGTTTTTTAGTTACTTTCACAAATTCACAAAATAAAATAAGATCCTTTCACCTGCTTGCTTTCAAGTGATGGAGCCCAATTCCTCCCTGCCAAGAGAGGAGCTTGGATTTAGTGCCTTCTTTCTAGTAAATAGAATGTGGCAGAAAGGACAATATGTCACTCATGAAAATAGTCCTTCAATGCATTGTGGCTTTTGTCCTGCTCTTGCTCTAGGACTACCCACAGCTGAGGACACTTATGCTTAAAGGATATCACCAGGACAATCTTTTGAAACCTCTGGCCAACAGCCCTGTGAAGGTGCCATCTTGGAATCAGATCCTTCCAATCACGTTTTCAGAATGTTGCACCTTCAGTCAATGTCTCAAGAGAGATCTCTAGCCAGAACCATTAGCTAAAGCCACCTACTCCTGGATTATCTGTGAAAGGCTAAGTATTTATTCTTTTTTTTTTTTTTTAAACCCAGTCCTGGGGCTTGATCTGAGGGCCTTATCACCGCCTTGGGCTTTCTCAAGGCTAGAGATCTACCACTTGAGCCATAGCACCATTTCCGGCTTTTACTGTGTATGTGGTACAAGTAATTGAACACAGGGCTGCGTGCATGCTAGACAAGCACTCTACCACCAGGCCACACTCCTGGTCCCTTTATTTTTGTTTTAAGCAACTAAGTTTGGGGCTTATTATACAGCTATCATTTACTACCTATCCTGTGGAGTATGTGACTGAGCACAAATAGCAAACTTTTTATTTGTTATTAAAGGACATTCAGGTCTAGAAAATTGGCTTAGTGGTAGAGTGCTTGCCTAGCATGCATGAAGCCCTAGGTTCAATTCCTCAGTACCACAGAAACAGAAAAAGGCAGAAGTGGCACTGTAGTTCAAGTAATAAAGTGCTAGTCTTGAGTACAGGCTCAGGGACAGAGCCCAGGCCCTGAATTCAAGCCACAGGCCTGGCAAAAATGGAAACAAAATAAAACAATAAAGGCCATTCAAGCACTTCTATATCTTAGAATAATTAGGGAAGAAATCACCTCAGAGTCATGTAGTCCCCTCAGTTTGTAGATGAGAAGACCAAGAATAGTTGATAAAATGCCCTGAAACATATAAACAATGGCAACTTAGGGCAAGATAGATTCTCTGGGCTTTCTCATGTATTGTTACCTTTCTTTGCTTTTCTTTAAGATCTACTCATCATAAGGCACTGTTGATTCATGTCTGTAATCCTAGCTACTCAGGAAGCTGACATCTGAGGATGATAGTTTGAAACCAGTGTTGGCAGGAAAATCTATGAGACTCTTATCTCCAGTGAACTACCAAAAAGCCCTCAAATGAAACCACAGCTCAAATGGTAATAGAGCACTAATCTTGAGGGGAAAAGCTAAGGGACAGTGTTCAGTCTCTAATTAAAGCCCCAGTATTGGTACAAAAAAAAAGTACTAGTGGCTCGTGTCTCTAATACTATGCCAGAGGCTGATATCTAGGACCCCAGTTCAAAGGCAGCCCAGGCAGGAAGTCTGTGATACTCTTATCTCCAACTAACCACCAACAAAGCCAGAAGCAGAACTGTAGCTCAGCAGTAAGAACTAGCTTTGATCACAAACACTCAAGGAGAACACCAAGGCCCTGAATTTAAGCTCTAGGACCGCCTTTCCCCTCCTTCTGCCCCCCCCCCTACATACAAGATGACACTGACTTAAGTTTGTAAGAGCATGCTGTATAACTCTGAGGGAAATATAGCATGAAAAGACTAATCGTGTCTACAAAATCCTTCCTCTGGATTTCTGTGTCTGGTAAGGATCAGAAGACACTTCTGGGATGGCAGGAAGGGGTGGGAAAGGATATGATTCAGATAAATGAAGATTTTTCCTTCCTTTGACATTCACCATCTTCCCTCTACTTCAGCCACATAGACAACATGAAATCTTACACAGGAAAACTGGGGTTTATTTGTCCGCTAGGCTTGTGAGAACCCAGGGCTTGAGCAGGCTGGCCCCCTGACCTTCACAGCTCTCATAGGTTACCCACAAGGGCCAGGTATTGAAGAAAAGAGCTCAGGCCCACAGTCTGCAGCCTTGCTGCAGGCCTGGTCCCAAGACCGGACAGAGGCTGGTACTGGTGGGGATGTAGGAAGAGATTCCTACATCATAAACCAACAAAGTCCATAAGTGTTGCATTTTTCATGAGTGCTCATATTACCAGGACTGAATTTTTTTCAAGGCTTTTTCATTTGTGGAAAATGATGTGGCTAGACAATGCGGGGCTGGCAGAGATGTAAGAACAAAAAAAAATTCATATCCAGTTTTGAAGATTAAATAAAAAAAGGAGTTATTTTGTTATTCTTGCTATGAAGGAAACAGAGAAGAGGATTTTTTTTCAAACATACTAAGAGATTTAGAACCTGACATTTTACATTTAGCTATTCAGATTTATTTTTCTTAACATAGATTGTGCTCAAATAAATGTCAATCAAGTCCCTACTGTCTGCCTAAAGTCATGGTAAGGTAAAGATGAAAATCATTTTACTTTTCCACTCAAATGATTCTAAGTGTTTCGTATACATCATTTTTAGACAAGCCATGGAAACAACCAACCAAGCAACCAACGGACTTCCCATATGTGAACAGAAAACTGAGTATAAATCTGAATCTCAAGACCATGTTCGGTTCCCACAGTTCACCTTTTCATACAGTTCTGTGATTATACTATTTCTGGAGGACGATTCACCAAAAGGCGTGGCATACGTTTCTACATTTACCCGGCCAAGTCTGAGCATGAAGCCTAAAACACTCAGACCTTACGTAGTAGCCCAGGGTTCATATTGCTTTGCTACAATCACAATAAGGAAAGCATGTCTTTGGACCATGACTTTCAAAGCAAATATTTTAGACAGGCACTGGTGGCTTACATCTGTCATCCCAGCTACTCAGGAGAATGAAATCTGAAGATCCTGGTTCAAAGCCAGCCCAGGCCAAAAAAAAAAAAAAAAGTCCCTGAGACTCTTATCTTCAATTACCTGAGCTGTGACTCAAGTGGTAGAGCACTAGCCTTGAGCACAAAAACTCAGGAATGGCACGGAAGCCCTAAGTTCAAGCCCCTGGACCTGCAAAATAAAAAAATAAAATAAAATCAAAGAGAAAAGCAAAAGAAGAAAAGAAAAAAGAAAGAGAGAGGAAGATAGTAAGGAAGGAAGGAAGGAAGGAAGGGAGGGAGGGAGAGAGGGAAAGAGACACTTCCTGTTCGGGTGAGTTTTCTCTGGAATACTGATTTTCCGTGTTGTTTAACCACATAGCAAGCCTCATAGTCTTCCTGGTCTCATTCTCTTCTTCCAGAGCTACTAGTTTTTGTTACCCCAACTGACCCACACCAAACCCCAAATGTTGGAAGAACCAAATAGAGTTTTAGACTGGCACTTTAGAAAAATTTTCACAAGGAAAACAGGTATTAAATAGGCCCTGCGACCTGCTTTTAGTCACCCTAGTAGTAAGTGGTAGATCTGGGATTTGCTATCTTGTGTGTTTCAATTACAGCTGCTTAGGATGCCCAGATGGCAGGCAGAGAGTCGAGGAAGAGCCTTGTAGAGAGAATAACAGGGATAAACAGGCATGCTTGAGGTTGTCTGCCGCTTTCTCTTCTTGTGGCCTTGAATCAGTTATACTAATATTCTGTGCCTCAAGGAGGATGGGGTACAGCAGGAGGGAAGTCTCTGTGAGAAGGTAATAACCCAGCAAGGGCCAGGGGTGACAGAGGAGTGGATGGAGAACGATCTGAGATGACACCCAATCCTGAGATGACATGAGCCACTCTGGAAGAAGCAAGGGCTTCTGGGATCCCTGGGAGGATGCAAAGGACCATGCTGTGTCTGGGCTGTGCTTATTTGAGAAGGAGGAAAGGAGGGCCTGTGTACCAAGCTCTTGGAGACTGTGGTTACCACTCATGTAAACAATGTGCCCAGTTCCCCAGTCTCTCTGAAGAAGGGAGGGGGGCAATTGTGGGAAAGAAAAGCTTCCAACCCCAGCTCTTCTAGCTTTTTCTGTAGGAGAGTGTGCATCACTGAGCATGATGGGTCTCCACGGGCTTCTCCCCTGGGCCTGTGTAGTTTAGATTTCCTTCCCTCCCTCCCTCCCTCTCTTCCTTCCTTCCTTCTTTCCTCCCTTGTTGTTGTTTTGGTAATTTATTGGAGATAAGAGTCTCACAGACTTTCCTGCCTGGCTGGCTTCAAACAGCCATGCTGAGATTTCAGCCTCCTGAGTAGCTGGGATTACAAGCTGAACCACTAGCACTGCGCTACTTCTGGGTTTTTGTTGTTTAACTGGAGATAAGAATATCCTATGGGAAGGACAGGTTTGCTTCAAATTTTAATCCTTAGATCTCAACCTCCTGAGTAACTAGAATGACAGGCATGAACTCCCAGCACCCAGTGCCATTTTTATGCCCCTTTTCTTAGTGTCCAAGAATCCCCTTACAAATCACCACTCCTTGCTGCTGGCTTCCCTTCAGCCCCGAAGGGCTGGAAAGATACTCCTTTGGTCTGTTGAGGCCTGGCTCAGCTTCCAGGTATGTTCCCCTCCCAGAGGTGGCCAGCCAGCCTTGGAAAACAGGGAGCAGGGCAGGGGGGAAAGTCACTTGACTTTTATAAGGTGGTAACTACTGTGGGGCTTTATGTAATTAAACCTAAATGCCATTTGCCTTCTAAAGCTCTCAGGGTGAGGTAATAGTTCTCTTGAATGTCAACTCAGGAAGTTTTACCCAAGCAAAAGGAGGTGAAGAGTGATATTTGCCAAATTAGGAAATGTGAATTAACTGACAAGGAACTTAAGAGAAAGAGGCTGAGGCAAGAAGAGGAAGGGAATTGGGAGAGAGAAAAAGGTAGTCACGTACTGGAGTAAGCTTGGAAATGACAGCCAATTTTCATTTCATGGACATTCTGTTCTTAGAAATTTCACTGGTGCGTGTGTGTGTGTGTGTGTGTGTGTGTGTGTCCTAGTACTGGGGCTTGAACTCAAAGCCTGGGTGTTGTACTTACTTAAGACTAATGTTCTACTATTTGAGCCATAGCTTCCCTCCTGACTTTTCGGTGGTTCATTGAAGATAAGAGTCTTACTTTACTGGTGGGGTTGGCTCTGAACCACAATCTTCAGATTTCAGCCTTCTGAAATAGGTAGGATTACGGGCACGAGCTGCCAGTAGCGAGCTTGAAACTTCATTTTTATTGTGGGCTGCTTTGGAATAAAAACAACCACCCAACCCCCCCACCCAAAACACAAAAAACTTGTCTTTACGAGAGGGAACCCTAAGGCTTCAATGCAGATGCTAGCCTCGCTCACACAAACACTGACCTTGGGCCTGGAATTTCCTGCTCTCAGAAGCAAATGAGTTCCCAGATTCACATCACAAATCTAACCACAGCTTTCTGTGCCGTGGATGGCTTTACACAACAACTCCATTATGTAGATCCAGTAGATGTCTCCCTAAGTCATGGCCCTTCTCTAGGAATTGCACCTTCCTCATGGTTTCTAACGTGGTCAGCAAGCCCCAGGGACAGAGAAAAGAAAGAACTATTTAAGCAGGTGACCACCAGTCAAGAATGAATGAATTGTCTTGGGAAAAAAAAAAATTAAAACTGAAGGGGGAACTGCAACTCCATCTTTCATCAAAATCTGCAGTGCGCTTTAGAAAAAAGAAAATCAACGCTTTTCTATTCTTACAAACATCTCTTGTTTTCTTTTCTCTCTCTTGAACTCTGGGGCCTGGGTGCTATTCCGGGAACTTCTTTTGCTCAAGGTTAGCGCTCCACCATTTGAGTCACAGTACCACTTCCAGCTTTTTCAGAGTAGTTTATCAGAGATAAGAGTCTCACAGATTTTCCTGCCCAGGCTGGCTTTGAACTATAGCCCTCAGATCTCAGCCTCCTGATCATCTAGGACTACAGATGTAATCCACCAGTGCCCGGCATCGTCCCCCCACCCCCCCGCCACTTTCTCCCTCTTGGTTCCTCTCCTTATCCTCAGACTCAGTCCCAATTAGGATTCTCCTAGTGAGGGAGCATTTTCAAGGACAAAGCCAGTAATCCAAGATGCTGTCACTGAGGGATCTAGAAGCTACTGCTAGCACTGTGCACAAATCTGTGCATGTTCCTGTGTGCTGCATGTGTGTCTGTATGTGGTTTTACACATGTATGTGAAGACACATATAGTTTGTTCTAGCACTTGCAAACTGACAATGCTTGCCTTCACCTCGAAGGCCAGGTCTGAGATAAAACATGCTTCACACTAATTGTACTGTCCATGAAAAAGAGGATGAAGGAAACTCTGGAAAGATGGGTCAGGGACTGGCAATGTTAGTGTCTGAAATGCTTGTTTTAAACACCTCAGAGGTCTCTAGAGCCTGTAATTCTAGTTATATAAATAGGAGGATCATGGTTCAGGCTGGTCTTCATCTTAAAAACAACTGGAGAAGCCCAACACTAGTGGCTCACACTTGTAATCCTAGCTACTCAGGAGACTGCGATCTTAGTATCACAGTTCAAATGCCAGCCTAGGAGACAATCATGAGCCTGGGATTTCCAATTAACCACCAAGAAGCTGGAAGTGCAGCTATGGCTCAAGTGGTGGAACACTAACCTTCAGCAGAAAAACGTATAGATAATACCCAGGCTGTTAGTTCAAACCCCGGTATCAAGCATGCATGCATGCACACACGCATGCACGTACACCACACAACTGACTGACCAACAAAAAAAACAAACCATGGCAAAACAGGGCTAGCTGTGTGGCCAACGTGGTAGAATGCATGCCTAGCAAGCATGAATTGTAAAGCACAGGACAACAATAACAACAACAACAGCAACAATACAGAGACATACACACACACACACACACACACACACACACACACACACAAAAGGAAAAAGAAAAAAATCCCTAAATCCCATCCCTAATGATTTCCAGTATGTTACCCATTCCTTAGTGGAGACAAGAATGGATATTCTGGTGATTTTTTGGTTGGTCATGGGGCTTGAACTCCGAGCCTAGATGTTGCCCCTGAGCTCTTTTTCTCAAGGTTAACACTCTCCCACTTTGAGCCACAGCTCCACTTCCAGTTTTCTAGTGGTTAATGGAAGATAAGAGTCTCACTACCTGGGTTTACTTCCTCATATTTCAGCTTCCTGAGTAGCTAGGATCGCAGCCCTGAGCCACCAGCCCCTGAGTAGGAATGGACTTTTTTTTTTTTATTTTGGTTGGTCATGCGATTTGAACTCTGGGTCTGGGTGCTACCCCTGAGCTCTTCAGTTCAAGACCACCGCCCTGCCTACCCCTTTGAACCGCTGCACCATTTCTCATTTCTAGTGGTTAATTGAAGATAAGAGTCTCATGGACTTTAGTGTCAGGGCTGGCTTTAGAACCACAGTCCTCAGATTTCAGCCTCCTGAGTAGCTAGGATTACAGGCGTGAGCCACGGTGGCCGGCAGGAATGGACATTTTCCTGAACACCAAGGCTGTTTGCTCACAGCGTTCAGTTATGTATTTAGTGAAGTGCAGCTGGACTCTTTCCTAAAAGTACGTGTGAGTTTTGTCTCTATGTAATTGAAGATGCCAGTTCTTCTCTTCCTGACTCATCTCATCTCTTCAATGCCTTCACTTCCTTTCCCCTAGCCCTTACCTTTTCCCCCATTCTGGAAGCCTTTTAATGAACTAGCCCTGACATTTAAAGTGCGGAATGAGGGCAGGGCCCTGTGTTTCTGCGGCTGGGGAGAGAACCTTGTGTTAGGATCATTGAGGTGAAGCCCCTGGCACTGTGGGCCAGGTGGCTCAGGGGGCCTCCAGCTGGTGGTTTGGATGGCACTATGGTTTTTCAGGTAACTGAAGTTCCTGGTCCAGCCATATTAATTCCAACCCCCATAAAACAAAGCACGTGTGTGTGTGTGTGTGTGTGTGTGTGTGTGTGTGTGTGTGTGTGTGCTGGTACTGGGGCTTGAACTCAGGTCCTCGTGCTCTTGCTTAGAAATTTTTTTTGGTTTTTGTTTTTGTTGTTGCTGTTTTGGTTTTTTGTAAGGTTAGTAGTACTCTACCACTTGAGTTTTTAGCTCTTCTGGCTTTTCGGTGGTTAGCTTGGTGGCTACGAGTCTCTTAGATTTGTCTATCCCAGTTGGCTTCTAACTGTCATCCTGAGAGTTCAGTTTCCTGAGTAGCTAGGATTACAGACCAGTGAGCCACTGGTACCCAGTTATGTGTCATTTTCAAGGGCCAGTTAACCTAGAACAGTGAAAAAGTAGGGAAAAAGAGCAAAAGTGATTTATAGTTGTAATGATAGGGTGTCTAAAAAGCCCCAGGGTTGACCATACCTTAATCAAATTAATACATAAAATCTTTTCTAGGCAGATTTCCTAACTGTGGGTTTTTGTTTATACTTATTTGCATAAAAATCATTGCATTACTTAGTAAGCAAATCAAAAAAAAATTGTGGGATAAATTTAACTGCAGGTCCTCTGACTCTTTACCAGCCTGTCGGCCCCTCTCCTCTCAGTCCTGCTTGACCTTGGACAAAATGAATTCCGACTCTTCAGCTTCCAACACATAAGGAAGAAATAAAAAAAGACTTCTCTTCCAGTTGTATGACAGACACTAAGATTGATGCCCTAATTTTGGCAAAATCACCTGTGCTAGCTGAAATTGCAAATTACATGCAGAAAACAGGGAAGAACAGGGGCGGTACTAAGGTACATAGTTTATCTCACTGTATTCCTGGCTGGTTAATTAGAAAAGAGATTCATTAAGGCTCTAGTTCTAAGAAAAAAAACAAAAACAAGAATGAAAAGAGACCAAAGAGAATGACATCATTTCCTCTGACTCTTCCCTAAGGGCGGCCTGGTATTAGAGAAAATGACTCAGGCCAGAGACATGAAGCAAAACAGACCAATTTCCAATACTGATTATTTTGGATTGCATCCTTACACAGAAGAGGGGGATGTATTTGGGGGTGGGGCGCGGGGAAGAGGAATAAAAGTGTGAGGAAAACAGAGCATCATGTTTTGACTGAAAATGAGACAGAGAGGGCAGTTTGAGCTAAATCAGTCCACATAGCTCTTCATTTCCTTCTCTGCTCTATAAAAAAAAATCAAAAGACTTACAGTCTTAAGTGTTAAGACATTTAGGTTCCATAAAATTCTAAGACTAAAAGGAAAGGTTTAAGCGCTTATACTTTTTTTAAGTTCATTTTTTTATTATTATTATAGGAATATCAGCTGTAATTGGGGTGGGGTAGAAGACCTTTTTTATTACGACTTCTGCAAGTAGCTGTTCCTCTTATATTGAAGCTGTAAACTTTCCTGCCACGTGAATACCTCATTAAGTCTGTTCCTTGGCTTGCAGTTATAGGTTGTGCTTAGAAACCATTCGCCTTTGCTCAGGTGATGATAAAACACTGACACAGAATTACAGGTTGCTTTTTTCTTTCATTTGAGTCAAATACACTCTGAGGAACCCAGGAATGATCCTTGGGCAGCATCCATAGCACATTCCTAAACTGGGAGTCTGTTATTTTGGCTGAGAAGTTGCATTTACCCTGGGGAGGCTGGAATCTGGACAAGCCTGTCCTGTTTCCAAGTCCTCTGCACTCCAGGCTCCAGAACTCTAGACATACGCACAAGCCAATATAATTTAGAGAAAAGAAAGTCCTTTTGAATTCATTTATTTTCGTGCGGGTACTGGGGTTTGAACTCAGAGCCTGAACTCTATCCCTGAGCATTTTTGCTCAAGGCTAGTGATCTACCACGTAAGGCACAGACTCGCTTCCCTGGCTTTTTGGTGGTTAATTAGAAATAAGAGACTTGTGGGCTTTCCTGCCTAGGCTGGTTTTGAACTTTGATCATCAGATCTCAGTCTCCTGAGTAGCTAGGATTACAGCTGTGAGCTTCCAGTGCCAGGTTTTCCTCCTGAATTTTACAGTTGGATTTAGAAGTGCTTTAAATCCCACCAGGCCCCAGGGAAGAGAACTCTCCCTCCTCTGCTCTTCCTTGGCCTCAAGAGAAAACCTTGGCCACCTCCTTATACCATTAGAAAGTATCAGATTTAACACTATTTGGGCTTTAAAATTGGATTTCATGAGAGAAAAGAAAAGATTCTCTGTGAAACGTTTACAACAAGATGATGATGAAGAAAATATTTAGATTGTGCAAAGAAATTGGGACACTTTTTTTTGATAATTTGAATCATCTACCTTTAGCATAATTTTAGTTGGGAATTAATTTGTTTCCACCATGGTTTTCTTGGCAGATGTCGTTGGTGATTTCTGATCTTGAGCTCAGTGTCTCACAATGTCATTTCTTCAACTCACTGGGTTTAGGACAAGTTCTCCAAAGCATAACATCTTAGCCTTTAAAAGGCAGCAAACCAGGAAGGCCCCTTTCATCTTAGCCTACTTTTTCTTCTAGGAAAGGCTTTTACAAGCTCACTGATGAACTCAATGCAGATTTCTTTTCTTTTCTTCTTTTGCTGGTCCTGGGCCTTGAGCTCAGGCCTGAGCACTGTCTTTGGACTTTCTCAAGTCTTGAGCTCTACCACTTGAGCCATAGCACCACCTCCAGCCTTTTCTATGTATGTGGTACCAAGGAATCTTTGTACATGCCAGGCAAACACTCTACCACTAGGTCAAACTCCTGGCCCTCAATGAAGATTTCTTAAAGCTCATTTTTTTTTAATTAAAAAAAATTTCTTATTTGTGCCAACTGGGGCTTGAACTCAGGATCTGCTGCTTTCACTTGATTTTTCCACTCTAGGCTTGTGCTCCACCACTTGAGTCAGCTTTTTGCTGATTGATTAGAGATAAGAATCTCAGATTAGTCTATCTGGGCTGGCTTTGAACCTAGATCCATATATCTCAGTCTAAGTAGCTAGGATGATAAGTATTAGCCACTTGGAAGTATGAACCACTTATTGAGAAATATTGTGAACAGAAATGCATATACTCTCATAGAACTTAGAATCTTGTGAAGGAAACAAACAATAATATATTTCTACAAGTAAATAGAAAAGTGATAACTGTAACTGTGCTCTTGTCTCAAACTGCTTCCTAGCAGAAGCAGACAGAACTGTTTTTTTTTTTTTTTAAAAATTGTATTTTATTGTCTGGGTAATGTATAGAGGGGTTACGTTACATTCACCAGGTAGTGGGTACATTACGCCTCGCACATTGATACCCCTTCTCATGTTTTTCTCCCACATTCCCTCCCTTCCTCACCCCGTAGAACTACATTTCTTAGCTTTTCTTGTCACATGACTTCTATCCAGAAACATCTAAGTAGACATGATGGCCATGAAAACAAACTAGGAAAAACCTGGCCTCTGGATGTGTAAAAGTAGCACTAGGCCCAAGAGTGCCTGGGAGAAAGAATATACTAGCTAACGATTGTGGCCAATTTGTTGCAGCAGCTCAGTTTACCACTTACATCTCTATGCATGTACGCTTGTATTTACATGTATCATAAATGAGGATCTGACAAAATCTGAGGAAGGAAGGTCAGGAAAATTTCACTGTGAAACGAATTCTGAAGATGAATAAGATTTAACCCATAGAAGTGGACAGTTCAAGAAACAATGCCTAGGGCTGGGTGCTAGTGGCTCATGTCTACAATCCTACCTACCCAGGAGGCTAAGATCTGAGGACCACAGTTTGAAGCCTGCATGGGCAGGAAGGTCTGTGAGACTCTTATCTATAATTAACTACCAAAACAATGCAGACATTGAGCAGTGACTCAAAGTGGTAAAGTCTTGACTGAAAAGCTAAAGGATAGTGTCTTGGCCCTGAATTCAAGCCTCCGTACTATTACACACACACAAAAGAAAGAATGGAGCTGGGCACAATGGCTCACACCTGTAATTCTAGCTACTTAGGAGGTTGAGATCTGAGGATCGTGGTTCAAAGCCAGCCCAGGCACTAAAAAGTCAGTGAGACTCATCTCTAATTAAGCATCAGAAAACCACAAGTGACACTATAGCTCAAGAGGTAGAGTGGTAGCCTTGAGCTGAAGAGCTCAAGAGTTTAAGTGCTATGACCGACAAAAAAAAAAAAAAAAAAGAAAAAGGAAAAGAAAAAAGAAAGGAAGAATGGGTTGGGAGGTTTGGCTCAAGTCGTACATACAAGTGTTTACATACAAGTGTTTACTCAGCCTGAGGCTCTGGGTTCAACACACTGTCTGAGATTCTGGATTCAAACCTCACTAGTGTCAAAAAGAAAAAAAAAAAAAGTAACCTTGTGTATCTGAAGGAGAAATGAAAGATACCATTTAGGATTCTGCTTTGGGAGACCAGATGGATGACATTATTGGCATGTCAACAAACAAGAAGAACAAGTCTGGGGGAAGATGATAAGACCGGTTTTGAACTTGTGAGTCTTCTAGAACCTGAGGAACATATTGGAAATGTCCAAACTGGAGTGCAGGAGAAAGAGATTAGGTGGTAGATAAAGCCATAAGACTTTGTTCCATTAGCTTCTTAGAAATTCTGGTTGAAAGTGATGGAAAGCTTGTTAGGTGACAACAAAGAATTTAAACGCATTTTTAAAAAATCAATTTTTAGCTAAAAATTATACTCTCCCCTTTCTTTCAATGCTGGAGATTTGAACTCAAGGCCTCACTCACACTTGCTAAGCCAGTGTTGTGCACTGAACTGCATTCCCAGCTCTCTCCATTATTTTGGACTCAAAGTATTGTTCAGTACCAACTGAATGGCATTTGGGTTGATGCTGCTGTTAGAATTAAGCAGAAGGTAGAAATAACTAACAGTCTGGTAAAATATTCCATTGAAGCCAGAAGAAAAATGTAATTCACATTCCAAGTTCCTGTCACTGTGGTTTTCTCCTTTCCCTCAGATTTTGCAAAGTTGTTGAAAACTGATTGCATTTGGAATCATTTTAATAACCAAAAAAGGAGCTGACCACTTCCCTTTCTTCTTCCTCTTTATCCACTCTATCCTTTTTTCAGTTCTCTTACCTTTGGCTATGGGGTAGAGCTTCCCCATTTCTTTTCCACTTCCCAAAGCCCAAATTAGCTCTTCTGGTTGGCATAACACATTTTCTTAAGGAGATTAGAAATTTGCTTCTCTGTTCTGTTCTTCCACCTTTGTTTCTCCATTCCCACCCTTAAAAATAAACCAATTTCTTTTCTGCTTCTCTATTCACCTCAGCTCTTGTCCTACTGTTGAGTTTTTATTTTCCTTTTAATTCTCTTTTTCTGCTCATTTTTCTTGTTTGTGATTTCTTTTTTCCATAGCTTTTTCAATAGTTTTATTTTCAATAGTTTTGTTCTTGGCTCTGCAGCTTGCTTATTAATTTTTCTTTTCTTTCTTTTTTTCGTTTCCTCCAGAGAGGGCCCCTTAGAATCGGTGAAATACTGCTTTTACTTTTTCAGGGATGGTGGTATGATGATGTTTATGTGTGTGGGTATTTGTGTGTGTTGATATTGGAACTTGAACTCAAGGCCCCATACTCCTGTTTACCTAGTAGGCTGGCACTCTACCACTGGAAACACATTTTTACTTCTTGCTTTATTTGGGGGTTACTTGGAGATAAGAGCCTCTCACGGAATTTTCTGCTCAGACTGACTTTGAACCACAGTCCTCAGATGAGTAACCAGGATTACAGCTGTGAGCAACTTGCACCAGCAGGTATGGGTGTGGTTAACTGCAAGGCGGACATCATAAAGCTCCTTCCTATGCCTTCCTTTCTCCCTGGGTTGCCCTTGCCTTTTTATTTCTGTGTAAATTCTGGAGCTTGAACTCAGGGCCTGGGTGCTGTCCCTGAGCTTTCATTTGCTCAAGACCAGGGACTAGTGCACTATCACTTCGTCTACAGCTCCTCCTCCTCCTCCTCCTCTTCTTCCTTTTTAGTAGTTAACTGGAGATAAGCATTCTATGGGCTTTCCTGCCAGGGCTGGCTTTGACCTTTGATCCTTAGATATCAGCCTGTTGAGTAGCTAGGATTATAGGCAGGAGCCACCAGTGCCTGCTTCTCTTTACCTAGATTAAGGAAAAAGATATTGATCATGTTTTCTCTCCTCAGGTGATTTGGCATAAATAAGTAAGAAAGCAAGGTTTCTTAACAGTGATCAGAGCAAGAGGTGCCATATAGAAACAGCAAGGGCATGGAAGGGAGAGTGGAGAGTTGAGAGGAAGGTGAGGGTAGATTCAAGAAACCAGGAAAGAATCAGTGGGGGGAAAAAAAAAAAACTTGACAAAATGCTCAGCATTCCTGGAGGTAAAAAGGAGTAAGAGAGTAGCATTCCAGGAGGAATAACCTGGACTGCAAGCTAATGTTTATTTCCAGTCATTTGTGAGTCAGCATGAACAAAGCAATTTTTTAAAAAATTTCCATTGTTTGGCATTTTGAGAAATCAAATGTATTGGAATAGCTAGGAATTTTGTCAACTAAAAATCTGACAACAAAAAATTCGTCAACTAAAAATTCTGATTACAATATTCAGTAAGTAAGAGAATGGAAGTCTGGGGGAAGCATGAGAACATTACAATGTCTGATTCTGAGATACTACAACTGAAAATGGAATTCTATCCAAAGTTGACAGTAAGAATAAAATTAACCAGAGCTGGGTGCCAGTGGCTCATACCTGTAATCCTCGCTGCTCAGGAGACTAAGATCTGAGGACTACAGTTCAAAGCCAGCCCAGGTAGGAAAATCCTTGAGACCCTTATCTCCAACTAACTACCAGAAAACCAGAAGAAGCCCTGAGGCTGAAAGTGGTAGAGCCCCAGCCTTGAGCAAAAAAGCTCAGGCAATACTGCCCACACTCTGAGTTCAATCTTCATGACTGACAAAAACAAAAAATTAGCTGAGCACTGGGGACTCAGACTGTAATCATAGCTACTCAAGAGGCTGAGATCTGAGGATCTCCATTAGAAGCTAGCCTGGGCAGGAAAGTCTGAGAGACTCTTATCTCTAATTATCCAACAAAAGAAGCTGGAAATGGAGCTGTGGCTCACTCAAGTGGTAAAATCCTTGAACACAGAAACTCAGAGACAGTGCCCAGGCCCTGAGTTCAAGCCCCAGAATTGGCACACGAGAGAGAGAGAGAGAGAGAGAGAGAGAGAGAGAGAGAGAGAGAGAGAGAGAGAGAGAGAGAGAGAGAGAGGATAATTATCAGTGACTTTTAATTATTTTTTACTTTTCCTCCAACCCTAGGTATGGAACTCATGGCTTTATACATTCTAGACCAGCAATCTACCACTAAGCTACAGCCTTTCTGCCAATGGCTCCCTTTTAAACAGAGTATTATGCTTTGCTCTATGTGATTCTACCACTCTGGCACTTGTGACTCTGCAATCTCTTCCCCAGTGGTGTGGAGGGGAAGGATCCATTTGTGAACCCTGAGGATGTGAGAGGTCTGTTCAATGGAAGCACAATCAATTTGGTACACCAGTAGATCTCTCCATACAACCAAATAGGTCCTATAGATGCCCTAGAGAAAAGAAGAGAGATGGAAAATAGACACAGGCAGGAGAGACACACACAGGGAAGGAGTGTGTGTGTGTGTGTGTGTGTGTGTGTGTGTGTGTGTGTGTGTGACAGAGAGAGAGAGAGACAGAGACAGAGACAGACAGATGGACAGATACAGAGACAGAGACAGAGCAATACACAGAGAAGGACAGAAGAAATAAGAGGAAGTAGAGAGATAGGAGACAAGCAGAGAACCCAAATAATAATCAGTTAGACTAATAAATCTGCTGTTGAATAAAAGGCTAGAGCTACCACTGCAACTTGAACAACAATACATATCACACAAGGCTTGGCTACGTAAAGCTGTCATGACATGTTTCAGTGATTCCTTGCTTCCCCCATTCACTGAGAAAACAAGAGCGCGGATCTGCCTCTCCTTGCAGAAAGAATTTAACCCACAGAGTAATGTATCATTGATTTTCATATCAAACTACCAAATGTGGAAAATATATTTTCACAGTTCACAGCCATACCTTGCTAACATTTAAGTATTGGTAATATCAAAATGAAATCTTAGGTAGCTCAGGACCCTGAGCCCAGACTTCTCTTTTCTTTGGTTCCTCTGTTGGTAAACATCTTTATACTAACTGACACTGAAAATTCATGATGTAGGGAGAAGAAAATTCAAACTAGCCATTTGTTATTTCTCCTAACAGTTGGGCAGGAAAGCTGTAACTAGTAAGTAGTCAACACACACACACACACACACACACACACACACACACACACACACACACACAGAGCAAGGTAGTATCTTTCTTTCTTTCCTTCTTTCTGTCTATATATACTTATGGATCTCTGTCTCTGTCTTTCTGTCTCTCTGTCTCTCTTTCTCTCCATATGTATGTATGTATGTATGTATGTATGTATGTATGTATGTATCTATCTATCTATATATATATATATATTGATTTAAGGGTGAGTTTGAAGTTGAACATGACTCAAACTTTATATGGCTCAGTTTCTTCACCTGTAATATGGAAATAATGACACCACTTCATTGGGTGATTGTATGTTGTATGTGTGTCTGTGTGAATTGAACTCACCATGTGGGCACCATTCCTAAGTGCTTTTGCTCAAGTGCTCTACCTCTCTGAGTCATAGCTTCACTTCTAATTTTCTAGTAGCTAAATGAAGATAGTCTCAAGGACATATCTGCCCAGGCTGGCTTTGAACCATGATCCTAAGATCTCAGCCTCCTGAGATTACAGGCATGAGCAACTAGCGCTCTGCCAAGTGTTTCTTAACACAAGCACCTGGAGATCACAGAAGTCCCCTTGAAAGCTGAGATGCTACTTATGGGAGGTGTTACAGCAGTGGGCACACTGGACAAAGGGAAGACTCATGACCTGGGCAAGATGGAGTTACAGCTTACAAGATTTCATCATCCTACTTGCAATGGCTCATTTAAACCTTGTCTATTGTTTATTTCGGGAATTTTCCATTTAATATTTTCAGACTGTGGTTGACTAGGGGTAACTGAAACCCTAGAAAGCAAAACCCTGAATAATCAGGGAACTACTGTATCTCACATTTCATGTCACTTTTTCCTATTATCTTCAGGGCCATCCTAGGAAGAGATCTTTTTTAAAAATCAAGTACTTATCAGTCCTGTTGGTTATGATTGTACTAAATAAGGATCTATGCAGCTTTAAAAAAATTTTTTCCATCAGCCAGAGATCTTTTTATTCCATTTTTATTTCCAAAAGCAGGGTTGGACTGTGGCTTGGCAGTGGAGGGTGTGGTTTGGAGGGGGTTGGCTAGGCAAGGGAAAATAAACACTACAACATGTGGTTGTGATGACAATCTAGTGTCCAGAGACCATGCTACATCCTTGGAGCTCCATGTTTATGCATAAAGAATCTCCAAGTGATTTAGAGCTATAAATCAGTGGTAGGAGGCTAGGGATGCAGGGGCTGGGGGAGAGAGAGAGAGAAAGAGAGAAGAGAGAGAGAGAGAGAGAGAGAGAGAGAGAGAGAGAGAGAGAGAGAGAGAGAGAGAGAATACTTAAGTGTGAATCCTGTAAAACATAAAATCAGAAAGATTGCTAAAGATCTTCTGATTCAACTTCCTAGTTACTCATAAAGGAAACTGAGGCCCAAAGAGGTTCTTGGGCTAGAGGTTAGGGAGACTAGAACATCAGTGATAGCATTTTATTTATTTTTTATTTTTGTCGGTCATGGGGCTTGAAATTGGGGCCTGGGCACTGTTCCTGAGCTCTTTTTGCTCAAGATTTGCACTGTACCACTTTGAGCCACAATGCCACTTCTGGCTTTTGGTGATTAGAGTCTTATGGACTTTCCTGCCCCAGCTGGATTTGAAATGCAATCCTCAGATCTCAGCATCATGAGTAGCTAGGATTACAGGGGTGAATCAGTGGTGCCTGGCAATAACTTTTTATGTTTTGCCAGTATTCAGATTTGAACTTGGAGCCAAGGCATTGTCTCAGCTTTTTCACTGAAGGCTGGCACTCTACCACTTGTGCTATACCTCCACTTCCAGATTTTTGCTGATTAACTAGAGATAAGAGTCTCATAGTGGGCCAGGAGTTTGGCCTACTGGTAGAGTGCTTGCCTAGCATGCACCAAGACTGGGGTTCGATTCCTTGCTACCAAATACATAGAAAAAGCTGGAAGTAAGTGCTGTGGCTCAAGTGGTAGAGCTCTATCCTTGAGAAAGCCCAAGGACAGTGCTCAGGCCCTGTGCTCAAGCCCTAGGACTAACCCCCGCCTCCCCCCCCAAAAAAAGAGTCTCATAGACTTCCCTGCTCAAGCTGGCTTTGAAATTTGATCCTCAAATCTCAGCCTCCTGAATAGTTAGGATTACAGGTGTGAGACACCAGTGCTTGGCTCAACATAGGTGGTTTCTGAAGCCAGTTAAACATTCATTCATAGAGGCCACATTATTGAGCAAGAGTCACAAAGGTACTGGGTGAAAAGATTCTTTTGCAGCTTACATTTTAGTTGAGAACTCTATAGGGTGAACTAGTTATCAAAATACATGACAAAGATAAAATCAGGCTATTGAGTGAGTTAAAGAAAATAAAACAAGCTAGGTGCCAGTGGTGCACACCTGTAATCCTATCTACTCAGGAGACTGAGATCTGAAAATCACAGTTTGAAACCAGCCTGGGCAGGAAAGTCCATGAGTCTCTTATGTCAAATTAATCATCAAACAGCTAGAAGTGGAACTGTGGCTCAAAAAAAATCCATGAGCATTAATTAAAAAAAAAAAGCCACGAGCATTAATTAAAAAAAAAAAAAGCCACGAGCATTAATTAAAAAAAAAAAAAAGCCATGAGCAAAAAAAAAAAAAAAAAAAACTCAGGATCAGCATCTGGATCCTGATTTAAAGTCCCAGGACCAGCATAGATACACACACATGTATGCACACACACACACACACACATACACACCCCCCACACACGTACACACACAGAAGAGGAAAAGGAAGAGGAGGAGGAGGAGGAAGAGGAGAAGGAGGAGGAGGAGGAGGAAGAAGAAGAAGAAGAAGAAGAAGAAGGAGAAGAAGAAGAAGAAGAAGAAGAAGAAGAAGAAGAAGAAGAAGAAGAAGAAGAAGAAGAAGAAGAAGAGGAGGAGGAATCATTGTTACAGTGTTGGATGGAGGGTGGCCTATCACTGAGTCTATGGGGAAGGAAGTCACCAGGAGAGGGAACAATCATGCAGATTGTGAAACAGAGCCTTTGAGGTAGAAGCCAGGGTGACCACTGGGCTCCTAAAGAAGTAATGGAGTATTTGAAGACAGCAGGCCCTGAGGCTGCAGCCCCAGGTATGAGATACAGTGGTAGATCTGGAAGTGGGAAAAGAAGACGAGGCCTAGATGAGGTAGAGTCACCACAGGATAGTTGAGAGTGAACTTCACATGGTGGAGGCCACTGTAGAGTGTTACCCAATTGAAGAATGGATGAGAAAGTGATAAAGCATGCTGGAGATTAGTGGCTCACACCTATAATCCTTGCTACTCAGGAGGGTGAGATCCGAGGATCATAGTTGGAAGCCAGCCCAGGTAGGAGAGTAAGACTCTTCTTTCCAATTAACCAACAAAAGGCTAGAAGTGGAGCTATGATTCAAGTGGTAGAGTACCAGTCTTAGCACAAAAATTCAGGGCCAGAGGCCCGGCCCTGAGTTCAAGCCCCAGAAAAAGCCCCCCAAACCAAACCAAACCAAACCAACTCACCTCAAAAAACAAAACAAAACAAAAAACCAACCACAACATTGCTACAGAACAAGCAGGAAGACTGTCTAGGATGCTAAAGTACTTTGGAGCCACACAGCAATGTTGACCAGGCACAAGGCTAGAGACCTGGGGAGAAGTGGACAGATTTCCATACTCATACAGGGCACAACTGGATGTCTCCAACCTTGCGGTTCCATTCTCTTCTTACTAATGTGAGGCAAGAAGGAACTCATAAATAAAACAAAATTGCCAAGCCTTTAAACATGATTATCATTAGTGGCGTTGCTGTCTCAGGCCATGTATCTGTTTAAATTGTGATTATCATTTGTAAATTCTGAGGGATTGGAGTCTCCACCCTCATCACACTCCAATTTGAATATAAAAGTAATCACCAGAACACAGGCAGATTCCATAGTTTCCATAACATGCAAGGATACGCTTTCCATTTATGATCTGAAGTCAATGTGGATTTAGCTCATCTATAGTTACCATGTTTACATCAATGCAGGCGTTCACATTTCAATGATTTTTTAATCATAAACAGGGATGGGGAGACAGATACAGCAACAAAAATACATCCTGTCAAAGTGAACTGGAAGGTTTTAATCAATGTTGAAGGTTGAAATAGCTGCTGTAAGGCTTTTTGTTGTTTTTGTTGTTGTTGTTGTTGTTGTTTTTTGGTAAAGCAGAACTAGTTGATAAAAATTCAGAGTTAGATCCTAATCAGATAGTTGTAATTTTGCTTTGTTTGTATTTCTGCATCCTATAATAATAGAAAAAATGGCTGTGATTATGTATCCAATACTGAGTTACTCAGCTTGGAATATTTTCCCAGATGTAGAAGAGGATTAAGTATGACATAAAACTCACAGAACATGCCAAGAACGTCCAGCTCAAATGTCCCTGTAACATCAGTGACTGTCACTGAATATCCCTAAGATGTCCCAGATGCTTTAAATATGTCAACTGTAATCCTCACAGCCAACACACAAGTTTGGTATCATTGACAGTCTCGAGGGAAAAATGCCACTGAGATTTGGTTCATTTTTAGTTGAACTAACTTGGGAAGCAGCTTGAGCACAGTTTCTAGGCTCAGCCTTTTGGATGTGTCCATTTTTATGAATCATTCATTCTCTGACTTCAGAGTGGAGACACATTCACACATGAATTTGAGTTCAAGTCCAAATCTTGATGTTTTCCAGCCAAAGGCCACTTGGACTGTTCTTACTGATATTTCCCCATCGCCATGCCCCTGTCTAAAAATTCTGCAGTGATTTTGTGTTTCCCATTCTTGAGCAATATATGGGACTCTTTCATAATGGGTAAATATATCTTTATTGTTTTAAGTCAATCTTCAAAGAACGTAACTTTAAAATGTATGACCAATTCGTAAGTCTAGGTACTTGGGAAGCTGAGATCTGAGAATTGAGGTTTGAAGCCAGCCTAGGAAGATGAATCCAAGAGACTTTTTAAAATCTCCAATTAACCAGCAAAAAAAGGCAAAAGTGGAAGTGTGGCTCAAGTAGTAGAAACACCAGCCTTAAGTGAAAAAGCTAAGGGAGAAAGAGCTAAGGGAGAGTATGAAGCTTTGAGTTCAAGTCCAGAACTATCACACACACACACACACACACACACAAATAAACATCATCCTTACATCATACCTTAATCAAACAAAACTAATAAGGTAACAATCTATACTGACTTGAAATGATGGCACAGTTTATTAAGGGACAAAAGCAACATGCCAGCATTGAAATCAGGAACTTAAACAAATACTTGAACACTAATGGTCATGGCAGTATTTATAACAATCAGAAGGTAGAAACAGTCCAAGTGGCAGTTGACCAATGATGGAGAAACAAAACCTGGTCAATACACATAATGCAATATTAATCAGCATGGAGAAGAGTAAAGTTCGTCCATGGGCCACAGCATGGATAATTCCATAAAGCATTAGGCTAAGTGAAACATGCCAGACAAAAGGGCAAATGCTGAATGACACATGAAATTATCTAGATCTATTGGATTACAGACAGACATTGACTTGAGTGTTCTAAGAGCTAGGAACTCAGGAGATTGGAGAATCATCACTTATGGGGACAGGCTTTCTTTTCAAGATGATAGAAAATTCCTAAAAATAGTGGTGATGTCCGCACGTCATGAATGCAACCAATACCACTGAGTTGTACATTTTGAAGTAGTTAAAAATGGCAAAACGAATGCTGGATAGATTCTGAAATCTGTTACAGATACTTTCGTGAATATGTATCTATATGGGTGGATATACATTATACATATCCATTTGTGAATATGTAGGAATTTTTCTTTAGGATACTAAGTTGTTAAGAATGAAAGGAGGTGTTTTTGGTTGAGTTGTGTTCCTCCAATAAGGTATCTTATAATGCAGAATGTGACTATATTTGAAAAGATGTCTGTGTGAATGGAGTTGGTTAAGATGAGTGGGTTCTGGAATAGAGTAGGCTATAGCCCAACATAACTTGTGCCTATAGAAAAAGATGGCCACATGGAGACAGAAACACAGAGAGCCTGGCACATGCAGGCAGGGGAATGGAGGGATGCATATGCAAGCTAAGGAATGCCAGAGTTACCAGCAAATCATCAAAAGCTAGGCCAGAATAAGGAAGGATTCTCTTACAGGTTCCAGAAGTATGGCCCAGATGGCCAATTTGGACCAAAATTCTAAGAGGAAGAATTGCTGTGGTTAAGGGCGCCCAACAGGAGACACTGTGTTATGATGCAGTTATTCACATTAATGAGGCTAGGGATTTTAATTCTGGCACATTTGTGTTGGTAGACACTTGGTAAGTTGGTCATGATTTAATGTTATAGCCTCTCCAAAATTCACTTCAGCTCATTAGTCACCAGGGGAGTGATACTTAGAGCTCTAATGTGATACCATGATGTGTCTATCAAAATGTCAAATACATGGCCAGGAGTTTAGCCTGGGGTAGAGTGATTGCCTAGCATGCACGAAGACCCGGGTTTGATTCCTTGGTACCACATACATAGAAAAATGTGGAAGTGATGCTGTGGCTCGAATGGTAGAGTACCAGCCTTGAGAAAAGTACAAGGACAGTGTTCAGGCCCTGAGTTCAAGCCCCATGACTGGCAAAAAAACCCCCAAAAAAACAAAATATCAAATACTCATGAGGGTTGTCCAGTTCTATTAGTAGAACTGGAATCTCTATGCATTGTAAATAGTAACCTACATTGAATAACTATTTGGGCAACCAATCATAGCTATTGAGGCAGAACACAAAAATACCTGTGATCTACCAATTCCATCGCTTAATATGCATGTGATAAAATGCCCACATCCATATACCACATCTATGTTGATCCAATGAGAAGCTTTTTAGAGCAACACCAGTTACAGTAGTTCCAACCTAGAGGCACTTTAAATGCTCATCAGCAATAGAATGGATAAATGGTCATATATAGTATTCTATTTCCAATGAGGACAAACCATTGCTATATGAAACAATATGAAGGAATTCCCAAAACTTGTTCAATACAATGCTGAAGCAAAACAAGTTAGATACACAAAAAAGTGTATCCTTCTATTTAGTATTATATTATTTATCTGTACAAGGCTTGAAAGTAGTTAAAACTGTCTAACACTGGTGATTCATGACTGTAATCCTAGCTACTCAGGAGGCTAAGATCTGAGGATTGCAGTTCAAAGCCAGCCTGGGCAGGAAAGTATGTGGAATTCTTATTTCCAATAAATAATTCAGAAAAAATAGGAACTAAACTGTGGCTTAAGTAGGAGAGCACTAGCCTTGAGCAAAAAAGCTCAGGGATAGTGCTCAGGCCCTGAGTTCAAATTTCATGATGAATAAAATAAAAGTAGCTAAAACTAATCTATTATTCTGTGTGTGTGTGTGTGTGTGTGTGTGTGTGTGTCTTTCGGGGACAGTTACTGGTAAAAGTGGTATTATTCAGTGGTAATAATTTATTGAATTTATGATTTATATAATTTTCTGTATATATATTACAGTTCAATAAAATGCCTATTAAAAAGACTTTTTAAAGTTATCTTTGGCTCTTGGGATGCTGTTGCTCTGCTTTCTTCTTTAGAAAACATTTATCGAATACCAACTGCATGCAAAGCATTGTGTTAGGTAAAGGTCTCCATTTCCCTGCTAAGAAGATGGCAGCTCACAGTTTGAAGGTTTGAAAAGCTCTCTAGATGTTGTTTGGCAAGACTTTCTATTAGTCCTCAAGTTTCTTTCCTATCAGCGCTTCATATTCCCTCTTTGGCTTCTGTATAAAACTGTTTTGACATAGTAGTTACCTCCCAGATGGCATTTTTGGCTTTTGACCAAGAAAATTCTGCTTTCTGATCCCTGGTCTCCTGTTCTTTCCAGCTGCTCCTAATCTTTGAACTCATATTTCGCCATTTTGGATACACTGGATTCTTCCTGACCCTCTTCTTGCATTATTTCCTTTAAGGAACAAAAATGTCCTTAAATCTCTATTTGTAGCTCATGAGGACTCAAACTTACTCTGCTTTATTTACTGTGATGCCTCCTAAATGGTTACTGTTACATCCTGAAGAGTTTATCTTTCCTGTTATAAATTAATATTTGTATAGGTCTAAAATTTTCAAGAGCAAATACTCCTCATTTTAGTAATAGACAAGTAAATATCACCAGTGTTACTTGTCAATTTCTGGAATGTTAACTATGCGATAAGATAAGAAAAATAAATGAGAATTTCAAATACTGAAAAAGAAAAATTAAAATGCTATTATTATTTGAGTATAGACATTTCAAGTGATTCAATTAAAAATACTAAATCCAGGGCCGGAACTGTGGCTTAGTGGTAGAGTGCTTGCCTAGCATACATGAAGCCCTGGATTTGATTCCTCAACACCACAGAAACAGAAAAGGTCAGATAGAAGTGGCACTGTGGCTCAAGTGGTAGAGTGCAAGCTCTAAGCTTCGGACAGTACCCAGGCACTGAGTTCAAATCCCAGGACTGGCAAAACAACAACATTAGTAACTAAAATCAGTGACAGAAATTGGAGAGTTATGGAGATAAGCTAAATTTTTAAACAATAAAATGTAATGGTATTAGAAATCACATAGCAATTACAAAATAAATGATTTAAATAGTATCTTAAGGGCCGGGAGTTTGGCCTAGTGGTAGAGTGCTTGCCTAGCATGTATAAAGACCCAGGTTCAATTCCTCGTACCACCACATAGAAAAAAGCCAGAAGTGGTGCTCAGAGCTCTTGCCTTGAGAAAATCCAAGGTCAGTACTCAGGCCCAGAGCTCAAGCCCAGAACTGGCAAAAAAAAAAAAAATAGTATCATAAATAAATGCAACAGAGACTAAATTTAGAGTCCATCTGAAGAAAGCATTATTTTATCATAGGAAAGAAAGCATGTCCTGAGTAAATAGAGAAATACCCAATTTGGGGGCTGGAAAAATATGAAAACAGAATCCCCACACTATATAAAAATGTTATTGAATCAAGTATAAAACCTGCTAAAGACAAAATAATGAAGAATATATGAAAAATACAAAAATTCAAAAATTATCAATAGAATGTTGAATTAAGAATAGTAAAGGTCTGAGCCGGATGCCAGTGGCTCGTACTTTTTAGTCCTCGCCTACTCAAGAAGCTGAGACTGAGAATCACAGTTCAAAGCCAGCCTGAACACAAAATCAGTGAGTTGTTTATCACCAAATCTCCAATTAATCACCAGAAAACTGGAAATGGTGCTGTGGCTCAACTGGTAGAGTGCTAACCTTGAGTTGAAGAGCTCAGGGACAGAGCCCAGGCACAGAGTTCAAGCCCCACAACAACAACAAAAAAGTAAAGGTTTAGCTGGGTGTTAGTGGCTTATCCTGTTATCCTAACTGCATAGGAGGCTGAGATCTGAGGATTGTGGTTCAAAGCCAGCCTGGTCAGGAAAGTCCATGAGCTTTTATCTCCAAAGCGATAGAGTGCTATCCTTGAGCAGATGAGCTCAAGAACAGTGCCCAGGCCTTGAATTTAAGCCCCATGACTGACAATTACAACAACAACAGCATAATAATAATAATAAGGCGAACTTACTCTGGTGCCAATAACAACAACAAAATAATTAAAAATATAAAAAGCAAGGAAGAAACATTTTCTTCAGTTATGATTTTTACTCTTGTTGTTCAGTGATAAAGGATCAACAAAAATATTAAGTGAGATATCTAAATAGAAATGCACGTAAGCCTAGTGGTACAGTGCTCTCCTAGCAAGCATGAAGACCTGGGTTAGATTCCTCAGTGCCACATATAAAGAAACAAGCTAGAAGTGGTGCTGTGGCTCAAGTAGTAGAGCTCTATTCCTGCAAAAGCCCAAGGACAGTCAGTGCTCAGGACCTGAGTTCAAGCCCCAGGACTGGAAAAACAAAACAAAACAGTAATTTCTTTGGGTACCACATACATTGAAAAACCTGGAAGTGAGGCTGTGGCTCAAGCAGTAGAGCTTTAGTCTTGAGGAAAGCCCAAGGACAGTGTTCAGGCCCTGAGTTCAAGCCCCAGGATTGCGGGGAGAAAAAGAAATGCATGTAAACCAAGGTTATGTATCAAGTGGATGATAAATATGTGGCTGCAGGCTTTCAAGAAACTAACTATTCTCATTTGGTAGCTGCTAATTCAGTGTTGGCCATGACTCTAGACCATAACTATCACCAGTAAGAATTAACTGTTTATGACACTATGGAATATTATTTGACTATAAAGAGGAATGAAGAACTGATGTATCTTATAACATAAATGGCCCTTGAAAATATTACATTAAATGAAAGAAGCCACATACACTCACACACATATGCCATGTATTATATGATTCTATTTTTATGACATGTTCAGAAAAGTTAAATTGTAAGAGACAGAAAGTATTCTATTGAGTGCCAGGGCTGGAGAGAAGAAAAATTGGTAATGACTACTGATGGATATAGAGTTTCTTAGGAGAGAAAGAAAAATTTTCCTTTTCAGTAAACATGTTCTGGAATCAGATAGAAGAGATTGCTGTACATGGTTGGTAATAAACTCAAAACTATTACATTGGTATTCTTGGAGTGGAAAATACCAGCACTTAATAATTCACTTCAGTAATGCCTGAATGTTAGTCTTAATTATATTTCAAAACCTACACAAACGCTGGGAGCCAGTGGCTCACACCTGTAATCCTAGTTGGCTGAGATCTAGGATTGTGGTTCAAAGCCAGCCTGCACAGGAAAATTTGTGAGACGCTTATCTCCAATAAATTAATCAGAAAAAGCAGGATATGGTGCCATAGCTCAAGTGGTAGAACTCTAAACTTGAGCACTGACAGGATCAGGGACAGTGCCTAGGCAGAGTTCAAGCCCAAGGACAGGCAAAAAACAAAAGAAAACAAACAACAACAACAACAAAAAACACACACAAAACCAACCAAACAACAACAACAACAACAAAACTACACAGAAGCAAAGGCAAAAAGAATGGAATCAGTGAACAGAAGTAATAATGTTGGTATTTTGGTATATAATATTCTAGGATTTTAGGGCGGGGAGTGGGGCCTAGTGATAGAATGCTTGCCTGGCATGCACAAAGCCCTGGGTTCAATTCCTCTGTACCACATACACAGAAAAAGCTAGAAATGGCTTTGTGACTCAACTGGCAGAGTGCTAGCCTTGAGCAAAAAGTGTCCAAGGACAGTGCACAGGCCCTAAATTCAAGCCCCAGGTCTGGTTTTGTATGCATGTGTATACTTTCAAAAAAATTTGTGTCAAAAGTGAAGTCATCCTCTGCTACTATTATAACTAGAGTATTTCATAACATTCTTTTTCTGTGCTACTAAATAATTATCCCATCATCTTGTATTTATTGACTTATTTGATGTCAGTACTTGGGCTTGAACTCCCTTAGCTTTTTTTGCTCAAAGGTAGAGTTCTACCACTTGAGCCTACAGCTCTACTTTTAGCTTTTTTGTGGATAATTTGATATTAGAGGCTCAGTTTGAACTAGCCCAGCCAGAAAAGTCAGTGAGACTCTTACTCTTATCTTCAGTTAACCACCAAAAATCCAGAAGGTGTGGTTTTAGTGACAGCCTTGATTTCAAGTTCTGGGACTGGCATACACACACACACACACACACACACACACACACACACACACACACACACGAGTCAATGTGTACTGAGTCTAAGTTTTCTACTTGCACTCTACTTTGTCCCGAAGGACAAAGTGACTTTCCCAGGAGACTATGTGTGAGTTATTTTCAGAATTACCTGTACTGTGTACAAGGGGGGTGGGGACGAGAAGGAGATGCAGCTCAAGCTGTGCATTCTAGTGAATATGGAAAACTAATATCTAAGGTAAGAGCCAAGAACCGCCAAGAAGGAGTAGTAATGGCTGATGGAAAATAGGACAGCCACTTACATCTACATATCAGATAAACAACTAATATTTTTTAGTAGGTCTTGTGCAACATTTGGAATATAATGGCACTAAGTTCTTTAGAACATATCTGAAATTCAAACCTAGTGGAGTATCATGTTTTTGCTTTTTTCTTTTTGGTCATAGTGTTTGAACTCTGGGCCACTTCCGGTTTTCTGGTGGGTAATTGGAGGTAAGAGTCTTACTGATTTTAGTGCCCTGGCTGGCTTTGAACCTTGATCCTTAGATCTCAGCCTCCTGAGTAGCTAGGGTAACAGACATGAGCCACTAACACCCAGCTTATTCTGTATTTTAACTTGCTAAATCTATCAACCCTAAACATGGGCAAGTTTTGGCCACATCGTCATCAGCTAAATATCAAATGAAGTAATATAAGAGACCTAAGCATTCAGTCACTTACATTTCTGCTGAAAAGAGTTCATTTTCTTGACCATAATATGCCTTTCAAAAAAATTATATAGTGTTACCTTTAAAAAGTCTTTCAAATGGCAATGTCTGACACCTGTAACTCTAGCTATTCAGGAGACTGAGATCTGAGAATCTCTGTTCAAAGCCATCCCAGGTAGGAAAGTCTGTAAGCCTTTTATCTCCATTAATCAGAAAAAAAGCAACCTGAAAAGAACTCTGCAACTTCAGGGCATTGGTGGAAGGGGAAAACTGGGGGAAAGCAAAGGAAGGGGTGACATTGTTCAAGTAGACTTGTACTCATTACCAGACGTATAGATTTGTAACCCCTCTAAACCCCACTTTAATAATAACAATATATTTTATTTATTTTATTAAAAATTTATTAACATGGATTTTTATATCATATTTCAAATGTCATGTTTAACAAATAAGTATTCAAAAAGAGAATCTCTATATACAATTACTGGCACATAAATTTTTAGAACATAATTAAAATCAAGCTGAGGGTTTGTGTGTCATAGATATATATATATATTAATATATGTAATAAAACATAAAAATGTTTTTTTTTTAAAAAAAGCCTAAAGCAAAGTGTGGCTCAAGTGTTTTGTCAAGCATGGTGCTTGAACTCCAAGCCTAGGTGCTGGCCCTGAGTGCTTTTGCTCAATGCTAGTGAACCATCACGTTAAGCTACAGCTCCACTACTAGTTTTCTGGTGCTTAGTTTGAAATTAGAGTCTCACAGACTTTCTTACCTAGGCTGGCTTTGAACCATGATCCTCAGATCTCAGCCTCCCAGGTAGCTAGGATTATAGGCAGAAGCCACCAACTTCCTGGCTTCCACATTCATTTTGGCTTTGAATGGAACCACAATGGAAATTGAGAATAAAAGACTTCCTCCATTGTCCCCTAACAGGTTTCACCTCACCCAGGTTCTCTTCCCTGTCCCTCCCTTGCCTTTTCTCTGTTTTTCTCTTCTCAGTCTTCTGGAAATGTATCCTGGCATTGGCTTTAGCACAGATGGAGGTCACTTTGGGGCAGAATTTCCACTCTTCCTTGCATTTCCCTGTGCCTAAAGCGTTAACCTGTTTGCAGTCAGGCAGATTTCCTCAATGAGCCACTTGTGCCTTCTGACAATGCAACTATTTACTAGGGAAGCCACTACCGTTGACATTTGTGTGGCTCAGCCCCACAGTTACTCACGCTGTCCTGTCACTGTTTCTCTTCAGTAACCAAGAAAAACAAAAGTACAAATAACTGCTTATTCAGAAAGAAATCTCAGATCGTTCCTTAAACCTGCTCCAAGGCAGCGGATACAGACTTTGAGTGATGTGGAAAATATGAGAGAGAAGCAGAGAGAGAGAGAGAGCGAGAGAGCGAGAGAGCGAGAGAGCGAGAGAGCGAGAGAGCGAGAGAGAGAGAGAGAGAGAGAGAGAGAGAGAGAGAGAGAGAGAGAGAGAGAGAGAGAGAGAGAGAGAGAGAGAGAGAGAGAGAGAGAGAGAGAGAGAGAGAGGGAGAGAGAGAGAGAGAGAATCCTTGGCTGTAATACAAAACCCTGAGCTGATGAGCAGTGATAGCCAAAGTAGAAATAGGAGCTCTACAAGAAAAGAACGTTTCTTTGTGACGATGGGTGGCAGCTCTGCTAGCTTCTTGGGGTAGAAGTGAGCAGGGGATCTCAGAAGTGAGACTCTTATCTCTGTGGTCATTGCCCTGATTTTAAGGGAGTACACATGGTTGGGTGTGCGTGCAGACCCCCCCCACACAGACCTTTGCCTGAAGGGCCGGTCCCTCAATTGTTGACTGATTGATTGAAAAAGACAAATGGAGCCGTCCCATCCCTGCCAAGTGTTTTCTTCTGTGTGGGCTCTCCCTGGGTGCCTGGAGTCTTGACGCCCTGTAGCTTCACCTGCTGTTTTGTTTATCCAAGACTGGCGTCCTTTAGCCGCCTCCACTCAGCCACCAAGCCATTGTCCTGAAGCGTGTAAACCCTTCTACCCCCATCTGCCCAGCCACCTGCCTCCTTGTCTTTAACTCTCACCCTGTGACCCCATCGATTCCAGGGAGCTCTCTAGAATTGTGCTCACAATTCCCCATTGCTGGCACGACACTCTCTCCCAACTTGCTCTGCAAATGACTGTATGTCACTCTTGTGATGGTCTATGGGTGGCAATGGGGGTGAGTGTGTGTGTGTGTGTGTGTGTGTGTGTGTGTGTATGTGTGTGTGTGTGTGCAGCATCCTGAGCTAGGCTGTGTTCATTATTAACTTTGTCCCATCCCATATCAGCAGTTCTGGTGATGCCCTCAACTGCAGAGTTCTCAGAGAGGGCTAAGCATGTATGCAACACTTGACTCACTTTGGTTTAGTTGGTTCCTATCTTAAAGCCATAGACAGGTAATTATTCTCTTCTGTGTACACTTGAGAAAGCCACGGCTCCAAGGTGAAGGAATTTGGTCAAGGTTAAATGGTTCCTTAATGATGGAAGCCAAATAGTTGGGTTGTAAGTCCAAACTCTTACTGTGACCCAAATAGCAAAGTAGGTCTTTATTATTTAATACTCTCACAGCCCAACCAAGCACACATTGTCTTATGTGGTAAATATGAGAGAACAAAAAATAACAGAAAAGTGAAGGGGAGGCCAAGAGCCAGTGGCTTATGCCTGTAATCCTAGCTATTCAGGAGGTTGAGATCTAAGGATTATAGTTCAACGCTAGCCTGGGCAGGAAAGTCTGTGAGACTCTTATCTCTAGCTAAACCAGCAAAAGGCTGAAAATGGAGATATGATTCAAGTGGTAGAGCGCCAATCTTAAGCAAAAATACCAAGAGACAGTCCTCAGGCTCTGAGCTCACACCGCAGTGCCTCGGGAAATAGGCAGTGCCAGATTCAGTCCATGGAAAGTCCTAGTTCTTCACATAGGCACGCTGTCTCAAGGTCAGGGGGCTTACTCAAGGTCACAGCTACCATGCATGCGGCTAAGTTAGGGAGCATGCGGCTAAGTTTCCATGTTCCAAAAGATTGTTCCTAAATTCTGTGGCAGTATCCAGAATTTATTTCTGGGCTTATTTGCTGAGTGTGGTGATTGATAACACAGAAATATATGGAGCCTGTCCATACGTTTACCTCTCATGAACTTCAGCTCCTTAGAGAGTAATATCATCTACCTGCTTGTGGATGAAATGATTTAGGACATAAAAAGTTCAGGCAGATTCTGGGCACTGACTATTTGGAAGTGCCTTTCAATTTCAATCCTCCGTGAGCTCAGGCCTCACTTTGGTGGTGAAGAAAACAGAAGTCGAGGCCAGCCAACAATCTGTCATTCCCATTCTGACGGGAATTAGCTCACGAGCATCTAGCCTAGCTGGCAGGAGGCTGAGGAGTCAGACTTTTTGCTTAGAGAGCTAAGGACAGGAAGATATATTTTTTGATTATGGCTTACTTCAGGAGCAGGCAGGCCTGGCTGGGTGCCCTTCAGGCTTTTGGAATAGCTCAAGGGCAGCATGAGATCCAGAAGATGGAGGGAGTGGGGCCCAGAAGTGGGTAAACCAGAGGGACATTTTCTTCACAAATGTACTGAAGGCTGGTCCTACCGAATCTCCTCAACCAAGATGGCTGGGGTCCGCTTTAGCCAGGAAAGACCAAGGAAAGAATGCCATAATTATCTTAGAATCTAAAAGATTCTATCTATGTATCTATGTATCTATCTATGTATCTATGTATGTATGTATGTATCTATCTATCTATCTATCTATCTATCTATCTATCTATCTATCTATGCATACACACGTGTGTGTGTGTGTGTGTGTGTGTGTGTGTGTGTGTGTGTGAAATCACTTAGAGGCAAAAGTCAAAAGTCTCTGGCCTCAGGCATCAATTCCTTCAGAGACCCATAAAAACTAAAGTGAAGTATCTTGCTCTAGTCATATAACTAAATAGAGTCAGTGTTTGGTCTAGGTCTCAAAACCTATGTTGTAATCACCATGTTTGATCAAATCAGCTTGCTTTGGCTTGCAAAGTATACACTTCATTTCTCCCAAGAAGGTTTTCCCATTCTCATTGCCAAAGGTTACCTATTTCAGTTTTTTTTCCAGCATTAATATATACTCTGACATGCACTATTTGACACTTCATTAAGCTAGTTTTCTTTAAATACCTAGCTGGTATCAAGTACTCTTCACCCTGCTAAAAACTTGGCAAGAGACAAAATATAAAGTTCTCATGTTTTTAAGAACAATTCTTTCAGAGGAGGAGGGAGAGTGGCACTGTAAGATAGACAATACAGGAAAGTATATAATAAATGCGAAAGGGGTATCCAGGCTCTGTGTGTGTGTGTGTGTGTGTGTGTGTGTGTGTGTGTGTACACAGTCATGTGTGCACGCTTGTACATGCATGCATGGATGCAGGGTTGTGGGGAAAGAGGGAGACAATACAATTTATTCAGATTGGCCATAGATGTTCTCACTTGAAAGACCAGCTTTTGCAAAGATCTAACTTTTGCAAAGACTCGCGAGATGTGAGGGATTGAGCCTCAGGCTATGCGGGGGTGGGGAAGAAACACCCTAATTCCTATATTACTGGGGAATTAGTCTTGGATGCTTGCTGGTAATTTTATTATTCCTCAGTCCTGTACTAAATTGTCAAGAGTGTATATTTCATCTTCTGCTTCCTTTGGGTATAATATAAATACCTTCTGCAGAATGTTATTTGTACCACAGGTTTTTAATAAATGCTTGTTGGGTATTCTGGTTAAAGTCATTTTCTTACTATTCCCTTTTTAGGCAAGAAATGAAGGAAAAAACTACAGTAGTTCTGTATTCAGTCCAATAGTCTAAATTACTTAGAATGTACAAACCAACATTGAGCTGTCCTATCCAACATTCTGGGTTAATACTCTATTGCCTTCCATAAACATTACATCTAAAAATATTTGCAGAAGTCTTGGCTTCTCTTAAATTCAAAACAGGAAACCCCTATAGTCTTGAAGCTATGTTTATTCACCTCCAAACCCCAGACTGGAATTCACTATTACTATCTTGCAATTACGATCTTTTTGGACAATGAGCTCTGACATTTTTTGAAAATGGTTTCCTGCCTATGCTAGAGACATCCTGTTTTTCTTAATAATATTCTGTGCTACCTAACTATTAAGGTGCCATGAATACATAGACATAGAACTGCTAATAGCCCATAACTCATTCTTTCATTTTTGCAAACAAAGAGATGCTTCGCAGATATTCTTTCCAATTTCCTTTTGTGCAGGAATCTCAGTTTTGCTATCCATGAATCTGTGACCTCCTCTGACTTTGGTGCTTTTCGTGGGGGCATGTAACAGGTGCTTACTTTATTTGCTCTGATTTTTGTGTCAAAGAGACAGGTTGGAAATGCAAAGGCATTTCCACCAGTGCTGAGGAGTCTAAGGGGTCCTGCGAATAGGGTATTGGAGAAAAGTGGACTGAAAATCGAGGTCAGAAGACAGCACCAGTGCTGAGAAAATGAGTTGACATGATTCTTATGAAACAGAGGCATAGCAATGTCTTACTAAAGCTGAAGGGACTAGAGAGCCCAGAAGTATAATTTTCTAAAGGATGACTGGATTCAGCCCTGAATGGGGAAGAAAAATTTAGCATAAGACACAGATCAGATGGTAGGTAGAACGATTTTTCCATGTGAAACAGGAAAAATCACTACTCTCACTGCTCTTGTACCTGTGGGTCATGTAATGTTTCTAAGAGCAGAGATGACAATAACATGAGTATCATTTGTTATTCATTGCTTTTTAAATCAATATTTAAATTTATAGTTCCTTCTATGATCAGTGTTTTCAAATACATTCTTTTTTGTCTGTGTGCTAGAACTGGGTCTTGCTTGGCTCTTTTTTCTCAAGGTGGTGCTCTACCACTCAAGTTGTGCCTCCGCTTTTTTTTTTTTTTTTGCTAATTGGAGGTAAGCATATCTTAGAACTTTCTGTCTGAGATGTCTTTGAATTGGGATTCTCCGAAGTCAGACTCCTGAGTAGCTAGGATCACAAGCGTGAGCTACTGACATACTATTCAGATACATTGTTGAATGTTTTATTCCCATCTGAAGAAATTAAAGACTTGCTTAGTCTTGTCATCTCAGGATGTCAGGTACAGTTAATAGGGACTATCCTTATCCTTTCTACAGTGTGCATAATAGCCTTGGGTATTATCTGGAGGAGAAGCCAGTCTGAAAAGGAGACCTTGGCTAAATTGGTTACCTTTCTGAACTATACTTCCTTTGATTATAATGCAGAGATGATAACATACAACTTAGATGATATTTGGAAACAAAAGTAGTAACAGCCACTGGATGAGGTAGCTCACACTTGTAATCCCAGCTACTCAGGAGGCTGAGATCTGAGGATAGTGGTTTAAAGCCAGCCTGGGCATTAAAGACACAGACTTTTATCTCCATTTAACCACTAGAAAACCAGAAGTGGCACTGTAACTCTAGGGGTAGGGTGGTAGCCCTGAGCTGAAGAGCTCAGAAACAACGTGCAGGTCCAGGGGTAGGGCAGTAGTTTTGAGCTGAAGAGCTTACATACAGCTCCCAGACCCAGAGTTCAAGCCTCAGGACTGAAAAAAATAAAAATAAAATAAATAATAACAGTCATATTATAATAGACTCTAAGCCCTCCTTTTAACTTTTTATGTGTATGTATGAAATGATTTATCCTAACAACAGTCCTATGCCATGACTACCATGATTTACAAATTAGAGAACTAAGCATGAGAAAATCCAGTCCTTTCTTTAGCTCATAGCCACAGATGGTGGATCTACCCTGGGAGAACACAGGCTCACCTGTCACTGTGAAATATCTCTCTAAGAATGGGGGTAAAGTATGTAGTAGGTGCTCAGTAAGGTTCTCGCTGTGGCTGTTGTGTGAGGATGAGATCATACTGGTTTTTGTACTGAAGCAAGTAATTTCACAGTTGTTCCCCTGAAATTCCTAAGCACATTCGGATGGGACGAATTCACCAAACAGAACTTCAAAAAAAAACCAAACAAAACATAAAAATAGTTGGATCAGCTACACACTGGTAACTCACACCTATAATTTCAGCTACTCAGGAGACTGAGATCTGAGGATAGTAGTTTGAAGCCAGCACTGGGCAGGAAAGTCCATAATACTCTTACTTCCAATTAACCACCAGAAAACTGGAAGTGAAGCTGTGGCTCCAAGTTGTGGAGCACTGGCCTTGAGCAAAAGAATTCAGAGACAGAGCCCAGGATCTGAGTTCAAGTTGGATCAAGTACATTCTTTTTGGTGGGTCATGGGGCTTGAACTCTAAGCCTGGACACTGTTTCTGAGCTCTCCAGCTCAAGGCTACCACACTATCCCCGAGCTATAGCCCCACTTTCCCTCAAGTACATCTTTTTAAAGTATCACATGTCTAAGATCTGCAACTGCTCATTCATGTCTAAAAATTTAAAAAACAACAACAAACCCAAGCTGGGTGCTGGTGGCTCACATCTATAGGAACCTGAGATTTAAAGATCACAGCTCCAAGCCAGCCTGCACACAAAAATCCACAAGACTCTTCTCAAATTAACCATCAAAAATAAAAAAAAGATGCCACTAGTGGTAAGGTACTAACCTTGAACAAAAAGAAGCTCAGGGGGCTGGGAGTTTGGCCTAAAGGTAGAGTGCTTGCCTAGCATGCACGAAGATCCAGGTTCAATTCCTTGGTACCACAATACATAGAAAAAGCCAGAAGCGTTGCTGTGACTCAAGTAGTAGAGCTCTAGCCTTGAAACCAAAGACAGTGCTCAGGCCCTGAGCTCAAGTCCAGGACTCGGCGGGGCGGGGCGGGGGGGGGGGGGAGGGGGAGGGGGAAGGAGGGGGAAAAGAAGCTTAGTGACAGTGCCCAACCCCTGAGTTCAGTCCTAGGACCAGCATAAAACAAAAACCAAATAAACAAGCAAATAAAAAAAAAACCCTCAAATCTAGTTTGTTAAATGAAAATAGCACTTTAAGCGAATTGTTTGGCTATAGTTTAGCTCTATGTAAAATAATCAACTAGTTGGCTTCTTGATGCTCTTTCCTCTCTCCCACAGTTTTATGGCTCTTTTGGGCATAAGACTGAGTAAACGAAATATGGAACACGTTCCTTCAATCAATAAATGGCCTTTGAAAACAGGTCACATCATAGATACTCCATTTCTTCATTTTTATGTTACGAATCCATCACTTTGGCTGATGATTACAGAGACTGCTGACATGTTTCCTGGATGGATGGTGCCAGGAAGCCTGAGGGAGAGTTCCTGCCTATCTCTGGGCAACGTCCTAAGTATGGCAGTCAAGGGAAGCATTTTCTCAGGGTATCCAGCTACATCAGTGGTGATATTTTATCACAGTTTGTTGCAACATACTAGAATTCAAAGCCAGGCTTTTATTTTTAGTTTTGTGCACACACACATGTGCATGTATGCCAGTCCTCTATCACTTGAGCTATAGCTTTACTTCTGTGTGTGTGTGTGTGTGTGTGTGTGTGTGTGTGTGTGTGTGTGTGTGTATGTGTGATTAATTGGAGATCAGAATCTCTTCCTGGACTGGTTTCAAACATGATCCTCAGATCTCAGCCTCTTAAGTAGCTAGGATTACAAGCATGAGCCACACCGCCTGGATATCTAATACTCTTCCACTTGAACCACAGCGCTTCTTCCGTCTTTTTTTTTTTTTTATGGGTGGTTGATTGAAGATAAGAGTAGCATGGACTTTTCTGCTTGGACTGGCTTCAATCTGGGATCCTCAGATCTTAGCCTCCTCTGTAGTTAGGCTTACAAGCATAGGCCACTGGTCTCTGATATATACTTTTTATTTTTAAAAATGATAAATGTATATTTTGTGAATCACTTTGATGAATCATTCTGAGAAGAGCATACAATGACTATTTGGAGGGGAGGAAGGGAAAGTAAAACTGAATGGAAATTATTATTATTATTTTGCCAGTCCTGGGGCTTGAACTCAGGCCCTGGGCACTGTCCTTGGGCTTTCTCAAGACTAGAGCTCTACCACTTGAGCCACAGCAGCACTTCTAGCTTTTTCTGTGTATTTGGTACCAAGGAATCAAAACCTGGTACCTGAACATGCTAGGACAGCACTCTACCACTAGGCTAAACTCTCGGCCCCAGAACTTATTTTTAAGGAAATAAAAATATTCCCTTGGTTCCATCTAAAATAAAAGGCATTTAATGGAGTAAAAAAATTATGTCATGGATCAGTGAGTGCTGGAGGCTTATGGTTATAACCACAATCTCACGAATGGGGTTTTCTAGTTCAAACCTTGGCTCCATCATCTTACTTGCTATGTGTAACACGTATATGTTCTAATCTCCTCAGGCCTACTTCCTCTTGTATAAAAAGGGGTCAAGGATCAACATAGCTCTTATCGCATAAGTTTTTTTGTTTTTGTTTTTTTACAGTTCAAGACATTTGTTATTATTCCGGGTACAGTTGTGTGTGTGTGTGTGTGTGTGTGTGTGTGTGTGAAATGCACATTTCCCTGAATTATATACTTAGTTCTATAAGTCAGCTAGTCAATCTGGTTGTTTCCAACTTTTTTTTTTTCTTGCCAGTCCTGGGCTTGAGCTCAGGGCCTGAGCACTGTCCTTGGACTTTCTCAAGGCTAGCACTCTACCACTTGAGCCTCAGCACCACTTTCGGCTTTTTGCTATGTATGTGGGGTTCCAAGGAATTGAACCCGGGTCTTCATGCATGCTAGGCAAGCACTCTACCACTAGGCTAAACTCCCGGCCCATGTTTCCAACTTTTGACTCTAGTAAATGGTGCTGCATGAAGATCTTTCCATCCATTTGATAAGAGGTAGAAACACATTGTTACCCAACATGGGGTCCCCACAACCAGATCATCTACTTCCAAGCCAGTTCCACAGATGCTCTTCCAAATCCATCCTTTACTCAAGAGGGAAATTGAGGCTCAGAGGACACAATTAAGAAGTGCCATGAGTGGGATCTGAACCTATGTCCAATTACATACTGTGACCTTCCTTCTAACTTTGTTCTGCCTTCTCGTACATAAAGTAAGAATGGAAGAGGCAAAGGGGTATGTAGTTTACACTGGAAGAGCCTGGGGAAGGGGAGGGGTAAGGTGCAATTTCTCCAAACAGCCAAGTTCAGAGCTGCTCTGGTAAGGATATGTTGAGATGAGAAGAGATACTCAAATGGAGGCCAGCTATGGAAATCCTCACCTAGTTCTGAACCGTGCCAGGCTGAAGCATGTGACTCACTCAGGATGCATCTCTTCCATGTACCCCCTTCCTCAACTCTCCAAATAAGATGATTGGTCTACCATTGATACCCAGAGAATTTTCCACCACATTCCATTTCTTTTAGGCTCTCTGCCAGTGCTCCACCTGGCTGTCTAACTTGGTTGAATTCCTCTGGAGGGATCCCCTGGGTATATGCTGATTTGCTTGGCCTCAGCCCTGGGTACTTTTTAGAAAAACAAAGCCAAGAAGCGCTTTAATGCAGATTCTGTTTGTGGAGATGGGAGGGGGGAAAGTCAGGTGGAAAAAAGGAGCCATTCAGATGTTGTATTCCAAATCTAAAGGTAGCTGGAAGTTCTGCAACAACTTCAGCTGGACCATGGTCTGGACATGAATGAAAGGAAAGACGCTGCTCCCAGCTACTCATTTAAACTACTTTTATTTATTTTTATTTTTATTTTTTTTGTGGGCCATGGGGCTTGAACTTAGCCTGGGCATTGTGCCTGAGCTTGTCAGTTCAAGGCTACCATTCTACCCTTGAGCCAAACCCTACTTTCCATTTTCTAGAGGTTAATTGGAGATAAGAGTCTCAGGTCTTTTTGTGCCCGGGCTGGCTTTGAACCTTGATCCTCAGATCTCAGCCTCCTGAGTAGCTAGGATTATAGGCATGAGTCACTGCGCCTTGCTTTATTTAAACTATTTAGAAACCCAGAAAAAGGGAAACCACTATTTGCTCATTGTTTTCACGCCTTGCTGTTCAAATCACTCTGTAGGACAGTCTCTTGCTTTCTTCTATCCAATTTTATTTTACATTTGGAGTTTTACCTACAATTAAGAATTGATTAGTAGCTACGAGCTGGTGGCTCATGCCTATCATTCTAGCCAGGTAGGAGGCTAAGATCTAAGGATGGTGGTTCAAATCAGCCTGCTTAGAAAAGTCCATGAGCCTTTCCAATTATCTCTAATTAAACAGCAAAAAGCCACAAACGTGAGCTGGGAGTTTGGCCTAGGGGTGGAGTGCTTGCCTAGCATGCACAAAGACCCGGGTTTGATTCCTCGGTATCACATACATAGAAAAGGTGGAAATGGTGCTGTGTCTCAGGTGGTAGAGCTCTAGCCTTAAGAAAGCCCAAGGACAGTGCTCAGGCCCTGAATTTAAGCTCGAGGACTGGAAAAAAAAAAAAAAAGGCCAGAAATGGAGGTGTGGCTCAAGTGATAGAATGAAAAAGGCTTAAATGAAAACACTAAGGAATAGCACTCAGGTCCTGTATTCAAGAGCAGATAGATAGATAGATACATGTGACGGGTAAAATGTTGTATTCTTGGGTATTTTCTTCTTTTGCTTTCCAAAAAGAATGATTCTAGAGTCTGGCAAACAAGATGTAAATCAGAAAATATAGGCTCAAACTGAGAACCTTGCAAAATGTGGAACAAAATACCAATTGGATGGGGAACTGAAAGGCTTATTAAATTATGGAAATCGGAACAAAACAACACTATGAATGGCAAATGCTAGTGGCAATACAATCTTGAAGGGCAGCTCACTAAAATTCCTATGCAGGCAGATGGTTTGTGTGTCTGTATGTGAGTGTATGAATGTGTGTGTGCGTACACATGTGTGTGTGTGCAAATGCATGCTTGGGAGTCTATTTTAAAAGGAATAAAATCCAAACAGAAAGAGACAGTATCCAAAGCGGCAACTGGAGAAAATGGCAAAAATGAGGAACAGTGGATTAAGTAGCCAAGTCCAATGTCTGCTGCTGAAATCACGACCAGATTGCATCTGAAAGCATAGAAAGTCCAGCAAATAAACCCCAGCAGATTCCCTTCCCTGACCTACCTGCAGGACTATGTCCAGAACTCCTTGCAGATGAAAACTGAAATGACCGAGGATGATCGGGTTAGCCCACTGACTCAATGTCTTCTCTGTAGCTTACAGGGTCAAGAAATCCCTGAGCTGTCCCCAGAAGGGCCTTAGCCCAATGGCTTATTCATCCCAGAGGGAGTGACTCATGGTCAAGATCTGGCCACCGGGCCTGGACACAAGTAGCAGGCAGGAAGCCTGGGATCAGGGATCTTAGGGAGTGAAGAACATAAAGCCAGCTGGAGAAGGACAAGGCCAGCAAATAAGATGTGAGCTAGTGTGCTGACATGTGTCGTGTGTGGGGAAGAATCAGATGCTCTGACCACAGCTCACAGTACATGGATTTCCACATCATGAGCTGCAGGACTGCATGACCTGACATGTACTCCTCCTGTATCTGGACCTGCGTCTCCTGGGCTTCCCCAGGCAGTGGCTATGCACTCAGCCCACATGAAAAAAAGAAATATAATCATGTTCAGACAGTGCATGCTCTACTTAGGGCAGTCTAAGACCCCTTTCTTGGGCCACTAATAATCCTAGTATATGTAATGCTAGTATTTATGGTCCCTTATGATACACCAAGCTCATTATTTGTGTTTGCTTATGGACTCTCCTAAGAGTAGCCATTATTATGACCCATTTATTATATGCATAGGCATGGGGCAGCATGTAGCCAAGTTACCTTAGTCTAGCCAGGCAGAGCAAATTCTGGTCCCAGAACAGGTGCACGCGCACGCACGTGTGTGTGTGTGTGTGTGTGTGTGTGTGTGTGTGTGTGTGTGTGTATGCTGGTACTGGGGCTTGAACTCAGGGACTGAACTCTGTCCCTTAGGGTTTTTTTTTTCCAGGTCCTGGGGCCTACACTCAGGGCCTGGACCTTGTCCCCTGAGCTTCTTTTGGCTCAAGACTAGTGCTCTACCATTTGAGTCACAGCCCCACTTCTGGCTTTTTCTGAGTGTATTATTGGAGATAAGAGTCTCACAGACCTTCTTGCTTGGGTTAACTTCAAACCACAATCCTCAGATCTCAGCCTCCTGAGTAATTTAGGATTACAGGAATAAGCCACCAGTGAGTGCCCAGCTCCTCAGCTTTTTCACTCAAGGCTAACACTCTCCTGTTTGAGTCATACTTCTGGCCTTTTGGTAATTAGCTGGAGATAAGAGTCTCAAGAACTTTCCTGCCTGGGACAGCATTAAACTGTCATCCTCAGATTTCAGCCTAGGATTCTAGGCATGAGCCACCCGTCCTCAAGGAGGTACTTAACTACTTAAGGACTGGTGTCCCCAACTCCAGTTCTTTGCAGTGACAAAAGACACAGGAAAGGATTCAAACCAAATGCTATACTTGCCAATCTCTTGGCATCTAACCATCTGATAGCTAGAATAAGAGGGTTTTTATTCCCCTGATGTTGCTGGGCTCTGTCTTAATGACCAGTGCAGGTGGTCCAAGAGCCACTTCCAAGGCCTTCCTTGTGTCTGGTGAGGATGGGGACTTCATGGACCCCACGACTCTGCCCCCTTGAACGAGTGTTATTTGGAATGGTGACCTAGGCCCTGCTGGATTGTGGGGTACCTTCTTCATCACTGGGGCTCATCATCAAGTAAACATTAAGTACTGTGAACTCACTTTGAACTAGTTGGAAGTCGTTTGAACTCATTTTCTCATTAAACCAGTTCGACTGCATGTATCCTAATTCTGAGAAAACTGGGTGGCAATGACTTGTCTCCATGGCAACCCTCACTTAAACAGAATATGAAATGAACCAGACCACTCTGTGCCTGACACTCTAGATAAATAAGTTAACCACAGACAGAAGCAGGGTAGCACTTGTGCGTGTGTGTGTGTGTGTGTGTGTGTGTGTGTGTGTGTGTGTGTGGCTATTTTAAGAATAACATGCCTGTAGGTTATATGGACCACCACAGAACCATTTAGAACCTCTGTTTTCCTATTTCAGAACTAAAGAAGTATGACTATTTCCTTTAAGTAACCCCCAGTTTTCATGGGATTATTTGTATATTTTTTTTCTTTTTGCCTTGATTATGTTATGGCTCTTGAATATAAGCTACTTATATTTTACTGTGTCTCTGAATTAAAAAATATTTCTTTTTATTAAGTCATTGTACCAAAGGAGGTTAAATTTACCTTTTAATTTAAAAAATGAAACTGACTTTGGTGTTTAAGGTAGTTTTAGAGTTACAGAAACAAGTCCCTTTCCCCAAATTTTCCATTGATACCTATTTATCACAACTAATACCAATATGTTTTATGAACTAATACCGACACATCATTATGAGTAATTCTGATACATTATTATGAACTCCAATCCATCACTTACAAGCTTGAAGATTTCCCTTGGACTTATAGGGAAAGTCAGCAATTCCGGCCCAGAGCATCAACGTGCTCTGCTCACCGATCCATTTCAGCTCTGGACTGAGCGGTGCACTTCCATGGCTCCACTTGTCTGTGCCCTCCTCAGTGTCAGAAGTGGGTCTTACTGATTTATGCCACCTCAATGTTGGGCCTCAAAGTATAACCCATATAAAGTCAGCAAGCCCTGTAGTCCTAATCTGCTGAGTGCTTCCTCAGAAAAGCAAAACCATTATCTAAAATTAGCTCAAGTGCACTGCTCAATGTCTTGAGGAAACACAAGAGGTGTCTTGCACAAAGCCTCAGGGATAAAACTTTTTTACATCTCTGTCATTAGCCTCCATAGAGATGGCAGATTTATAACATGCATTGGGTCGTTTATGGGCTTGTATATGCTTGTTTGTTTAGCAAACAGGCCAGGCATGGTAACTTACCTCTGTAATCCTAACTACTTGGGAGGTGGAGATCAATATGATTCAAGTTTGAGGCCAGCTCAGGCAAAAAGTTGGCAAGACTTGTCTCAGTGGAAAAAAAGCTGTAGGTGGTGGTGTGTGCCTGTTGTCTCAACTACATGGGCATAAAGTAAGAGGCTCATGGTGTAAGCTAGTCTAGGCAAACAAAACAAAACAAAAAACAAAGACTACCTAAAAAATAACTGGAGCAAAAAGGGGATGGGGGTATAAGTCTCAGGTGGTAGAGTGCCTATCTAATAATTGTAAGGTCCTGAGTTCAAACCCTGGTATACATTTTTTTTTTTTTGTAAAAGCATGGCTCACTTCTGTAATCCTAGGTACTTAGGAGATAGAGATCTGAGAAGCACAGTTCAAAGCCAGCCTGAGTCGGAAAGCCAGCCTACATAGGAAAGTCCATGAGACTCTTATCTTCAATTAAGCGCCAGAAACAGTAAGTGATACTTTGAATGCTAGCCTTGAGCAAAAGAGCTCTGGGATAGCACCCAGGCCAGGAGTTCAAGGCCCACAACTGACCCCCCCCCAAAAAAAAAAAACACAAAAAGCAAAGAGCAAACATTCATTGAGAGCTCACTAGATTCTTTTTTTTTCTTTTAACTTCACTCTTCAGTATCTAGGATTACAGGCATGAACTACCATACCTAGCTTTTTCAAATCTCAGAATTCTCTGCAGACCGCTGGGCCATGGATCTTGCTGTCCCTTTATTCCTAAGCCTGTGCTGGTCTTTGTTTTGAAAATGGCTTAGGCTTCTTACTCTCTTTAGTTTTTCTCCTGGCCCAATAACAAGATCACTCCTTTAATCAAAGCCCTGGAATGTAACATAGCAAACTAGAATCCTTCCCTCTTAGAATTTAAGAGGAAAAGGAGGAGGAAGAGGAAGGAAGATGATGAGTATCAGCACATTTGTGCTGTAGTTACCGGTTCGTGAGTATATATACAAATAGAAATAAGATTTGGGGTAAACATGGTCTCTGTTCCAAATGAATGATGCAATTGATAGATGCTATAAGATTAAGGGCCAAAATATGTGATTGAGCCCCTGTGAATTTCCTTGGGATACAACCACTGTGTCACAGAGAAACAAATACTAGACTCGAGGCCCAAGGATATGTGGGTCCTGACTTTGTCCCTTAGCACTGCATGGGTCATCTGGAACAAGCACCTTCACCTAACCCTTCTACCCTCTGGGTCCTCTTCTCTAAAGTTGGAGATGACTACCACAGCCAGGCTCCGTGGAGTGTGCCCTCTCTAAGGACACAGTGGAGGGCTGGGCCTGCTGAGCTCAGGGATAGAGATTTCAATAGGAACCCTGTTCTCACTTTTTATATATGGGACTCAGGAAAGAGCAAAAGATATTGTGATCACTTCTAAGACCAGTATTCCACTAGGTCCTCTAGAACTGGCTAGGGGGGTATGTGTGTGTGTGTGCACATGCCAGAACTGAAGTTTGGGTTCAGGCTCTCATTTCGATTTTTCACTTTTTTTTTTGCTAGGTAGTTGGAGATAAGACTTTCAGATTTTTCTGTCCAGGCTGGCTTTGAACTTGAGATCCTCAGATCTTAGCTTCTTGATGAAGGTTTGTTTTTTGTTTGTTAGCATATCCCACATGCTTACAACACCTGGATTATTGGAAGAGCTCAACCAATACTTGCTTTAAAGAAAATCATATTGCAATTTCAAATATATTTCACTGACAGGAAACCTAAATCTCAGATGCTAAAGAGGACAACTGTTGAGATAGGCTGTATAGTAGTTAACTAGGCAGAATCTATCCAAATTCAAAATGACCACCTACATCTTTGTGGGTGGAATATAAATTCCTACCCTTCAGGTAGTTAATTAAGGATTATTGTAACTCATTTGCATATAACATAGGTCTGTACATTATAACAGTATCTATCTATCTATCTATCTATCTATCTATCTATCTATCTATCTATCCGTCTATCCATCTATATATATATGTACCTATGTATGTATGTATATATGTGTATATGTATGTATGTCGGTATGTATGTATGTATGTATGTATGTATCTATCTATCTATCTATTTATCTATTTATCTATCTATTATGTCAACACTGGGGGCTTAAATTCAGGGCCTAGGCATAATTCTTTAGCTTTTTTTGCTCAGTGTTGGTACTCTACCACTTCATACAAGGTTGGCATTCTGGCACTTTAGCCATACCTCCACTTCCAGTTTTTTGTTGGTTAATTAGAGATAAGTCTCACAGGTAACTGTCATTTATTGAGAGTGCACAGTATAAACCAATGTCTCTGAGCACGAACTCTAAACCAAATGCTCAGATTTGAGTGCCTAGCTCTGTCAAATGGCAGCATGTGCAATCTCCATTGAGTTATTTTACCTCTCTGCTTCTCTGTCTGTAGGCTGTGTATGCAAGCTATGAATCCCTCAGTAGTAAGGAATTCCTGGGCAAAAAGGCTCAGGGTGCTCTGTAAAGATTATGTGCACACTCACTCCTTAACCATTGCGATTTCATGTGCTCATCTCAGCCCTTTCTGTTATAGCTGAAGCTTGGACATATTAAACGGTGGAGTCAGCTGCAGAAATAGGACTTGCACTCTGGCCAGCCAGTGCATTACATCTCCCTCCCCAGGGACAGCAGGCAGAATCAAGACATTCTCCTTCACTGACAGTGTTTTTCCAAGAAAACACAAGCAGCAGCAGCATTGAATAATGTTGTGCTGTAGTTTGCATAGGGAATGCCTCCCAGAGGCCCTTGGGACCAAGGCTTAGCTGTTGTCCCATGGGACTGCGGGGCATGGGCGGAACCTTGGTGAAGGGGTGCCCGGTGCAAGGAGGTTGGATCACGAAGGTACGCCCTTTAGGAGGACATTGTGATCCAGGGTCCTTCTTCCTCGTCTGGGTTTTGGCTGTGATGAGGCAAGCAGTTTCCTTAACTGTGTGCTGAATAATAATAATTCAGACGTGCTTCTGCCCTGTCTGACCTCAAACCTGCTGCCTTCCTTAACTTTCTTTTGCTGTATTATTCTGACTTTTCTAAATTTACTCGCTCGAAACACTATCACTTTCATGTGTGAAAAATGCCTAAAGTTCTACAGGGCACAGGTAGGCTGTCAGCCAGTCCATATCTCTCAAGTGGAGGGCAGGAATGGAGAACTGAGAGGAGGCTCTTGGGACCTCCACCCTCAGTCTGTGTGGAGCTGCCTGGGGACTCTGGGGACAAGAGCTGTTGAGAAGAGGCAGGGCCATCAATTCTCATCCCTCAGGCCTGTTTCTCATTAGAGCACTGGCTCCATGTGGCCCTCCCGGCCCCATCCCTACACACACACTGTTTCAGGCTCTGAGCACTCCCAGCCTACCCACAGTTTATTTTCTTTCCTCCGTGAGCATCAATCAAGAGTTGGTTAGTGAGTGCCTGCTGTATACAAAGTCCAGGCTGAGAGTCACAGCAGCAGGAGGTGGGAGGGCCTAGAGAGCAAAAGGAAAAGCCTGGCCCTTAGGGATTTGCACTCAGAGCACAGCCAGTCCTGGTGACTGTCATACTGATAACCCAAGGACTCAGTGGGCTCCAGACTTGTAGCCTTGCCAGGGGCTGTACCCTCGTGTGCCCAGCTCTAGGGAGGTGTGAGCAGGGGATGTGCATTTTTGTCTCTAGAGCTCACCGCGGTGCTGCACCGGGGAGTTTCCTCAGGCAACCACAGGTCGAGGGCGGACTTTCACTTCTGTTGCTTGTCATCTGCTCAGTTCTCTCTGGGTTACATCATTCAGAATCTGTCTGTGGTTACTTCCCCACCAGCAACAGGGAGCCGTGTCTGCTCTGCACGTCGCTCAGATGACAGCTGGGCAGGCATGGGCGCATGGAGTCTCCTGACCCAAGTCTGCCTTTGCACAAAGACAGAACTGGGTCCCAGCCAGCATAAAGAATCGGAAGTGAGCCTGCTGCTGATGACCGACACCTATGATCCTGGCTAGCTCTGCAGAAGGCTGAGATTGGAGGATTACAGTTTAAAGCCATCTTTAACAGAAAACTGTGAGACTCATCTCCTGTTAACCAGCCCAAAGCCAGAAGCAGAGATGTGGCTCAAGTGGTAGAGTGCCAGTACTAAGTGAAAAAGCTAGGGGAAAGCACGCCATGTCCCACTACTAGAACAAAACAAAACAAAAATCTGAAGTAAAATCCAAGATGCCTGTGGCTCACGCCTATAATCCTACCAACTCAGATGAAGAATTCAGTATAAAGCCAGCCCAGGCTGTGAAACTCTTATCTCAAATTAAGCACACTCACCACATTAAAGCTGGAAGTGAAGTTGTGACTCAAGAGGTAGAGTGGTAGGTAGCCTTGAGAAAAAAAAAACAAAACACCAAAAAACCTCAAGGATAGCTCCTAGGCTCTGAGTTCAAGTCCTAGGACTAGCACTAAATAAATAAATAAATAAGAGTGTGACTTGAGTCTTCCCTGTTCCCTGAATTTCAGTAAGGCAGCAATACCCTTTTTCCAAGCCTTTCAGCACAGAAATTCCACTAGGAATTCACCAAATACATCTATGAATCCAACACTTTGAAGATCACAGGAAAGAAAAGAAAAGATCTATCAACCTGGGCTTGATCAACCCAGAGGCAAACAGAATCAACCCATGACACGGTGAGGGCTGTGGAGACCCAGGTCTAACCTTGAACTCAGCATTAACCATAGAGCAAACTGGCTCTTGGAGGCCAGGGGTGGGGAGGGAGATTAAGATTCCTTCCTCATAGTGGAAGGAATTGGGTGAAAATATCAAATTCTTGGTTTGCATTTTGTTGGCTTTTTCCAACTGGGCAAATTTTCCACTTGAAGTTTCTCAGTGAATGCCAGGGAGGAAGGATGTTGGAGTCTGGAGACCCGCTACATGGTTCTGGGCTGAGGGAGAAGGCCGAGCCTTGACTCCGTGGGCAGTTCCTTTCCACAGCTGTCTGGGCATTCAGATTCCTAGAGACGGCAATTCTGGGGTCGGTTTGCATCCTCCTAATGCTGGCAGAAGTAGTTCAGGCCATAAAATTACCAGAATGAAAATACTTAAACCAACCACATCTCCACATATTCCATGCAGAAGCCATTAAAACGTCCAAATTGCACCAGGATTGCTTTTCAAGGCCACAAAGAACACGCAGCTGAATGGAAAAGGAAGGGATGTTTGCAGAATGAGTTCAGCCCCCAGCAGGATAAGCTTTCATCAATCTTCCTAAAAAAGGAACTTTGCAAAATAATTTTTAAAGGTTGACTCTGCTTTGCAATGGTTTTAGCCTGGTCTTTACATAGTGCTTTCCTCAAAGTGACTAACCAAACCTCTGGCTGAGAGTGACAAGGACTGGTAAAACTCAGTGGTTTGATCTACCCATTTTATTTCAAAATGTCTCTGTGGTCTCAACTAGGTCAAACTATCACCATACTTTGCCTGGCTTCTCAGTGAGCCTCTTACCTGGCCTGCCTACTCCTGGTTTTCCTTGCTCACTTCCATGCTCCATAAAGCACACAGTGTATTGTTCTCAAATGCACCTGTGGTCATGACCGTTCCCTGATTCATATCCTCTAATGGTTCCCTACCATCTCCAACTCCAAGCTGCTTCCTGGAGTTTGGGGTCTTCCATAACCTGGCTTCACCTAAACTCTGGATCCAGCCTGTTGTATTTCTAATTTGGTTTCTCTGTCCTAGCATGCACTGGGCGCTCTCTTCAAGTTTCCCACATGGCTAGCAACATGGCCTGCGTGTTGGGCCCTATCATTGCTCACTCTGCTAATTCACATTTGCGCTTTGGGTCTTACTTACTATCTCATGAGACCAGGGGTGCATCTTCCATGCATGCATTCCTTAGAGTAGGTTGAGTGTGGCCCCCAAAAGATATATCCATCCAGTACCTGTGACTGTGGCCTTGTTTGGAAAAAAGGTGTTTGCAGATAGAATTAACTTAAAGATCTCCAGAGAAGGCCATCTTAAGCCAGCATTCCCCATTTATTTCATTTTTAAATTTTTATTCTATTTTTATGTTATGCTGTTATTTGTTATTTTTAAATTAAACAGTTTTATTTTGTTTTTAGTGATGAACCGAAGGCTTGAACTCAGGGCCTAGAACATTAACCCTAATGCTCTACCACTTGAGTCACACACCTCCACTTCTGGCTTTTTGGTGGTTACTTGAAGCTGAGTTTCATGAACTCAAACCGGGCTTCAAATCATCCTCAGATCTTATCCTCCTGAGGAGCGAGGAGTACGGGTGTGAGTTACTAGTGCTCAGCTATTTTTATTTTTTTTCCTATTTTTAAGCTTTAATTCTATTTTATTTTTTGAGATGGGGGGGTCTCACTATGTAGCCTAGGCTGGAAGTGAACTCTTGAGCCTCCTATGTCAGCTTCCTGAGTAGCTGGTATAGCATACACCATCTTGTATGACTTTGCATCCTTTTATGAGAAAAGCAGGAGATTTGAGACACTGAGACCAAAAAACTATACAAAGAGGCACCTGAGATTAGAGTACTACAGCCAGTAGGGAAAAAAAGCACAGGGACCTACTAGGAGCTAGAAGAGGCTAGGAGTCACATCTCCCAGGTGGCCTTGGGGGCAAGGGTGGGTAGCCCTGTTGATACCTGCTCTCAGAATTCTGACCTCCAGAAGTCTGACAGAATATCTTTGGTTCTTCTAAGCCATTTAATTGGGGACAATTTATTTCAGCAGCCTGGAATTAAAAGTAGTGTTGTACCCTTTACACTCACATGCTACCGACACAGAGGAAGTGATCCCAAACAATTTCCTGACAGTACCAAGTCAAAGAGATTGGCAAGGGGGCGAGAGACACAGGCAAGAATGGAAATGGGAAGATGAGTGAAGAGATGCTAAAGGTTAACAGCTTTCAGAGGTATTTTCAGTTTGTATGGAGATCTCTCTGCTCTTAGATGGAGGAGCCCTGGAGTATAGATAGAATTCATAACAACCTTAGTTCATTTTCCGTGGCTATGACAGATTAGAGAGTCTAGGTGATTTGGAAAGATCTGAAGTTCCATTTGGTTCAGGGTCCTGAAGGATGTGAAGTATAAGAACATGGGTCTGGTTTCTGCTTGGCACCTTACTAAATTGGTCAGTCACAGCAAGTTTGCTAGTTTTAGTCTCTTTCCCTCTTGTGAGGTTGCTAACACCATTACTGGGCTTCACCCAATCCCAGTTCTACTCACTCCCCCATAGCCTCACTGCAAAACACCATTGACATGGTTTGAAGATTAACTTTCCAATACATGAGTGTTGGGGAAACATGCAAACCATAGCAGTGCCCTTGCTTTCAGGACATTCTGTGTCTTTCCTAGGATCTCAGGATGTCTTGAGAAACCTCAGAAATGTTCTCACAGCAAAATGAACTTCAATGATCATATATTTGAAAACATATGTCACTCATTTAGCAAATATACTCCAGTAAGAATAAAATGCCTTCAAACATTACATGAGCTGCACAGATTTGATTTACTCCAGGAAACCTGTGCTTTTCCAATCTTTGCATTTGGGGAAATGATACTGCCATTGACTCAGTCGCATATAGGCCCAGTATCTGAGAGGGTCTTTAGCTTCATTTTTGTCACCACCCCACCAGCACACTCTGTCGATTCTATACTCAGAGTATGCTTTCAAGATGGTCACTTTGCCGGGTACTGGTGGCACATGCCTGTAATCCTAGCTACTCAGGAGGCTGGTATCTGAGGATTGTGGTTCAAAGCCAGCCTGGTATGAAAAATCTGTAAGACTTTTATCTCCAATTAGCCACCAGAAATCCGGTAAATGGCACTGTGGCTCAAGAGGTAGAGTGTTAGCCTTGAGCTGAAGAGCTCAGGGACAGAGCCCAAGCCCCATTACCACCACCAAAAACAACAAAAAGATGGTCACTTCCCTCCCTTTCCACGCTCCACCCAAGTGCAAGCTACCATCATCCCTAGAGACAACTGGCCTCCCTCGAGGATCCATGGCTGTCTGTCTCACAATCTAGTCTTTGCCTCACAGCCTGAGTCATCTCTCCACAAATATGTCTTGTCCCAACAACTCCCTATTTGGGAGCCTTCAATACATTTTCATTTCCCTTAAACTCATTAGTGGGGCTGGTGGTTCATGCTCAAGATCAATTCCCAGTACTACAAAACCAAGCCAAATATATCCCCCAATATCCTTCCCCCAAGAAAAGGTTCTCAATGTACTATGTCATTTCTCTTCTCTTTTTTTTCCTTTATGGTTAATGTCATGTTGTTATTTTATCTGACTTTGCTAGCTAGTATATTGTATATACATTTATTTGTTTATTTGAAATAGGGAAGGGAAGGGGGGAAAACAAGATGATAGGGAGGATGTGAGGGGGTGAAACAGGGACAAAACCATGAGAATGGTTATCAATGCGAGAAGTAATGTACCTACTACCTGATTAATGTAACTGTAACACCTCTATACATTACCCTGACAATAAAATTAAAAAAAAAAAGAAAAACCTCATGAACATGGCTTCCCAGGCCATAATAAGTTGAAGCCCTGTCTATCTTTCTAGTTTAGAAGCACTTCTATGACCAATGCACTCCTTATCCTCATGTTTTTCTCCTAATGATCTATCTCATTGTTATCTCAGGACAATTGCATATTATATTTCATATCATACATATTATCTAATATGATATATAACAGTATAATGTGCTATTGTCTATATTATTTGTTATATTTATATTATATAGTATAGTATACCATACCATTTATTATACCATATCATATATAATATAGTAGTATAATAGTATACATCATATATTATATAATATTCTATATAGGATATATAAGGGCTTCTTTTATAGAGGCCTTACCTGACTACCCTATGTGGGATTAGGGCTTGAACTCAGGGTCTTACATTCTTGCTTGGCTTTTTTTGTTGTTGCTGTTGTTGAACTCGACCTGGGCGCTGTCCCTGAGCTCTTCAGCTCAAGGCTACCACCCTACCCTTGAGACAAGCCCCACTTCCTGTTTTCTAGAGGTTAATTGGAGATAAGAGTCTCAGGTCCTTTTGTGCCAGGGCTGGCTTTGAAACTTGATCCTCAGATCTCTGCCTCCTGAGTAGCTAGGATTACAGGCGTGAGCCACAACATCCAGCTTGCTTGGCTTTTTTCCTCCAATCTGGAGTGCTACCATCCACTTCTAGCCTTTTTCTGGTTAATTGGGGATAACAGTCTTTAGAAGAGGCAGGCACCAGTGGCTCACACCTGTCATCCTAGCTACTCAGGAGGCTGAGGCTCATGGTTCAAAGCCAGCCCAGGCACTAAAGTCCCTGAGACTCGTATCTCCAATTAACCACTAGGAAACAGAAGTGGAGCTGTGGCTCAAGGGGGTAGGACAGTAGCCTTGAGCTGAAGAGCTCAGGGATAGTGCCCAGACCCAGAGTTCAAGACCCACAACTGACCAAAAAAAAAAAAAAATCAGAAGCGGCACTGTATCTCAAAGTGGTAGAGTGCTAACTGTGAGCAAAAGAGCTCAGGGCCAGTTCCCAGGGCCCAAGTTCAAGCCTCAGGACTGAAAAAAAAAAAGTTTCTAGGAATTGTCTCCCTGGGCTGGCTTCAAAGCACAGTCTTCAGATCTCAGTCTCCGAAGTAGCTGGGATTATAGTCAGGAGCCACCAGCACCCGGCTTCCATTGCACATTTTAAAGGGGGTGAATTTATGGTGTGTGAGATATATCGTAAATATAAATAAACAATTTTCAGTCGATGTCATGATTAGTTATTGTTAAAGGGTCTTTTTTTTCAGGGACTTAGTTTTGTGTCATAGTCCTAATCTCCCAGAAGACTCCTGAGGGCCCAGGGCTGCCTTTGGGGCTGCGTGGGCCTCGAGTTGAGTGGTGGATCTTTCCCAGTTTGGCATATCTGCTGCACATTTCACTATGGTTTTGACGTGGTTTCATGCGTCCCTCAAGGCTTCATGTGTTGACATGTCATCTCCAGTGTGAGATATTGACAGGGTGGGAACCTAACCCAGCAGTGGCAATTAGAGTAAGGAGGATTAGTCAATGTCATCAGGGTCAGGCCCTATGATGGAGTGCTGGGAGCTTTCTAAGGAGAGGGAAGAGGCGAGCACGTGCACACCCACAGGCTCTGCATCTCGCTGTAGGACACACCCTGCACTCACATGTGACTTGACCAGTAAGAAGGCCATTGGACGGGCCCTTAGATGGAAACCTCCAGAACCATGAGCCAATTGCATCTCTTTTCCACATAAACTTGGCCCAACTAAGATATTTTAATACAGTTGTACAAAACAGACTAATGTATGTTTCTGCTTAGGAAAATGTCAATAGAAACATGCACAGGCGTATGCATGCTTACAGGCACACATGCCCGCGTGCACACACACACACACACACACACACACACATACACACTTTACATACAGCACCTTATAATTTCAGAGAGTTTATAGACACATTGAGGAAGCTTGTTTCCACTGACCAAAATAACGTCGAGGTTAGAAGATCTCAACACAGACTCTTCTAACTGAAAATTGTGGGATTTCACATACCTGGACCATGCAAAGGCACAGGGGATCAGTGGGGAGAATGAAACACTTCTCTTCTCCTTGCAAGGAGCTGATATTATTATAATTTACTTGGAGAGGATGACAAGAGCCATACAATACAAAACCAAGGGCAGAAGTCTGAGTGGTACTTGGACAGGCTCTTGTGTGGATAGTACCAATTGCTAAACTCTCCATTGACACACTGATAAAAGAACAAGGGCCAGTTGGCAGGAAGGAGAGAAAGAGTAAGTACACTTATTTAAGAATGTGAAAAGCAATATAATCAATAAGACCTAGACTTTACCATAAAAATGAATAAAAGTCTCATGGATATCTGACATAAAAAATGATTTTTCTGACCTATTGCTAAACTCTCCATTGACACACTGATAAAAGAACAAGGGCCAGTTGGCAGGAAGGAGAGAAAGACTAAGTACACTTATTTAAGAATGTGAAAAGCGATATAATCAATAAGACCTAGACTTTGCCATAAAAATGAATAAAAGTCTCATGGATATCTGAAGTAAAAATGATTTTTTGACCTTTCTTTAAAAAACCTTTCATGTATACAGATGTTGGCCTACATTTGTAATGTCAGGTTCTGGGGAGGCACATTTTGGAAATCAAGATGGTTCCACACTGGTCCTGGTAAAAGCATGAGACTGTCTAGAAACAACTATAAGAAAAAGGGCTAGTCATATGGTTCAAGTGACATAGTGCTTGCCTAGCAAGTATAAGGCCTTGAATTCAATCGTCAGTACTACATACATACATACATACATACATACATACATACATACATACATACGTAGAGGGGGAGGAGGGAAGGAGGGAGAAAGGGGGGGGGGGACTACATTCAGAAGCAGTTACCAAAGTAAATCTGGAACAATCCCCTATTGGCTTTGGTTAGTGGAGAGCTAGCCCAGTGTGCTTGAGAGCCTGAGTTCAATCTTGAGCACTGCAAACAAAGCCTTTAATGTCATAGTACCTTGTAAAAATATTAGCAATGTTTTGGATTCGAGGGAGTGGTTCCAAATCAATGCAAGTGTTTTCTACCCTCTGCACCTAGGCAGAGGAGTTGGTTTGCATGAGTAGCGGGACATCCATCATGACCCTCCCTCTCCTCCCTCATTTTCTTCAAATGAAGAAGACAGGATGGGCCGGTGGTGGAGGGGAGGAAAATATCAGCTAGATTCTTTAGCAAACCTGGGAAAGCTACACTGTCAGCCAGTTGAACTTCTGGATCTTTTCCTTTGGAAAAATTAATAGGAAAAGGACTTTTTGGAAGACTTCCCTTCTATGAAAGCCAATCTAGCAGTTGTTTTAAATTCTGTAGGGGGTTATCACATGGGTTTAGTTTGGCAACGTTGTTGGCCTCAAAAGTGTTTTCTTATCTTAGTAATATCATCTGAAATTAAAGGCAAATCCTATCACCCCAAATGAACATAGCATGGGGAGAGAATGGAAGAGGGAAGGGCAGGGGAAGGAATAAAGGAAGGAGGGAGGGAGGGGAAGAAGGAAGGAAGGAAGGAAGGAAGGAAGGAAGGAAGGAAGAAAGGGACTACTTTCTATAGAAAAGGAAGGGGGCGGAATGAAGAGAGAGGAATAGACGAGAGGAATGAAGGAAAGATGAAGGGAGGAAAGGAGAGAGAGGACAGAAGGAAAGAAAGATAAAAGAGAGAGAAAGAGAGAAAGAATGGAAGAAAGAGAGAAAGAAGAATGGAGTCAGGCACTGGTGGCTCAAGCCTCTAATCCTAGCTACTCAGGAGGATGAGATCTGAGGATCTTCATTTAAAGCCTGCTCAGGCAGGAAAATCCATTAGATTCATATTCTAATTTAACCACCAAAAAGCCAGAACTGGTGCAGAGGACTAACCTTGAGCACAAAAGCCTGAGCAGTGAACAGAGTGTCAAGACCCAGAACCAACACACACACACACACACACACACACACACACACACACACACACACACGCACCCACGCATGCACGCATACAGCAAGAAAGGAAGTTGCCTGGTTGGTTGGCTTTAGGGTAAATTTCAGCTTTATAATATTTTAGCCTTATCAGTTTAAATATAAAACCTTTTCCACAACTCAATGCTGAAATAATTAGTTGAATGACAGCTACATTGTTAAGGTTCATATTTGAAATTATTACAAAATAAACAAGAGACCTATGCTTTAAGCAAACACTCTCTTAGTAGGAAAGCTTTTATTGAGATATAAAGCACCAAGTGCTCACGTTCAGCAAAACTCATGCTTTTAGGGGAAGAAACCCGGTGTTGGCCGCACTGCATTATGTAAGAGTACAAAGCAGAATATAGCTCCATGTAACATAGTCTTAATGAAGACTGAGACCAAGAATTCAGAGAAGAGACAGATCATGGGATGGCTAAAATGAAGCAGGAAAGCTGTACAAATCACAGCCTCCAGTTAATTCAAAGCAGTCACAGATAAACTGGCTCCCCTGTAATGGGATATTTGGCTTGTAAAGGGATCTTTAGACAATTTAAAAAAAAAAAACCCTTTGAGTTTGTCTCCCTCTTAATATCATGCTTGCTCTGGGGTGTGTTCTTAGCACAGACAGCCCATTGTTCTTTGTGACAGATGGTGACATCTCTGGTGGTGTGGCTTTTCATGTATCCCTTGCCAGCTGATCAATGGACTAGTTTTTCTGCACTTGCAAGCATGCCGACCTTTAGTCTAGCATTGTAGCTACACCACAGTTACCATGGAACAATGAGGCTTACATCTGAATAGCCGGAGTTTCAATCTGAACTCCACTACTCTTTTTTTTTTTTTTTTCAGTGTAACTTTCAGCAAATGACTCAATTTGCTGGGCCTAGTGAGTAAGGGGAAGAAAGCTGTCTGGCCAGAGTCGTTCCTTCATACAGGGCACATAGAATAGCACTGACTACTGGGCACCCAGGGCTCATACCCATCATCCTAGCTATTCAGGAGGCTGAAAGTTCAGGATCAAGGTTCAAAGTCAACCTGGGAAGAAACCCAGAGTTTGTGCAACTCTGACCTCCAATTAATCACCAAAAAGCTAGTCATGGACTATGGTTGATGGGGTAGAGTGCCAGTTTGGAATAAAAAGCTAAAGTTAAACACCCCAGGCCCTGAGTTCAAGACCCAGTACCAATCAGCACACACGCACACACACACACGCACACACACACACACACACACGCACACACACACACTCTTCATGGAGCAAGTGTTAAGTACACAGAGCACTTATTAGTGCAGTAGTACTCTGTTGAATTGGAAGACCAGCCCCGGCCTAGCCATGTGGGTAGCATGACTCATAAAGCCACTCTTGGTCTCGAAACCTGGTTTCCTTGTCTGTAGACTGGAATGGTAACTTCTGCTCATCTGTGGGGCTGTTCTGACGACTGCAGGAAATCGTGGAAAGCACTCGGTACATTGCGTGCCCTCCCCAGGTCCAGCGCAGTTGCCCCCACATGAGCAATTTGGTTCCTGGCCTCCTGGTAGTTCGTGTATTTAGTATGTGTCAGAAGTTTTCAGAACTGATGTGCCTGGGTGCCTAGTTATGGCCCAGATAACTGACTTTTCTGAGATACCATCCTATATTTGCATTCAAGAGCCTTCACTAAAAGAGGAATCTATAGTTTGTAATCCATCTTTCACTTCCCAGGAAAGCATGTGCTTCCTAAGGGCAGGAATGGCCTTTTGGGGGACACTGGAATACCCAGTGTACCTAGACAGTGCCTAGACAGCAGCTGGCCTAGGACAGGAGCTCAGTCACTTTGCAGGACAGGTGCTTGCCTTTGGGTCCACATAATCCCTAAGCCAGAAGTCTGAGTTCAGAGCCAGCTCTGTAGGAACAAATCAGTACATACAAGCATTCAGAAATGAACCAATCAATATATCCGTTATCCAGCACTTCATACCACATGTGTGTACATGGCTCCTTTGGGGACAGAGGGAGAGGCAGACAAGGAGAAGATAGGAGGATCTCTATTCACCCTATTTGTTTTGGAAAAGAAGAAATAGTTTGACTTGAGCTGCCGAAAATCAAATCACACGACTATCCCTTCTTAGCTCCTCAACCTAAGACTGATCTGTTTCTCACTGACTCAAGCTCCTGGAAATGGAGGCTGGTGGATCCATGAGGAACCGGTTTACACAGTCCCATCTGGTCACCATTTATTTGCTAAGGTTTTCCATTTTAGAATCAGACACGAACCACAGAACTCTTTGCCTTCCTCCAGGGACTTAGTAGAAACTCTGTCATTTCCACATTAAAAGGAGGAGGGAGGAGGGAAGAGGCTGCATTGAGGAGTGGATCACTGCAGGTAGACATACTTGAAAAGCAAACGTTGCTTACATATGCCTCCAACATCTGTGATTTTTCAGAAGAATAAAGATCCCAGGGACTTTTTTCCATAGGTATTTAGTATAATCCTCCTAAAAAAATAACCTCCAAAACAACAACAGCAAAAAAACTACACAACTCAAGAAAAAGAAATGCAAAAATGTTATCTTGGCTATGTTTTTCCTAGTGACTGAAAACCCACAAAGAGTGAAAACTAGCCAGGAACGTTTTCTTTTTCTTTTCTTTCTTTTTCTTTTTCCTTTTTTTTTTTTTTTGAGGCTGTGAAAGTCTCTTATTTTTATAGTTTTGAAAATCCTTGGAGTTTAACTTTGAACTTTAACCAAGAAAAATTTCATCTTATAAACAATGGCATTTGTTGATTGGATGAAGGAGTAGGTCAATATTGGTCTTGGCAGCCAGCTTTGGCTGCTGTTGCAGAAATATTCTGGTTGTGGTGTTAAAAAATTATGTCAGTTCCTCACCATGTGCCTCTTTTTCTTGGAGTTTTGCCTGGGAATTAGTTTCCAAAGATACTTCCAGAAGTTAACCTAGAGCTTGGCCTCTCTGGCCAGGGAAGTTACAGAAAGCACACAGCCACAGTGAGCTTCTGGAAAGCAGGGAAGAAAAAACATTGACCTGTACAAAAAAAGCCATAAACTAGGTACCTTCTGTTGTCATGGATGCTCTTAGCTTCTTTCACTGCTCAGCCATCTACTGGCATTTACAAAAAAACACCCAAGGAAACCAAAATCAATTCATCTGGGTTGGATTCAAGCTACTGCTTTGAAAGAAAATGGTCAGGAGACAAGACATGATGTGACTATGGCCTAAATTTTTTTATTTGAGTAGAAGAAGAGATTGCAATGGTAGTTCCTGTTTATTTGTTTTCTTCTTTCCCCCCTCCCTGCCCCGGGTGTGTGTGTGGGGGGGAAGGTAGGTACTGAAACTTGAACTCAGGCCCTAGGCCTCTGTTCCTTAGCTTTTTTGCTCAAAATCGGCATTCTACCATTTGAGCCACACAGCTCTCCTTTTTGGCTTTTTGCTATTTAATTGGAGATAAGAGTCTCACAGATTTTTCTTGCTCAGGTTAGCTTTGAACCATTATCCTCACATCTCAGCTTCCTGAGTAGCTGGGATTACAGGCCTAAGACACAGTCACCAGGTGGTTGTACTGTTTAAGGAAGGTGTTAATGGTGTTTTCGTATTTTATTTTAGAATGATGGTGGGATTCATCAGTGTTGAGTATAAGACTCTTGGACCCATGTTTGCTTATGGATCTGTGTAAAGAAACAGCCTTAGGTCTGCGTTTAATTCTGCAGACCAAATTGTATGGTCTTCGCACCCTTGGTCACTGCATTCATTTGTAAGTCAAGCGCCTGGAGGACTAAAGGGATCAGACATCCTGACTTACCCTAAGCCCAACCTCAGCCTTGCAGCTTTTAATCATGCCTCATTGGCCTCTCATGGTTTGCACTGGGTCATCACCCTGTGACCAGGGAAAAGTGATGTCCTACATTCTGCTCTAGCCATTGGCAGTGTGAGAGAGAACAGGCCTGAGTGGCTACCATGTCCTTTTTCTTGCTGCAGATGGGCACAATTTGACTGCTGCTTGGAAAGGGCTGAGCCAAAAGCCCTTCTACAGGCCTCCTGGCTGACCCTTCCCTGTGCTTCTGGTGGCCAGAAGGAGCCCTTGGCCCTTCCCTCTGTTGAACTCTGATGCCAGAGAGATCTGCCCTGTGGCCCCTGGCATGGAGGCCAGGACCTTGGCACATCTCTCTGGAAGAGTAGCCAATTCATCGAGACTTGCCAGGCTCTTTCAGTTTTCTGAGCAGCCATCTCAGAGAAATGAGTGCAGGGGCTGGGACAATTTCAAATCCTACTCGGGAAGGACATAGCAGAAACATGCAAACAGTAGCGACACGAGGCTACTTCTGGCATTTTGTGGGCGCTTACTGGCTTTGTGCTAAGCACATGGTGTGCTGCCTTTTGCTGAGCATTCACAGCTATTTTTACAAGCAGCTTGATGTTTGCTCAGAGGAAATCGAGGCTGAGTGTCTCGTAGCTGGTAATGATGCTGGAGTTCCTCTGGTCACATGGCAGAGTGCCATTCTTAACATGGACACAAGGATCCTTGTGTGTGTGTGTGTGTGTGTGTGTGTGTGTGTGTGTGTGTGTGTGCGTGCGTGCGTGCGCGCGCGCGCGCACATACACCCATATTGGGGCATGAGCTCAGGTTCTGGACACTGTCCCTGAGATCTTTTTTGCTCAAGGCTAGTGTTCTACTACTTTGAGCCACAGCTTCACTTCTGGTTTTCTGATGGTTAATTCGAGATTAAGAGTCTCACAGAGTTTCTGCCCAGGCTGGTTTTGAGCCACGATCCTCACATCTCAACCTCCTGAGTAGCTAGAATTAAGAGTGTGAGGCACCAGTGCCCATTTGTGCTAGCTCTTTTTAAGGTTACGTGGACCAAAGAAAAAGGAAACCTTAAGTTTGGAAAGAGTCTCTAGAAATGGTGTGGCCCACTGCATTCACTTAGGGGCGATACAGGAAGTCCCGGGCACCTCCATTTTCTGTCCCCTCACACCATCAGCCATTTACTGCTTTCCCCATTGGAGCAATTCTTGTAGGTCACCCACAGATGAAACCACAGCATTTTGCTGGTTAATTGGAGATTAGAGCCTCATGGATATGTACACCCATGCTCACTTAGAACCCAAATCCTCAGCTCTCAGCCTTCTGAATCAGGAAGACAGGGGTGAGCCACCAGCGCTCAGCCTGACATCTTCTTTGGAGGGATGATTTGGCTTCATATGAAGACAGGATTTAGGGAGTAAGGATGGGATAGAAGCAAAGCAGACAGACTCTCTAAGCAGGTGCCTGGGGCTAAGTTGATGACAGCAAGGAGGAAACTGTACAATTCATCTCAGCAAAAGACAGAGGAAGAGAAGGCCTCTTGCTGCTCAGTGATGGAACATGAGCTGTGGATATGCAAGGCCTTGGGTTTTATCCCTATAGCTATCATCAATCAACCAACCTATTAATCCATCATCCATTCACCTGTCAATCTATGGGAAAAGAATTTTTTTAAAGGGAGATAGTTAAGTATGAGTGCGAAGAATTTGGATGCAGCAATCAGTGCAATGAACTCCTCTATTGCAAGAGGCAGGAAAGAAAAGGAGGGAGCTGGACTAGGGAGAAAGGAGAGATCAGATTTGGGATATGTTCAATTTGAGACATCTGTTGTTAGTCAATTTTCCATTACTATAATGAAATACCTGAGGCTGGGTGATTTATGTAGCTCACACAGTTCTGGAGGCTTAAGGCAGAGGGCCAGATCAGCTTGGCTTGCTGAGGATTCTGTGGTAGATGGTATCACTGTGGGAGTATGTGCAGTCACTTGCTAAAACAGGGAATCAGAGTAGCTAGAGGCTCATGAGAATGACCAGGCCAGCTTTATCTAGAGAATGAAGAAAGCTAAAGAAGAGATCTAAAGACAGAAGTCTGGCTAGCCCAGCTTTGAAGGTAGAGAAAGCAAAGGGAAGTAGAAAGTCACTGGGAAGGAGTGACCAGAGAAAAGGAAGCACTAGTTGGAGAGACAAGTGTTTTGAGAAGTCAAAACCAAACACATCCAATGATGTGGGTGGTTTGAGTGAGATGAAGATGGAAAAGTTAACATGGCTTTCAGCACCTGGCAACTCCCAAGAATCACTGAAATGGTGGAATGAGGACTATCATTTGTGATCTATATAAACCCAGAGTTCCTTGTGTGACTCAGGATGCAAGAACAAACTATGGAACAGTCGGTAGACTTGACAACACTTGATCTTTTTGACCGTACGGCATGAAGTGAAGGGAAGTTGATCTGGCTTAGAACATTGAACAATGGTGTCTGCTTTTACTCTAGGGCACCACGGGCCTGAAGTTACCCTAGCCTACCTTTTATCGCCAGGGAATTGTGAATTTTGGGGGTCATGCCTGTTGGGTGTGGAAGTGTGAGGCAAAGGTAGTGGGGGTTGTGCAATGAAACTATGCAAAGTGGGAAATGAAGATGAAACCCCGATGCCATCTTGGTAGGGAGATTGCGCCACCCTGAGAGGTAGATCTCTGACATATTCTTGGCAGAGTCTTCATGAAAGAGTTAAAGTTCTTTACCCTGGAGTACCAGAGCAGGAATTAGGAAATATCTACTCAACTATGTCACCCTGTTAAGTAAAAATTACACCATCTTTTTTTCCATCTCCAATAGCCTAATTATGCCACAAATTTGGGACCACAATTAAAACCAGGAGGACGGACCCTGGAGGCAAAAAAATCCTAGTCAACAAGTCTGAGTCACAGAACTAGAAAAGCACCAACCATTTGGAAAGAGAACTTATTGGATGAGGGGGGCTTTGTATTCTGGGCATTATTAGCAACCTAACAATGAATTTCCATTAGAAAAGATGGGAAAGGTTGAAGCCTGAACACTTCTGGAGAGTAAAGATAGTTGTTGATATTCATCATCTATCCACCCACCCACACATTCATTATTTACTTTTGGATCACAATCCATATTACCAAGCCTGGGAATCCATCAGAAACTAAGGAGGACGTGATCCTGGCATTCATACCACTTATAGTCTAAGTTCATCTGAGTTATAAGAAATTCCTGCCTAGTATGGGAAATGATAAGAGGAGGAATAGAAACATTGAAAATTAGAGGTACATCCACTCAAATTTAGGGAAAATAAACTAATGTCTAAGTTGAGACCTGAAGACAGCCAGCAAAGTGATTTATGATTACATATTATCTGGGATAGCAGAGATAATTATAGTAGAGACTGGGGTCCAAGAGTTGAGTATAAAATCAGGGATCTGCCATAAACTGTGATTCTTGGTGAAGTTAATCATTCTTCTATACTTTAGGATCAGCAGAAAATAATAATGCTTTTTATTCCAAGGAGTTATGATGATTAAATGGATAGGAAAACTGTAATTAGGAGGTTGAGTGTTAGCAGTAGCCTTTTACTTTAAGGTTCTATTTTAGAGCTTAGCGCTACTAATCCACCCCTGTAATCCTAGCTGCTTAAGAAGCTGGGATCTAAGGGTTGTAATTCAGAGCCAGCTCATGCAGACAAATCCAAGAACCTCTTACTAGCAAGCTTCCAGGAGTGGAGGCTTTGATCAAATGGTACAACGCCAGACATGATCAGGAAAAGCCAAGCAAGAGCTTGAGGCTCTGAGTTCAAGCTCCAATACTGGCATAAGTTCGGTGTTAGAACTGTGATTAGAGCAAGCTTCAGAGGGCTTTACTGACTTCATCCCAAATTCCATTTTTAATGCATTAAGCTCCTCAGCGGCAAATGCACCTGTTGCTGGACCTATGCTCTTTCGGTAGGTAGAGAATGCTGGGAATTTGTGTGAGACTGGCCAGGACTCCATGTGGAAAGATGGCCCTGCCACCCTCAGTCACCGGCCACAGAATCAAGTCCCAGGACAGGCTTTGCTAGAAGTCCTCACAAAAGACAACACTCAGGGCAATGGGACTGTATGACACTGCCAGGATCTGCATTTTTTAAACTCAAGATCTAATTCCCGTATCATAACATTCGCAATTTACGAATGTACAAGTCTGTGGTTTTAGTACAACTATCATTATGGGCTAATTCCAAAACCTTTTCATCACCTAAAAAAGAAACCATTTGCCAGGTTTTTGAAAGGTGCAAACCTATGCCAGAGCTGCTGATGTAGAAAAAGAGGAACTGTGATAGATATTTGTAAACAGTACGATCAGAACTAGAAAGCGACTTTCAGGAAATTTCTACCTCCTCCTTCCTCCCCACATTCTGTGGGGGCTTTTAATTTGGTACTTGTACTGGGACTTGAACTCAGGGCCTCATGTTGTCCCTTAGCCTTTTCATACAAGTCTGATGCTTTACTACTTGGACCATGCCTCCACTTCAGGCTAGTTAATTGAAGGTAAGAATCTCATAGCTGTATCTGCCTAGTCCAGTTTGGAAGGGTAACTTCCAATCTCAGTCTTCTCAGTAGCTAGGGTTATAGGCGCAAACCACCAGTTTTCAGCCAAACATTGAATTGAACCACAATCCACCCTCCCCCATCACTCCCTATCCTTCTCTATAGTGAACCCCTACTCGCTGGCAATCTTGACTTCAGGTGTCCTCTCTCTAAGAGTAGTGCTCACTGGATGCTTTGTTGAGAATAAACTATACGATTTGTGGGCAGGGATGGGAGGGAATACTGGAAGAGAGTGACCGATTATGCTTTCTTTGGCCTACATTCTTTATTCTGCGGTGAAGTCGAGGCTTGTCAGTCAGAACAAAGAAACCAACTTGCTGTCCACCAGTTTATACAGAACTCACAATGTCTATGACTTTTTTAAACTAAGATCTGTTCAAATGAAATCTGTTTCAACAGATGACCGTGTACAATACCATGTGATAAAAATGAATTGAGACTTATTAAGTGAGGAACTTGTTAAACAATGTACTCTTTACTGACTTGTATAACTGTAACCCCTCTCTACATCACCTATTTTATGTCGGTCGTGGGGCTTAAACTCTGGGCCTGGGCTCTGTCCCTGAGCTCTTCAGCTCAAGGCTACTGCCCTACCCCTGGAGCCACAGCACCACTTTTGGGATAATTGGAGATAAGAGTCTCATGGACTTTTGTGCCTAGGCTGGCTTTGAATCTCGATCCTCAGATCTCAGCTTCCAAGTAACTAGGATTACAGGCGTGAGCCATCCGTGCCTGGCTCTACATCCCCTTTATGATAATAATGCTTTGAAAGCTGTCCCCTCCTCTTGGATACTCTTCTGGAATGTTTCCAGTGTGTTAATGGGACAATCCTCATAGCATGGAGAATCCTGTGCGGACGCCTCCATCTCCTGGTGTTGGGGCTTACTGGCCATCCCTGGCGCCTCAGCAAGAGGTGTGACTATGTGTAGGAAACTCTAAGTTGTGGATGAGTCACTAGCTTCCTTTTGCATGCCCTCCACATGCACTTTTAGACACACCTGTTGGATGTTCTAATCCCCTCTGAGATCCTAGATTTCCAGCACCATCAGATTTTTCTCTTTTATGGGAGACAAGAGGGAGGCACCTATCAAAGGCAGGAATTTATCATTGTTTATCTCAAATTAACCAACCCACCCCACAGGGCTGTCTTCATATTCCTGGCCACATTTTTCCTTAAGAAAATAGTGGCGCATTCCTGTCATCCTAGGAGATCACAGTTGGAGGCCACTGCAGACTGACAAGTCCATGAGACTCTTATCTCCAACTGGCCATCAAAATAGACAAAAGTGGAAGTGTGGCTCAAGTCACTGTGTTAATTTTGAGCACAAAAGCCAAGAGAAAGTGCGAGGTCCCAAGTTTAAGCCCCAGTTCTGACATACACGTACCCGCCCCGCATGTATACACACATAAGAATTTCGTAGGAATAGGGAGTTTAAGTAGTGCAAATTTCTTTTTCAGAAGATGTAGAAGTTCTATAGATGGCTAGTGGTAGTTGTACAAGTGTGAATATGTCTAACATCATGACATTATATACTTGAAAGTGTCCAAAATGGTCAATTTTACATTAGATACATTATCACAATAAAAGCTTACTGACTGGCTAGGAACTGGTGGCTCACGCCTGTAATCCTAGCTACTTAGGAAGCTGAGATCTGAGAATCATGGTTCAAAGCCAGCATCAAGGCAGAGAAATTCATGACACTCTTATCTCCAATTAATCAACCCCAAACCAGAAGTAGAGTTGTGGCTGAAAGTGGCGGGATGCTAGTCTCCAGCAAAAAGGCTCAGGGATAGCTCCTAAGCTCTGAGTTCAAGACCCTCATGACCAACATAAAAAAAAACAAAATAAAGTGTAGACACTGAGTATAGTATTTTATGATTAGACAGATCTTAGTTTGAACGTTTACGGGTCCTACAAGCTGGGGTACTTTAGCACCTAGTTGAGTTTCATCATAGGCAAAGTAATTCATTCTATAAATATCTATTAAGCATCTATTATTAAGAGAGGCAAAATAGCATCATGGTTAAAAATGTAGACTTCAGGTTGGTGGCCTGGGTTCGAACCCTGACTTCATGTCTCTAGCTGTAGGGGAATGGAGAAGCTGAGCCTTGCTCTATGCCTCAATATTTCCATTTGCAAAATGAGGGTAGAAGCTCTTCTTATAAGGTGATTGTGAGAGATAGCTGAGTTAATGCACAAAACCAGGACAGTATCTAGAACAAGCAAAGTGCTATCTATTGTCATCTGCTTGAGTTAACATATGGAAATATTTAGAATCTGGCCAACATCACCTAAAATGACTAATTGCATGTTATAAGTATAGTTCTAGAAAAAGTAGAGACAGAAACAAATCAGTCGGTGTCTTCCTCTTGGAACAGCCAGTAAATAAGAAAAGAGGCAGCAAATAAATAAATGTAGCAGCAGTAGAGAATTGGATCCTCAATACAAAAAAGTGTGTGAGGTTGGGGGGGGAAACTGGAGAAGAAGACTAATACTTAAATATATAGTACAACAGGTAATCATTAAAATTCATCCCCCCTCATATTCTACTAGAAATGACACTACACATGCAAGAACAATACACATTGATAGAGTCAGAACTTGACACAAAATGGGCACTAAAGAAACATGAATCCCCCTCCTCCCCTGCCCTGCCTTGTGGAAGAGAAGAGAAACCCATTGGAGAACTGGTCTCTAGTGGAAGGCCTGCGCATGAGCATAAGAGGGGGGGCCAGGACCATCAGCGCCGGCTGCTATTTCTGCAGTAGGTACTTAGTTTCTCTTGCCACTGAGAGGAAATATGAATCAGCCGTTGCTTGGCTTCCATTTCCTGGGAGGCTGCAGGCCCAGGAAATCTGTGGTTTTGAGCATCAGTTCAGAGATCCAATGAAGTGGCTATTGGCGGTAGAGTGTGTTGCTAGGACCACTGACAATGTTCTCTTGAGCCAAATGACTCATGCTGAGCTGGCTCCTCAGCCCTCTCTCTTCTGATTACATTCATCTCGTGAAACGAGTAGAATTTCCTGGCCTAGGGTGACTCTTCCTTAGCTGGGCTGGATGAGAGAGCTCATGTGGACAAGGATGGGACAGGCATAATAGGTTCAGCTCGGGTGGTTAACTGCATAATCCAGAAGCTGAAGAGGAGGTTGGGGTACGTGGACCCCTGGTGTGTGTGCTGTAGTGAGTGAAAGAGGGAGTCAGAAGGTGACTCTGCCCCACACTGTGTTGCTGTTGCTCCAGCTGCTGTACCCAGTCCTGGAACAACCAAATCATTGATAACCAACTGCCTTGATTGCTTTGGTTCAAGAACATTCACGGAATATCCTTCAGGATAATGAAACAATCAGGACCTCTCATGGCACTTTTGCAAGGGCAGTTAAGCAGTTAGGAAATTAAGGACAGAGAAGAGTAGAAAGGAGATGAGAGGAGGAGAGAAGATGGAAAAGAGAAAACAGAAAGAAGAGGACAGGAGCCACAGAGAGTAGATGTTAAGAATGTACAAGTGGGGCCAGGAGTTTGGCCTAGTGGTAGGAGTGCTTGTCTACCATGCACAAAAACTGGGATTCGATTTCTCAGTACCACATACATAAGAAATGCTACCACATACAAAAGAAAAGCCAGAAGGGGTGCTTGAGAAAAGCCCAAGGACAGCGCTCAGGCCCTGAGTTTAGTCCCCAGGACTGGCAAAAAAAAAAAAGAAGAATTCAAGTGTTACAACACCGTTCCTCCTTCTGGGTCATGATTTTCTTTTAAACAGTTCATATATATATATATACATATATATATATATCTCAAGGAATTTTTGTGGTCATTAATTTAAGCTTCAAGGAAGGAGAATTCTCTAAGGCAGAGGAGCATTCTGGTCCCTACAGGATAGCACATTCTGGAACAGAATGAAGAACACTGTACTGATGACCTTTCAGTGGGAAGGGCAAAGGAAAGAGCTCAGAAAGAAATTCAGCAAAATCCTGACATTTGTTGCATCTCATTGGTGGGTTTGTGGGTGTCTGTCTTGTGATATTTTGAACCTGTACATAGTTTTGAAATATTTCATGCAGGGGGAAAAAAAAGCATGAGATTTTGAAATTAGGAAACGGTGAACTCAAGCTCTACCTTCTTGGATAGGCCATCACATTTCTGAAGTATGTAGCTGTAAAATGTGAATAACGTAACAGTCATGTATGATGCCTAGGATAAAGTACTTGCCACATTTCGTAAATTGAGAATCTGTATATAATTGCTTATATCTGCTCACATAAATTGTCACTGATTGCTAATATAAATTTCTAATAATTGCTATAGCAGCCATATAACTGCTATTAATTACAATAGCAGTCTTTCACTCAGTGAAAGAGTGTGACTGGAGAACCCCATTCACACAGGGACTTCTGCCCTGTGTGTGGTTTTCTGGGGGAGGTAGGACAGGTGATTCCTTGATACCTTCCCAACTCTAAGGTTCTGTGATGATTTGTACCAGAAGCTGAAATGCCAAAGGCCCAGACCAAGCAGAGCACGTGGTTAAGTAATGGACAAAGTTTGAGGATTGGGGTACATAAGAACTGGAGGATCCACATCTCATTTAAACAGTCTAGCTGCAAATTGCTAGAATTTCACAGACATGTGGGTCCACTATGGATAGACACACACATCTATTCCTGTTCATGCACCTATCTGCCTACATGTGTTTTCAATAGTTCAATATATTTTAGTATATTCACAGAGCTGTGGAACAAGCAATTTAAGAATATTGGGGCCCAGGGTCAGTGGTTCACACTTGTAATCCACGTTAGTCAGGAAGCCAAGATCTGAGATCCATGATTCAAAGCCAGCTTAGCTAGAAAAGTCTAGGAGACTCCTATCTCCAAATAATCTGAAAAAAGCTGCAAGTGGAGGTATGGCTTACATGGTAAAGTGCCAGCCTTAAATGAAAAATCTAAGTTCAAATCCCAGTCCTGGCCCTCTCTCACTCCCATGCAGTTATACGCATGGAACAACACTACGTAAGCGCACGAGAATTTGAGGGGACAGAGTTTTGGAGCCATGCTTTGGAGTAAGGCATAGCTTGGTCAGAGTTGGGGAGCAGAGAGAGTGGGGAGGAGGACAGATCCCCAGGGGTCCAGATGTCCTGTCTGATGAACTGCTCTTCATTCTGAACTAGGGATGGGATTTCAAGGTAAGAATGACAATGTCAGATTTCTGGATCAGAACTCTCCCTGCGGCTGCTGGGTGGATCTGGAGCTGCAGGAGGACAATCTGACAGCTGCCATGGCAATTATGGGAGGGTGGGGAAGGTGCTTATGCTGGAGCAGGGTAATAGTTCCCATGATTTATTATAGCAGCAATTACAACGATGCCAGTGTTCCGGAGCAAGTTAAATGGCAGAATCAGGCTTCAATCCAATGGAAAATGTTCAGGAAGGGAAAGTTTTAAAAAAGTCTTTAAGTTAAAAAAGAAAATAACACTGAAATGAAGAAGGGAGGAAATTTCATAAAAAGAACCACCAAAAGTCAACTTTGTAAAAATGAGACTCTTTACTTATCCCAAAACTGAGACTGGTGGCATCATCATTTCCAATATGGAGCAGAGAACCTACTTGCTGCTTCCCGGTCCCTCAACTGTATGTCCCGCCCTCCTGTGGGCACCTGTCACTGAGATCCCTCAGCATCAAATGCATGGGTTGTGGATGCTCAGCCTTGCTCTGTTCCACCTCCTGTGTGACTACCTGGTGATTGTATGGATTTCCTATTGTTGCTGGGGTTATGGAGTCAGAAGTCAGATGTGCCCCCTGCTGTGCTTTGGATCAAGGAGTAGCTTGACAGCGTTGGGGAAGCAGGGAGAATGGGGCTGATAATATGTCAGCACAGCTAATGTTCTAAGGGAAAATTCTTGGCTTTCTCCAGTTTCTAGAGGCCGCCTGCATTCCTTGACTTATGGCCCCTTTCTCTATGGTCAAAGTCAGCACCTGTCTCACCCTGAGGTTTGCTTCTGCCATCATGAGCTCTGGCCTTGATTCTACCCTCTCTCCCTTCTCTCCTCTCGTTCAAATCTAAGGCCCCTCACAATGGTAAGGATACCATCCTGAGCCGGATGATCTGGAATATCCTCCTTATCTCAAGATCCTTATTTATACCTGCCAGTTCCTTCTTGCATGTGTTCATATGATGGGGGTATCTTTGAGAGGGAGGCCTTCTTCTACCTACTGCAGAGCTTGTGCTTATTATGGAATAAAAATGGACTTCTATACCAGTGAAGCAATGTGGCTGGTGGTTAAATCTAGGTGCCAGGTACCCTTTGCACACTGCCTGCTGCCAAGCCTATGCCTTCTAAGTGTCTTTCTCCTCATTTGACAATAGCACACTAATCAGACTTGCCTCTTAAAGTATCTATGAGGTCAATTAAATGCTACTACTCCCTCTCTCTCTCTCTCTCTCTCTCTCTCTCTCTCTCTCTCTCTCTCTCTCTCTCTCTCTCTCTCTCTCTCTGTGTGTGTGTGTGTGTGTGTGTCCCTACATATTTATTTTGTACTGGTTCTAGGGCTTGAGCTCAGGGACTGGGCTCTGTCCCGTAGTGTTTTTGCTCAATGCTGGCACTCTACCATTTGAGCCACAGCTCCAATTCTGGCTTTTTTGATGGTTAATTGGTGACTTTCCTGATTGCTCTGGCTTCAAACTACAATCCTTAGATTCCAGCCATTTGAGTAGCTTTGTTAGTAATTTATGTTATAGGATGCTTGGCTCTATCAAACAGGACTGTCCAAAGCATATAGCATTCACTGTGTACCAAGCATATTCTAATAACTTTATTAATGCTAACTTTTTTTTTTGCTAGGGCCTGGGCACTGTCTCTGAGCTTCTTTTGCTCAAAGATACAACTTGAGCCATAGCTCCACTTCCAGCCTTTTCTGTTTATATGATACCAGGGCTTCATGCATGTAAGGTAAGCATTTACCACTAAGCCACATTCCTAGTCCTGAATGCTAACTTGTAAGAATGCTGTCCAGTAATGCACTGTCTATCCAGCGAATATAATGTAACCCTTCTATTAATTACAATAAAAAATATATGAAAAGAAAAAAAGAATGCTGTCCAATAGGAACAGATGTTAAGCCTGCTAAACAGACAGAAAATATAAGGCACAGAGAGATTACATAATTTCTTAAAGAGGAGCTGGGAGTTTGGCCTAGTGGTAGAGTGCTTGCCTAGCATGCACAAAGACCCAGATTTGATTCCTCGGTCCCACATACATAGAAAAAAGCTGGAAGTGGTGCTGAGGCTCAAGTGGTAGAGCCCTAACCTTGAGACAAGTCCAAGGACAGTGCTCAAGCCCAGGACTGGCAAAAACAATAATTTCCTAAAGATCACACAGGACATCTTATATATTGAACTCTTCTTGAAAAAGGAAATAGAAAAAAAATCCTAATTTCTGAACTCAATGAATATGCATTTCTCTCCTCTTCCCCATCATGTCCTAATAGTCCATGCTCCTATTTCATCTAGCTCTTCTTTTCTCTTTCTTTTTTTTTCTTTCTTCTTTCTTTCAGTGCCAGTACTAGAGCTTGAACTCAGGGCCTCACTTGGCTTCTTTACTCTAGGCTAGCAACTTAAGCCATATCTCCATTGCTAGCTTTCTGTCATCTAATTGGTCATAAGAGTCTTATGGACTTTCTGCCCAGGCTAGCTTTGAGCTATGATCCTCATATTGTAATCAGTCCCAACTTCCTGAGTAGCTGGGATTACAGGTGTAAGCCACCAGCCTATGCCAGTCATGCTCTTGTTTCTATAAACACATGCCTCATTTACAAGTCGATTGGATTTACCCTTGGGGATCCTAAGACTCCAGTATTGAGACAGCCTCCACTTTCAGTGACCTGTTAGCCACTGGCTTTTCCAGCTTTGGAGTCCTGATATAATGTTTTATTCAGAAACAGTGGTAGCTGAGGCAGAGGACGGCTGGATAATTAGTATTGCAGGTCACTTTTAAAAGGTCTTAAAACCAGAAAGCATCAAACCAGCCCAAGAAATTATTTTTCCTGGCCTCCTCCATACAACCTCATAATTCCAATTTCAGATGTTTGGACTGGGCAAAAGCTCTTATGGTTTCCTTTACAGCAATGAGGAAAACAAATTAGGCTGGCGGTGGTGAGTGGAGGACAGGAGCCATTTTTCTGCTCTGTCCTGCCACTGTTTTCTGAAGGACTTCATTGAACTTGCCATCTGACACTGGCAGAGAGTGTGAAAAGAGGTAGCAAGAGCTTAGAGGGTGAAAAATACCTTGAGAAGTTTGCCACTTTGCAAAAGGAAAACCACTTTAAAAAATACAACCCCTCCCTGAAAAAAACAAACAAGCAAACCACCAATCTCCATCTTCCTCCTTCCCCATGAATACAGTGTAAATATTGAAGAAAAACGAAGTCCTAGATTTATAATGAGTTTGGTAACTCTTATCGTTCCTTTTTAGCAAGTTAGAATTACTTAGGGGCAGCTCTGAAACTTTCATGTTTCGTGCCCATACTGGGGAGACTAACTCAGGGCCTGGGCACTGCCCCTCCTCAAGTCTGGTGCTCTACCTCTTGAGGCACAGCTCTGTTTCCAGCTTTGTGATGATTAATTGGAGATAAAAATCTCACTGAACTTTCTTGCCTAGGCTGCCTTTGTACTGCAATCCTCAGATCTCAACCTCCAGAGTAGCTAGGATTGCAGGAGTGAACCATCTGTGCCTGGCAGCTTAGGTCCTCTTTAATTTGTTTGCAAGATTGTAGATCAGAGGGACTGGGAATATAGTTCACTGATGGAGTGCTTCCTTAGCATGTATGAAGTCTGGGGTTCAATCCTCTGCCCCAGAAAATCAGCTGCCAATGAGAGATTCAAGTATTTCTTTTATAATTTCCTTTGTCTATCTAGAATATGCCTATGTAGATATGAACTTTACACTGACACCCAGACAACAGTAGAATTACAGTGATAAAGAACTTACAGAAAATCAGGAGTGAAACCATAATTATCAGTAAAAACACATTTTCCATTGGTGAGATAGCTTTTTAGGGTTTCAGGACAGAGACGGTGACTGGTTACGGCAGTTTTTTTTTCTTTTTTTTTTTTAATGTATAGAGGAAAATGGGGTTGGTAAAGGTCAACATATCAGAATTATATGCCATCAAATTCCTTCTCCCCGTCCCCGGGCCTCTGCCAAGAACTGCAATTTACTAGGTCATGCTGGCTTTGAGAGACAAATGAGACCTGGGAAACCTATCTAATCCAGAACATTTCACATTATAGATACCCATTAACTATTTGTTAAGAATTACAGAGTTAAAGTAGAGAATGACAGACTAAAATTTAAATGTAGGCACATTTTGATGAAGTAAAAGAGAATTGGAAGGTTTTAAAATGAGCAAATTGCATTATAAATGCATGTATTATTTCAGATCTTTAGGTTAGTTCACCCCTTCATAAAGAATATTTGATCAATCCTTCACAAGTTAGGACATGTAATACACACACACACACACACACACACACACACACACACACGCACACACACACACATGAAATGAGTCTAGTTTCTAACAGCTCTAAGAACCCTTTGAGCCAGGCGCAGTGGCTCACACCTATAATCCTAGCTACTCTGGAGGCTGAGATCTGAGGATCAAGGTTCAAAGCCAGTCCGGTCACTAAAGACTGTGAGACTCTTATCTCCAACTAATCACTGGAAAATGCTAAGTGAGGCTGTGGCTCAAAGGGTAGAGCAGTAGCCTTGAGCTGAAGAGCTCAGGGACAGAGCGCTGTCTGGGCTCTGTCAGACAGCAGAAGCCTTTGTCTCTCTCTACCCTTAGCCTAGAGTGTTGCTGCCATAAAGCTTATTTGTTCATTGAGTAAGACTGTGAGGCCTTACTCTAGGAAGAGCAGTATGTCCTTCTTGATCAAGGGCTAGTTTCTGGCCACTGGAATGGGTCCTACGGTTTACGAACTATTTCCACATAAAGTAGTGTCTTCTCTGAGTTGCTCCCTAAAGGCAAGGTGCATCTGCCTATTTTTGATGTAGAATGTGAAGTGCTTAAATAGCTAGTTGATGACCTCATGTAGCCTCCGTGTGGAAGGCAGTATCCAAACTTGGAAAACTTGACTGTCCCAGTTAAAATTCTTTTCCTCTATCACCATGTGCTAAAAGCTGAATTATATGAGACCAGGCATTTGGCCTAGTGGTAAAGTGCTTGCCTAGCATGCATGAAGACCTACGTTCGATTCCTTGGTACCACACACATAGAAAAAACTGAAAGTAGTACTGTGGCTTAAGTGGCAGGTTGAGAAAGCCCAATGACAGTGCTCAGGCTCTGAGTTCAAGCCCTGCGACTGGCAAACAACAACAAAAAAGCTGAATTATATAGCTGGGCATATGTGGGTCATGTGTACTAGCTACTAAGGAGGCTGATATCTTAGGATTGTCATTTGAAGCCAACCCAGGCATAAAAGTCTATGCGACTCTATTTGCAGTTAACCAGCAATAATCCAGAAGAAGAGGTGTGGCTACAGTGGCAGAATACCAGCCTTGAGCAGAAAAAGCCAAGGAAGGTCATGAGATTCCAAGTTTTCAGTACTGACACACATATGCATACACACACACTGAATTATATTCCTCAAAATTCAGAGGCTGAAAACAGCCCCAGTTCCTCTCAGTGTGACTGTATCTGGACACAGGACCTTTAAAGAGTGAATTAAGATAAAAAAGATCATAAAGGGGGACCCTAATCTAATCTCATGTCCTTCTAAAAAGAAAAAGAGATGCAGGAATGTGCACAAGAGGAAAGACCAGGAGAGGATAGAAAGGACACAGACAAGAAGGGGCCACCTGTAAAAGACCAAGGGCTCAGAAGAAACATCTCACCACACCTTGATTTTACACTTTGTTTCTAGCATTCTGCAAAAACAAGCAAACCAACAACACAAACCCACAAAAGACCAATTTTGATGGCTGAAGCCACAGTGTGGTGCCATGATACCCATCTCTGTCTGGCACTGTAATTACCAGTGGCTCCCAGTGGCCATAAGCAAGATCAAACTTCTCTCCATGCCATGTGGTACCCGTGCTTTCAATCCACTATCCGTGAGCCGCATAGTTCTGGGCCTGGATTGAGCACATGTTCAGGAGGTGAGCAGAAATGCCAGGAAGGAGGTGGGGAAGAGGAGAGGGGAGATGAAAGAGGAGAGAGAGAGGAGAGGGGAGAGAGGAGACAGGGAAGAGAAAGGAGAGAGGGGAGGGAAAGAGAAGGGGCTCTGCTTACTGAAGCAGAGAGGGAAAAAGAGAAAGCGGGGCAGGGCTGGCGACACTGTTCAGAACATGCTTCCAGCCACCTAACTTCCTTTCACAAGTTTCCACCACTTTTCAATAGAACCACAAGCTGGCCATTAAGTCTTGAACCTATGATTCCTGGAAGACCTTCCAGATCCAGGCTATCACAGGGCCCAAACAATGGCATGTCTTTTGCCCCTCCTCCTTTCTACACCAACAACACTGAATGAATAGACATATGTGCATGTGCACATTACTGTAAAAGAGTAGGATGGAGTCTGGGCCCCATGGAGCCCTGGGCAGTGATCTTGTCTGGGCTCTCACTGGGCTTCATCTGCACTGGTGAGAGCTTTCTTCCCAGAGGGACCTCAAAGGTTTTCACCTCACTTCCTACCCCTAACATAGCTAGCTTTTAAGAAGAAGATAGCTCTCACATATACACAAAACCTCTCAACCCTCCAAACTGGAGGGGAGTTGAAGAAAAAGGACAAGACAGTCCTACTTCTCAGAAGTCATGCTGGCTTTGGTGTCTGTTCCATCTTTTAAGCATCAGTGTCTTCTAGGCGCCAAGGGTGAGAACTCCCCTCTGGGCCCTGGTGAGTGTTAGAGCTCAAAGTTCACATGGAATCTCCACCCTGTAGGGACACAGCTTGCAGCTCGATGGGGAGGGGGATCTCTAGTCCTGCCCCTGAGACTTGGCTTCCAAAGCTTATATAACTTATTTGTTTATTTTTAAGTCAAATGTGTCCAAGTTGAGGACACTTAAGACTCCCTTTTTAAAGAGGAAATTTGGAAGTCAACATTATCATTAACTAAATTAGCAAGCAATGGTCCTGTAAAACTTCCAAGAGGTACAGTTTCGAGGGCTGGTGTTGTCCTGCTTCTGATAGAAGGAAATACTCTACATAGTGTTCGGGAAATGGTTCCTAAGACTTCTCTTCCTCCCCTTTCTCTTCTTCCTCCTCTTCTACTTTCTTTCCTGTCCCCCTCCCTAACGTTCCCCTCATGTTTCTCTGGTGCTGCAACTGCTGCAACTCTGGTGCTGATTTGCTGACTGGGCTTTCTGAGGTGATGAGATGCCCATGAGGGTAGCAGATACCACGGGCCCAATAAACATGCATGTGAAAGAGCTGTCCCCTCTCCCCACACTTCCCCTCAATTTATTTATTTGTTTGTTTTTTGGTGGTCATGGTGCTCAAACACTGGGTCTGGTCACTGTCCCTGAGCTCTTCAGCTCAAGGCTAACTCTCTCTCACTTGGGCCACAGTGCCACTTCTGGTTTTCTGGTGGTTAATTGGAGATAAGAGTCTCATGGACTTTTTGTGCCCAGGCTGGCTTTGAACCGGGATCCTCAGATCTCAGCCTCCTGAGTAGCTAGGATTATAGTTGTGAGCCACCAGTGCCCAGCTTCTTCCCCTCCATTATTTCTTTTTTTTTTTTTTTTTGCCAGTCCTGGGCTTGAGCTCAGGGCCTGAGCACTGTCCTTGGACTTTCTCAAGGCTAGAGCTCTACCACTTGAGCCTCAGCACCACTTCTGGCTTTTTTCTATGTATGTGGTACCAAGGAATCGAACCCGGGTCTTCATGCATGCTAGGCAAGCACTTTAACCACTAGGCCAAACTCCTGGCCCCCCTTCCATTATTTCTATTAAGTAAAATAGTGGAAGCAAGCTAAATGTTCTGCAGAGAACAGTGAAATAAATCATAACTATTTGCAATGAATCTAACTAAAGATTTATCAAAGTAAAAAAGAACCTTTGAAGTGTCTTTATCACAGAAGAGAAGTGTTTATGATTTGTTAGATGAAAAAACATGTGGAACACAAAGTCATGTGTGATGAATAAGACCAATAGTATCTTAGACATGGACTTGGGAAGCATCACAATTTCAAGAGAGGTTCCATCTCTGGGATAGTTTTAATTGCTTTCTTGATACTTTTCAGCATTTTCAACCCTTCCTACCATGACTAATTATTACTCTGACCATCAGAAAAGAAAATAAATACAAAGTAGTCAACTCTCCTGGTAGAAGATAATTTAAGTTCTTGTGTTTCTTTTTTCTTTGTTGTTGTTGTTATTGTGTGTGTGTTGGTAATGAGCTTGAACTCATTACCCATTGCCTGGGTTCTGTCCTTTAAACTTTTTCACTTAAGGCAGGTACTCTACCACTTGAGCCACAACCCTAATTCCAACTTTTTGGTGACTACTTGGAGTTAAGTACCTCATGTGCTCTCTTGCCTAGCTAGCTTTGAACTGTGATTCTTCCATCTCAGCCTCCTGATTGGCTAGGACTATAAGTGTGAGCCACTGTTCCTTTATTCTCAGATACTATTTGTCCTTGCTATCCTGTGGACCTCCTGTAAGAGCCTAGAGAGGAAGCCTGGGCTCTCAGACTAGCAGGTGAAGTTGTTCCCTGATATGGAGGCTACAGCAAACCACTCCCAGAAACACCTGGAGCCCAGTGTGTACCTTTGAGCTGCCTGCACTCTCTCCAGCTTCCAGTGTGCACACATACAGGCAAGAGTAGGAGAACAGACAGAGGGAGCTTTACATTTGCAGATTCATCCCCATCTTCCATTGGCTGAGTTCTACAGGGATGCTCTTGACCTCTTCCTTCCAATTCAGCCTCTGGTCCTCTGAAACAACACTGGAAGGAAATGCAGAAAGATATCTCCAGGCTGGCAGTGGATTCTGGTTCATACGAGGCGATGTGGCTGAGCTTGGAAGATTGTCCCGCCAAGTAAAGCCTGGCTTGTTTCCTGGCCAGCCAGTTCCTTCGGTCCTTGTGGGTTTCCTCCATGTGTGAGATGAATGTAATATGACTCGACGCCTCTTTCAGATCTGTCTGCCATGACCTTACCTGCCACCGCTATTCCCACGGGCAACAGGCCCTTCTGCACGTTCAAGAGAGGCGAGGGCAGTAGGTTGAACTGGGGATAGGAAATAAGTCTTGGCTTAAGAGTTGTAGGACTGGCTGGGTACCAGTGGCTCACACCTGCAATTCTAGCTACTGAGGATGGGGAGATCTGAGAATCCTGCTGTGAAGGCAGCCAGGGCAGAAAAATCAGAGAATCTCTTAAACTCCAGTGAACTAGAAAAGAACTGGAAATGAAGAGTGGCTCAGGCTCAAGTGGTAGGTGGTAGCTTGAGTCAAAAAGGTAAGCAAGAATGAGGCCTGAGTTCATTCAAGCCCCACTCTCCCCCACCCTCACCCCACATACACATGTGGGATTGGAGAAATCTTTTAGATACTAAGCATGGTGAGAATTCAATTACTTATACAAGCTGTCATGCATGAGCAAGGCATTCAAGAATTCCTTAGCCCACGCCCCTGCCTGTGGAGAATGCCTCAGTTTCCAATTCAGCAAGTCTTCTATCCCTTTAGTTTAAGGCCAGTTTGGTAAGCCAGCATTGGTTTGGAATCAGTGGGGGAAATTTGTATCTCTAAGCCACCCAAAAAAGTACAGTACCTCCAGGCAGGTGGTGCATTACCCCTAAGCTCCATTTTCTCCATCTTTAAAATGTGAACAATAGGCCTAGAGGTATTGCTTAGTGGTAGAGTGCCTCTCTGGCATGAGCCAGGCCCTGGGTTCCATCCACAGCACTGCCAACACACACACATAAATAAATAAGAATAAGCAGCCAGTATTGTGGGGTTATTTTTAAGTATGATTACTAGGAAGAAAAATAGAAAGATGCCCAGTTAAATTGGAATGCCTTAGAAACACGGTTTTTGCTTTTGTTTTATCAGAATAGTCCATGTAACATTTAATACAGACTTATATCATGCGTAAGTAAGTTCTGAGGAATATTTGGAATATTTCTTTTTTACTTTTTGCTGGTACTGGAGTATGTATTCTAGGGCCTCCAAATATAAGGGCTTCACACTTGCTCAGTTTGCTTGCACAGCTGGTCCTCTACCACTGGCGTCATGCCTCCAGTCCAGATTTTGGCTGATTAATTAGAGAAGTGTCATGGACTTTTTCTGCTCTGACTAGCTTCCAACTACAGTTTTCCAGATCTCAGTCTCCCGAGTAGCTGGGATTTCATGCATGTGTCCCTGGTGAGTTGGCTTTGCATGTTCTTCTATTGGGATATTCTTTCATGTTTCTGACATCCCAGTTCAACTGGGTGTGCAGCATTTTATCTGACAATCCTAGGCTTGGGGCCAAAAGAAATACATTAGCGAAAGCCCTGCCATGGTTCACTGACTACATTCTGCTCTTTCCTTCTGCTCTCTGTGCAAGACACAGGTGACCAATTCCTATCCTTCCACAGCAGAGGAACAGGTTGAGGGGAGGGGAGAAGAGTCGGGGAGGGAAAGAAAAAGGGGAAGGAGGAGCCTCAGGGAGTTGAGAAGCAGCTATGGGAGTGCAGGAAGGGAGCCTCAGGGAGAGGAGAATATTATTTCCCTGTGAGCATTAAGAGCTGATGTACTTGTAAACCTCTGCTTAATGGACATCTTTAAAGCATTTATCAAACAGTGGCCTTTGTGCTTACTCTATGGGAGCGTGTGAGTGGAGGTGATGACGGGGCCAGAGAAGCCCACACGGGGACACTGATACCAGAGAACCCTCACCTAGTATGACTGGCTCGAAAGGTCAACAGTCGTGAGCCTGAGACACAGGGACTTTTCTGGGAGGATTTTCCCAGCGACCTTGCTGTAGGGTGGAGGTTAGGGGGGGTGTGGGCTGCTATAGACTCCTCTCTCTGCTCTGTGCTCTGTTCTCTGCTGCCTCCCTAAAGTCCAATCCCTTCTTGTTTAAAACCTCCCAGCTGGTGAGATGGAGGAGGACAGGTGGCAGGTCAGCGGTTGGCCTTTGTGTGCATCGAAGCTGCTCGGGTGGGCACGGGTGCCCTCTGAGCCTCAGGGTGTCATTTTCTTCTTCTGCACATGTGAATTCCAAGCATGGTATTCAGCTGTCGTCGGCTTCAGGCAATTTTTCCACCAGGATTGAAATGTAGGCCAAGAAAGCACATGGTTTGCAGAAGCCATTGTTGGCTGAGATTCGGGTGGGGCAGGCTTTGTCTTTCGTGTCACATGCAGTTCCCAACTTTCTGAGCCTTCTATTTGCGACATGGACATGGATTTCTCAGCCCTCTTTCACATGCTTCTGTGCTCCTACTAGGTATCTGCCTCTCCCATTTACAACCTTCACATCTCAGAGCCTTGGACATTGCTCTCTTGAACCTGGCTCCACATAGTTCAGGGCAATGGTTTGTTTATGGATCAGAATTCCCCAGGCCTCGGAGTGCCCTGTCCAAGGTGGGGGGGCGCCCCCCTCCAACACACACAGTCACATGCTAGGAACTCATCTCCCCAGAGAAATGTACACCAATAAGAGTGGATGCTTTCTGTTTCCAACCAAACCACAAATGTTCATCTAACTCATCTTAAAGCCTAGAATGACCACTGATGTGTTATCTGGAGCTGTGGGTGGGAGAAAAGGTAGGTGGAGTGAAAGATAGAAATCTCCTTCCTCTTCCTCTCTAGGGTATGGATGAGATGTAGATGAACTGTTATCTTGATAAGAGCTCATGGCTTTTTGTGGGGTTTTTTCCCACTACCCGTTGGTGATTGGCTGGTAGTGGGGTTTGAACTCAGGGCTTTATGCTTGCTTAGGCAAGTGTTATATGATTTGAACTATGCCCCAAGCCCATTTTCATTATTTTCCACATAGGTTCTCACCTTTTTGTTTTGTTTTCCTGATTGGCCTGAATAGCAGTCACCTTGCTTAAGGTCTCCTGTGTAGCTGGAACTACAGGTATATACCATCATGCCCAGCTCAGAGCTCATCCTTGACTTATTTCAAACTACCTTTCCCCTCCCCGTCACCACTGCCTTCATGCAGCATCTGTTACATCCCACTGTCATTCCTCCACTCAAGTTTTCTTCTCCTACTTAGCCCCTGTCCCCACAACCCCTGCCTTATCAGACACAACTACATTTCCTGAGCAGAGCTGAGCACAAGTTGATTCTCAGTAGGAAAACAACCAAGTGGAGTCTTTCTAGCTAATTTGTTAATGATTGCCCTTAGAATCCCTTCACTTGCCCCCAGCTACGTATTGCCTTCAGACAGGGTCTGTGGTAGGAGGATGAGTCTCCAGAGCAAAGGTTAAAACTACAGGACTTTAGGACAGACCTGGACTTGATACCTGCAGACCACTGTGATGTTTCTGAACCATAGTTCACCTTTGCTCAGCTCTGAAATGGGAAGAGTTGTAGTGATAGACAGAGGTGCTATAACACCGATCAGTGTCACCTTTCACACAGGTCTAATTCATTTATTCATTGACAGTTGTCTTCCTGCCAATCCTATGAAGTAGATAGTCTTAACTACTATAAAAGATGGTGATATTCCAAAAAAGATGTGTGTGTGTGTGTGTGTGTGTGTGTGTGTGTGTGCGCGCGTGCACACACATACCTGGACTCAGGGCCTGGGCCTATCTCTGAGCTTTTCTGCTCAAGGTTAGCACTGTACCACTTGAGCCACACTTCCATTTTCAGCTTTTGGATGGTTAATTGGAGATAAGGGTCTCATAGACTTTCTTGCCAGGGTTTTCTTTGAATTACAATCCTCACATCTCAGCCTCCTGACACAGGCATGATTACAAGGCATGAGCCTGGTTCAAGAGGTTTTTTTGTTTCGTTTTTAAAAAATAAGTAAATGGGAGTTAACATAATTTCCTGCTTTTCTTGTCCCCCAAATGCTTTGAGGCCAGAATGCCACACTGATAAGTCTCTGACCTTGTGGCAGGCAGAGAACCATTCATTCCAGAGGACTATGAGACAGCCCCTCCTCGGCTGGACATGGCTCTGGGAGCCCATTCCCCAGACCCTTCCAGACCCCACAGCTTCTTGCCCTCCTCTGTTTCTAAATGTATGGAATCTGCAAGTAGGCCAAGCTTTTTTTCCTAGTGCTTTCTGTTATAATGTTCTCTTTCACACAGCCGTGGCAGCTGCAGCATGGGGGGGCGGCTGGCCAGCCGCAGCTGTTGGTATGTATGGGGCTTCGGCGGCAGTCCTCTGTGAGTCAGCCTCTGTCTGTACATATCGACAACGACGACCACCTGGCAAGACCTTTCATTCCACGCATGCTGTTTGAACGTTTCCTGCGTGACGTCACGAGTGCAGAAGGATGGAAGGAGCATCAGCAGGTTGGCTTCCAGGTCCTCATGACCTGCCAGGCTCCCCTGAAACACTCCAGGGTGATTTTATCCTCTGATCCAGCAGATAACCTTGGATCTGCTAGCAGTCCTGCCCACATGCCAGCTGCAGAGATGGCAAAGCCAGTGGGTTGCATATTGGCACAGATGGAACAGGGTCGCAGAGGCGGTGTGAAGCCACTTGGGCATGGCAGAAAGCAGGTGTCATTCTTGTGACTAAGTAACTTCACTTCTCTTGGTCTGCTTCCTTGTCTGTCCAGCTGGGCTGGGGAGGAAGAATGCTATCTCTGCTCCCCTGAGCCTTTGGTGCTCTGATTTTCAGAGTCATGTGGCTGTTTATATTGTTTTTTTGGTTTTGGTGCTGCTCCTGGGGCTTGAACTCAGGACCTGGGTATTGTCCCTGAATTTCTTTTGCTGAACGCTAGTGCTCTACCACTTGAGCCACAGCTCCACTTCTGGCTTTTTCTTTTTTCTTTTTTTTTTTTTTAGTTAATTGGAGATAAGAGTCTCAGGAACTTTCCTGCCCAGGTTGGCTTTGAATTATGATCCTCAGATGTCAGCCTTCTTTGTAGCTAGGGTTAGAGGTATGTCATTGGCCCAGCTACTATACTGTGTGTGTGTGTGTGTGTGTGTGTGTGTGTGTGTGTGTGTGAGAGAGAGAGAGAGAGAGAGAGAGAGAGAGAGAGAGAGAGAGAGAGAGAGAGAGAGAGAGAGAGAGAGAGTCCTGTGGCTTGTACTCAGGGTTTAGGTGCTGTCCGTTAGCATTTTTGCTCATGGCTAATCCTCTATTACTTCAACCATAGCTTCACTTCCAGCTTTCTGCTGGTTAATTGGAGAAAAGAGTCTCATAGATTTTCCTGCCCAGACTATCCTTACATCTCAGCCTTCTAAGTAGCAGGGATTACTGGAGTGAGCTGCCAGTGGCTGGCTTGCTCTTCTGTTTTCGTGTTATCTAGTCCACTGTCACCATTAAAAGCTCCTTCCAATATTTCCTCTTTGTAAGTAGAATTGTTATGTTAATTAATAAACTTCTTGGCATAATTGGGTTTTTATGGTTGTTCTCGTGAAAATATGGGTAGAATTCTACCCGTCTTTCCATGACAGCAATAGCTTATATTCGTCATTATGCAGTGATATATTTTATTTTAACCCAAGTCATTTCCAAATGCTTCACTGCGGTGGTACTCTGCTTATGACATCTATAGTTTAATAGATATTTTAGGTGAACATCAAAATGAAAATAGGACGGGAAATGATGCCTGTGTTGACATGAGACAATTTGGGATGAATGAGCCTATACAGCTTTGTGCTTTACAGTTAACATTCAGTGACAGAGTCCTGACTGGTGTCTTAAACTGAAGTCTACAGCACAAGCCACAAGGTCACAGCATAATCTCAACCACCAGTACCACACCCCAAACACCCACCAGGCACCCACCAGGGTCTCTACATACAAAGTCTCGAATCTTCCAAGAAACTGTGCAAAGGAAGTATCATCTCACTTTAGAGATAGGGAAAATGGAGTTTCAGAGAAATTAAGCATTAAGAAATTCACTGATACCGGGCATTAGAGATTTCTGCTTGTAATCCTAGCTATTCAGGAGGCTGACATCTAAGGATGGTGGTTCAAAGCCAGCCCAGTAGGAAAATGCATGAGGCTCTAACCAACTACCAAAATGTTGCAAGTGGAGCTTTGGCTCATGTGGGAAAGTGCTAGTCTTGAAAAAAAAAGAATTTGCCTGAAGCTAGGTGTTAGTGAATCACTTCTGTGATCCTAACTACTCAGGAGGCTGAGACCTGAATATCAGGGTTCAAAGTCAGCTCAGGTATAAAAGTCTGTTGAACTCTTTTTTGTTGTTGTTGTTCATTATTATTATTATTATTATTGTAATTAACAGAGGGGTTACAGTTACATTCTCCAGATAGGAGAGCAAGTCTGTGGAACTCTTATCTCCAGTTAACCAGTATTTTAAAAGAAAAACAGTACTAGGGTATGGTTCAAGTGGTAGAGCACCAGCCTGGAGTGAAAAATCCAAACTCTAGGTCCTGAATTCAAACCCAAATAACAGCAAAAATAAATAAATAAATAGATATATAGATAAAATATTTTTTTTTGCTAATCCTGGGGCTTGAACTGGGCTTGAACACTTTTTGCTCAAGGCTAGCACTCTGCCACTTGAGCCACAGTACCACTTCTGGCTTTTTCTGAGTATGTGTGTGATACCGAGGAATCGAACCTAGGGCTTCATGCTTTCTAGATGAGCATTGCCCCAATAAAACATTTTTTTAAAAGAATTTACCTGATAGTAATGGGACTAGAAACAAAATTCAAACCCAAGCCTTTTTTTACATGATTAACTCTTGCTTAAACAAGTATGATCTAAAACAAGACCTAACATGGTTTAATCTTCAGGAATTTGTAGGGTCTCATGAAATTACTGTTCTATGAAAGTAAGGTTTGTGAAAATTACTGGTATAAGCAAGGAATCTCTAGAAAAAGGATTCTAATTGTTCAGGGATTAAGAGCAAGAGTTGACAGATGGGATTACATTTAATCAAAAAACCTGCACATCCAAGGAAATAACTCTCAGAGCAGAGACAGACGGTGAGATGCGGGAGAATCTTTTTCAGCTATCCAGAGTATATAGGGATTTAAAAAAGTGAACACCGAAGAATAAATAGTTCAATTAATAAGTGGTCAAATGAACCATAGTGTTCAGAGGGTATACAAATAGCCAGTAAACACATAAGGAAATGTTCAACATATTTGACTAGAAATGAAATTGCAATCAAAACAACCTTGAGATTCTGTATCACCCCTGTCAGCGTGGCCAAAATCAAGAAAAACAAATAACAAACGTTGGCATGGGCACAGGGTACAGTCCTTGTACACTGTTGGTGGGAATATACATTAGTGTAAGCCATTGTGAAAATCAAATCAATGTGGAGTTCATCAAGAAATGGAATTTAGAACTAGCAAATGATCTTACACCATCACTCCTGACCATATAGCTAAAAGAGAGGAAGTCAGTTTACAATAGCTATACCTGTACACCCTTGTTTATTGCAGTAATTTTCACAACAGCCAAACTGTGGAATCAGCCTAGGTGCCTATCAAAAGATGAATAAAGAATATGTGATACATTTATTCAATGGAGTATTATTCAGCCATACAAGAATAAAATTATGCATTTGCAGGAAAATAGAACCAGTGATTAGCATATTAAGAAAAATAAGCCAGACTAAGAAAGACAAACATCTCATGTTTTCTTTCATATACCAATTCTAGATCTAAAGAACAAAAGAGGATCTATTTAGTGCTATTAAACAGTAACCATGAGAGGTTGGAGAAGAGGGAAAGTGAGGGATAAGGGAAAATTTCATCCAAATACATTGTATATATTAAAAAAATGCTATAATGAAACTCACATAGAAGTTATAAGAAAGTTCAAAAGTGTGGGTGGGGTGAGGGAAAGACAGTAGTAGAAGAGTTAATATGAAGGACAATATTCATGGATGGAGATATTATAATGGAACTCCTCCCTTGGTGCAATTTCATGGAAAAAAGCATGGCATTCTTAGGCAAGGAGTACAGCTTCTCTCTTCCAGGTTGTTTACCCCAGGTCATTTTGTATGTATTTACAACCCATTCTTTCTGCTACCAAATCTAGTTAATTCTTGTTCATTTTACATCTCTATACTTCATTTCTTATTCTTATGCACTTTAACAACACGTTGAGAGCTAGAGCTGAGAGCTTGAAAATTATTTCTATGACTCCTTCAACACCCACTACACAGAAGACGCTCAGTAAGTATACCGCAAATACAAGCCCAGTGCTGAGAAAGCATCCTGCTTTCAAATAAACAGCCAACTTCTTCATATCCTCTACCCAACAATGTATTTCTGGAGGGACTATTGAAGTCCACCACCTAAAACTTTAAATATCCTGAAAAACCACAGATTGCTTTGATTCCATGAAATTGTATTTCTCTGTGAGGCTAAGTAAAAGAAAATATGGCATTAGGAGAATGCCAGGCAAAGTGAAAAGGCCTAAGAAAGAAGCTGAGGGCCTGGATTATGGCCTGGTGGGAGAGTGCTTGCCTAGCATGCACGCAGCTCTGGGTTTGCTTCCTTGGTACCACATACACAGAAAAAAGGCAGAAGTGGTGCTGTGGCTCAAGTGGTAGAACTCTAGCCTTGAGAAAGCCCAAGGACAGTGCCCGTACCCTGAGTTCAAGCCCCAGAACTGGCAAAAAGAAAAGAAAAAAAAAGCTGATTTGGCTTCTAGGAAGCCAGAGATACATTTTGCTCAGAAAATAGACAATTGGGCCTTGCAGCCTGGCTCTGGTCTTTATCTACATCAATGTGGCCACATCTGAGATAATAAAGGGACCATCTATATGGCAAAAGGTGTGGTAACTCATTACACCTTGAGGGAGCATAAAGCAAAAGCAATTTATTCGGAAGTCATGGACACGGGTTTGGGATGTAGCTCAGTGGTAGAGCACTTGCCTCCGGTGGACAAAGCCCCCAGGCTCCCTCCCTGCACTGAGACAGGTAAGTAGTTTGGCACTCACCTGAACAATGCTGGATAGAACAGGCCAGTCATCTCCAAAAGAAACTCTCAATCCAGGCTCTTCTGGGAGACTCAGTCCCGAAACACTGTGGCCAGAGGTAGCCTCTTCCACCCGTCTGCTGGACACTTGGCCTGGCAGCAAAGGAAACGGGAGTATGAATACGAAGAGGAAGAGATTCAACATTCTAACGGGAAAAATGCTGACCAAGCTCTTTTTCCTCTTGTGGGTTGGAGGGTTAGAAGTGCTTTCATTAGAGTGAGTATCTGAAGGGCCAAACACACAAACTTCCTTGCTTCTTGTTCAATATGTCCTGAAGTTTGAGGTCTGACTTACATAAAAGCATCCTAAAAGGCAATTCTCCCAGGGATTCAGAAAGGCAAAAGGATCCTACCCTTGCTTTAGAGAAATTTGATTTTTTTTTTCCCGTTTAGTGGATCCCTTGATTTTCTTGACTTAAGTTATTTCTATTGAATTGAAACCATTGAGTGAATATTTGATTTTGTGGATTCTAGATGAAAGCTTATCTATTACTTGGACAGATTACCAAATTTCATAGATTATTATCATTGTTGTTGTTTTGCCAGTCTTAGGGTATGAACTCAGGGCCTAAGATCTGTCTCTGAGCCTCTCTGTGCTCAAGGCTAGTGCTCAGCCAGCATCACTGCTGGCTTTTTCCTATTTACGTGGTACTGAGGAATTGAACCCAGGGCTTTATGCATGCTAGACAAGCACTGTCCCATTAAACCACATTCTCAGCTCCAGATTTTTATTTTTATTTTATTATTGGTGTTACTGGGGTTTGAACATGGGGCCTTGTGCTCGCTAGGAAGAATCTTTTTCATTGTTTGTTTGAGATGGAGACTCAGATTTGGTATCTAACACTTTTGCTCATTGGCTGGTGCTCTACCACCTGAGCCATGCTGCCACCCCTTAGGAGAACTCTGTGCCTCTTTAGTGAAGCCTTCAGGGTTGTATTCTGATGGGTAAGGTATAGTGACCTAAAAGTCACCGCTACACTTGGCCATTTGTGAAACGTAACTGTGACCTTCTGAGAGACACAGCTCAAGACTATTGCCCTTGAGCCAAGCCCCACTTCCCGTTTTTTAGAGGTTAATTGGAGATAAGAGTCTCAGGTCCTTTTGTGCCCGGGCTGGCTTTGAACCTTGATCCTCAGATCTCAGCCCCCTGAGTAGCGAGGATTACAGGCGTGAGCCGCCACACCCAGTCAGAAGTCCTTTTTCTTAGAATCCCTTGAATCTTGTTGTTTCCACATGTTGGCTTTTATTGCTGTAACAAATTCCCGAGGCAGTCAACTTATAAAGAGAGACAAGGTTTACTTTGACCAATGGTTTGGGGAAATTCAGTTTATGATCAGGCAGACATGCTGGATTTTTAGACTGTGATCTGGGTACTCAATAGCAAAGTGGAGTCTACCACCTCATTGAAGGGAAGTAGAGGAAAGGATAGACAGGGCAGCACCATGCCTTGTAGGCCACACCGCCTAAAGGTTCTACTACTCATGGGGCACTGCTAGGGACCAAGTCTGTAGTTTACCTATAGGCCTTTGGGAGATGATCTAGACCCAGAGTAAAGCAATCCACATGGTTACATTCAGGCCTGGAGGGATGAGGCAGAAGGGATATATGTATCTTCTGTGTTATCTCCTCTGAGGGAAAGCTACTCTCCCAGACTCTCCATTTGGAAAACCTTGAGATGAGGTGGAAAGCCTTGGATCATTCTGCTTTGTATGGATATACAAAAGAAAATTAACTTCTCTTTTAAGCACTGTGCTAGTGGCTTTTTGTTAGAGCAGCTTAGGGCATCTCTTAACCAATATCACATCCTACCTTCCTACTAGACAACTTTGGGCCTGTCTCTAAGCGCCTTTTGCATCTTACCACTTCAGCTATAGCACCACTTGCAGCTTTTTCTGCAGTTAATTGGACCTAAGAGTCCCATAGGCTTTCCAGCCCAGGCTGACTTTGAACTGCAATCCTCAGATCTCAGCCTCCTGAGTATCTAGAATGACAGTTGTGAGCCATCAGAGCCTGGTGTGTTTGATAACTTTTGATACCATCCTTTATCTCTCCAGGACTTAGTTGCTCTATTTGTAAAATGAGAACACTTCATGGGGCAATTTGGTCTCATATCTCTATGATGATGATGATCATAGGTGTATCTTCCTTCTTCCTCCTCTTCCATTCTGCCTCCTCTGAACAATTTATGCCAGGGCTTCAAGTTGCTTCTAACAAAGCTCCTGCTATGGGCTCCTCTAAACCCACTCCTCAAAACAGAAGCAAAGCTCACTTAGATAAATATTTTCCTTTACATTACTTTCCTTCTACAAAAGACTAAATTTAAAAAAGACAGAGAAAGCCAGACACCAGTGGCTCATGTCTGTAATTCTAGCTTGAGAGAAAGTGGAAACTGGTAGGATTGTGGTTCAAGACCAAAAAAAAAGTTCACAAGATACCATTTAAATCAATAGCTGGGCATGGTGACATAAGCTTGTCATCCTAGCTACACAGGAAACAGATTGAGAAGCTCAGTGGTTCCAAGCTAACCCAGGAAAATGTTGGTGAGATCCCATCTCAACAGACAAAAATTGGAATTGATGGAACATGCCTGCCATCCAAGCTGTGGTGGGAAATACAAATGGCAGAATCTCCGGCAAGGGATATGGGTCCAGGAAATAAATGAGCCCTCATTTCAAAATAAACAGTGCCCAAAATGCTGGAAGCATGGTTCAAGTAGTAGGTTTTCTGCTTAGCAGCCATAAGACCTTGAGTCCAAACCCTAGTAAAGAAAGAAAGTGAGAGTAAGTGAGACAGAGAAAGAGAGAGTATTTGTGTGAGTGTGAGAAAGAGACAGACAGAGATAGACATAGAGACAGAGACAGAGAGACTTTTTGAAAAGCTACAAGCATAGTTTATTATATTTCTTCTGGGCTGTGGGATGTTCAAAAGACTAGCAGCCTTTAGCTCCTCATCTTTCAAGGATCTGAATGGCTTCAGGTGAGGAGTGAAGAACCAGGTGTCCCTGTGGGTTTCATGGAAGAGCTCAGTATGACAGATGGCTTCAGAATTCAAGCTAACTAGGAATAGTTCAGAGTTTACTGTGTCGGCAGAACTCTCTTTTATTGCCAAGTCTGCATAGACAGGAGGAAAGTAGGCAGACACTTGGGCCAGGAGGACTCTAGCATTAAAAATGCCATGAGGGCAAGGTTGGTAGCTTCTCAGAGGGAAAGGCTCTTCCTGAGGACTTTTATTCATTAATAATGGTGGGAGGAGTACAGGTAACAGAAGTCAACTCTGGCTAAGTAGGGGCAAGTGGAATTGACCAGCAGATAAATGGAATATGAAGCACTGTAAAATAGCCAGAGCTTGGGCAGAACCTGAGTTACCTGATTTTCAGCCACAGCATCCACCTGGAATATCAATATGCTGTCAGGGGGAAATCACTGGTTCAACCTTAGGCCAAGCTCACCTTTAACCAAACAACTATCACCAAATGTCTTGTGAACTGAGCAGCTTCCATGAGTTCTTGTTATCCATACCGTACGTGAGTTTTCTTTTTGGTGCCCAACAAACTGGCTCAAAACCGAACTTAAACAGCAGTTGTTTTATTTGCTCATGATTCTAGGGGCCAGCAATTTGGGCCGGCCTCGGCTGAGAGGTTCATCTGTTGGTTGCATGGGGATCATTCTGCTATCTAGAAGCTCAGTTGTGGCTTATTGTTCAAAAATGATTTTATTTGCATGACTAAAGGTGGGTGCTTGCTCTTGAAAAGCCTGTTCTTACTGCTTATCTTCAAGTAAAAGTTCTAACTTGCTGGTCTTCAGGCAGCGCCAGCCTCTGCTTTGATGACAGGTAGAACACCATTATACAGAGATTACAGAATTTATCCTCGTTTTTTCCACTCTGAGGTGGACTCGCTTTTTTCTTCACTTATTTCTTAAACTTTAATCCAAATTTAAAGGATTTTTTTCATGTTTACCTTGATTAGCAAATAATTTGATGTTTGATTCTGTATTAGTCACTTTCCCGAAATTATAACCAATACAAGAGATATCTACCCAGAAGACAAAAGTCTTCACTTGACTTACTATTATGAAGGTCTCGGTCTCTGATTCTTTGGACCACTGTTCTGGGGCCTGAGCTGAGGGGTGTAGCATGGCTGGAGGATATGGTAGAGCAGTGCTGCATAACTCTTAGCCAAGAACTGAAAAGAGTAAAAGGAAGGAACCTGGGCCCATGCTTGCCTTTGAGTACAAACACCAATGACCTCTATGACCTCCTATTATCCTGCACATATGATGGGCTCCATCCACCACCTTCTATTAACAGCAACCCATGACCTCCACGGGACATTGAAGATGAGGACAGCAGCAAACTATTAACAATATTATGAAGCAGGTCCTTTTTTTTGGTATACTGTGTCTAATTCTTGCAATATTCGGAAGTGGGAATTATGATTCCTATTTTTGAGTCAGAGAACATAGCTCATAACTCCATTTTCTAGTGTCTTTTGCTTCCTGGTCATAAAGTAAACAGTTTGCTCCACGAATAAACTTCATGAGCTCCACCAGCCCTCTGACATCCAGCATCCCTTCTTGAAGGCCTAAAAGTAATGGTCTGGAATCCCTCACGCAAACCTTTGTCTCTTTATTAAGTGTCTCAAGTATTTAGTGATAGTGTCAGAAAGCAGATAACTACCACCACCCTCAACAACAACAGAAATCTGCCCTGGTTGTATGGTGTAAGAACTGTAATTCTTGCAACATTCTGTGAATCAGAGATCATGATTTCTGAATCAAGTTGAAGAAACTCAACCTTATACAATTGGCTCATGTGTGGGACAGGATTTAAGCTGGTTTTGCCATTGCCCGCCTGGCCTTGGGGTGTTACTTGTTTCTCTCCAGGGGAGAACATACAATATGGCTGAAATAGTAGGAGAACCACAAAGTGTTTTCTTCTCCACTCAGCCAATATTATGAATGGAAAAAACTATATATGGCAGAGTTTGAATAGAACTTCTTCTTTCTATACCTTCATTACAGTAATAATCCTGACCAACCTTCCATTGTGAAAGAACTTACATGTTTGAAAAATCTTCCTTAATGTCACTTTCTTAAGCAAAAGGGAAGGAGTTTGATGGCCCATAGATCATGGAACTGAGGCTGAGCCTTCAACCCCCTGTTTCCACTTTTCAGAAGCCCTGGAGGTACTGAAAACCTGGAGACCCAGAGGAAGATTGGAACGGTGTTGTGCTGGTCACTGAGAAAATGTTTCATGTTTGTAAGATGTGGTTGAAAATGGCCCAAAGAGAAGCAATCCCTAGTTACTCCAATGAAAAAACAGAGGAAAGAAGTTTCATTCAAACATGGCTATATTTTTACCCCATTCACAAAAGACATAATTTTGTTTTATGACTGCAGTAAATACATATTAAGGAGATGATTAGGACAAATATGTATTTACATGTATTTACTCCTTCCTTCCAAAAGGTTGAGATTTGTACATTCCATAGCAGTTCACAGTGTTTAAGGTTGTATTTCCCCCTAATGGATATTTGAGGAAAAAAATAATGACTCCCAAGGCCAGCTTATGGTTTATTTAACACTTAATATTCTTCAAGCCTAGTGTTGTTTTCAAACCTCCATCTCCATTCCCAAGCTGTATTCCAGGGGGGGAATTATGTTTTCAGGTTTAAGTCAGACCAGGAAATCAATCAAGCCAGGAGCTGAGCAGCCTCTTTGCATTCAATATAGGGGTTTAGAGGATAAGGAGAAAGAACAAGAGAGTGAGAACACTTGTACATATGTTCTCAGTAAATCCTTCACATTTACTCACTATATTCCCCACAAATCTATTTCGCATCTGGCCTTTACCAAGACACTTGAACTGAAATGTCCATGTGATGATTCAAATGTACCCTCCACAAATGAATCTCCAAATTCCTATTTTGGAAGTGGGGGCCTGTTCAAGTCTGAATATGGAATATCCTCTATGGGCTTGTCTACCGGGTATGTGGCTGTCTTATCAGCTGACTGAAGTGGTTGAATCCTTCGGGCTTTGCCTAGTGAGTTGTACCCTTTCAAAAGTTATCTATTATACTGACATTCTTGAGAGGTAAGGAAAGGTAGGAGGTGTAGCCTTGAAGGAAGTAGGCCACCAGAGTAGAGACTTGTCTTTAGGACTTTCTCTTGCCTTAGCCCCATCTTATATGTCATTTTTCTCTGCTTCCTGGCTCTCATGATGTAAGCTGGTCTGTTCTGTCATGGAACCATGAGCAAATCTTTCCTTCCTTAAGTTGCTTTTCTCAGGTCAGAGAGATATGAAAGCTGACTAATAGAGGGTCTTTGGGGAGTCATAGGATTTGATGGTCCTAAGGGCAGGGCCCTCGTATGACATTGATGGCTTTGTAGGGAGAAGAAAAGAGATCCAATTAAATCACTCACTGTGCCTCACCAAGCGACACCCTGTGTCATGCTATGATATAACAAAGACCCTGATTCCAGAACCAAGAGCCAAATGAATGTCTGTTCACAAATTATCTAGTCTTGAGTACATTGTTAAAGCAACCGAAAACAGGCTATGCCAATCCTTACTTCAAACATTGGGCTAAGAACTATACAAACAAGTCATAGGGTCAAACTGTATGACTAAAGATAATATTCATATATTACTTTGTATAGTTCACATACAGTGAAGTATTTGCTACATGTTAGAGGTGACTGATTCTAGCACCACCAAATTCTGGCTACAGGATATTATGCAAACTTACCAGTCAGGAGAGGTTAGATCAGGCTGCTATAACAACACACTGAAAACATCAGCCAGCTTATAACATTTATTTGGTGTCTCCAGTTCTGTCTGGGACCAAGATGCCTCACCAACTTTCTCTCTCTCTCTCTCTCTCTCTCTCTCTCTCTCTCTCTCTCTCTCTCATAGCCAGCCTATGGTGACAGATGAAAAAGACAGATGGCAAAACCACAAATTGGGAGACATGCGTCAACTCTTGTCTGCATTTCATGGGCCAACACAAGTTATATAGCCACTCTTGAGTTCAATTGTACACAGGCTACAGGGGAGACATTGAAAGGAAAAAAATGATATTTTATCACATCATTTATCAGCTATATTTCTCTTGAATCCTATATTTACCTTGCTGTAATTTTTCTGGCACATAAAGTATATTATTCTTTTTTTTTTTTTCTGTTGGTCATGGGACTTGATCTCTGCCTGGGTGCTGTCCCTTAGCTCTTCAGCTCAAGGCTACTATCCACCTTTGAGCTAAGCCCCACTTCCAGTTTTCTAGTGGTTATTTGGAGATAAGAGTCTCGGGTCCTTTTGTGCCTGGGCTGGCTTTGAATCTTGATCCTCAGATCTCAGCCTCCTGAGTAGCTAAGATTACAGGCTTGAGTCATCGTGCCAGGCTAAAGTATGTTATTCTTATTTGCTCATATTTCTTGGGGATCCCTTCTCCCAGTTTGGTTCCCAGCAATGTCAGACCTAGAAAATTCATTTGTACCCTACTTATTTCACCACCCAAAGAGACTCAGCTATACTCCATGTTTGTTCTAAAATCATGGAATTGCTCACTGAATTGGCTGCTGAGCCACCTTTTCCAGACAGGAGAAGAGGAAAAACTTACTTGCAAAGAAAAAGTGATGGTTCCTCTTAGTCAGGCTGAGGCCTCTGGAGATGAGCCACATTCTAAGTGGAGAGGAAAAGTGAAATCCAGGGCAGTGGTAGAAGGGGGAGGAGGGAGGATAGAGCTATCAGGTGTTTGAAGGCTACCACTGGTTGATGCTAGGATCTCAGATCTCCCCTTCATTTCTGTGCCTCAGTTTCTCTATTTGTAAAAGGGGTAAGGGACATCGTGACTGTACCCTACAAAGTGGACATGAAAGTAAATCCACATCACTATCTTACAACAGAACCATAGCAACATGGAAGATATCTGGCTGTAACAACGTGGTTGTTAATATAGCAGGGGTGTGTGTGTGTGTGTGTGTGTGTGTGTGTGTGTGTGTGTGTATCCACACACGTGCATGCATGTGTGGCAGTACTAGGGCTTGAATTCATGATTTCATTCTCTCACTTGGCTTTTTCACTCAAGGCTAGCCCCTGAGCCACAGCTCTACTTTGTCCTTCTGCTAGTTAATTGGAGATGAGTCTGAGGGACTTTTCTGTTATGCTGGCTTTGAATCTCCACCTTCAGATCTCAGCCTCCCAAATAGCTAAAGTCACAAGCATGAGCCACCAGGGCCTAGCTAAGTAGGGATTGCTGAGACTCCACAACAATGACCAGTATTCATTCATGGAGAGCTTCAAGAGGCTACAGAGGAAAGAAAGTTATGCTATTTCACTTAGCTGGGCATATTTTATGCAATCATTTAGCATTAGTCATGGCCCATGAAACTTTTTGCTCCACAAAATTAGATGTATCATGCAAACTTAAAGACACCATGTGGCCCCCTGCGGAGAAAAAAAGCCTCCAATGTGCTGAGTCTTGGGGCAAGGTTGGAGGTCAAAGGCAGGTGGGCTGCTGGCTGCCTAGCTTGGGTGCTAGCTGGTATCACTTCCGTGTTCTACAGCATTGCTCAACTTCTCTCTCCATCATCAAAAAGTATTTTTAGTCCCTTTCATTACAGGAAATCTTCAGTATTGTTCTCAAGGGCCAGTCAGATGAGGGAACAAGCTTTTCATTGTCAGGATGTCTGTAAATGAGGATTAGCAAATACAGTGTTACACCTAACAGCGTTATGAACACTATTTGCTTCAGTCTAGTGCTGTGTTTTCATGTAGGACCACTGGAAAGGACCGGAGCAAAATGTGATAAGCTTTTTCACTAGTGTCATTTTGGCTCCAGTATGGACCAAGTGAGTGACTTCCTAGAACTGGCTCTCTTGGATTGTATTTCTATATCCATCATTGTCCTTGTCCCCATTGCTTGCATAGTAAGCAAATTCTGTGTGTGTGTGTGTGTGTGTGTGTGTGTGTGTGTGTGTGTGTGTGCATTTGCACCAGTACTCACACTCAAGGACTAGACGCAGTTCCTTAGTTTTTTTGCTCAGGGCTGGCCTCTACCCCTTAAACTCTATCTCCACTTCCAGAGTTCTGGTGGTTAATTGAAGATAGAGACTCTCATGAACTTTCCTGCCTGTGCTGTCTTTGGCTCTAGCTTCCTGAGTAGCTAGGATCACAGGTATAAGCCACTAGTACCTGGCTTCTGTTGATCTATTACATTTATCAATACCTTTATTTTTATTTATTTTTTGGTGGTACTGGAATTTGAATTTGGGGATTTGCTCTTGCTTGGCAGATACGATAATATTGAAGCACACTTCTAGTGCTTTTCTCCTAGTTATAGTTAAGTAGGGTGTTGCTTTCCCCCTCAGCTGAGGAAAAGACCCATCTTCTTTTAGGCTTCCTGTCCTTTCTGAGATCACAAAGTGAATGCCACTACATCTAGCTCCCCTTAGTGGAGACAGAGCCTTGCCACTGATTCTGCCTGGACTAATCTAGAAGTTTGATCTACCCAATCACATAGCTTGGGACAGGTAAGCCTCACTATGATTTGAGAAGTTGATCTTGCAAACATTTCTGCAGGAGCTGGTCTCAAACTTCAGATTTTAGCCTCCTATTCAGTTTAGGATGGCAGGCATTTTACATTTTAGATGTGTAAAAAATTAATAAGAAATGATTCGTAGTATTCTTGACTCATGCTATTTCTCCCTATTCAGCCTTTTAAGGAGGTCCCAATTATGTATTATTTAACTAAAATTGTCCCCAACTCAAAAGAGCTCATGTTGGCAATTATAGAGTGAACATTGACAGATTAGACTAGATATTTGCATTGGGCCCCGGAAAGGGTTAGAACATTTGGAGAACACTAAAAGGAAGAGATTCTCGGGGGAGTTTCATGTTTGCTTTGGGTGGGGTTGTGAACAATTGATCTTAAAGTCACCCAACCCCTACTTAGATTGTCTCTTTGGGTTTGTCTGACCCTATCTTAATCTGGTATTGGTTGTGGGGTTTTTAACACCCCAAAGGACTATAGAATTCTGTGATCATTCCACTCACCTCAACAGAGTTTAAAAGTTGGAACATTTTTCTCAATGAAGATACTCAGCCATAGTTTTAAAATTTCCAGAAGCTTGCTGTTGGCCTTGATGAGCTGGGAGGCAACAGTGAAACCAGGAAATGAAATGAGACTCGGAAAATGTCAATTATGCATTTGAAGAGGGAAAATAAGCCCGGAGAAGGGAGGGAAGCAGGGTGTGAGTTTATTTTCCATCCCTCGTAACCAGGTACAGTTTAATGAAAGGAGGGCTTGTTTTGGTTTCTAGTGAGGAGGACCCAAGGTCAAGAGCTACACTTGGTGATGACTTCTTGGCATGCTCGTAAGCCAAGGAGGTGATCACATGGAAAGAGGCAGGGGAGTATGGGCTGAGCGCCTCCGGTCTCCTCACTATCACTAGTATTCCACAAGGTGACTTCACGCTCGGCTTGGATCCTAATCACTTCCCAGAGACTTCCCTCTACACACTGTGCTCTGATTATTGGCCTTTTTTATTTTTACTTTGTGGTGTCAGTCCCAGTGCCTAGGTTCTGTCCTTGTGTTTTTCCTCTCAGGGCTAGTGCTCTACCACTTGAACCACAGTTCCGCTTCTGGCTTTTTGGTGATTAATTGGAGAGAAGAGTCACACAGACTTTCCTGTCTGAGCTGGCTTGAAACCATGATCCTCAAATCTCAGGCTCCTGAGTAGCTACGTGTACAGGCGTGAGCCTCTGGTGGCTGGCAAGTTTGCACTTCTTCATACCTTTTACAGGGATTACGTTTCAACAGATGCAGCCTTGGGAAACATACTCTCCCAACTGGGACAAACCAGGGCAGGGAAGCTGGATAGACAGAATTTGAAATTATATGTTGTGGTATTGTGGGCCTTGAACTTGATAGGCAAGCACCATACTGCCTGAACCATACCCCCAGTCCAAGAATCTGAATGGTTCCCCTGACAGAAAGCTCAGTATTCTGTTGACTTGACATGCTCTGTCTGTAAAAGATGATGATGAGGTGGGTAGGAGAGTTGAAGGAGGGAAGAGAGAGTAGAACCAATTTTATCTGCTCTATTAGCAGACGTAAATCAATCTGGTCCCTAGACTTTGCAGTGAGGCAGTTTCTTAGCTGGGGACAACAACACAGCCAAATATATGAAAAACTCCAGGCCTATATTTTCCAAGTTATAAGAAACTGGGTTCTGGATAACCCAGTGTATTTGTGATGACTACAACAAAATACCCAGAGCGGTCTATATTATAATAAAAGGAGGTTTCTTTACTTTAATATTTGAGGTGGAAAATCCAAGACTAGCTAGCTCCATTGGATTGGTCTCCAGTGAGAGCCCGACGGCAGATGGCATCATGGCAGGACATGGCCAGAGAGAGAGCACACCACGACAGAGTGATACATGGGTTGAGCAGACTCTTACAACACTTGTGAGAACTCAGGATCTCACAGTAACTTTCTTAGTTCTTTAAAGGGCAGCATCCCCAGTTATCTAAAGCCTTTTCATTAGGCCTTACCTTTTAAAGAGCCAAGCACCTCTCACACTGTCACACTGAAAACTGAGCTTTCAGATCAGATGGGACATTAAACTACAATCATACCATAATAGTAGCTCCATCTAAAAATTGGCTTCCTTTACTTCACATTTCAGCAGTGGATACCATTTCCTAGGATTTAGAAATGAGAAAAGAGTGGTATAGAAATAAGTGAAGAAAGCTGGGCACACTGGCTCACACCTGTAATTCTAGCTACTCAGGAGGCTGAGATCTGAGGATTGTGGTTCAAAACCAGCCTGGGAAATAAAGAATGTGAGACTCATCTCCAATTAATCCCTAGAAAATGGGAAGTGGCATTGTGGCTCAAGGGGTAGGGCGGTAGCCTTTATCTAAGGACAGCTCAAGGACAGCGCCCAAACCAAGTTCAAGTCCCCATGACCAAAAAAAAAAGAAAAGAAAGAAAAGAAATAAATGAAGAATTTCTTCTCTCTCCTTGTTCTCATCTCTTTTTTTGACATTCCTGGGCTTAATCTCAGGGCCTGAGCACTGTCCTTGGATTTTCTCAAGGCTAGAACTTTACCACTTGAGCCTCAGCACCACTTGGGCTGGTTTTTTTTTTTTTCTATGTATGTGGTACTGAGGAATCGAACCTGGGTCTTTATGCATGTGAGGCAAGCACTCTAGCACTAGGCCAGACTCCCAGCCTGAATCATGGAACATTTTATTCAAATCCTAAGTTGCACTTTGTAACTTGTTTATACCTATTATAGGAGTGATTTTAGTTAAAAAGTTCAAATACTATGAGAACGTTATAGATATATTCTATGCTGAATTTTTTTATTTTAACTTATAGTGGGTGTGCACTGGTGGCTCATGCCTGTAGTGGTAGCTACTCAGGAGGCTGAGATCTGAGTAACCTGATTGGAAGCTAGCCTGGACAGGAAAGTCCCTGAGACTCTTATCTCCAATGAACTACAAACAGCCAGAAGTGAAGGTATGGCTCAAGTGACAGAGCACTAGCCTTGAGTACAAAAGCTCAGAGATAGCACCCGGGCCCAGCGTCCAAGCTCCAGGATGGAGAAAAGACAAAAACAAAAACCTTCAAGTCTGTTGCATATAGCAACAATAGTGCCTGCTACTTTTCTTTCCCAGGCTGGCTTTGAAACGGTCCTCAGATCTCAGCCTCCTGAGCAGCTAGGATTACAGGCAAGAGCCTGGGTTCATTATAAGTCACACAGGGCCCTGGTCTCTCACACATGGAAAGGACTTTGGCTTTTAGTCTTGGGAGATGAGAGGCCACTGGTGGGTTCTGGACACCAGAGGTTGCCTGACAGACTTAAATATTGACAGGATTAGCTGCTGCTGAGGGGAGCTGAAGTGTTAGAGGTAGAAACAGGGAGGGCACCAGGCATTTGTAGGGCACTTGAGTGGGATCACACAGCAGCAACTATATAGTATGTATATGACTGGGTTTGGGTCCGTATTCATCTGTTACTTAGTTGATGTGAAGGTTGAGATAATCACCCAGGAGACACACATCGCTTGAATGCCTGATCTGTGTTTTTTGCAGGGCAAGAAATGCACTGGCGCACAAGAAGTATCTGCAGGTCATAGCCAAGTATCTACTAGTAAGGATGCTGGCCTAGCCAGGTGCTGGTGGCTCACACCTGTAATCCTAGCTACCCAAGAAGACAGATCTGAGAATTGCAGTTTAAGCCAGCCTGGAGAGGAAAGTCCATGAGATTCTATTCTCCAAGTAACCATAAAAAAAGCCAGAAGTGGGGCTGTGGCTCAAGTGATAGATCACCAGCCTGGAGTAAAAAAAAAAAGGGGGAGGAGGGACAGCTCTGAATTCAAGCTCTAGGATACACACACACAAACACACACACACACACACACACACACACCACACACACACACCACACACACACACACACACACACACACACAATTCTGGGAGGCCTCTTCATGCTGGCATCTTGTCTTGAGCCTCATTTCTGGTACATTTCTTCCTTTCTCCCTTCTCAGAGCCCCAGTGTTCTCGCAGCTGTTGCACGAGCAGGCAGCCCCAGCTGCCAGATGAGCAGAACAAAAGATTCAACTTGGCGTCTCTTTGCATCTGCAACGCTCAAAACAAACAGAACAGATGCCCTTAGCAGTGGGGCTCTGTTGGCTCAGGGCAGGGGAAATGTACCCTGAAGGGGGAAGTTTCCCTTGTAAGAGCTGACAGAACCACTCAGAGATGGCAAGGAACATCGTGAAACAGAACATTAAACTTTGATGAACTGCAAAGCCTCAAGAGTCAACAGAGATGTTCTAATCTATATAAACACATGGCACGCAAGCTCTGTGCAGCTTGGGGCCTTATTTGGATGGTGTTTGGGATGGTCTCTCCTGGGAGATAAACCAAAGAGACAAGAAGAGATGCCATGTCTTTTCTCCTCAGCTGGGGCATGAGGGATCCTTAGGCATTGCTTAGTATCAGAGGCTCATTTCTTGCCCTCAGGTTGTCCTGCAGCCTGGCTTTCCTGTTCCTCCACTCACAGCTGCCTCTTCTACTCAAGAGGAGACCAGAAAACTCTTGAGTACACACCCAATCGCTGGTGTCTTTTTCCTCTGGAAAGCTTTGAGCCTAGATCCCAGCACTGGGATCTAACAGGTTGGAGCTGGAGAAGGATCTTCAGCTCCATGAACAAGTCCAAGTGTAACTGAGTGGGGCCAGGCACACTCCCTAGGTGTATTCCTTCAGTCAGAACACCCCTTGGAAGGGTGAAAAAGGCTGGTCTCAGCTTACAGACAAGGTGATTAGGGCCCAGGGGAGTTAATAAATTGCTCTGACCCTGAACTGTGAACTGAGAAGCAGCTTAACAGCCATGCAGAACTGAGCAGCTTACAGATGTAAAGGATGAAGGGAGCAGACCTTTTTCTTCCCCTATAATAGTTCTCTTCTGCCTTCTTCAACTACTACTACTGTGGGGAGGGGGTGTGGAGCTAGCACCCCATCTGGTGACTACGGCCCCCACTCTCTCTGTGTTTCTGGCTCCAGAGGTGCTACATGACTTAGACTAAACCACTGAAATACTGTGGGTGATCACACAACCAAGCCAGGCCAATCAGAAGTCAGGACATCTCTGGGGAGGAGACTTGCTCTTTTTCACTTATTGTACCCCTGAGAAGAAACAGCAACTGCTACTACTCAGGAGACTGAGATCTGAGGATCGTGTTTCAAAGGCAGCCAAGACAGACATATCTGAGAGCCTCTTACAGCCAATGAACCAGCAAAAAGCCAGAAGTGGAGGGCATCTCACCAGTAGCTGGTTCAGGGAAGACACATCTTCACTGAGATGGCGGCCGAAGATCCACTCACCTTGTCATCTGCTTCTCTAGTTGGGAGCCTGGTACTCTGCCACACCTGCTGAATCCAGGATGTCTTAGCAAGGGGCACTGCAGGGGGTGCTCTGCTCTGTGGTCCTCTCCTTGTTCCTTCTTTGCAGCAATGATCGACTCCTATTCTTCCTGCTAATCAAAGGACCACTTTGATCTGGATCTAAGCCCTGAGCTAAGGGCAGGAGCTCTTTTACCATTCCATTCCTCAGATACCATCCCACTCCCCAGATAAATGAGCAAACTGAGCCTCTGAGATGCCTCGAGAGCAGTAGCTGGGGTGTGTTGGAGCTGGGGCTTGGAGGCCGGGCTCTGTGCCTTGAGGACATGCCCTGGTAATTAGCATCTCACAGCTGCCAGCTGCTGAGTTAAATACCTTGGAAGCCCAGGTGCAGGCAGTTGGCTTGGTTGCCCCTCACTGGCCCAATCAATCCTTGGCTGGCCTGTTGGTTGCTAAGCCATTGGCTCCCAGGCTCATGCTCTTGCTCTTGGGTTAGGAGCAATCTTAGGTGACCCTAATTCTCTCCAGCTTTGTGTGTGTGTGTGTGTGTGTGTGTGTGTGTGTGTATGTGTGTCTGTGTGTGTGTGTCTGTATGTGTCTGTGATTTGAACTAAGGGCCTGGGTACTATCTATCGCTTAGCTTTTTTGCTCAAGGCTAGCATTTTCCCATCTGAGCCACACCTCCTTTCTGGCTTTTTGTTGACTAATTGCAGATGGAAAGTCTCCTGGATTAGTCTAACCAACCTCGTTCTGAACTTGATCATCAGATCTCGGATCTCAACCTCCTGAGTAGCTAGGATTACAGGTGTGAGCCACTTGCACCCATCTCCAGCACCTTGCTTGTGCTGCAGCGAGCTGCTCCATCTCCCTGACTTCAAATCCTGCTAGGTTCCTGGATACTATCCCTCTAGCCTCCCCTCTTCCTCTCATCCCCCCTATCCCTCCCCCGCCAGCTATCTAGGCCCTTGGGTGAAGTGTCTGGAGCTGTCAGGTGAGGAGGGCAAGGTGCAGGTTGCTTGCCTGGTGTCTTTAAACTGGCTCTTGACCTCTAGACGGGTTGTTAATTGGAGGTGTCCTCTGCCCCCAGCTCCTTCTGAACATGCACTCTGCAGAGCTCAGGGCTCTGGAGCAGTGATCTACCCTTGGCTGCGTTTAGTAGCCTGCCAGCCAACTCTTGATGATCTGTGGGAGAAGAGAAAGCACAGGCTGGTGACATCTCCAAGTAACCCTGTGACTTGCTTTGGCTCATGGTTCTGTGCTTCCCCTGCTGGACCTCTGTCCTGAGCAGCTATCAAGACGTGGAATCTGCACGCTTGGTTTTCCCATCTTCTCTCTCTTCTTCCTTCCTCTCCCCCTTTGCCCGTTGTGACAGAGGCCCCCAGTGTTGGACATATTGAGAGAGGAGCAGAAAGTTTGGCGACTCTGTATAAAGAATATCCAACTCAATTGATTTAAATAGTGGCAGACATTTATTTGCCCATGGAACCCAAAGCCTGGTGACGGGAATGGTATCGGGTAAGGATTGTTCCAGCAACTCAGTGAAGTCACCACGACACCATTTCTCTCCATCTCCCTCCCGTGGTTGTAGGCTTGATTCTGACACGTCACATGCTGGTCAGCCACAGTTTAAGGCCGTCACTTCATGTTAGCAAGCTGCTATGATCATGTCAGACCACACACTGTGTAAGAAACTATCTCATTCCTTCTGGTATCATATGCCTTCTGTATATGTTTAAGGGAACACCTTCTCCATTGGCTCAGACTGAATCACATGTCATTGTCTTAACCAATCACTGTGTCTAGGAGGAGGGTTTATCCTTATGGAGTTAAACCAGTAGGGCCCCATCCCTAGAGGTAAGATAATGTCAATACTGCCAAGACTTATGGCTAAGACTGGGGATGGTTTGGGAGAGAGGGAAAGAAGATATCACTGGACAATGCTTAGTCCTTGTCACAGCACCTGGTCTTATATTTATACTTACTAGTGATTTGAGAATATGTCTTCCAGAATATTCTGTTTTCTTTTCGTAGAGCCTCTGGGAAACCAGTGTATCAGCTACAATGTCCATGCATTATTTATGTCTGTTTAAAAAAAAAAAGTGAAGTTTGGCCGGGGCTGTGGCAGGGCCTGGATGGAGCCCAGATGCCTCCTTGGCTGCAGCCCACTCTGGAGGGCAGCCGGGAGCCTGGGACATGCAGGGCACACACCAGACTGTCAGGTGAACCCCTGAGGACAGTTTGCTTAGAGCAAAGAAAGGAGCTGAAAGTAGTGGTACCAAATCTCCCCAAAATTCTGATGGTGAAAAAGAGCAGATCTGGACTAGAGGAGATCCTAGGGCCTGCCCAGGCTGGCTTTGAAAAGAGACACTGCTAAAGTCTAGGCTTTCTCTGGATGCCCAGGCATCCAGACCTTCCTAACCCCAAGACCAGTCCTCTCACATGGCAGCCCGGGATCCACCTCCCCAGGCTGCAGACCTAGGGAGGCAGCCAGCTGCACATGCAACAGATTCCAAAGTGATTCTTAATGAACAGACCATGTAAGAACTCTTGGTATAGCATTTATTTGCACGGTATGAGGGTTGAGTAATCTAGAAATAAGTTTCCTGAGTAATCATCTAGCGATGATGTCAAGCAAGCTAAGGGTAGGGGGTAGTGTTGATAGTGTTTAGCATGTGTGCTTTTTTTTTGTTTCGTGTGTGTGTGTGTGTGTGTGTCTGTGTGTGCAGGTGTGCCAGTACTAGGGTTTGAACTCAGGCCATGGACACTATCCCTGAGCATTTTTTGCTCAAGGCTGGTACTCTACCAGGTGAGCCACCTTTCCACTTCCAGCTTTTTGCTGGTTTATTAGAGACTTGAGTCTCATGGACTGCTCAGGCTGGCTTTAAACTGTGATCCTCAGATCTCAGCCCCTTCAGTAGATAGAATTACAGGCATGCGCAACTACCACTGGACTTTATTTCAGCATTTTTTTCTAGTTTTAGAAGTGAGTCTACAAATAGTTCCACGTGCAAAGCCAAGCTTGGCTTTGAGCTTCACATCCACCATTGTTGGCTGCCTGATGTTGAGCAAATGACTAGGTTGTTGTTGTTGAGTTTGGGGTTTCTGGGGGGGTCAGTCATGGGGCTTGAACTTGGGGGGTCCTGGGCTCTCTGCCTGCACTCTTTTGATCAAGGCTAGTGCTCTACCATTTTGAGCTATTGCGCCAGTTCAGGTTTTCTGTGGTTAATTGGAGATTAGTTTAGCCCAGGCTAGCTTTGAACCGTGATCCTCAGATCTCAGCCTCCAGAGTAGGGATAGATTATGGTCCTCAGCCTCACTAGAGTTATTGAGGAGAAGATAAATTCACAAGTTAAATGTGTAGAATGCTCAGAAACTGGATTAATAAGTGAACATTTTTGAGACAGTACCTGGCACAAAATACTTGGTTTAAAAAAGTAGTGCTAAGCCAGGCGCAGTGGCTCACACTGTGATCCTAGCCACTCAGGAGACTAAGATCTGAGAATGACAGTTCAAAGCCAGCCTGGGCACTAAAGAACATGAGACTCTTATCTCCAATTAATCATTAGAAAATGGGAAGTGGCACTGTGGCTCAAGGGGTAGGGTGGTAGCCTTGAGCTGAAGTGCTCAGGGATAGCACCCAGGCCCAGAGTTCAAGCCCCATGACCTGCAAAAAAAAAAGGGCTGGGAGTTTGGCCTGGTGGTAGAGTGCTTGCCTAGCATACATGAAGACCTGGGTTCGATTCCTCAGTACCACATATATAGAAAAAAGCCAGAAATGGTGCTGTGGCTCAAGTGGTAGAGTTCTAGCCTTGAGAAAGCCCAAGGACAGTGCTCAGGCCCTGAGTACTCAAGGCCCAGGACTGGCAAAAAAAAAGAAAAAAGAAAAAGAAAAAAGAAAAGAAAAGAAAAAGAGAGAAAAAAGTAGTGCTAGCTCAATGGTATAGTGCAAGGCCATGATCTTACATCACACACACACACACACACACACACACACACACACACCACCACCACCACCACCACCATCACCACCATCACCAGTGAAGACAACGACGACGACAACGATGATGATGTCTGCAAGTGTCTGTTGTGACTTTTCTTTTCCAGCTCAGGCATCTAAGCTTTTGAGACACAAGACCCCTTTCAGGATGCTGCGGGTACAATGGAGTTGTCCTGGGGGAATTAGCCATGCCCTTCAAAGCTGCCTTGCCCTCTGAATCTGGTATGTTCTTGTAGTCATCTGGATTACTCAAGGAGGAGTTGACCCCAGGCTTCCTCAGCATGACGCAGCTTAGAAGCCCAGATGGGGTCATCTTAGCCAGAAAGATCTCAGGAGGCCTGGCTTGGATTTAACATCCATGTGGGTTGTTGTCCCCGGGCAGGGAGAGGAAGTGAGGGAGGCTCTGAGAGCCAGGCCACAGGAGGAAAGAACTTCCTCCAACTCTGAATTGAGGATGTGGGCCATGCTTGAGCTTTTTCCCCAGGCATGGATGCCAGGTATGGCTCTGGAGGAGGGGAAGACACCACACCCAAACTTCCCTCTGGGGTTGAACACAGGACCTCTTGCTGGCTAGGCAGGCCTCCAGCACTTGAGCCATGCTTCCAGTCTCTGAGTAGTTAAAAGGATGGTGGCTGCTTCTGTCAGAATATCCCTGGGATGCATGGTAAAGTGCACAGCTCTGGTCCTCACCCTGGAATCTGATGAACAAAGGAAGAGCTGGGGATTGAAACTGCAGAGAGTACTAGGTGCATCTCTAGCTTAGGAACCCTCAGCCATGGGCAAAGATGCTCATTTCCTTAACCACCGGACTCTGCATTGTCATGAAACAAATGCCCACTGCCTTGGATGAGAGACCTTGTGCCTGCATGGGGCCTGCCCTTAGTGGGTTCTGCCTTTGGTTTTCTGGTGTGTTGTCTTCATCTTGAAATTCTTCATCGTTCTTTTGTGAACAAGGAAGCCTTGAAAATGTATCAAGTCCTGTCCTCTAGACAGATGAGACTTACAGAAAGGATAGGCTAGCTTGAAACCACACAGTTAGACTGTGGAAGGATTTGGTATTCTGCTGGGTCTCATCCCAAATCTCTGCTACTCCATGACCTTGAGACCCAAAAACATAAATTCTAAATGATGAGGTTTCCATTTTCAGTGACCTTGTCAAGAGCAGGGGTCTTAGGGTGACGGGAGGGGGGGTCTTCTCCAGAAACTTCCACATTATTCTAGGTGGAATATTGTGCTTCCCTATAAGGAGGTGTGTTTATAAACTCATTTGGCTTCAGGATAGAGAAGGTTTTCTGTAACTCCATGTCACTGGCCACCCATCCTTTCCGTCATGGCAGCTTTGCTACACACAGTGGAGGAAGGCAAGAGTGAAGTGGGGAGTGGAGGGGATCTAGAGCCGATTGATGGCATCCACAGCCAGCTTGGCTACTTACTAGAAGAGTAGTGGAACGGTGGTACTCTGGAACTCTTTGATGTGATTCGTGGTGGTGATGGTGGTAGTACTGGGGATTGAACTCAGGGCCCCAATCTTTTTTTTTGTTTCTTTTAGTTTTGTTTTTCAGATAGAGTCTGAGTCTCAGACCACGATTCTCCTATTTTGGCCTCACAATTAGCTAGGATTGTAGGCATGTACTGCCACACCCTGATTGAGTACTGTTTTTTTTTTTTTTAATGTGTGAAATGGGGTAATGTAAACATAAACAGTCGCCAAGGTTGTGGGGAGGATCAGATGATCAGATGCAGCTGACACAATACATGCCGAGCCAAATACACTTCTGTACCATCTGTCACTATTGGAGACTAATGCAAGGAAATGGTTTGATCAGAGAGGAGGATACCTGGGTCATGAACAGGCTTCATCTCAGGTCTGCCCCTGCTAGTAACCTCAAGGTGGAGCTCTGGGAAAGATGGGGGAAGGCTGGGGATGCCACAGGTTTTTCTGCCACAAAGGGAGGCAGAGCTAAGCTACCAGTAGCAGCAGGAAAACCCACCCACCCGGGCTGTAGCAGGGTGGGAAGGGCTGACAGTGCAGACATGGGCATTCAGGTAGAGATAGAAGTATTTCCGGGAGGACGGGCAACCATTGCTTCTTTGTAAGTATCCTGCCCCAGATTGGGTCAGTCTGGGATGGAGTGATGGGATGAGAATTAGAGTCATGGAGTAGAGATTAGCAGGTATCATGTCCTAGAGGTGGAAAAAGTTTGTTATACCTATGAGAATATTTTTTGTGTTTGTTTTGTGCCTATACTGGGGTTGAACTCAGGGCCTCAAAACTCTGGGCCTTGCAATCTATGAGGGTTTTTTTTTTTTTTCTTCCAGACCTGGGGCTTGATTTCAGGGCCTGAGCACTGTCTTTGCATACCACTTTTGACTTTTTTTCTATGTATGTGATACTGAGAAAACAAACCAGGGTCTTTATGCATGCTAAGCAAGCACTTTACCACTAAGCTAAACTCCCATCCTGGGCTTTGCATTCTCGCTCAAGGCTGTACACTACCCTTTGGGCCACAAATCCATTTCCAATTTTTGCTTGTTGATGAGAGATAGGAGTCTCAATGACTCTTATGCCACGGCTGGATTTAAACAGTGATTACCGTGTCTTAGTCTTCTGAATAGTTAGGATCGTAGGTGTGAGCCACCGGTTTGTTTTTATTTTATTTTACTTTTGTGTTGCTTGTGGAGCTTGAACTCTGGGCCTGGATGCTGTACCTGAGCTCTTTTGTTCAAGACTAGTGCTCTGCCTCTTTGAGCCACACCTCCACTTCTGGTGTGAGTGGTTAATTGGAAAAAATGATTTCATGGGGACTTTTCTGCCTGGCTTCAAACCATGATCCTCAGATCTCCGTTTCCTGAGTAACTAGGATGATAGGTGAGAGCCACGGCTCCTGGATGGTTTGGTTTTTAAAAAGTATTTTGCTCCAAATCTTTGGTTCCAAGGCTCTCGGGTTAAGTCAGCAGTCTCTTGCCTGCAAAGGGAGCCCACTAAACATATGGCTAGTCAGGTCTGAGGCAGGGAGAGAAGAGGGCAGGAGGAGGGCAGAGGACAAGGGTTGTTCCCGGGATGCCCCAGAAGCCTCAAACCCGCCCTCTTGACTAGGTGGTGCCAGGTTGAGGAATGGTGCCAAGAACAGCTTCAAGAGGACAGCTGGTGGGTACAGCCTGCGGGATGGTGAACCCACACTAATTAGGCTTAAGGTGCACAAGATGGAATAAGAGTGAACTTCCCTATGCTAGAGGAAGATATCTCTACTGAGTGTCTCAGACTTGGGCCCAAGGGTTCTTCTGTCTTTACCAATGGGTTCTTGGGATTTCAGCATCTCCACAAAAAATATTTAACACGTGTGCTTTCATATTGGAAGTTAACTAAAATAAAAGGAATCCATCTAAGCATATTCTGTGTTATCTGAGTTAGTGACTTCCAAATCTTTTTAAAATTTTTGGCTGTCACCAACAGAAGGAGTGCATCACCCAGTGGCTCTCTTCCTTTCTCTCTCTCTCTTTCTCTTTCTTTCTTTCTTTCTTTCTTTCTTTCTTTCTTTCTTTCTTTCTTTCTCTTCCTTCCTTCCTTCCTTCCTTTCTTTCTCTTCCTTCCTTCCTTTCTCTCTCTTTCCCTTCCTTCCTTTCTTTTTTCTTTCTTCCTTTTTTCTTCCATTCTTTTATTGCCAGTCCTGGGACTTGAACTCAGGGCCTGAGCGCTGTCCTTGGACTTTCTCAAGGCTAGAGCTCTACCACTTGAACCACAGCACCACTTCTGGCTGTTTCTATGTATGTGGTACCAAGGAATCCAACGTGGGTCTTTCTGCATTGCTAGGCAAATACTCTACCACTAGGACAAACTCCCGGCCCAGTGGCCCAGTTTCTACGTACACCTGTACATACTGAAACAGAAGTGAAGGGTGCCAGTCTATCTATGGCAGTTGGAGCAGGTGTCATGATTCTGAAATCCTCCAGGCCAGTTGGTCAATAGCCCTGAGCCTCCTACATGTCACCATCCTGCCACCCCCCCACTCCCGAAAGCCTTGGTACTTCCTCGCGGATTTCCTCTAACCACCCAGAACACCCAGAATAAGGGGAGAAAGATTTGTGTCCATTCTGTGGTCACTGTCATCAATCACCACTAAGTAGGTAGTTTAAAAGGATGGAAATTTATTGTCTCAGTTCTGGAGGCCACAAGTCTCAAGTTAATTTTGCTGGGCCAAAGCCCAGGTATAGATTGGTGGGGTTTCTGTCTATGTCAAATTTCCCTCCATCTTTCTCTTAGAAGAACACATGGGGTTGTGTTTAGGCCTCTTGTAATCTAGGATAACCTCTCCCACTCAACATCCTGGAAAGGACAGAGGACATTGTCATAGGAAAGTGGCGTGTTTATGATTAGCCAGGCCAATTGGTATCGGACAAAGGAAGGCCAGACAGCTTCTGCTTTGATGACAGAATGAGATGGGTCGATTGAGTCCCCACACATGACATGTAGTGGGGTCATTATATCAAATTCAAAGGATTCTGTGCTGAAGTGGCCCCTACCACAGTGATACTCCACGCAGAAATTTAATTTTAGCTATTTAAAAGGGCATGATCTGCCACATTAAACTAATAAGATTCTGAAGTGTTGTCTGCACTTCATTTGTAAGCTAGTTTGGGATTTCTAAGTCATAAGAGATGATGCCTTGCTAACGACTTTTTTTAAATACCTCATTTTACACTTGCACACTTAATCACATTTCCCATGCAATAAGAAGGAACATAATGTATCCTAACCCCAGTGGACCGGTGGCAAGGGACAATCCACAGCAGTTTTCTTCTAATCGAAGGAGTAGAGCATCGAAGGCGAAAAACCACAGCTCTGTCTGGGGAGCACAATGGGACTCCCGAGTGTGAGAATACAGAGAGAACGAGTGAAAAGCACAGGGCAGCAGCAGGACCCACTGTCACTGGGCTTCAACAGCAGACACAGAGTGTGAGAAAAGAAGTACTGAGCCAGGCAGAAGGACCAGGCCCAGTGCCAGCTGCCACACTGCTAGAGATGCCATCACCAGAGGGAACAAGTTTGGAATCTAAGTAGGAGAAAGGACACTAAGCATCCATGGCGGAAGCTTTACCTTTGATGACTCAGAAGATGTGACCATAGCCAAGGACAAGGAGAGCAAAGACACACGCCTGTGTTGTATGTGTTAGGTGACATAGTAGAGGCCTGATTCACTTGTTCGAAAAGGTGGATCTGTGTGTGGTCAGTCCATCCATACAAATGGAAGATTTTCTCTGATTTGACAATGATTCCTCTGCTTCTGTTGTTAAAGATCAAAGTCCTACAGATGGCGTCCTGCTCCATCCATGCCGAGGCCTTTGTCTTGAGGTCAGCCAGGCTTCACTGAGTGAATGGAGTTTCTGGCTCTTTGTGGACTCCGTTGGAGGTTATCATACCTTGGGCACTTCTAAGTCACTGGAACCTACCATTCGATTATAGTGTCTATTAAGTATCTGTATCTGTGGTATCTATTAGAAGTGACAAGGGACAATCAATTCCCCAGATCTCCACTACCTCTCGATTGCTCGGTTGTTCAGGTATGCAGAATGAGGTCCCCAAAGTTACAGGACTAAGGAAAGAGTATAGAATCCACACACTTTGACTTTCTACTCAGAGCTTTGCCAATGTCAGCTCTCCTACCATTGTACATAATGCTTCTATTTCACAAAATACCCACTATATTAACTAGATGCACAACCCTACTGGGTGGCCACCTTGAAGTACCTTGAAGACATATATCTATATCTATATCTATATATACATATATATACATGCATATATATTTTTTTCAAGCATAAGGTTTAAGATACTGATATTCTTAGGCCCCTTTGGGAAAATTCACTGTGGGGTAGGCTAGAAAAATCAGTGGTCTGGGAAGCAGAACACCTGTCTGAGACCCCAAACCCATCACCCACTCAGTTGTAACTCCCTCATCCCCTCTGAGCCTCCATTTCCCGCTTGGTATCGTGAGGACGCCATATATACACGGCTCCCTCATGAGACTTAATTCATCACCACACAGGAGATCACAGTGGCTATGGGAAGTCAACCAACTTTAGCGCCTCTGGAAACCAGAAGGCAGGAGTATCATACTCCCTTCTATTCTTAGTGCCAAAATAGGATTCACAGCGCTGCCTCTCACATCGAAAACTGGCAGCCAGATCCACTTACCACCTTGTTCCCCAGACCTGGCTGACACGGGCTATTCAGGCAGAAGCCCGGGGAGAGGAAGGGCCTGTTTTTGTTCTGACCTGGCTGCTGCTTTTGTCTGAAAGACAGCAGGGCCTCCAGGGCCATGCACCCTTGCAGAGATCCTGGCTGTGTATGCAAGTAGAACAGGATCAGGCAGGGCCTTCCTTGGCCCAGGGGACCCATTGGCATTGGCTCATAAAAGGTGGAAACAGGGAGTACCCCAGATGATTCAACATGTGGCCTGTTTCCCTCTGAGTGGCTGCCAAAAATGCCTCCCAGGCTGCTGGGTGAGAAACAGAGAGGACATGGGGTGGCTGAAAGGCCAAGCCCTGTGGGGTCCCTACAGCATCTCTCACACCTCTGTGCTTTTGTACATGTGGTTCCCTTGGTGAGGAATGTCTACTTACTGGGCTAAACCTGGATCATCCTTCAAGCCTTGATTTAAGCTTATGAGAAATCTCTCTGGATTGTTTTAGGCAGATTTAGGTGCTCTGGGTAATACATGCGATGAATTCATGTTTCTATTCCATCTTCCACAGACTTAGGTATCCATCTTCTTCACTTATAGGCGAGTCCAGAAGGCATGTTTCTACTCAGTGATCTTTCTTACCAACCATGGCTGAGGTGGTTGAGGATAGCCATTGTCCAGATGGTTAGGCGTCTATGTTATGGGCTAGGATAAATCAGATTCTTACTGCCAGCAACTTAAGTTGGGAAGATTCCAGCCCAAGCAGTTGGAACTAAAGGTGAAGGTCATAGGGGAGATGCTATGTTATGTCATGCTTTCCAGACCCTTGCTCCCTTTGGGGAGTGGTAGAGTTGTTCTCTCAAAAGCTGAAGGGCATATGCTGGGTGTGGTGGCTCATACCTGTAATCCTAGCTACATAGGAAGCTGAGATCTGAGGATTGGTGTTCAAAGCCAACTCAGGCACTAAAGACTGTGAGAGTCTTATCTCCAGTTAATTACTAGAAAAAGGGAAGTGGCACTGTGGCCCAAGGGGTAGGGCAGTAACCTTGAGCTGAAGAACTCAGGGACAGAGCCCAGGCCCAAGTTCAATTCCCATGACCCACCAAAAAAAAAAAAAAAAAAAGAGCTGAAGATTAGCTCTCAGCCATCAGCCTTATTTGAGGATTATTTCAATTGAAGGAAGTTACTTTTTGAATTATCACAGATGCTTCCCAGGCAGACTAGAGTGAATCCTTGCCTGGCATAGAGAAAGTTCTGGAGCCTGATCCAACTTCTGAATGACCTGGGTAGCTGGTTGAAGCCTTCATGAAGACTAGGGATGCACTCTCTCTGTTTTGGTTTGGAAAATACCCCTTGAGACAGAACTACCCGTTAAGCTCAGTCTACGAAGCCATGAAGACAATAGAGGGATTTGGCCTCCTGTACTTCACATATTATTGTTACCATAACCTTATCTTTATCTGAGATGACACAAATAAATTAGTGTTTCACTTTAATGGGGAATTTGGTTGTTGTCCGTGGAAACCAATTGGCATGATGAGGAGGGAGATACTCAAAATCAAAGCAAGTTTGTAGAGCATGGTTGAAAACACGGGCTGGGCATCAGTTTGAACAATCACTACTGCCCAAACGATGACCATAAAACGTAGCCATACCCCAGTTTCTTACAACCCCTTCAGGAGAACATCTGATTGGCCAAGCCTAGCCATGCACCCCCCCCCCCCATCGCTGTGCTAGGGAAAGCAACAGGAAAGGAAAGAATGTCGGGTCTGGGGAGGGAGCAAGTAAGACATTCTGTAGTTCTGCCTCTCCGCTGCATTGGAGTCATGTGTAAGATCATAGGTTCCTTTGAAATCTAACACGAGATGGCCTGCCTATAACTGAGGCCAGTTTGCTTTCCACCCTGTTCCATTTGAGCTGCCCTCTCCCAGGCAATCTCATGCAACACGGGTCCTCTAAAAAAGGTTAAGCGGCCTTTTATCCAGAGAAGACATGAAAACTTTCCAGAGTCCAGAGTGGAGAAAACTCAGCCATTGTGCTGCAGTTTGCCTCTGTGCTTTGTTACAAGCATTAGGAGGTGGGGCTCACTACACAGATCGGGGAGCTCCATCACCTTCCCAGACCACATGCTGCTGAGAGGAGAGCCTACATTTCCCAGCATGCCTTGTAGCTAAGTGCGGTCATGCGACTAAGATCTGGTCAATAGGTTGTGAGAGGAGTGGTGTGTGCAAACAGGAAAGAATGTGCCTTTCTTGTCCACTTTTCTTTCTGAATTTCCCCTTTCCTATGGACTAGATTCTAGGCATAATAGAACTCAACTCATCATGTGCATGAAAACATTGTTTTACGAGTGGCAGAGCAATAAGGTAGAAAGTCTAGATTTCTGACACATTGCTGTTGCCAGCACAGCCGATGACTATGTATGAACTATTTGCATGACAGGTGTGCCTCTGGCATTTATTTATATCACTACCATTTTTTTGCCAGTCCTGGGCCATGAACTCAGGGCCTAAGCTCTATCCTTGGGCTTTGTCAGAGCTAGAGCTTTACACTTGAGTCACAGTACCACTTCTGGCTTTTTTCTATATATGTGGTACCAAGGAATTGAACCCGGGTCCTCGTGCATGCTAGGCAAACACTCTACCACTAGGCTAAACTCCAGGTCCATCACTACCATTTTTAATTGCTATTGGAGCAGCTGATCCTATCTACTAAGGATTTCTGTAGCTGTAGTATTATTTATAGTATTATCAAAGCATAACTATGCCCATTCACTCTTTGTATAGTTTATGATTATTTTCTGATCCTGTGAGTTTCTTGAGGTTAACAGATTTCAGAGACACTTCTAATTGGGCCAAGTTTATGCTAAAGTTTATATATCTAAAAGAAGGAAATACTTTGATTGTGCAGATGAGAATACTCAAAGCAATCAATGGGATGTGTTTCTCTTTTGAAAGAATGATTTTATTGCATAACAAGGAAAAAGGAGCACAGGAGACAAAAACAACATAGAAACTATTTTTTCACTTATTCTAGGTAACTTGAGGGTCTTGTGTACCTGGATTCCTTTTCTGTGTGATGTGTAATCCTTATTTTGGAGACTGAATGTGCCCTCCCCTTATGTGTTCTGCTTTGTATGTTACTTATTATTTCAATTACTGTGCCAAACTCCTAATGCCCCAGTTAACTCTAAATCACAGTCTTTTATTTTCTGGTTTTTATTTTAATTTTGGTAAAGGCAATGGCTTTTAGAGTTTAAATGCCTGCTGGAAAGCAGAAATATAGTCAACAATGAGCTTTCTCCAAATAGCAGGCTATAAAAAGATACCATGTAGCTTTGTATAAGATGTGGTGTAAGGAATTAGTATGGATTTAAAGTTCTAATTTTCTCCCTCTTGAGGTGGGCACAAAACAAATTGTCTTGTGTCTTTGAGACTTCCTTTCCTCTTCCTAAAATAGGGATGATAAAATCAATTCTGGACGATTTGGGAGGAGATTAAATCTCTCTTGCCAGATGATTCCATTCTGGGCTTCCAATGATTTGGGTTCCAACTTATCTCTGCCTGTTTGGCTCTCAAGGTATTGACAGTCAGCCTAGCAGCATTTGGAAGGAGAAAATTTGTTAATGAAATAAAATTCAGAGGTGAAAAATCAGGGCAGCCCACTGGTTTCAGATCCATTCCATTATCAGAATCTTTGCTTGGGCTCATGGACGGATGCTTCAGGTAAGTGCTCGCAATCTATCACTCTCTATAGATTTTGAAAGGTCTCCCAGGAGGAAGTCAATCATTGTCTTGTTGCTGATGTGGTTACTACTCACTTTAGAAGATGGTAAATGATTTCTTCCTCTCTTTCTGTCTCAAAATTGCATTCATTTTTCTTCTTTTAATCACTTAGGAACTAGTGGAGAAGAAATCTGGGAGAGCTCAGGAATTATAAATGATAGCCATACTCTTAAACCACAGCTCTCTTGCCAGTCTCAATCTCTCCATGCCCCCAGCTATCTAGAGTAGTCTCCTGGATTAAGAAGCTGCCATTTGGGGCCGGGAGTTTGGCCTAGTGGTTAAAGTGCTTGCCTAGCATGCATGAAGACCCGGGTTCGATTCCTCGGTACCACATACATAGAAAAAAGTCGGAAGTGGTGCTGAGGCTCAAGTGGTAGAGCTCTAGCCTTGAGAAAGTCCAAGGACAGTGCTCAGGCCCTGAGCTCAAGCCCAGGACTGGCAAAAAAAAAAAAAAAAAGAAGCTGCCATTTGTTATGAGGAGATGATGGGATAAGCAGAATTTACCATCCATACAGTATGAACCAATAAGGCACCAAGATCAGGATGAAGGCCAGCATGTTCTTTATTGTGTGAATGGTTTGAAAGATAATGAGCATTCGCAAATTTCATTAAGTGTTGTCGGCCACTCAGGGAGGATCAGGTCTGTCCATTGCCATAGAACCATTTCGTGTCTGGGTGCACTGTGAAGAACCAAGCCTTGCTTGTGGAAGGTAAGGAGGATTTCGTGTAGTGGTGGTTAGCTACTGGAAGAACAGAAAGTCCCCCTGAGCTGAGAGGCCTGTGGAAAGGCGATTTGGACAGTTAGGACATCAGCCAGCTGCAACTCCATTGATCTTTCTCTGGTGACTCAACTTGCTATTTCATTGCTTCGGCCAGACTAAATTTGCATCCATCACTCCCACTGATTTTTTTTTTGTTTTGCTTCTTCTATTTTCCTTCTGGTCAGTTTGTTTTTAAAATAATAAATAATACGTGGGACACACTCATGCGGTATCATATTTTAATACATATACTGAATAAGTTTAAATAAGGTTAAATATATCTATGTTCTGAAAATTTGGGGGAGTGTGTGTGCCAATCCTGGGATTTGAACTTAGGTCCTGGACACTGTCCCTGAGCTTTTTGCTCAAAGCTAGCATTCTACCACTTGAGCCATACTTCCACTTCCTTTTTTCTTTCTGGTCATTAATTGGAGATAAGAGTCTCATAGATTTCCCTGTCTGAGCTGGCTTTGAACTGTGATCCTCAGAGCTCAGACTCCTGAATACCTAGGAATAAGGCATGAGCCACTAGCACCTGGCCATTTATCATTTCTTTATGGTGAAATATTTCAAATTTCCTTATTCTAACATTTCTATTGAAACAGACTGTGTGTACTTGAGACTCTTTGTTTCAAGTACAAAGTCCTGTAGAATATTTGATCTGTCAGCTACGCTGAGAATGGTCCATGTAACAATATTCTATGCCCTCATGCCATGTATAGTACTAAAGTCCCTTTATTTAATTTCTACTTTGTATCATGAAATGATTGAGGCTGTCCTATTGATAAGGCTACTGTTTCAGACATGGCCTGTACTATGCAAGAGGTGATAGGAGTTTCCTGGGGAATTCTAAGAGAAACCTGGTTTCCATGGTGATTCAGAAAGGCATCTCAGGCCAGGTGAACATGCAGAGAGTTGAGGGCTGAAGGGTAGCAAGAATGCCAACAGAGAAGGAGAGACATTCTAGGCAGGGAGGAGTGGGAAGAAAAGGGCAAGCACAACAAATTTGGGGAAGCTATGGACACATTCAGTGTAGCAGGGCCAGAGCCTTTCACAGGAGGGGAAAGCAAGAGCTAAAGGTGAACAATATCAAGTACCAAGCTGAAGAGTCTCAACTTCCTTGATTGGGTTGGCAGTGGAGGTGTCATTACGGATTTCTCATCTGGGCAGTGGAGGGACTGACATTGCTCTTGAGAGGAGCCATCTGACATCTGGATATGTCATGGTCAAGGAAGAAAATAATAGAAGACAGGCGCTTAGTACCATCACTGTGAGGTGTGTCAAGGAAAACAAGACAAGGCAATGGTTCCTGAGAGTTTGCTGTGTGAAGAAAGCCTGGTGTGAGGGGCTTAAAGTATTGTATTTAGTCCACGGCGATAGTATAGAGTCAGGATTATTATCATGAGATTCATCTATCAGTGATGTGTTGCATGTTTAGGGATCAGTAGTGCTGGACTTAATACCTGAGCCCAGAGGATTCCAAAGCCATGCTCACTGTGCTCTTCTGGTCTCCTTTGTGAAGGGGCTGTCAATTGACTTAATGAAGGAGTAAGAAGAAAAGCCTCCTGTCAAAGAGAGCTTCAAGAGGGGACGACAGAAACGTGGACATCAAATAAAGGAGTGCCTTGTTACTTGGGCTTATGGGAGGAAATCTGGGGAGACATGCAAGGTGACAAGCTTGTGTTGTCTTCTCTTGGGGCAAAATACATGAATGAACCTAAGCAGTGGTTGGAAACGAGAGACCATAAAGAGCTTGAGCCTGGGGAAATGCAGAGCAGGCCTGTGGTAACTCCATCTGTTCCCTGTGCCTGCGCTGCCACTCTGTTCTCTAGGCCTCTGTATATTGTCCTGCAACCCCAACTCATCTTCTCGACACCTGCCCATTGGTATTAGACAATGCCAACACACAACCCAGTCTGCCCACTCAGGCTCGGGGGTGGGGGGAGGAGGGCAGCCACGTTTTTTGTGCACTGTGATCCCACAGCCTTGGCCACAGCAGGCTAGACAATCATCAAACCATGGATGGATGGAGGCTCTGTTCCCTGCCTGGTAGATGATTAATGCTTTACAATGAACTCTTTTCCTTTTCTGAAGAGATTCCTTGGTTCTTCACACAAACATCTGGTAGACCCTGTCTTCATTCTTCAGACAAGCACTAACTAACCCAGCCCATTGGTGTTTCAGTGACCCTTCTTTGAGCTCTACTTTTCACTTGCTCTTCCAGATCTAGATGACTAACTGGAACAGAGACTCTGGTTGGCAGATCTTGGTTCCCTATCCATGTTTCAGCATGGAGACAACTGGGAAATGTTGCATTGTGGGTGTGTAGTGCAGGAGACTGCAGAAATGTGAGAAGGTATGCAAGTAACTGTTGCACTATACCCTGATGGGAAGATTTGGGCTGCAGGCAGTCAGGATTGAAGAAAGTTATTGAGTTAGCCAGAGGTCAGGAATTGTCTACCCCAAAAGATCTGGACTGGGGGCTGCCTAACAGGGGAATTTATACATAGCAATCCCATTCTGGGAGAGCAAGGGTCAGCTGTGTAGGTCCATTGGTCTTAGGGTATCAGTGCCCCTGACAACGGCTCCTTCAAGCAAGTCTTTCCTCTTCCTATTTCTCTCCCCTGCCCTCTAAGGCCTGTAATCAGTGATGGTAGTGACAGGGGGAGAAAGCAGAGGAAGAAGGGTAGATGATGTGGTCTCACCCCTCTGTCCACTGCAAACCTGTGTTGGGGAATGGAAAAGGTTTAACCAGGCAAGAGACGTGACATGAGTTTTGATGATTTGGTCATGGCATGGAGTTGTTTTCTCTCGTGCTGTTTCTCTCTTCGGGACTTCATATGATCTGAAAATGTTTTATTATATAAATATGGTGGTCAAAGCTATAGGATTTCTTCTGACAGTGTGAGAAATATAAGATTTAAGCAACATGCTGAATGGGCCAATGGGAGAAAGAAAGAATTCTGTCTATCCTCTAGCAAGTCCGGCTTATTCAATCAGCTATTTAGAACCATTGTTAGGAAGGCATTTTTCTTATTGCTCTGACCTTCTTTTTCAGGTTTGTTTTGCTCATGAACTAGAGAACACAGGAGGAAGTGTAGAGCCAAGAGGAAGGCAAGCGAGAGTGCATGGCTCATGGTGAAGGTGTTTGTGGTGTTCAAAGTCTAGTTATGGAAGAATGGTAATGAGAGAGATGAGGTTGGCAGCAGAGGCTGCCCTCGGTCACCTGGTTTTCCATTTTAAATCCTACCTGTTATCCTCCAGAGAGCAGCAGGAAGAGGACTAGCCACCCCTACTTTCTGGATGAGGAAGCTGAGGCTGGAAAACTCAACAGATTATGCAGTGTCCCAGAGCTTGTAAGGACCAATCGGCAGTTGGGTAGGGGTACCTGCCCCTCCCTCTTGTTCCACTGCTCAAATAATCTGATCAATCTGGTAGCTAAGTGATGGGGGAGAATGACAGAAGGGTGACACCCAGCTGTGTTGTACTCAACGCTGCATTTTACTCACAAACTGACATGTTAAATTGAAACCCTTTTGTCTACCTACTTAAGGCTCACAAAAAATAAGCATGAAATTTAAAAAAATAAACAATTTTTGGAAAGAAATCATTTCTGTTTCCACAGTGGCTAGCATAAAAGATGATTTTGCTTACTGTTCTATGTGCTGTATTCATTTTCTCACGTAGTGCTGCCATATCCACAGATAAATGATATGCTTCAAATGAGGGAGGCAGGGAAATTTGCCTGCAAGTCCTGAAGTGAGCACAAAGGTGAGTGAAGAGCCATGTTCAGGTAGCCTGGCCCTAGCAGAGGCTGGAACCGCTATATTCTACCACATGGGGCACACTGAAGCTGAGCAGAGGAATCCCACCTGCTGGTTCTCAGCAAGAGGAGACCTGCTTCATCCACCCCCTCTTCCGTTTCCTACTTCTGTCCCTTTCTAACAATCACAGTGGGAAGGTTCAAGAATCACTGTTATAGATTAGATCTTAAATATCACCCAAAGACCAGTACTGAAGGTTTGGCCCCTGTCCTGTGGCAATACTGGGCGATGGTGACACTTGTGGAAGGAAGGCAGAGCCTAATGGAAGGAAGTTAGGTCATTGGTGGTATGCCCTTGAGGGGATATTAAGTTCCCTCACTTGCTCTGTCACTCTTTCTCTCCTCTTTCCTCTCTCCCACCAGCTTTGTTCTTTGTTCCATTGTGCACTCTCTACCATGATATTCTGCCTTACCAAAGGACCCAACTGATGGCACCAAGTGACCTTGGGCTGAAACTTCTGAAACTGTGAGCCAAAATAAAATTTTTCCTTCTTGTAAGTTAACTGTCTCAGGCATTTGAAAACAGTAATTGGAAACTGGCTGGCACAATAATCTTTCCATCTAAGCTCTAGATACCCTCCATATAAGTTCAAATACATCTACTGCCCCAATTTAAAAAGTTCATGGCAGAGAATGTCTGAGGGGAGAAACTATCTTACAGAGTCATTTTCCTGTAGAAACAGACATCTGGATTGATTATACTCGATGAAGAAGGAGATAAAAATGTATAACTATAGGCCAGGTGTGGTGGTATGTATCTGTAATCCCAGCACTCAGAAGACTGTGGCAGGAAGAGCACGTGTTTGAAGCTATCTTGGGCTACATATCTAGACACTATCTCAATAAAATTGTAATCTGTTCCATGATACAAAGAAACAAGAATTTGTTGATGTTATCTGAATGGAAGAGGATGAGAAAGATTTTGACTTCAGTGTAGGCAAGGCAGCAGACCAAGTAGTAAAATTAAGGAATATTTTTGCTAAGGGATTTTTTTTTTGTTAAATAAAAAGACTCACAACTTTGTGGCTTTCTGTTTCCTGTTCCTTGCATGAAGTCTGCTGTACTGTGTCTTGAACTTTGGGAAGGGAAGGATAATATGTCATGAAAGAAATACCTGGGAGTGGTGTGACTCTTCTGGGGATGGTATGAGAAGTTGAGGTCTATACACAGGGGCTGCAGGAATTGAGGAAGCATGAGCTTCTTGTCTTTTCTGTGGCAGGCCAGTGCATGCAGAGGACTGCTGGATCCAGAGCAACCTATGGAATAGCCAGTGCATAGCTCTGAAGGACCAGTTGACCACAGTACCCAAAGAACTTGTAGCTCTGAGTTTTCTTTATTACAGACTTTTCAATTCAGTTTCTTTACTGCAACCTCAGGCTCTGCCTTCATCTAAGCTTCTCCCATTGAGCACAGAATTGAACTTCTCCTCTGCCCCAAACTTGGCTCCATTTCCTGGCTTCTGAGTCTCTTTTTTCATAACTTTAGTTTAGAAATAAGCTCCAGGGTAAAACTTTCCCTTACACCAGCCATTGAAATATTCTTTGTGTTTTGGACTCCACCCTCACTCCTCCTTCTGTCTACCCCATGTCTATCTGCAAAACTGGGAGACAGCTCGGGGGGGCGGGGCAGTGGCTTATGCCTATAACCCTAGCTACTCTAGAGGCTGAGATCTTAGGGTTGTGGTTCAAAACCAGTCTAGGCATGAATGTCCATGAGACTCTTATTTCCAATTAACCACCAGAAAACTGGAGGTGCTGCTGTGGGCTGTGGCTCTATGAGGTAGAGTGCTAGCCTTGAGCTGAAGAGCACAGGGACAGCACCCAGACCCAGAGTTTAAGCCCCACAACTGACCAAACAAAAAAAACAACAACAAAAACTGGGAGATGCTGGAGTTTCTGTAGACCAAGGGAGCAGTTGCATTGATCAGGGTTGTACTGCGGTAAACAGAACATTCTCTGGTCTGTTGAAAGGAGAAATGGTTCGTTAATGGACATTTCAGACACATATCAAGTTGCCTATTAGATCTTCCATGATAATGAAACTATTAGCCAAAAATGAAGCTCCTGCTGTCTGTAATTGCTGTCTCTGGAAATATCACATCTATGCCATCAACAAGATGACTGGATATCTGGGTACCTGTGGCTCATATCTGTAACCCTAGCTACTCAGGAGGCTGGGCATCTGGGGCCTGTGGTTTGAAGTCAGCCCAGGCAGACAAGATTGTAAGACTCTTATCTCTAGTTAATCAACAAAAATCTGGACACGAGGGTGTGGCCCAAGTGGTAGACCACAAAAATTCAGGGAAGGTGCCCAGGCCTGAGTTGGCAGGAAATGGCTGGGGGCGGGGGGGGGGGGGAAGGCAGGGCAGAGAGGACACTCGTAGCACCAACCTGGTCAGAAGTGTGCTAAAATTGGCAAGCCCAAGTGCTTGCCAGTCCCAGAACTGTGTTCTGCCTGCTAAAATCCACACTAGCAAGATAGGTTACTTGAACCCTGCCACCAGCCCTTCAGAGAGCTAGTGACGAGAGTCTGATTTATGCTTATTCTACTATGTGGGTGATGGTCTCTGTAGGACATGCATTTCACTTTTCACCTTCAATCCTTTACTAGTGATTCCAATGAGTAGAAATCAATGACATCCAGGACTTCAGCTGCAAGGGATTCTGGGAAATGCCATTTTCTTTCTGAACTATGTGGCACGCATACAAGGAGTTAGAAAGAGGTATTATTCTTTATCAATGGTGTTTACCATAGAGAGGGTTAACCTAGATCTTCAGTGGCTCTTTAGAATTCCTTTCTACAAATAGATTTATTGCCTACTCCTTTGGAATGACTACGGATAGTCTTACTTGGCTCACAGAAAAATGACTCATAATCAGACTATTACTTACCATAGATTATTTTGTAGTTTCTTCCAACTTGGTGATGCACAGTAATTTAGTAATAACTAGGGGCAGATAAATAGCGCTCCTTGACTCTCAGCCATTTCATAGGTTTGTTTGCAGTCCGCCCTGAAGAGAGCTAGAGGTCTGCTTTGTAGATTTGTTTTCTGGAGCAGTATCAAAGCAGAAAGGATAAAAAAAAAAATCTTTAGTTCTTTTTTTCTTGGAAAATAAAAAGAAATATCAAGTCAACTTATTTTTTTAGCATCACATTATAATGACCATCATCTCTCTGGCAGCCCAAAACAGCACACAGTATCTTTTCTCTTGTTTGTTTGTGTTGGGTTTTTCAATCTTTGAGTGTTTTCCAGTTATGTCCAGATGGTTCCAGTCATTAGTAGACTCTTCCCAAGATAGTCTAGTCCTGTTGGAGACAGGAAATACTAGAAACTTCACTAAGAAAAGGGAGACTATTGCTGGCCTAGTTTTGCAGTGTTTGGATAAGCATTCAACTTAAGGATGTTTATTCAGATTGAACTTGTGAATCTCCTGAGATTTACCCCCCTTTGTAATTGGTGAGCCAATAGCCTGCAAGTGGAAAAAAAATCACACATTCTCTGATTCATCCTTAGAAACATGCTTGCTTTTTTTTTTTCCTGCCCATGTGTTCTACAGCTGAGGGCAAGGAGTTGAAGCTGAAAAGGTAATTTTTTTAAACAATTGAACAGTACTAGACAATATTAAACAACAGTAAGCATTATTTGGATTCTTTTAGTGCTAAATTGAATCTTATCTTTTTTATATTATAGTTAAGGGAATATACAGATTATTTAAAAATTGAATAATTGATCCTTACACCATAGTTTAAAAATTTGTAATTGGATCATGGAGTTGGAGAGTTTATATTTAGAAGAGAACTTCCTGGAACCCATATTCCTGATAGGTTATCTTCAGTTATCTTGGGTAAGTGAGTGTTACTGTAAATATGATTTAGTTTCTTATCCACTGTTAGAAAAATTTCTGGCAAAAAGCAAGGATGTATTTGTTTAGAGGAAGGCAATAACACATTGGGAATAAAGCAAAGTGTCTTTTTATCAGCATTTGGTTTTGGTTCAAGTTGTGAGACTAGTTATATGAACTTGTATATGCCTATATCTGATTTGTGCTTCTTTCTGTATGGGTAGAATTCATTTTCATTCCCCCCAACCTGTTGCTTGAAGACAACTGAATTAAAGGGCTCTCAGAGTCACTTAACATTAACCACCAGATATATTTGCTTTCATGATTATTACCATAGATCTATACTTTTTTTTCTGTGATGATTTGTTTTTCTTTCAGTGGTTCTAGGAATCTAACCAAGGTCTTTTGTTTGGTAGGCTGATACTCTACTATGGAGCAACCATCCCCAGACTTTCTGTTCGCTTTTTGATGAACACCCTCCCTACCCTGCCTACCACTGGGCAGAAGTGTTCCAAGGGCTGCCATCTCTCCATCTCTAGGCCATATTTCTCCTGAGTGGCCACTGGTACCCTGCAGTGAAATGTCAGAGCAGTACCTTGGCTTGTGGTTCAGCAGAGATGGGACCATCACACCACAGAGCAGGATGGTCTTGATGGCTGGCCAACAGACAACTCAACCCAATCCGCCTCACATGAGTGCGACTTATTGGACAACAAAGGAATCTACAGGTAAGAAAGCATGAGCACCAGTGATGATTAAATTAGTTTGCAAGGGAATGAGAGTTCAACTATAGCGGCTTCAATGAGCTTTCCTTCTATTTCAAATATATAAAGAGAGAGAAGCCAGGAAAACTATAAGGACAATGTTCAACAAAATATGAAGGGACTTTTGTCTTCTTCCAAGCTCTTTCCTGCTCCTTACTCAGCCATTTCTTAAGAGGGTGTGGCATGATCCTCGTGGAATAAGGTAGTAACTGGAGGTCCAGCCATTGAACTCATGCTCTCCGCATCAGGAGGAAGAAAAGAGGATGAAGATGTTCTTGAACCAACTCTCTTCTCAGGAAGGATCCTAGAAGTTGCCAATGATCTTTCTGCTAGTACTGTTTCAGCCAGAACTTCATTATGTGGAAACATGATACTTCGCATCTGGCAGGGCCAGATGCATGGCTATCACTGCTACCTGGAAGTGAGGAGAACAAGTCTGACAGTTTCTGTCAAGCAAAACTTTATTTTCTTTTTCCCCTTCTCCCTTCCTCTTCCCTTCTCTTCTTTCCTTCCTTCTCCTTCCTTCCACCCTTTCTCTTTCTCCCTTCTTCCTTCTCTCCTTTTCTCTCTTTTTTCCTTTTTCCTTTGTTTTTAACAAGGTCTTTCTGTGTACCTCAGTTTGGTCTCAAACTTGGGGTCTTCCTGTGCTAAGCCTCCCAAGTGCTAAGATTACAAACACCACCCTTCCTCAGTTTCTTTCAACATTTTGGCTGACACCTTTTGGAGTTATGTTCTAGAGAAGGTTCTAGTATTTTACATGTTTTTCTTAGAGACACCTTTTATTTTTTCTTTACATGGTTACCTGTTGCTACAACAAACTACCTGAAACTGGGTTCTTCTTTCTGTGGTGTGGACCAGGGTGCTGAGACAGATGACTGCGTGGCTGACAATTGGTCCTGGCCTCTGGCTGGAAGCTCAGCTGGGCTTCATCACTCAAGCCCTCCCTCGTGGCTGCCTCCTGAAGACACTGTGTTCTAAAAGGAAAAGAGTAGACGCTGCTAGTTTCTGTAAAACAGAGGCAAATGTCCTAGAGGCGGTCCATTTCTGCTACTCTGTACTAGTTAAAGCAATCATATGGGGAAACGGTTGCATCTCCTGATGGGTACAGACTTCACATGCCAAGAGGGAAGGAAAAGGGAGGGTGTGTGGAGATGAAACCACTTACCATGAGATCCCTGAGGGCCAAGGCACCGGGCCTCACTGCCACTCTCACAGCAAATCCCCATCCCACTGCGATGCCAGCACTGTGTCTAGGGTACCACTGTTCCCAGCCCGTGCAAATGAGAATGGGCACCTCTGCCCTGCCACTCCAATACAGCTTCTCACGTGTGTGCTCTTGAGTGCAAACATCGATGAAGCAAAAATAGCAAGTATAATCATGAAAACCACTTTATAAAAGCAGTGGCTGATTCTGTTCAAAGGAGGACATCGCAGGGAACACCTAGCCAGCCCTGTCCCCAGAAATCCTGACACACGCCAGTGAGGCAATGTGCCCATGTGCTCTGACTCCTGGGCAGAGAATGTTCCTGGACTCCGGGTTCCTTTCTGCCCGGGGTGAGTAGTTTTCCATGGCTCTGGGCTCTCCCTGTGGAATCCTGGCCTCGCCTTCTGCACTGCCCTTCCTTTTCTGTTAGAAATGGCCTGTGCCTGTGCCGGAGTTTCTTTCCTAGCCTCTTCCCCCCAGTGTAGGAAATTTGGGGTACAGGAACTTCTTGTCATTTTCCCACAATTTGCCTCTTTGAGTTTAAACTGATATAATTCAGGAGGAGGAGGAGGAGGAGGAGGAAAAGGAGAAGGAAGAGGGGGAAGAGGAGGAGGAGGGAGGGGGAGGAGGAATAAGAAGAGTGAAACTGGGCGCTAGTGGCTCATACCTGTAATCCTAGCTACTCAGGAGGCTGAGATCTGAGGATCATGATTCAAAGGCAGGCCTGGCACCGTGAGACTTTGATCTCCAATTAACCACCAGAAAACTGGAAGTGACACTGTGGCTTAAGGGGTAGGGTGGTTGCCTTGAGCTGAAGAGCTCAGGGACAGTGCCCAGGCCCAGAATTTAAGCCCCATGACTAATCAAAAAAAAGAAAAAAAAAAAAAGAAGTGTGAGCTCCCCTCTCATATATTAAATCATAATCAACCAAAAGTTAAAAAGAAATACCTATGAAATAGGGCTCTCAGAGTCAATGTTCAAGGAGAGAGAACCTTTCAAAATCTCAGAAATGCAATTGTCTAAGAGCATCAAAGGCATTTCTTCAGAGAAGCCTTTGTGGCACTAGATATGGTAGCTCATTTTTGTAATCCAAGCTACTTCAGAGGTGGAGATTTGGAGGATGTGGGTTTGAACCAAACAAGGCATAAAATTAGTGCGAGCCCATCTTCACCAATGAACTGGGAGTGGTGGCTCATTGCTGCTTTTCCAGCTATGCTGGAAGTGTAGGTGGGAGGATTTGCAGTGTGATTGGCCTGGGAAAAATCATGAGACCTTTCCTGAAAGAAAACAAAGAAATGATAGAAAAGAGGAGGAAGGCTGGGAAGGAGGAAGGAAGAAGAAAAGAAGGAGGGAAGGAGAAGAGAGAAGGGAGGAAGGAGGAAAAAAGGAAGAAAATGAAGCCTTTTTGACTGAGAAGACCATACAATCCTAATGTTTTCTGAGATGTCAAATCAATCTTATCAGCATACTTTTGGGGGCAAGCACTGTGTGCTCACATGGTAGAGGAATACAAGAGACAAAGACTCTTTTACAAAGTGCCCATCTCTCTTACTAGGCATCTACCCCTGTGACTTAATCATGCCTCTTACTGTCATATGGATAAGTGTCCAGGTGAATTGTGGGAGACACATTTGGACCAGTTGGTACCAAAGTCTGGGTCTGTTGCTATATAGTAAACCATTTAAAACAAATGTCATAAGACAAACCAGCAGTATTCATTATTGAGATGCCGAGGGCCACATCCTATGCTAAGTTCCAAAAGGAAGTAGCAAACCATTCTTTTGCCTCTTGAGGCACAAGCTCAGACATCCTGGAATGTTTCTTCTACAGAATTTGATTGGTCAAAACCATCTCATATTTAGGTTGGATTCATGAGGAGAGGAAATACACTTCACCCCAGACAATGGAAGGGATGTGGCATTTAAAGAGGATACTGCGCCTGGGTGTCAAAACCTGTATCCAATAAATACCACATTCACACTTCTAACTCTGTTATCAATTCCTTGGTTTTCCATGTGCCTGCTCTGGCTTTGGCGTGGTTCTGCTTGCACCACAGAGAGCATGTATCAAATGAAACTCATCTTATTTATCCCTGATCTGTATCACATCCTCTTCTGAATTTCAATAAATGACTACTATCTAGGCCTGAACCTGTTACTCCTCCCAACTCATTAATCTGTCACTTACCCTATGGCCACCTATCTGACCAATTTTAACTCTTCACTAATTCTCAAATACATGTCCCATTTTGCTATACCTATTGCTATAGACTGTAATGTTAGTATACCACCTCTGCCCTGATTTATTGGCTGAAAGTCTAACTTCTGATGTGAGGATATGGGGACGTGGACTTTTGGGAGATGACCAGATCATGAGGATGGGGCCATAGTGAACAGGATTCATGTGTGGGAGATGCCTTGAGGAGATATGGTAAAATGATGGCTGTAGGCCGGGAGTTTGGCCTAGTGGTTAAAGTGCTTGCCTAGCATGCACGAAGACCCGGGTTCGATTCCTCGGTACCACATATATAGAAAAAGCCGGAAGTGGTGCTGAGGCTCAAGTGGTAGAGCTCTAGCCTTGAGAAAGTCCAAGGACAGTGCTCAGGCCCTGAGCTCAAGCCCACGACTGGCAAAAAAAAAAAAAAAAATGATGGCTGTAGAAACTGGTCCTCATCAGTTTGGACTTCCTCATGCTGGAGTGGTGAGAAATAAGCGCTTGTTGATTATAAGCCACCTGCCTCAGGTATTCTAATCCAGCAGGGCAGCTCCAGTGAGCCATGCATATTGCTCCAGTATAGACTCTCCTGGATTATAGCGCCAGCCTCCTGGGTGGCATTCATGTTGCCAGTCTAACGCTTGTGAACTTAGGGGGAGATCTGGGGCCAAATAGGAATCTAATAAAATAAATAAACTAAAATAGAACAAGAAGAGGAAAGGAACTAAAGAAAAACAAAGATACTAATAAAAGAAACCTAGTTAGAAATGTATTCAAATTATTTAGGTTGCCAGGTGGTGGTGGTCCATGCCTGTAATCCTAGCTACTCAGGAGGCTGAGATCTGTAATATGTAGCCAGGCTGGGCATACAGACCTTCATACCTTTCAGCTCTGATTAACTAGCAAAAGGCCAGCAGTAGAGGTGTAGCTTTGAGCTAAACTGAGTTCAAGCCCCAGTACCAGCACACATACAAAAACAAAAAAAATCCCTTGATAACATTATGTTTGAATTTGTGCATGCAAACACTAAGAAAATGCTATAATTCATGTTAGGTTGACTTATGCTGAGAAGAAAATTATAGGGTTGTTATTTTATTTATTTATTTATTTATTTATTTATTTATTTATTTATTTTTGTGGGTCATGGAGCTTGAACTCTGGGCCTTGGTGCTGTCTCTGAGCTTTACAGCTCAAGGCTACTGCCCTACCCCTGGAGCCACAACCCCACTTCCCATTTTCCATTGTGTAGAGGTTAATTGGAGATAAGAATCTCATGTTCTTTAGTGCCAGGGCTGGCTGGAAGCACAATGCTCAGATCTCAGCCTCCTGAGTAGCTAGGATTATAAACTAGAAAATTACAGTTTTAAGATGAATCTCTTGCTTCATTTAGTTTCTGACATAAGGCCTCGCCGTAAAGCATTTCATTTTTCTTTTTCTTTTTTTTGCAGAGAGGGAACATAATCTTGCCCCAACATAAGCCTTAAATAAACACTCTAGAATAGTATCTCCAACAGTGTGCTCTGCTTTTGCTTAAAACCACCCAGTTGCCACCAGGCACCATAACTTGACCCAGTAGGCCACACCAATGACCCTCAGGTGTTTCCTGTAATAACTAGGGTTCCTCCGGGACTGGACTACCTGCTTCCCCCAAACATACATAGCTAGAAGGTGAAGGATAAGTGTAACACTGGCAGTGTCTATGTATGGACCTATCATACTGTGACCTTCTGAGAAAAAAGGGTTTGTCCAAGATACTATGCATGGTGATAGAAGGCCTGTTATCTGGACACGTACTGTCTGAGTTTATATCCTATCTGTCTCATGTACTTCCTAGATGATGCCAGGAAGTTTATTTAGCCTTTTGATGCCTTGCCTCTACATTCTTAACATAGGTACGATACCAATACATAAATAGACCATTGATTTCTTATGGAGATTAAGTGAGGTAATTCATATATTAAAAACACAGTTTGGCACCCAGAAGGAGGAAGCAAATACTAGTTATTTTTTTGTTTGTTGATTTTTTGAGACATGCTGGTTATGGACTCAATATTTGCCCCAGCCAGCCTTACACTCAGGATTCTCCTGCTTCAGTCTCCTGAGTGCTGAGATTATAGCTAGGTACCACACCCAGCTATTTATTGTTATTATTATTCATTATGATGACATAAGTGGACCTGAATTCTTGTCTTTTCTTCTTTCTTGTATAATGTGGTCTTACATGGTGTCATCAATTCCTAGAACTTTCTGTTGAAGTGACAGGTTGGCTTTAAGCTTTGCAGCCCGGGATACTCCTTCATCTACTGACCAGCAGACAGTTGCAGAAATCAGTGAGCTCCAGGTATACTGCTGGCTGCCAGCGCTGCACTGGGAATCTCTCCTTGGCCCCTGGCTAAGATTCTTTCCCAATGCCAGCCCCAAACAGGTCTGTCTGTCAGTTGCTACTACTGTCTCATCTGGCCACATCCTGAGCAAAACAGATGGGGGATTTCTTCACATTCCCCTAGGAGTCCTGAAGGTAAAGAGTCACATTTGAATGGTAATTACCAGCCATGATTCAGAGAAAAGGCCACAGGGGGAAAAAAAAAAAGTATACAGATCTCTCCTGGAGAAATAGTTCAAGTAAGGGAGAGTCTTCTAAGAGCAAGAATTGAAAAGGGTGAACTTGTTTCCTAGCTGAGCCTCTGCTTTCCTGTCTAGAAATAAAATGAGGTTAACCACACTGTACCTCAATTCTCATCAAGGAATGTTCCACTTGTCAGCATATATATATATATATATATATATATATATATATATATATATATATATATATATACTGCTAAAAGAAAACCCTTCCAAACACTTAGAATCTACATGAAAATAAGTGCAAAACCAAATGGGAAAATGTCTGGGTTCCGTCCAGATGCCCTCAGGGACAGCCTGGGCTGAATTTGGTGCAGCACTCTGCAGTGAGGACATTGTGAGAAGTTGGCTTTCCCAGGCCTCTGTGTGTGCTAAGAGCCAGAGGGATCCCCTCTGCTCCAGGCACTGAGATGGTTGAATAGAGTTCCACAAACTTCCAGATGCCGTTCCCCACCCCCCATCCCAAGAGAGAGGGACTAGCCCTTCACTTCCTAATTGGACATCTTGCCTCAAGGAGAGTAAGCAAACAAAACCTTCTCTTATACTTTTGTATGCATTACCACCTTCCAATATGTTCTCCAGGCAGGCACATGGGGTAGTCATCAATTATAGTGGGTGAAGGATTCCTATACATTGGCCTCTGATCTCCGAAGAACCTGGGAAGATACAGCCTCCCTGCTCTGGGAACTGACCACTAGAAAATGCGTGTGAACCCATGAGTAGCCATTCCTGCTGCTGAGGATTTACAAAGTATCTAGTCCTTGACTTTCCCATCTTTGGGAAAGTCATTCACCTTGATTTCTGTGGATTCCTCTCTCCCTTTAATTACCTATTTTGTCTCATTCCAATCAGAGTTGAGTTTTGCTAACATCCCCAAATTCTTAACTCATACATCATTTAAATTTCTATTGTCCAGTGAGGAAATGGAGGTTAGACTCATTAAGCAGCTTTGTCAAAGCTCACATCATCAAGTGGTTCACTGGAATCCTCAAGTCATTCTTAGCTGCACACATACACTGCCAGTCATAACCCCAAACACAGGAAAGCTCAACATGGCGGGGGGGGGGGGGGGGGGGGGGCGGGGGATATGCAATCCTTAGCTGCTTTGTCAAAGGCTTGTATTCTTCCACTAAAGCCACAACTCTACTTCTGCCTTTTTGGTGACTAATTGGAGATAAAAGTCTCACGGACTCTCTTGCTTAGGCTGACTTTGAACCACAGTCTTCAGCTCCTGAGTAGCTAGGTTTACAAGTATGCACCATTGGTCCTCAGCTCCAGTATGGGTTTTGATTGAAAACATCTAACAGAGACTTTGGCATACCTTGAGTGTGCTGTTGGGTTAGGAATGCTGTTGTGTTCAAATGAATGGATGTGGGCTACTCACAACAAGGAGGAAGCTGTCCAGGGGTTGAGAAGTCACATGGGAGATTGCCATGCACTGGCTCTAGCATCCATAGAATGTTTGGGTTGCCCATGTCTACCGGGGTGGAAAAGCCAGGCCATAGCCCTTCTTTGTCTCTGGAAAAATCCACCCTGACTTTTAGCCAGAAGGAAAAAAAAAAAAGAAAGAAAGAAAAACCAAATTGTCTATGTTCCTAAATTGGCAAACCTCTGGCTACAACAGACAGAATTGCTGTTGGGGGTGGCGAGAGCTGCTGCGCAACTTTCCTGCATCTTTCTGTCATCTCTGTAATTTATACAAACGTTGTCCAGACCTCAAAGATGCAATGATTAGCTGGTTCTTTTTTAGTTCATTAGCTTTCCTGATATATTAGTAGATTATCAAAAGCAGTTCCAGTATGTCATAAAAATCTGTTTGGTATTAAGTTGATACACGATGTTTTTCTCCATGCAGCTAGTTTTCCTCCAATCTGGACCCGACGAGCACCCTGGGACTTGCATGAGCTCATGCGTATGTCTGCGTGGAATGCAGCGTGCTGTGTCCCATTGGAGGCACAGCGCATGTGTTTGGCCCAAATGGAAATATCCTGAGGCAGTGATGCCTCAATTAGGGGAGAGATAAAGACACCAGATCAGATACAGCATCTGTAAGATGTTAATGTCCAGATCGTGCTCTATGTTTCAGTCGCTTTTTAGTTCTATATTGATAGCTAATTGTGATGGGCATGAGATCACCTTTATTCCATACCCTTCCCTGTGCTACTTAAGATGCTTCCCCCTGCCTGGAGTTCCCGGGAACCCCATTGCTGGGCCTGTGCATGCATCCATTCGCTAGTCTCCTTTGGGCATCTATTATGTGCCGGGCATCAGGGGGAGAGCAGAATAGCAGTTTTTGCTTCTGAGACACAGGGGATGGGGCATAACTGTGAAGAGATAGTTGTTCTGCACAGAAAGGGTCTACACTAGCCTAAGGGGGAAAGAGGGTATATGGGTAGAAAAGGCTTCCTGGAGAGACAGCCTAGGAGCAGAGAGTTGATGAACACCTAAGAATCCCCCATTCACTCCATTCACCTTTCCCTTTCTATACTCCTGATCCCTCACCGGCCCTTTTCTGGGGGTCTCTGGCAGCAGTGAACATTTCCACTCCACATTCTCTCAACACAGAGATAGACAATGCTGGTGGCCAGCGTCTCCTGCTGTGGGAGGCAGCCAGTGACGGCTACAAGCTTGGCAGCAGAAATACAGCAGTGTGGATCTCGGCACAGATGTCTGGAGAGTAATACAGCTCCAGTTCTCCTCTGGATTCCCCGCTGTTTTTCTTCTGTTAAATAATAAAATGCTAAATTAAATAAATCTACAAAAGGAACACCTAAGAACTAGGGCTGTTACAGGCTCATCAGGAGCCTTTGTGAGAAGGAGAAAAGGCCCCTGTACAGGACACATTGTCATTCGTGTGGGACTCAGTCCCTGCTCACCTCCTCAGCCAGGTGCTCTTGTGAAGACAGCAGCCCGCACAGCCCTGAGCTGAAAGATTCATCGACACTGCTTTCCGAGGGCTGCTTCCCAAACGTCCACAGACTGGGTGGCTTGAAACAGTAGATAGTTCTTCTCTCATGAGTCTAGAGGCCAGAAGTCTGAAGCCAAATTGTTGGCAGGGCTGCATTCCTTCTTGACAGGAGAATCCTCCCTTGGCTCTTTCAATCTGCATTAACTCCTGGCAAGCCCTGCGTCTCTGTGATCCCCGCCACCTCTACCTTCGCACAGCCTTCCCTTCTGTGTGCCGCTGGGTCACATTGTCTCATCTCTCTCTTAGAAGGATACCTATCCCTGTATTACTGCCAGGAAATCTAAGATGACTTTGGCCCTGAGATATGTTATTTTCATCTGCAAAGGTCCTTTCTCCAAATTAGGTCACCTACTCAGAGTCTGGAAGCTATGATATGTGGATATATCTTACTATGGGCATACTACCACGGGAAGAAGAAATGGAGCTTTCAGACAGGAGCAGGGGCTCTAAAAGCAGGAGGTGCTAAGCACTATGCATGACTGAAGCAGTGAAAGGACAGCTGCTATCTGCTTAAACAAGACCACAGGTAGGGCTGGGAGTTTGGCCTAGTGGTAGAGCACTTGCCTAGCATGCACCAAGACCCAGATTCGATTCCTCGGTTCCATATACATAGAAAAAGCCAGAAATGGTGCTGTGGCTCAAGTGGTAGAGCCTTGAGAAAGCTCAAGGACAGTGCCCAGGCCCTGAGTTCAAGCCCTGAGATTGGCAAAAAAAAAAATAAAAAAGACCACAGGTGCCCAGCCAAAAGGCTTGGATCACATTCAGAAAGTGGTGAGCAAGCACTAATGATCTTTAGCTTGTAGCTATCACTAGGGCTGATGGGGAAAGGGTCTATGGAACAAGGGCAAGACCGGAAGCCAAGAAATTCTCTGCAGAGGACTTTAAAAATGTTTTTCTTGTTATTAGAAAGGTGATATACAGAGGGGTTACAGTTACATAATCTGTGGAGAACATTGCTACTGCTCAAGTAAGGACTTCTGTGGCTTGATGCTTAGAGAAAAGGAAGTAATCACGGGATGATGAGGAATTGCTCTCGCCTTGTCTTAGACTGTTTCTATCAGAAAATACCTGAGACTAGCAAAATTATAAACAATAGATGTGTTTTAGCTGGCCATTCTAGGGGAAACCAAGACTGTGGTGCTGACATTCTGACCACATCGTAACATGACAGAGGCCATCACACAGCCACACAGAGCCAGTAAGTGAGTTAGGTCTCTTGCCGTTTGCCCCCAGCACTACACCATTCCCAACACTGCTCCATCGATACTGAGGTGGCAAAACGCCATCCTGGCAAGTCATTTGCCCTTTGAAATTTGAGTTCAAGTTCAAGGATTCTTCAAGCACTTTAACTTAAAACAACAGTGACAGGATGGGAGTTTGGCCTAGTGGTTGAGTGCTTGCCTAGCATGCATGAAGACCCGGGTTCGATTCCTTGGTACCACATACATAGAAAAAAAAAAGCCAGAAGTGGTGCTGAGGCTCAAGTGGTAGAGCTCTAGCCTTGAGAAAGCCCAAGGACAGTGCTCAGGCCCTGAGCTCAAGCCCAGGACTGACCAAAAAAACCAAAAAACCAACAGTGACAGAGTTAAGTGGTATCTCCCCAAAATTCATATCTACCTGGAACGTAGGAAAGGGGTCTTTGTAAGTCATTACACTAAGGATTACACGGAGAGGTCACCATGGCTTACCCAGATTGGTCCTAAGTCCTGTGATAAGTACTTTCGTGGGAGACACACACACAGAGAAAGACACATAGGGAGAGTGAAATGAGGATACTGAGTCTAACCGGTGCTCTCTTGGCATGGTGAGTGATAGGGAATTGGGTTTCACTGGCTCCATCTTGTCTTCATGGTGGAGAAAGATGAACCCCCACCTCTCCGGTGATGGGAGTGCCTGAATTCCTAGACGTAGCGGCATGAACTTGAACAATAGGTTACTGGACCTGCCAGTCTTGGGTCATGAACACTCAAGCTCCTTGTGAACCTGCCCTCCGACCAGGACCCTATTTAGGCCCAGACCAGCTCAGCGGCCATTACACCATGCCTCCTGTCTCTCGGTCCTCTCACTTCACCTCTCCATTGGAGTTGATCTGGTGTGTTGAGATTGTTTTTCTGCTCTCTTTCCTCTCCTCCACTCATGGCTCAGCTTTCTAAGAGTGTTAAGTGTATTCAAGGGGCTGCAGGTCTTTGGACAGTAGTTGTCCTGCAGCCATCAGCTTGCCATTAAAGACTCCCAATTAGATCTCTCAAAATGGGGCCTCTCTTTTTCTCATAACTGAGTTCCTAGACAATAAGAGGAAAATACCCTGTGTGGATGGAGGCAGAGACTGGAATGCTATGGCCACAGGCCAAGGGGTGCTGAGGAATGTGTAGAATGACCAGAAGCTGGATGAGCAAAGAAGGGTCCTCCTGTGGAACTCCCACGGAACAGGAAAGACACCTTGGCTCCAAACTTCTGGCCTCCAGAAGCCTCTAGAAGAATAAAAGTCTTTTCTGCTGGTTTAAGCCACCAGGTTTGTGGTCATTTGTCATGGCACTTCTAGAAAATGACCACAGATTGATGATGAGCTCAAGGTCTATTTGACATTAAAATAATAAGAAAAGGGCAGGGCATCTGGTGTGAGGGATTCTGTCTTCCTGCAGCTGCCCCACCAGGGATGGAGCTGTCTTAACCTTGAACCCAAGTGTGTAAATCACCACCTGCTCTCTTGATGAACATAACTGTTCTTTCTGGCACGCTGGTGGTGGCTCCAGGGAGCCGACACGGTTCAGAATTGCTAGGGATATGATCATGCAATAAAAACAGCAGGCTGATTAGTCAGCCAGAGAAGGGAAGCCTTTTCCCATTATAGCATGACCCAATGCTCTAATCACCTAGCCTGCTGCCAATGGCCAAGTGCTTGTGGTCAGAGAGACCCCAGAGCAAGTGAGCCATGTTAAGAAGCATCCTTCCATGTGGTTTCAGCTGTCCTGCAGACCTGCTTAAGTGTCAGTCCTGGAAAAAATAATGACAGGGAGCTTGTGTGCCTTTGAGTTTATTCCAGCCTGTTCCAAGGTCATATTCTTTTTACTTAGGAGAGATGCAAATGAAGGAATTCCAGCTTCCATCCCCTTAGACATCATGCAACCCCAGGCTTTTGCAAGGAGTGTAGACTGAGTTTCTATGTTTACTAAACACTTGCCTATGTGATGGTGTCCTTGATTCTCCAAATGGACTGGGCACCTCATTTCACCTCCAAACAATGCTAACAAGGCCTCCTGGCTCTGCTGAGACCTGAAGGAACTCGAGGACGGAGGGGAAGTTGAAGCTCACAGTCAGTCATGGCTTAACTACATCCTAGTCCTTGACCATCGCCCACCACACAAATCCCTGTGGATTGATTTTCCTTGACTTTGGTGCTCACAGCATATTGTCTAGAGTGCTACCTACCCGCTCCTCACCTCCACCCATGTATTTCCTTGCCTGTATGTCTTTCTCCCAGTGCCAGGTCCCCAAAACTTTTCCCTTCCATCTACCACAGGAAGACCCAAGGCCCTTGTCACAGGAATATCTCCCACTGTGGTAGACACAGCGCTTGAGGCTTTCTTTGCCTAGGCCTTGCCCTTCCAGAATGGAATTTCCTTTTGGACAGATAAAAAGCCCAATTAAGTGCCTTTTCCTCCTAGAAAGCCTTGGTCCCTACAGGCCGATCTGGGTTTCCATTTTTAGTGGCACAAAGAATTGGCAGAAGCTTTGAAATGACAGCTCTTCCTCAAAGGCTCCAAAGTGCCTCAGCCCAATTCTCAGGCACAATTAAAGTCCAAGGGAATTTCCTGTCCCCTTACCTACAATACAGGAGAGCTTTCCCAAGCCCTGGAGAACTTGACCTTTAGGAAGGAGAAGGAGACACAGTTCTTTCATTACTCAGCACTGGGTAACTTTGACCAAGAAACTTAACTTGTCTGAGCCACAGGCTCAGGCTGCTCGTCTGTGAAACAGTAATCGCTTTTGCATAGGTTATTGTTTGAATACTTGAAAACTATTTTGTGTGCCTGGCACACAAAAACTTTTCCATAAATCTCAGGTTCTATTTCTTCCTCTCGTTTTATGATTAGGAAATAGTTTGCTTTGTTGCTTGGCACGCGTATTGTCAGGTGGTTCTTTTTTTTAATGTTATCGTCAGAGTGACGTGCAGCGGGGTTACAATTCCATACATAAGGTAGTGAGTGCGTTTCTTGTCAGATATTGGTACCCCTCCCACATTTTTCTCCCACCTTCCCCCCACCCCATGTCATGTAGTTCTAAAGGTTATAAGATATTTCAGAAAGTGGTAAACAAAGATACATTGAGCTGCCAAAGGAACCAAAATGTTCTACTCTATAAAATATCCACTTTGATAACATATTTGCCTATGTGTGTGTGTGTATGTATATATATAACTATTTCTTTGAGATTAATTCCCAGAGCAGAATTATCTTGTGGTCACCAGATAAATACATTTTTAGAACGCTTGCTACTTTTTTGCCAAATGGCCCTCCAGGAAGTCTGAGCTATTTACACCCTCTCCTCACCCCAGACTTGTGTTGAAGAGCCTATTTCTTGGGTTCTTAAGTTTTTCTTAAAAATGTATTAGTTTGCATGCTGGGAAGTATTGTCTTATAGGGGTTGCTTTTCCAAATCTGGAAAACAAAGCTCTAACATATCCAACTCCTTTATTTAAACACACACACACACACACACACACACACACACACACACACACACACACACACACAGATCCCTAGACTCAGGGAGATTAGGTGGTTTGGCTCAATGCATTTTATTAGCAAGACAGCCAAAATTCATGCCCTAGGTTTTCTAACTTGAATTCTTTCCATGATTCCACTCTAGGGAAGAGATTTAGCCTAGAGGTGAAGCCACTCATGGCCTACTTAATTATAAAGTTCTATTAGACCAGAGGGAAGAGGCAGCGAAGGAGCTTTAATTAGTGTCTAGCTAATTCATCACCAGATAGTTTTTACTAGCTTTAGCATTGCTTGTGTAAGCACCACCTACTGGTGAAAAGGCTGAGTTGCAAAGAATTCTTCCTGTGGGAGGAACAATGGTCATGAAGCTCACTCACTGGAAGAGCTGGTCTGCCTTAACTGGCCTTGTTCTAGGAAGAAATAGAGAGAGAATGACAAAGCAGAGCAGAATCACTGAGTCTGAGTCATGAGCCATTGGTGCTTAAACTGCTGAGGCCCCCAGAATCTCTGCAAATGAAAGTTCCAATTTCCTGCAGGGGCCAAGTCAGTTTCCTGTTCTTCCCTGTCATATCCACAGGACATAACTGGAGATTTTTGTAACCTAATTTGCAGCCGCAGGCCACATTCTGCTGGTGTCAGGAAACTCCACATGCAGGAACTTCTAGGTACAGAGCCCTCAAGGGATATTTCTCTAGTCAGTATAGATTTTGACTGCAACAATGCCTTTCCCTGCCCTTCTTCCTGGAATTACAGCCAGGATCCTGGCAATTTAGGGTAGTTTGGGGGTGCAAAATGAAGTTCTAAGGAGTATGACAGAAAGATAGGATGGTTGATCCACAGGTATCCCTGCCCAGAGAACCAGCCTTTGACCATTGGCTTCTATTCTTGTTGGTACCCAATGGCTCTATGTAGCCCCCTGGTAAAGTCTCAGTTGTTAGCCTCTCTCCTCTTCCTCCCTCTCTGCCTCCCCCCCCCTCCCACCTCCTACCCTCCTTATCCTATAAGCCTAACTTGAAGGTAGTGAACAAGGGGTTTTGAGGGTGTTCTTTTATGAATTAGTGGGTGTTTTTTTTTTTTTTGCCAGCCCTGGGCCTTGAACTCAGGGCCTAAGCACTGTCCTTGGGCTTTCTCAAGGTTGGAGCTCTACCACTTGAGCCACAGCACCACTTCCAGCTTTTTTTTTTTTTAGTATATGGTACCGAAGAATCGAACCTAGGTCTTTGTGCCTGCTAGGCAAGCACTCTACCACTAGACCAAACTCCCGGCCCCATGAATGACTTGTTTTAGGAAGGCCGGGGAGTCTCTCAGGGCCCCTGGGCGGCCAGCTCTGCTTAGCTGCCTTGCTATTCCACTGTGGCCAGCATTTAGCACAGTAGATCAAATGTGTCCTATGAAAGTCCAGAGAGTCAAGATTTTAAGCAAATTCTCAGCACTTTTCCATGGTAGTGTCAAAGCAGCCAGAGACCACAGGCATAGCTGGGTTCCAATAAAACTTTATTTACAAAACAGATGAATTTAACACATGGGTGCCGGTTGGATGACTCTGAGGCCTCTCTCAGTAAGCGAGGCACAGATTTTCTTGGGGCTCCATATTCTTTTTTTTTTTTTTTTTTTTTTTTGCCAGTCCTGGGCTTGAGCTCAGAGCCTGGGCACTGCCCTTTGACTTTCTCAAGGCTAGAGCTCTACCACTTGAGCCTCAGCACCACTTCTGGCTTTTTTCTATGTATGTGGTACTGAAGAATCGAACCCAGGTCTTCGTGCATGTTAGGCAAGCACTCTACCACTAGGCCAAACTCCCAGCCCGGGGCTCCATATTCATAAACAGTCTTAGAGATTTATAATCTAGAAAGGCGAAGACAGGGGAGTAAGTTAGGTAGAAGATCCCCAAAAGATGTGTTAGCGTCATATCCCCCCTTCCCGTAGACATAACCAGGGAAACTGTCAATTTTTTCTTTCCTTTACCACTGACCCACAATGCCTGAGTTTTAATGTCACTGCAATAATCACGAAAATCATTTGCAATATACCACAGAGTCTGCTGATTTAGAAGAATAAATCAAATTGAATGCTCTGCTACATTTAATTTCAGATTCAAAAGTGAGCAATTTTAAAAATACTGGTCGTTCATGCCTGTAATTCTAGCTACTCAGGAGTCTGAGATCTAAGGATTACATTTTTGAAGCTTGCTCTGGCAGGAACGTCCATAAAACTTCTTTAATAAAAAAAAATACTTCAAGTAGTTGTATAAAAAAGTTGCATAGATATCTTTTTTCCCAGCTTCCTCCTTATTGTACTCCTTTGTAAAATATAGTGAGTACTAAGTAAACATTGTTTTGCTATTTCTTCCTTCTCTCCTTTTGTCTTTCTCCTTCTTCTGGCAAGCAAGTTTCATAGCACTGGGCAGCTCTCCTACATGAAGGCAGCCTGGACTGTTGAGCCTTTGCCCAGAGCGAATGCCTGCTTTGCCACAGGGAGACAAAACAGCTGCAAGGACGCCTGCATTTGTGATTAAGTTCAATTCTGCAACCTCCAGAGAGCAAGTAGCTATGCTAGTCAGCGGTCATACATGAACCCAAACTCCTGACCGCTGAATATCAGATACACCTGGAGGAGGGAGAGGATTTCTGTCCATAGCACCTCCTCAACCCACCCCCTCAAACACAGCACTCAGTGACAGGGAGCTGGGGGGCTTGTATTTGCAAGGCACAAAAGAGGCCAGAGGCATGTGTTTCCTAAGAGCTGGTTTATCTCCCTTCTCAGTGTCCCTCAGCCTCAGGAGTGAGGTCAGACTTTTATTTGCCTGTTCCTCATTGGAGGCCAAAGTGAGGGATAGATGCCATGTCTTGCTTCAGATATGTATAAGGACTGAGCTTCAAAAATAGGCAAGAGGTGAGACTTTCCATCCTTCCATTTCCCCAGAGCCGTTTCTTCTTGGACATAAGTCTTCACCTTCCTTAAATTCCCAAACTGAGTAACTACTTGGAAAGCTTTCTGGGTTCTTTTATTAAAAAAAATAATAAAAGAAGACTTTTCCAGCTGTAGTTTTTCTTCATTCTGGAATTGCTTTTTCTGCTTTGAACTTCCTTGTAAATCCAAGCTTCAAATCACACCTCTTATAAACAATCTTTATGCAGAGAAAGGCATGTGGGGTGGGCCATGTTTTAATCATGAACTGTATCCCAGTTGGACTTCATCATTTCTTGGTACCTTAGTTTACCTTTGCCAACACCCCAGACCGCAGAGATCTGAGATAATAATAGTCAGGTCAGAGAGGAACAGAAAGGCACAGTGCCTATGTGCATCTGATCACACACAAGAATTTTTACTGAAATGAACTCCAGGAAATGAAAATAAGAGGTTTTCTTTTTTTTCCCCTCTGATGCTGTTTTGTTTTCCTTTCTTTTGTCTTGTTTGATCTTTTATCTATCTTTGATGGGTAAAGGAAGGTACAGAAGTGGAGGGCAAGGGGGTGAAAACTTGCAGCAGTGGCACTGACTGGACACTGTGTTGAAAACGGACAATGCAACTTGTGGGTGGGGACAGGAGGAGAAAACCGGGAGAAAACATGGAAAGAGGTGACATTTTCCAAAAAGAACTGTACTCTACCTGACTTCTATAACTATAGCCTTCTGAATATCACCTTTATAATAACAGTAAAGAATTCTAAAAATAATGGGAAAGTCAGATCAGGGTATGCATCCTCTTCTAGAGACAGGGAGCCAATAAGTTTAAGAACACAGTTAAGGTCAAAGAGGAAGAATGTGAAGGGGCAAGTCTCTGGAGAGCTTCTTGGCCATATCTTATGTTGTTGAAAGAAAGTCTCTTCGGTTTAGAAATGGATTCTAAAACTCTCTTGTCAGTTTCCTCATAGGGAGTGCAAAGGAATAATCAGCTTTCATAGGGTGAGGATGATGAGTCTCCTATTTTGTACCGAGGGCAAGAGAGTAATCCACACTGTGAAGGAGACTCCAGAACTAGATGGTTCTGGTTCGTGTGCATCTACAAATTGTAAATTTGGTCTTCTTGAACACATGAGAGGGACAGAGCTTTTCAAGGAAGTGGGTGTAGACTCTGGCGCTTTATCTCGTGTCATTCCATCATCACTTATCATAAGCTCCTTATGGATTCAGTTTTGATTTCTATTGTTCTTAAACCCAACTTACAGCTCACTTACTTTCTGGGGCCATTTGAATTCCTACGCATAAAATCCTGTTCCTGCTTAGCCATTCTTGACTGTCTTTCCCTCTCCCCAGTCTAGCCTTCAGGGTCCCTTTGGGCTCTCAGACAGGTCAGGCTATCCTTGACTGGCCCAACAACCTGTGATTTCTGCCTTTTCTAGGTCATCTCTAGATGACCTGTTGGGTCATCTCCAATCCTCAATCTTTGTACTTGATCTCTGATTATCCCTTACAGTTTTTCAACTTTTTCTTGCGAGGAGAGATGGTGCCTTCATCTGTTCCATCTTTTCTCAAAAGCCCTCTTCCATGTTAGGCATGCCTCATCCAATTGTTAGGTGCATGGTTGAAAAGCTTTAACTGGTGGAGCACAGTTGACACATCTATCTATACGGAGCTTCCCTTTATCTTTGAGGGCCCTGACCAGATTTTGCCCCGAACCTCACCCAATTACAGGAAACAGTGTTCAAAGTAAGAAGCTAGTTCTGTGAATCCATACTTCCTCTGTTGGGCAATGGTCTAGCTGCATGGGCATCTGATGTGCTGACACATTCTGTGCTCACTCTGTTTTCTTCTTATGGGTCAGGAAAAAGACTATTTCCATCGAAGTTACAAGTGGGGAAGGGTAGTGTGGTTTCCTTGGGTGTGTCATTTCACTACTCTCAGCTGCAATTTTCTCTTCTACAATTTTCCAGCTGCAAGACTTGGTGATTCTATGGGTTTTGTGGCTGCTCGAGTCTTCTACCAATTCATCCAGCAAATTAGCTTATAGAGACAAAGAGGATGACCCTATTTCCCCTTCAGTCTATGCAAAGATGGCCTCGCCCTTCTCTCTACAGTAACTACAGGTTCTCATAGTCTACTAGCTAAGGCTCAGAGCTCACCTTGAGGAGAAACGTGTTAACTTGTCTGTCTGGTTTGAGGAAAATTCTTCTGTTAATCTCTCCGTATCCCTGGTAGTTCAGAATCTTCAAGCTAAGCTAATTCTTTGCTAGGAACCTTGGGAAATTCATGCACCACTGACTAATAAAGCAACGAGTGAAGGCCTAATCCTGTGCCCTTTCTCTTTCTTTTATGTGGTCGATGACACACGGAGACTGTTTATGGTTGTTAACCATTGTTTTGTATGTTGCTGCCTCTGTGACTTTGGTCTACACTGGATCATTTTAGGTGTCACATCCTGAGGACAGATGTCATGGGTAAGATGCGGGTTGATTTTCACTCCTCAAAAGTTGGTTCTCGTATTAGAGAAAAAGGAAGTAGAGGAAACAATTTAATCAATTGGCTTGCAGGTGGATATTTACATTCCCAGAAAGGGATGGTCCATCTCCTCTCTGCCACTATACTTTGAAGAGAGATCTTCAGTGAGGTCTAATTAAGAAGGTTTATTATCTAATTGCTGCTTTGTTGAACAAACTACTGAAGACAGTTATTCAGAGGAACATTTCAAAGTGAGTCGAGTTGATTAAATGCATCAGATTTTGTCTTTCAGCAATTTGCATCCCCTTTTACTATGAAGACATCACTCAGGGAAATGGCAGCCAGATCGCGGCTACTTCTTGTCAATTTAGTGTGTGATTTTATGTGCCTGTCTTGCCATGTTCACTCAAAAAAGCACTTTGACTTTGAAATTTACAAAATAATAATACCCATACAAAGAATAAGAAGAAAAAAAAGAAACAAGAAAGGAAAGTCACAATTTTAGAATACAGTAAGTTGTCTGGGTTAAAACAGAAATCATGCATGGCCCAGAAAACGTGTGCTATTCTGTCGATTAAAACTTCTTTGGGCTGGGAGTTTGACCTAGTGGTAGAGTGCTTGCCTAGCATGCACAAAGACTGGAATTTGATTCTGTGGTATCACATACATAGAAAAAGGCAGAAGTGGTGCTATGGCTCAAGTGGTAGAGCTTCTAGTCTTGAGAAAGCCTAAGGGCAATGCGTAGGCCCTGAATTCAAGCCCCAGGACTGGAAAAAAAAACCAAACACCTTCTTCTTCAAGCTAGATGCTGGTTATTCATGCCTGTAAGCCTAGATATTCAGAAGGCTGAGATGTGCAGCTATGGTTCAGCGTTAGCCGAGGCAGGAAAGTCCATGAGACTTTTATTTCTGATAAACTACCCCCCAGGAGCTGGAAGTGGAGTTCTGGCTCAAGCAGTAGAGTGAGTGCTAGCCTTAAGCAAAAGAAGCTCAGAGGAAGCAACCATGCCCCGAGTTCAAGTCCCAGACTGGCAAACATACAAAATAATTTCTCCAAATAAATGCATATTTTCAGAATAGCTAGCTATTTGGGCTCAATGCTGTGTCAGCCTAATTACATTAGACAATAGTGACCTCAATAATTCCACTTTTGATCCAGTGCTGGGTGAAGTTCATTATTATGTTTCCACTGATTGCTCATTTCAAGAGCTGTAGAATGAAAGGCATGTCAGGGGCACACAGCCTCCTGAAAGCGTAGTGAAACGTCTCTTTGGAAATAATTCTGCTGAGGCTCAGCACTGGTTGTGAGTGGGTGCAAGAGATGGGTGTCTGTGTTTCCCCTTTTCTGATCTGTTTACCTTCTGTACATCCCCATGGAAACAAGGCCAGCTTCAAGTTAACTCAAGGCTTACCCATGGGGGTAGGGGAAGAAGGAGGAGAGAGAAAGAGAGAGAGAGAGCAGAGAGACAGAGACAGAGACAGAGACAGAGAGAAGAGACAGAGGAGGGAGAGGGAGCACACCAGTGAGCGAGAATGCAAAACTTTCTCATATAGGCAGGTACTGGTGGCTCATGCCAGTAATCCTGGCTGGCTACTCATGAGGCTCAGATCTGAGTATCACAGTTCAAAGACAGCCTGGACAGAAAAGTCTGTGAGACTTTTCTCTCCAATTAACTACCAAATAAAAGTCAGAAGTGGAACTTTTTAGTCTTGGGCACAAAAGCTCAACAACAGTGCTTAAACCCTGAGTTCAAGCCCCCAAACTGGCACCAAATTTTTTCGCAATATTATTCCTAGGAGGTCATTCATGGCAAAAGACTCTTATCTCTTTAAACCTATCTTTAAAGCTGATGATTTTAAGTAAATTTTTCATTTAACCTAAGGAGTATACAATAGTGTCATTTTCTTTCTTTTCTCTTTCTCTCTCTTTCTTTCTTTCCTTCTTTTTAACAGAGAAAACCCTTTCTGAACATTTACTCAAATAGTAAGTAACAAATCCAGATTTGCACTGAGGGGTGTCTGATTCAGAGACGCACATTCTTTCTATACAACCACACTGCCAGTCACTTTAACCTTTCCTTCCACTTTCCCCAAGCATTTTCCAGAACCCTATTGAATTTACCACCCTTGAAGTTTCCCTCTTTGGGGTAAATAAATACTTAGGGGGAAAGAGATACTCAGAAGAAAGAAAAAGAAAGGGCCAGGATAAATCCAAGCATCAATTCAGAAGCAGCAGCTTCATATGAACAAAAATCTCAAATATTCCCACAATCCAAGTGGGCCAGGAAAAGCTCATTTAGTTAATGATACCACAAGCAGGAATGTCTTCCAAAACTGTTGGCTCTACTCCACTTCATGGAGCAGACCACAAGACAATGGTCTCAAAGAGCCCTTCAGGTATGGGTTCAAGTCTTGACCTCTCCCTCCACAACAACTTATAGGACCCTCTAGGCCTCAAATGAGGAACTTACAGCAATGTAAGGTGAGTTTGTTCTCGGTGATTTCTAGCCATGAGCAGCAAGCAATACCATTCACCTACCTGTATATGTCCATGATATCTCTCCCAGACATCAAAAGAATTCAGTTGTAGGAGGCTCAACAGGACTAGAAAAGAGGAAGGAGGTCTTGTGTGTTGAGATGGGTTCGACAAGCAGGCCTGAGTCTTTAGGAGGTGATGTGATCTGGATATCTGGATTCTACACCATGGCTGACATTAAACCCACCCTATCCAGCAAAGAAATAGCCTTTTCTATCGCTATTAATACCTTGAAGCTCACGTAACTCATTTGGGGACTGCCATCTCTGCAACAGTGGAGAATGTGACACAAAAGGCACATTCTCTGTTTCACGTATGCCAAAGTCTCCGACACTGAGGCACTGTCAGCTCTTGGCCCCCCACCCTGCCATCGAGAAAGAGCTGTGGCTATTATCTTGGTCTATTCCCTTCATGGAACATTGGAGACCAGATGCCATAAACCCTGGCTCTATGTCCCACAATGGTGTGTGGATAGCCAAGTGGAATTTGTAGAAATGTTCACAAAATCCTGTTATTCCACGAATATATGGGGAGGAACCCACTAAGTACTGAACTTCCTACAGCCAAGGAAGTTGGAGCCACAGGAATTAAATAGAAGAGAGAGAGACAGAGAGAAACAGAGAGACAGAGAGAGACAGAGAGAGACAGAGACACAGAGAGAGAGACAGAGACAGACAGAGACACAGAGAGAGAGAGAGACAGACAGAGACAGAGAGAGAGAGACAGAGAGAGAGAGACAGAGAGAGAGACAGAGACAGATAGAGAGACAGACAGAGAGACAGAGACAGAGAGAGAGACAGAGAGAGACAGAGAGAGAGACAGAGACAGAGAGACAGACAGAGAGACAGACAGAGACAGAGACAGAGAGAGGCAGAGAGAGGCTAGACTCTACTCACTGGAGAAGGTACCTGTGCCTGGCACAAAGGCGGATTTTATAAATGTGGATTCTATAATCTATCTGAGCACAAGTGGAGACAGGCAAAGTGCTCGGACACTGGGAAGAACCTTACACTCTCAGGGGGCTGTTAAGCCAGAGAGATCAGGGTATAGGCTGCAAGAAATAGTAGGCTTGGGAAAGGGAGGCAAGGTGTAAATCCAGAAATTAACTGAAAGGTTCTAGAAAGAGGGAGGCTGAGCCATGAGTCTTCCAACTGGAGCTGTGGGAGGTGGGAAGAGATCCAGAGGAATGGAGAAACTTGGATGAGAAATACATTTGCTCAGGCCAATGAGGACTGGAATCTAATGGTTTTCTTATCCTTTATTTATTATTTTATTTTAATAAGTCACACTCAGGGCCGGGAATTTGGCCTAGTGGTAGAGTGCTTGCCTAGCATGCACGAAGGCCCGAGTTTGATTCCTTGGTACCACATACATAGAAAAAAGATGGAAGTGGTGCTGTGGCTCAAGTGGTAGAGCATTAGCCTTGAGAAAAGTCCAAGGACAGTGCTCAGGCCCTGAGTTCAAGCCCCACGACTGGAAAAAAAAAGTTAAATAAATCAGACTCTACAAAAGATACAGGAATAGTAAAAAGAATCTGCCTGTGCTATTCTGGAGACCTCAGATATTCATATTGTACCACTGCTGTATCCTTTATCTTTCTACCTCACCTACATAATCTTATATCACCTATGTCTCGACCTGTAGTCGAATCTACTGTGTGTTTCTTCTGAGCTGTTTATAAGGCATTGCCCCTTGTAAACATTTCAGTGCACATTTGCTCAAGCTCCAAACATCCTCTGTAGTAACCACAGTACAGGGGTCACATTCAGGAAATTGACATGGATGTCCCACATTACGTAACGGACAGACCTTGTTCAGATTTCTCCAAGTGCCCTGGCCATCGTGTAAAGTCAGAAAATCCCCATCATGTGCTCTGGCCACTCTTCACTTTCCTTCAGTTGCCCACAATCCGCAGCAGTTCCTCCATGTTGACAGTTTTGAAGAACTTAGTCCAGCTATTTCATAGAAGGCCTCTCATTAACTTGTCTCATTTGTCCCCTGGAGCAGCGTCCAGTTAAGCACATTTACTGACGCCATGATGTGTTACTATGTTCTTCCTAATGCCCTGAGTCAGGAAGCAAACGCTGCTGATTAGCCTTCTGACTTGAAATGGTAGCCTGGGCCCCAGCATAAGGTGCTACATCGGCCAGGTTTCTGCCTGGTAAGAGTATTATTTTCACTTGGTCATTCGTAAGGACCTAGAAGGTAGGTACTTACCCATCCCATCAGTAGTGTTGTATTTCACCTACTGGCCCAGTGCTTGAGAGCCTTTGATGGTCTCAGAGGAATGGCTTGTCATTGGGGTGATTGCCGCTGGGCAGAGCCAGGCCTCATGGCTGGTTTTTCAGCTCAGTGAGCTGAGTCTGGTGATGCCCTGTGCAAAGCTGCCCGATGACGTAACTCAAAATTCTTCCTGGAAATGTGGTGTGATGCGCCTTATTCCTCACGATGGGCCAATCAACTTCCCTCAAGACTCCGATCAAGATCCATCTCCAAGGAACTTTCCCCTGATCCCCACCCTCAGATAGTCCCCTTTTATGTTTCTTAGCTTCTAGGGATTTCTTCAGTGCTTGACTGGCTTCCCATTGCAATCTAACTAGGGTTATATTGTTTTTCATAACATGTTTTTAAAACTATCTGTGGTAGAAGAGCCTTTTTGTATGTTTTCTAAAATTCAGAGGGGGCTATGTGGACCTCTCCATTGACTCGGATGATCTTGTTACTCATCCACTGAGATGCTATGGCAGATTGTATGTCTGGGGAAAGAGTCTACATCCTCAGCGTGTGCATTGAACATGGGACATGCTAAGCAGCACATTCTGGACACCTCCTCCCTGTCCCTGTACCTCCTCAGGCGCACACCCAAGGAGAATGGTAATCAGGTGAGAGAGAAAATCCCCTTGCCTCTATTGTCTTTGCTTTCAACAAAGTTCAAATCCTTGTGACATCATTACCCCTACAGTGACCTGAGACAATCAATGAATAGAAAAGCCTCTAATAAAGAATGAGTTTGAGGAACGCGAACCCCAGGGTCAAACCCTGGTAAGCTTCTCCCCGCAAACCACATTGGCTCTTTAATAGATGTCACTGAGGCCCTCGGTAGATGCCAGAAACAGAAGGTAAACAAACACAGCCCCTGCCTTCCTAGAGCCAGGGCTGTAATGGGAGGCAATAATGTTTGGGTATGCGGGAGACAGTGAGGTAGGGCTGAGGGGGGCACAGGGACAGTTGGACATGCTCTTTAAGCATATGCATGGCTGGGTGCCGGTTCACACATTCAAAGGCTGTTTGAGCCCTGGCTCAGGGCAGAGACACAGGAAAGTCTGGACATGGCTGGGCTCTCAGTGGGGCCAGTCAGAGACCCCAAAGGGTAGAAGGATCAGGTCTGAGGGTCCTGAAAGGCAATGCCAGTTCCTGCCAGCAGATGGGGGCTGGAGAGAAGGTGCTAGAAGATCACAGTGGGCAACTTGGGCCTAGGTAGGGAGTAGCTCCCAGCTCCATCTGGCGATTAGTCAGGGAGATCTTTTGCTCCTTTCATTTTGAGGTGTGGAGGAGGGGGTCCATCAGGAACCTAACTAATTAAATCATTGGGGAGGGTGGGGACACGTGGGCAGCATTCTTACTTGTCCAGATGGGGGACTGTCAGAAGAGGCCCTAAGCAAAGTATTTTTGCTTCCCTAAGGGAGGGAAGATAAACAACTCTTCAGAAGGTCAAAGCACACAAACCACAGGCCTTCCATCTGGACATGCGTGTATGCATGTGAGCATATGTGTGTGTGTGTGTGTGTGTGTATATACGTGTGTATTTATGTGTTTTCATCTATTCCCCCTGTTCTTACTGAGTACCAGGTGAAATGTGCATTTAAATCTAAGATGCGCTGGCCCAACACTGTATTAGTCCATTTTTTATTTACTATAATAAAAGACCTGAGACATGATACTTTATATTTAAAAAAATGAGAGAGAGGCTCATTTTAGTTCACAGTTCTGGAGAGGCAAGAGGGGAGCCTCTAGTGACAGCCTTGTTGACACAATTCCAAGGAAGCCCTGAGAACCACACATCCATACAGAAAGTGTGTGTGTGTGTGTGTGTGTGTGTGTGCACGCACACACGTGTGCAGTCTCTCTTGTTATAAGATCACCAGAATTCAATTACAAAGGATTTATTCACTCAAGGAAGCTCACACTTGCTGTCATCCTCACCCCTGTCCCCCAGCTCCTTCCATGTGGAGGCTCGGCAGCACTTCTTTTCTTCCAACACTGGTTCCATGAATGTGACCCCTCACCATGCTGGATGTGGGGTTCATCCTTGCGCTCCTCTTCTTCCTGTCTCCTTTATGGGCAGAAGTAGGTTCTGTCATTGGTTCTCTTCATGCCCTGACACCTGCTCCCCTCATGGCTACTTAACATAAGCCATTGAGTCTGAGTCAGTCCAGGCTACAGTGGCAATGATACCATGTAAAGTACATACCATCTCCAGATGTGGCATAGATGGAGATGGAAGATCAAGCCAAAGAGAGTTATTCTCTCCATATGAAGGCTGCAGCCCAAGATCCAGGCAGGTCTGGTGTCTGATGAAGCCTCCCTTTCTAGCTTGCAGTTGTTTCCTCACAGGACAAGAGCAGGGAGACTGAAAAAGCAGGGCACTGACCCCAGGGAAGGGGTCCACTCCTGAACTAATAGCCCCCCAGAGCCTCCTGGTACCACCCCTTGAGGCTGAGGCTCCAATAGGAACCTTGGAGGATGCTGAAAGCATCTCTGGCCACGGGATTTGGCCCAGTGCACCATCTCGATGCCTTCTACCTTATTCTTCCAAGAGGACAGAAGCTGAGACTCTACCAAGCCCCAGCGGAGGAAAGTTGCTGCCTCAAGACCACAGAACTTCAAGCATCATTCAATATCACAGGGCTCAATAGGAACTTGACTTTCAGAACATTTTGCAAATGATTGTGTTTTTTTTAAATAAAAATTGAACTATTCATTTCATCTGGGCCCTTTTGTAAATAGATCCCTTAAGGTGTTTTTTTTTAATGCCTTAATTGTCCTACTCAAGAATGAACTTGTCATTTCAAGTCACCAATCATTTTCTTACAAAATCAGATCATGTTTTGTTCAGGGAAAGAGGTTTTGACTGCCGCCAGGAGACCAGCAGGAAAGGTTATGGGAGGAGATGGGCCTTGAGCTGAGACCTGCAGGGGAGAAGAGGCAGATAGGAGGGACCGCTCTCCTCCAGGGAGAGAGCTGCCTGCCACCAGGATGGGCTGTGCAGGTACCTGGACAGAGTGGATGTGGAAAACTAGGCAAGCAAGCAGGGAGGGCTTGGTCCAGGTGGATGGAGAGGCAAAGATTTGTGAGAAAAGCATGCATCCCTATCCTGCCCTCCTCAGCCAAAAGAGGACAGAGAAAATGAGTGTCAATGGAGTGTGGTGATTTCCATCAGGCCAGGATTGGAGCCCTTCAGAAGACTCATGAGCAATGACTCAGAACCCAGGATTCAGGGAAGGCCTGCAGCTATCTGCCTTCTGTTGATACAGAGATATGGAGAAAGCCATTGTCATGGCTGCTTTAGATCCATGACAGACTGCAGGACACCTATTATTCAGCTTACATGTGCAATTGCCAGCCTATCACATAGACTGAGGCAGCTGCACTCAGGGGCTGATTTTTTGTTTTGGATGATGGTCCTAGGGTTTGAACTCAGGGACTCAAGCTTATTAAGTAGATGCTCTACCACGGAGTCGTGCCTCCAGACCTTTATTGCCCTGGTTATTTTGAAGTCAGAGTCTCACTAGTTGCCTGGATATGTGCCTGGACTTCCATCTCCCTATTGTAGCTAGAATGGCAGGTACGCATCGCTATGCCAAGCTTGATAGCCAAGAAGAGGTCATATGACCTTCCCCACAGTTATAGTCTGAATGTTGGCTTTCCCCAAATGCATACACTGAATTCCCAATCCGTAAGTGAGGGGAATGATCAGGAGATGGGGCCCTGGGAAGAGATCTGGCCACGAGGGTGGAGACTGCACAAGTAGAATAAGAGTTTTTATACCTTACAAGACACCAGAGGCTCCCACTGTCCCTCCCTGTGTAAGAATAGCTGAAGGCTTCATCTTGGAACAAGCCCTCCCTAGACATGGAAGCTGTCAGTGCTTTTTCCTTGGACATCTAGTCTCCAGAACTGTGGAAAATAAATCTCTTGTTGTTGGTCATGTGTTATCATGGAGCTTCTCACCTAGAACCTCTCTAATTGTTTAACTTAATGCATTAATTAACTGAGGAATTTTGGGGTGCTGGGGATCAAACCCAGGGCCTTACATATGGTAGGCAAATGATACATTCCCAAACTCTTGTCCTAACTTTACACATGTTTTATGGGGTAAATCAGTTGATTTCTTAGATGAAAGAGGGGAAAAAAAGGAAAAAAAGAAGAAAAGAAGCAATCCTTCATTTCTGCTAAGCAAGTTGCTTCCTAAGGAAGGCAGGCACGAGAGTGTGAAGCATTAGTGTCGTTCGAGTAGCTGCTCAATGGACACGACTGATCCAGTCTTTAAAGTCCTTGAGTGTCTGGAGTGAGCTTGCAGCTCACTGAAGCAATAAGGCGGTCACAGGTTAGCTTTCCAATGAACGTACATGAGTTCAAGATCAACAGAGAAAAGCAGTTCCTAAACATCATGGTTACTCAACTCCTTATCACCTCTCTGACCACAGAGGAAAGGAGATGACTTCTTCGAGGCTGAGAAGGCAGCCTGGGTTTCCCACAGGGCTCTGTGGACCGTCACTTTTGAAACCCCATTTGGGACATGGGTTGACCAAAGGGTTATTTCTCATCTGTGAGGATATTTTGGAAAAAAGGAATATAAACCACATAACATTTAATGCTACAGTTTTAAAGGTATTGTACTTAAAAAGAAACAAATAAAAAATAACCACAAAGCTGTGTGTGGTGGCTTACTTCTGTAAGCCTAGTTGCTTAAGGGATGGAGATTGGAAGAAGTAAGCTGCAAGGCCACCCCTGGGCAAAAAGTCTAAAAGAATAACTAAATCAGAAAAAAGGGACTGAGATGTGGCTCAGTTAGGAAAGTCTCAGTTCAAGCCCCAGTACTACTAAAGACTAAAAATTAAAACAAAAAGGAATGCTAGTTTCATAACAGCAAATATGAATTGGAAATTCACTGGAAATTTGAGAAATGTGTGAGAACAACTTTTAATCTCACCAGCACCTGTCTGTGGCCTCATCAGTGGTTCAACGTCCTCACAAACTTGAGTCACTGGTGTTGGGAAGGAGGCATACGTGTACTATCCACATGAGGCCCCGCTGTGTCTGGGTCTCGGCCACAATGCTTGGTTCGGATCACCCAAGCGAATCTAAGCCATGTGAACCTTGGGCTCTTGTTTGAAAATTTGGGACCAGGGAAAAGAGTAGAAATGGGTGTTTTTGCTGCCTAGAAGATAGATATCCTAAAAACAATCCCCATACAGAAGTGATCAGTGCGGAGAAATACCTGGAAAGCAGAATACAATCACAACCCCTCTGGAACCAATTGTGTCTGAAGGCTGCTCTTGATCTGGGCTTAATAAATTCACTATCTCAAATGGGGTCCAGTCAAGAAAAGAGAAACCATGCTAGATATTTCAAAATACAGGAGATTTAGTAGAATACTTTATTACACAATGTATAAATCCATTTTCTGACACTGTAACAAAGTATGGAAAGCTAGGGACATTTCAAGGAAAGTGTTTCCTATGGCTCACACTATGGGAGGCTGAAAGCCTGAACCTCTTACCTCGGAATGTGATGGGGACACTGTTTTCCCCGAGGGAGTAGACGGGGAAGCAGAGATTACAGGCTGAGACAGGAAGGCAACAGGACCAGTCTTGCTATTGTACAACAGCTCTCTCAGAACAACCAGTCCAGGATCCCACAGAACTACTATGGGGACCGTGCCCCAATGATTCCATGGCCTCCCCATTGAACGGCCCCATTGCCTCTTAGCTTCATGAACCAGAGACCAAGCTTCTGCATAGTCCTCCTGCACACCAGTCTCTGGAGGACATATTTATACCACAACCCCCAGGGGGACAATGGAAATGGAGGTGCTGGGAGAAAATGGGGAGAGGCGATTACCAGAGGCTAGGATTTTGTTGGAGGATCTCCTGGACTGGTGCCAGCTTGTTGGGGGAAAACCACAGAGCTTGTGTTCAGATCCCTGGAGAGGGGAAGACAAGGAGTGATGACCGGGACACCTAACTGCATGACCCAGTAGGTAAAGAATCTTGGGTGATGGGTAGGGCCCTGCCTGGTGGACTCCCAGATTCTGCAAGGATATGGCTGGTGATAGGGCTGGGGTGGTGAAAGGATCCTGCCATCTGTCCCTGCTACAGAGGCCCTGCCAGGAGCTGAATGACAAAACTAAAGTCATCCTCTTCTGCCTCTCAGCCTCCCTCTGGTGTGTCCTATTATAAGCTCACAGAGAGCCAGCTGGCCCAGGAGGCTGCTGTGGCTTTGTGGAGCAGACAGGCGTGCTCGTGCTCAGAGATGAAAGACAAGAGGTAAATGGCAGGTGTGATGGGCCAGCCAGCTGGGTTGGGCCTTCTGTTCCTTGCATCTTGATAAGTTTAATTATTAGACTTACTGTAATGACAGTCTTGTATCATGATTCATGGGGCTGTAATCTGGAGCCCGTTTGGATTAGCCTAAATGCTATAGTTTGACTTTTAAATTCTCTGTGGGTTTCTAGGCTATTCATTTTCCAGTCTCTCAGATGAGAAGACCGAGCCTGGGGAAGCAGATATCAGATACACACCCTGCCCCCACCAGGCCCCTTTTAAAATTGCTATTGGGGAGCAGAGGCTTGGGTGCCCATTGCAGGAGGAAAATGAGGCACTTTTTGGAATAGGGGTTTGATGAACACATTTCTGGCTACAAGAAATGAGAGGCTCGCTGACACTGGTAGCTCACACCTGTAATCCTAGCTACTCAGGAGGCTGAGATTTTTAGGAGTGATGCTTAAAGCCAGTCCATGTGGGGAAGTCTATGAGATTCTCATCTCCAAATAACCGCCCCAAAACTAGGAAAAGTGGAACTTTGGATGAAGTAGTAGAGCAATAGCATTAGGTGATAAAGCTAAGGGACAGACTCCAGGTCCTCAGTTCAAGATGCTATTATTCTCACCCCCTGCTATTCCAGGGCAGGGAGCTCAACTTCTCTCAGCTCCACTGTGAAGTGACCTGCCCCAGACACAATGCTGCTGCAATCACAAGCATGGTAGCCAGGCCCGATATCCAGCAGGTCACCCGTGTGAACTCTTAAAGAAGCACCTCCTCAAGGTTCAGGTCTCATGCCCACTCCAACCCCATCCACCACCGAGGGAGCTGGGTACCTTAGGATTGCCTTAGACTACGAAGCTGGGCTGTGGACCCGGCCATCCTGTCTTACCTCTTGGCCTTCCTAGAAATATCCAGGGAAGGTGACTGCTTCCCAGGAAGCAGCCTTGAGACTATATAGTGTGAACACATCATGGCTTCATGTGGCAACCATGGTAATAATGCTCTGGCAGGAGGAAGGAAGAGGAAGAGGAGGAGGAAGAAGAGTGAACCTTGAACAAACACTGCTATATCCAAGCAAGAAGGGGAGAAACAACCAGAGACAACCATTGCTCCCAGGGAGCAATTTCACACTGAAGTTTCCAGCTTCATCCTGGAATGTGCCATCAGGAGGGATTTGTGTGCATGTATACACAAAGGTAAGATATAACAAACTGCACAAATAGAACGCTGGTCCCTTCCTCTCCCCCAAAGAAAAACCAGCCCTCGGTTGGAAGTCAGCCTGTGGTGGAAAACACTACAGGAAGACAAACTCTTGCCTTCTTGCATTCATGGGGCTCCAGCCCTACTTCTAACTCAGCAGCATACTATACAGTGAGCACCCTCCAGTGTCATTGTCCTCACTCATCGGGCAAACATACACATCCAGCCCCTGCAGTGTGGGAGGGGTAATGGAGACCAGACATGCTGGAAGGAACCTGTGCTCCCTCTGAAGGGGCCTTTCTCCTCCTGCCCCAAAACCCCCCTCCTGGGATGTGATCCCAGGCCGAGCCCTGGACCCTCTGCTCTCCCTGCATGTCTGTAAGTGATTAGCCCCAACGATGTGTGTATACGGATGTGTCATTTTTGTGTCTAATGAATGCTTTGTTTTTGTTGGTCCCATCATCCCCCTGGAGGGTCCAAGAACTTGGAAGGTCGGGTTTGCTGTTTTCATTACTGCTCAGGACCCCATGCAATGTGCGAGGGGCTGGGAGAAGCTGTGCCCCAGAGGGGAGAAATCCAACCAGAGGAGCCAAAGACAGCATGAAGCATTTCTACAGGGCCTGGGAGCTGCAGTGAGTTCTGCACACACATCACATTTGCTGTTTCTCACAACCCAGTCTCTCTCTGTGATCCTAACATCTGAGACTGTTTCTCCTACTGTGGTCCCATTGAACTGGAAAGGAAACTAAGATTTGGAGGAGGGGATTGAGAAGGAATTGTGGGTACAGAGCTGGTACAAAGACTCCTGTTTCCACCCCTAAGTCCAGGGGTTTCACACCCCAGTGTGTCAACCTGGTTTACTGTTATACTTTTTTGGGGGGGGACTTGTTCTATGATGGGCTGGGGGTCCCATATAGTTCCTGCAACCCTGGTGGTAAGAGTGGCTCCTCTCCCCAATTTTAGTGAGAAAACGGAAGCTTAAGGAATGTATGCAACATGTGAGAAGCTGTATTTGAATGTCACGTCAGCTGTGACAACTAAAATGATGTGAGCAAACCCCGATAAGTCATTGTTTCCATACCTCAGAAACTGAGCTCCAGAATTCCAAGTTCAAATCCAGCCTGTTTCCTGAGACAAAACACTATGCGTTCCCCTTCCTCTGTGGTGTGTGAGGATGGATCAGACAACAGCTTTACACAGACTTCAAAATCATGTAAGGATTAAATGAAGGAAAGAAGGCATGCATGCGCTGAACGTAAAGTCTGGTATGAGGTAAATGTTAGCTTTTATTCTCCTGATGCTAATCATTTTTACTATCAGTCTTGTTGGGTCTGGTCGCCATCCCTTCCCCACCCCCATCCACCACAGGGCTGTCTTTGAAAGGGCACTGCCAGCCAATGGCCTGAATCAGGAAACCTCTGATTCCCCCAGAAACTTGTAGCCCAATCATTGCTGCAGCTGCGCAAGAGAGCCCATGTATGCAGCCTGGCTACACAACCCAGTCCTTACTGGTGTCCTGTCTTAGCTGCCCCCCCCCCAGCTGCTCCCCACATGCTCCATAAATGGAAATCATTAGCCAAGAGTCCCATAAACACTCCTTCCTAGCCGTGTTGTGGAACGTGTGCCGATTGTGTGGCAAACGCTTGGGCAAGCTCAACCCAGATATGAAACAGCCATGGGAGTTCCTAAATCCCAGCATGCCCTGACAGGAAGCTTCCAGGGGCACTGGGACATTGGGGGAATAAATACATCACCCTGAGTTCCAGCTTTTCTGTTTTCAGAGAGAAAGAGACAGTCATGTATTAGAAGAAATAAATTGCCCTGGCTGGGGCTTGGCTTGGGGTTAACACAAGGGCACAGTTATACCACCTTTCATGGGGGCAGATAAGGGTGTTTCATGTGTATGTGAACTTTGGTTTTATGCTAAGCTAGGGCTTCTCCAAAGTTAAAGCTCGAGGCCACCAAGGGCCAACTCCTGATGAACTGGAAGAATAGAAGCAAATCAAAAGATCAGAGGTACAGAAAGAGGAAGAGAAAGAAAGAGGGAGAGAGGGAAAGGAGAAACTGAAAGGAGGCATCCAGGAAAGCTGGGGAGAGGCAGAGGAGGCAGCAGGAACCAGGCCCTTGGTTTCAGCCCAGTTTCTACAGGTATGAGGAATATTGATTCTCCCTCTGTGCCAAGAAGGTTCAGGCAGATTGAAGGGCCTTTCATTCTGTCATTTATGTGGTCTTTTATGTCATTTATGTTGGGTAATTAACACCAGCCCCATGAGGGTATCACAAGCCTGTGGGCTGGTTTCTCCCAGACGTGAATATTAGTTGAAGAAGTCCCAACAGATTTCCTTAGTAGTGCCTTTCAGGATCGCTGGGCTGGAAAAGGTGCCACCCCATCCTTCCTTTTCCTACCCACGCACCTCACCCTCAATCTCCAGCAGGCCTCTTCTTGAGAATTCTTTTTGGTAAAAAAGAAGAAAGAAGGAAAGTGAGAACCAGATATCCAGAGTCAAGGAGTGGGGGGGGGGGGATAAAACAGGAGTGGGTAAGGCTGAGCCACCACTGTAACTAATGCCCATCGTGAAACCAATATGGCTAGTGACAGACACTAGGCAGGCAGTCGAATGGACTCAGTAAGACGCAGACAAGTAAGTCTCAATAACAAGCCTTGAAATAAATAGGCAGCTAAGTCTCAGGACCAGGTACCTAGCCCCACTAGCCCTGCTCCACCCTGCCTCCCCTAGCCACTCCTAGGAGCTAGGCTTGGACACTGGCTGCTGCCCTGAACGTCTTGTTCTTCCTTCTGCTGCCCATATTCAGAAAGTCTTATCTCACAATGGTCCAGGAGAGAGCGAGGCTCTCCTTACATGGCCTCAAACCTGTCTGCATTTTGGATTTGTGATTCCTCCTGTGTCAAGATTGCCCTTTCTGTCTACCCTGCTACCCCAGCCACGTGGGAAATGTAGAGTGGAGGAGGGAGGGAAGGATGGGATGGAGGGAAGGATGGGATGGAGGGTGGGAGGGTGTGGGGGGGAGCAGGGGGGATGTCATCCTCAGAAAATGCACATGGAAATTCCCTCATTGGGCTACCTCCAACCTGCCATCCTGTGACTTTTTCCAAAGTCGGCTTCATTCTCCCCATCCCACCATTGCCCCCCCACCGCAAGCTTTTTGTTTATGATCCCTTTAAACTACAGACCCCTTAGGAGAGAGGGAGAGAGGAGGAAAAAAAAAGAAAGTTGGAGGACAAAGAAAGTGAGGGCCTTTTAAAATATGTTTATGGAGGCTTTTCATGAACTTTACAAATGGAGTTAAAAACAAGTGTGAAAGGATTTTTCGAGCAAGGAACATGCTTTTGCAATTTGCTGGAAGTTTTTCCTTGTGTTCCAGAAAAGGAGCCTCCCTATTACTCAGCGGGGAGGCATGCAGGCCCGGGAGGAACCCCCCCTCCCCGCCCCATCCATGTGCAAACGGCACTTAATAATCAAATTGAAAAAACATACAAATGAAATTAAAACGTTTTCTGAATGGTCTGCAGCCCTCAGGCCAGACTTTGTGGGGCCACGGCGGCGGTGAGGTAAAGGCAGGCAGAGCTCTGGTGGAGGTGACTGTGGGGACCCACAGAAGGCTAGGACACAAGAGCACCTCCAGAGGTCCATTCATCTTCTCCCGGGGGTATCACCCACCTTCCTGGATGCCTTTCCGGTTTGTAAACCGGCTCGGGCCTCTCCCCTGAGGTAGAGAACTCTCCTTTGACCCTGGATCTGCACTCAGTTCCTTCCTCACTCCCTATCCCTTCTTCCTTCATTTATTCACAGAGGAGACTGTCTTCTTTGTGCCAATCCCCAGGCAAAAAACAAAACCCAAAGGCCAAAACCTTTTGACTCCATTTCCCTATCGGCTATGACCCCATCTCAGCTTCCGGTTAACTTGTCTACACTCACTCTTTTCAAATACCCACTACCTGATCTCTCCTATACTCCAACCACATGGCTTTCGCTCACCTCCCTTCATTCTGGCTCATGGCCAAGGTTAAGGCCAGAGGTCAAACACTTATCTGTGGCTATAAACCGAAGCCTAAGGCATCATCCTCAACCTATCAGGCCGAAGAACAAGGAAGGCAAGAACGAGACAGATCTACTTACCACCTTAAGTAGAGTTCCTCCTTCCAGAAGACTGGCCCTTCTGGAGACAGGGTCTGCACTTGACCTCTAACACTTTGGCAGCGTCTTCCTTCTCCTCTGCCTCCTGTGCTGGTCCCACTTTTCATCCTGACTTCTCCTTATGATGGCCTGATGCTCATCCTTGTTGTCTTCTCTTTCTTTTTTTTAAAACCTTTTCTTTTAAAAAGATTTTTATTAGCATATACAGCAGTAGCTGTACAAGGAGAGATTTCATTGTGACATATACACACATATACACATGCGTATGTATGTATGGACATACATACATACATTACAATGTTGAACTGGGTTGAACTCAGGGCCTGTGGCTTTCTAGGCAAAGGTTCTACCTGTCCTCTCTTCATGTTTACTTGCTGATTTCACTCAACTGAATTGCTTTGAAATCATCCTTGAGGTTTTCCTTGTTCTGCTGTATACCCTCAGAACTTAGACCTGCATATCCTCAGAACTTAGACCTGCATATCCAGCTACCTGCATCTCCACTTTGATGTCCAAGAGATATTCCAAAGTCAACACACTGAGAAATGGAGCGAATGGCATTCTACCCTCCCTCACTCCCCTCCAGCCATCATGGCCTCTTTGCTCTTCCTTCAAAAGCCCAGACAGGGTCCTCACTGTATACCTTAGGCACTTCCCCAGTCATCTACATCATTTAGTTTAGACGGTTTTGTTTATTTGCTTCAGCCAGCTCTGTGGAGGTGAGGTGTGCCGAAAATGGGTATGGATGGGCTGTAACATCTCAACTTCACTAGAAGCTTTCCTGGCCAAGGGAGAGTGTAAGCAGTTACTGTTTCCTCCCCCCACACCCCTTTTCAGGTGTGGGCAGGTATGTGGATTCCATCCATTCAGAGGACAAGCACTCTAAGTTTAAGAAGAAATGGATAAACAGATGATGTCATGCACTGTGCTGTGTTGGACACATGGTCATGGAAGCCAAGGAGAGACACCTTCTCCTCCCCTGGGCACAGAAAGCATCAAGAGCGCACACTGAGTTACCTGGGAGGGCAAGTAACCCCACACGGGGGTGGAGGGATACCCACCCGGGAAGAGATGGAGCACGGAGCTGGGGCTAAGACCTGCATCTGTGGTTCCCCATGGCTCACCGGTGACAATGACATCATCTGCTGATGCAGAGTGTTTCTTAGGAGAGCTGAGAAAACGCTTTTGTAATTCTAAAATCCAAGGCTCACCATGACTCTAGCTCCCAGGCTCTCAGATTCCGACACAGTGGAAAGGAATGAGTCTGTCCAGACAAAGGTAAGGAAAATTCAGCCAGCCGGAACCTCCCCACTGAGGCTGCATAGGTAGATGACTCACAGGGCCAGGAGGGGGCGCACCTCAGAGTGTCTAACCCAAGCCATGGTATGGTTCAAGATAAAAGGACCCAAGACAGAAAGGTTACATTGCTCGGGATCTTTCTCCTGGAGCCAATAAAAAGCAACAGTAATCAATAATATTCCTGAATCCCCAAAGAGGTTGAATCCGAAGAACTCAGAAGGACTTTAAACACTTGCTCTCAAGGATTATGTGGAGCGGTAAGCTTGACCCAGAGGAGAAAGATGAGGCAGGTAGATACCCTTCTTACTAAAGAATGCCTGGTACAAGAGGAAGACAGTCATGCCAGCGACTGGTACTCACAATGTGAGAACTACAAGAGAGCAGACTGCACATCTCAGGGAGGACAAAGGTACCACACTTGAATTCAAGAACATAATGAATTTATTTTAAGGACTGGGGCTTGAACTCAGGGCCTGATTGCTTCTCCTGGGCTTTTGTGCTCATGACAAACACGTGACCACTTGGAGACAAAGCTCTACTTCAGTGGTTTTTTTTCCTGGTGGTTAATTAGAGATAAGAGTCTGATAGACTTTCCTGGTTGGGCTGGCTTTGAACCATGATCCTCAGTTCTCAGCCTCCTGAGTAGCTAGGATTACAAGTGTGAGTCACCAGCGCCCAGCTGTCATGTTTATTTTGAAAAGATGGAGTGTTGCTTTTTTTTTTTTTTTGGCTTGGCCTATTTATCCCTTCCACAGTGGCTGGACTGACATGTACCACCACACCTAGATTTGTACCACACACCTGATTTATATCCCAAATCCTTCCACTCCTACATAGCTGGATGATACATGTATACCACTGTGCTCAACCATTGTTTGAGATGGGATCTCATTTCTGCTTGGCCTATCCTTGAACCATGATTCTTTCAAACTCCACCTTCCAAGAAGCTAGGATTATAGGTATAAACCAACAAGCCCACCTATGAAATTGAGTTTTGATTGTAAGTCTTGAAGGATGAAAGAGGATGCCTCTAGACTAACTCTCTAGACAAAAGAAACAGATAAAATAATAAAATGTGGAGGAAGACCCCAGCTGTGGCTCACTGGCTCATGCCTGTAATCCTAGCTACCCAGGAGGCTGAGATCTGAGGAACAAGGTTCAAAGCCAGCCTGGGCACAAAAGGACCTGAGACTCTCATTTCCAATTAACCTCTAGAAAACCAGAAGTGGGGCTTGGCTGAAGGGTAGGGAGGTAGCCTTGAGCTGAAGAGCTCAGGGACAATGCCCAGGCCAAGTTCAAGCCCCATGAGCCACAACAAAAGAAAAAAAAATGTGGAGGAAGAAATAATTGAAGGCATGGGCTTGGGCAGCATTTGCATATCAATGATCATAGCCTTATGAGCTGACAAATGAAATGTGGTACACATTGATAGTGGGATGTGATTTCATCTTAAAAGACAATGATGCTCTGGCACATGCTAAACATGAATAAGCCTTGAAGGTAGACCTCTAAGACAAGTAGTACACACAAGGAGAGATACTAAATTATTCCACCAGTGGGGGGTACGTGATCGGTCATGTCACCAAGACAGAAAGTGGCCTGGTGATTGTCAAGGACAGGGGCTATGGGGATTGGCAGTTAATGTTTCATGGGTACAGGAGTTCCACTGGGAAAGATGACAGAGTTCCAAAAGTGGTAAAGGCTACATAACCACATGACTGTACACAGGGGGTTGCTTTGTAAAATTTAACTCAAAGAGTACAGTTTACCAGGTTGAAACAAAGTAATGGGGAAAGAATATGTGGTGAACAGAATGATCTTGTTGGATGAGAGATTGCCAAGATAGATCTGGTGTAGGTAACGAGACATTTTGCACCCAAGAAGTGGAACTGTAGTGGGAGTGGAGAGTCCTCAGAGTATGGAGGCAAGATCAAGGTGTCTTCTGGAAGCATCATCCACATAGAAGGACAAGAAGGAAAAGCTCACGTTGAGGCTACGGTGGTGAACCACAGGACACTTAATGGAAGCTGGACCCTGCTGTGGAGGAATGGAAGAGGAAGGGGCTTAGGAGTTAAACCCAGTCCACTAGAATCAAGTAAAGCCTTGATGGGCAGTAGAGACCAGTAGTGACCCATGGCCTCTGGGTTGGGTAATGGAGTCTACAGAGAGCCTAGACAGAAAGGAGGGTTTCAGGAAGAACATGTTTTGAGAGAGAGGAAGAAATGATTTGAGGGGCCCGGGAGTCTGGCCTAGTGGTAGTGCTTGCCTAGCATGCACGAAGACGGGGTTCGATTCCTAAGTACCATACACATAGAAAAAAGCCAGAAGTGGTGCTATGGCTCAAGTGGTAGAGCTCTAGCCTTGGGAAAGACCAAGGACAGTGCTCAGGCCCTGAGTTCAAGCCCCAGGACTGGCAAAAAAGAAAGAAAAAAAAATGATTTGAGGCATGCTAGGTTTCGAGAGCTCTAACTTGAGCTTAATGCTGTGTGATTAGGTAGTACAGAGTGTCTTTGGTTTGTCTCCATTTTTTTTGGCCTGTGCTCTTGTTTCTAAGGTTAGATTTTAGACACTCAGGTCTAATGCATTCATTCATTCATTTATTCACTTATTCAAAAAGCATTTAAAGGGGCCAGGAGTTTGGCCTAGTGGTAGAGTGCTTGCCTAGTATGCACAAAGACCCGAGCTCAATTCCTCAGTACCACATACATGGAAAAAAGCCGGAAGTGGTGCTGAGGCTCAAGTGGTAGAGCTCTAGCCTTGAGAAAGTCCAAGGACAGTGCTCAGGCCCTGAGCTCAAGCCCAGGACTGGCAAAAAAAAAAAAAGCATTTAAAAGTTGTGGAATTTAAATTCCTTTGTACCACTACTTAAAATAATTTTTTGAAGCAATGAAGAAAAGGATGAAAAAGAGGAGGAGGAGAAGGAGGAGGAGAAGGAGAAGGAGAAGCAGCACTGTTTTATCTGGGCGTATAATACCTTAGCTGTGACTCTTACTGATCCTCAGTTGCATCCCATTCTTTTTTTTTCTTTTTCTTTTCTTTTTCTTTTCTTTCTTGCCAGTCCTGGGCTTAGGCTCAGGGCATGAGCATTGTCCTTGGGTTTTCTCAAGGCTAGAGCTCTACCTCTTGAGTCACAGCACCACTTCTGGCTTTTTTTTCTGCATATATGGTACTGAGGAATCAAATCCGGTCTTCGTGCATGCTAGGTAAGCATTCTACCACCATCCCATTCTTCTACCAAGAAAGTCAGCAGCAGGTCTGGGCATCTTCCCCCAGAAGAAAGCAAGATGTGACAGTGGTTCTCTCTACTCTAGAATCACACTTAATTCTCATAAAATCCTACAAGGTCTTGTGTTATTATTTAGGAGAGGGAAAAACAATGAGACAACAGGAAATTTTTGAGGATAATGGATATGTTCTTATACTTGTGAAATACCTGGCAGATATACTTGTAAAGTCTGGCAGGTATACTGATAAGTCAAAACTTGTTCAATTTTGCATGCCATTTACTACATAAGTATACTGCATTAAAGAGATGTTATAAAAGTTCTGGTATGCCAGATATGGTAGTGTATGCCTGAATTCTTAGCACTCGGGAGACTGAGGTAGGAAGATCAGGAATTTGAAATGAGCTGGGCTACACAGCCTGTTCAATTAAAAAAAAAAAAAACAGGGCTGGGAGTGTGGCCTAGTGGTAGAGTGCTTGCCTACCACACACAAAGCCCTGAGTTCAATTCCTCCATATCACATACACAGAAAAAGCTGGAAGCAGTGCTGTGACTCAGTGGCAGCGTGCTAGCCTTGAGCAAACGTGCTCAAAGATAGGCCCTGAGTTCAAGCCCCAGGACTGACAAAAAAAAAAAAATCAACATCAAAAGTGACTTTTCTAAGATGCTCTTTGTCAACAGACTCATTTTGCAAAACAAGCAACAATGTGACAGTGCTTTCTTTCATTTCTCTTTTTCCAGCTTCAACTTGTTTTCTACTTTTTTTTTTTTTCTTTTTGGTGGTTTCTGTCCTCCACCCTAGTCCTCTTCTCCAGAATTGCTTTGGTTTAAAGACTGCTGGGGTTCTGTTCATGTGTTTGTCTCCGAAATATAACTTCTATCCAGTTAAAGCTACCCACTTTAGCATGTAGTTCTGTGTGTTCGGACAAATATGTGCAGACAAGTAACCAAGCATCACAGGTCATTTCTATCATCCCTGAACTCCCTTGCTCCTGGCAACCCCTGATGTTCTTGTGCTATCACCTGCCAGCGTCTGCCGACCATCCCTCCCAGGGTTCTCTTCAGTACCATGGATGCTCAAGAACTCAAAATCACCCATGACCTAGCATGGCACACTGGAAATCCACCATGTTGGTGCTGGTATCCATGACAACATCCTCTGTTACTCACACAACCACTCCTACTGCATATGTGGGTATCAGGACAGTTCAGAGAAACCCCCAAAGAACCAAATAGCCATAGGTATGGTTACAATGAGCTGACCTGGTGTGAGTGATGAACTGGTAGATTTCCTCTGAGATCAAGTCCTCAAGATGAACACTCCAAAAAACCAATCACTGACCCTCTATCGGTGCCGACAGTGCTGGCTAGAATAGTTCATGCCACTGCCCACCAAGAAGCACCAGACATGGGTCACCACACAGGCGCAGTAGGGCCTGGGAAGGGCGGTGTAGCTCATTTACAGGCAGGCTGCGCTTCTGGTCTCACTTGTTCAGTGATGGCCGAGCCAGGGGTAAGGACAGGAGCTGGCTGGTTGGTGTACCTGGTAAAGTTTTAGAAAGAGCACAAGTTTGGCATGTGCAAGTAGCTGGGGTGTCACCAGCAACTCGGCCCTCTGTCTCCACTGAGTGTTGGCTCTTGGATGCATACCTCATGTTGCCTGTTCAATGAATGGCCTGCATCCACTCAAGTGTGGCCATATCTGCAGTGGGGGGTGGGGTGGAGAGAGGATGGCTATCTTCAGGAAGATCATCTCTAAAAGTCTGGAGGGAGGCTGATAGACTAAAAATGCCCTGTGTCTTGCCAGACATGGCATTTGTGTAGATTGGATATATATATATATATTAGGGAAAACACTAGGAAGAATCGCCCTTTATAATAATAATAACAACTGCATGATTTGCAAAGCTGCTTTTATGGAGCAGCTCAGTAAACAGGGAATAAATTTAGTCCGCAGCTGGCCTCAGGCGGAGCCGGGCAGGCGAGAAAGCTGGTCCTAGTGCTTCCTGGCTATTTCCAGGAACTTCTTTTTTTTTCTCTCCCTTTTTAATGGCTTTAACTATTGGTTACCTCCTATGCTGGAGTCACTGTATGCGGGGAGAGTTCAGGAACGGCAGGACACAGTCTTCTTCCAGCTCATGGTGGTATCCTATGGGCAGGTGAGCACAGCTGGAATTCCTCAGTGAACAAGAGGACACACAGACATCCCAGGCCCTTTGTGTCATTATGTTGTGCTTTCTCTTGTCACATAAATGAGGGCTGTGAATGCTCTTGATCCCAGAGCTATCGATCCAACCACCACTCTATATCAGACAGTGAGTGACAAAGCAATGCACAGCAACCATGAAAAAAATTATTTCCATCCAGGGGCCGGGAGTTTGGCTTAGTGGTAGAATGCTTGCCTAGCATGCACCACCTGGGTTCGATTCCTTGGTACAACATATACATAGAAAAAGCCAGAAATGGTGCTGAGGCTCAAGTGGTAGAGCTCTAGCCTTGAGAAAGCCCAAGGACAGTGCTCAGGCCCTGAGTTCAAGGCCCAGGACTGGCAAAAAAAAATATTTCCATCCATAGGGATCTTAAAATTGAATGGGAACAGGTCTGTGATACAAGAATAAGAACTATAGTAGATTATATGAATAAGTAGAAGGCAGCCAAGGGCACACACAGGCAGGGTATCAGGTTACAATTATCTCTGGAGTAGTTACAGAAGAAGGTGCATCTGAAAAGACAAAAATAAAAAACAAAAACACAAGCAACAACAACTACAAAAACAAACAAATAAACAAAAACCGCAAGAACTGAATTGCAGACAGAGAGATCAGCAAGTTCAAGGCTCCTGTGGTAGAAGCATTGCATCTGAAGAGCCAAGTGCAGAGCTTAAATGCAGTACAGTGAGCTCAGGAAAGACAAGGTCGAGATGTGGGACATTCGAGATGGAGGGAAGGCTCTGCAGGCTGTGGTGAAGAACCGGGCTTCCTCTCTCTCTGCAACTGCATTCTGCTTGAACACTGTGCGTAAAGGAATGCATGGCGTGACTGGAGTGGACAAAGATGTCACTCTGGCTCCTGAGTTGAGAATCAACCACCATAAGCCAAGCTAGAGGCCATGAGGATGCTCCTGAAGGGATTCTGGAGGGCGGGAGGGGGGCTTTGACTAAGGAAAGGGGTGAGAGAAGTGAGTGGGTTTTTACATGCTTTTGAGGTTGAGTGTTGGACTTGACAGATTGTACGCTTGGTGGGAAAGATGGAAGAACATACCGACAGCTTTCATCTGAGCAACTAGAAAGGTAATTTCTGGATTCTGAGTGACCAGAGACTATGGAAAGCAGGGGATGGGGAGGAGTCTCATTGGGGACATGTTATGTTAGAGACCCAAGGTGGGGTGGGGGAGTTGGTGTCTGGGCTGCATATGGAGAATTAGAGTCTTTGGGGCACACAAACCATGGCAGGATGGGAATAAGTGGGGACAGTGGAGAATTAGCAGAGGGGCCAGCCAGGCTTGCCCAGAAGCAAGGCAAACAAGGGCTTGGGTGGAGGGAGGACACAGGACATTAAAGGCTGCGATGAATGAAGGCAGCGGAGAGTAGAAGGCCATCCCTGGAGGCCAGCATCAACCACGCCACTGGGGACCTCTGTCCATATGGGGTTGAGGGACAAAAGTCTGAGTGGAGTGGGTTCAGGAGAGAGGAACAAATGACAGTGAACAGTTACGGAAAAGCTCTGCCAGTGGCTGTCCCTGCCTTACCTGCTCAAGAATGGAGGGTCCCCACATACTACCTCCCCTGGGGCCCACTCTAACAACTCCCTCCACCCTTCTCAAGTCCACATGGGTGCTGAGAGGCTAGGGTTGGCCCAGCACAGCTGTGAGTCTTGTGCTGGCATCACACACCCTCCCAACTACAAAGCAGCCTTGTGTATGCATGGAAAACTCCTTTCCCAAGTCTGTGCCCAGTGCCAAAGTTTGTGTTCTCAACACTAATGCTAAATTGCCTCCAGATCCCCCAGCAATGTCATCTCCAGGGACTAGCAACCAAGAGGCTTCTCTTAGAACAGCAGCAACAGGAGTTCTTGGGAAACAACATGGGAGCAGATCATAGCACACTGGACACAATTATTTTTAGATAGTCCCTAAACTCGAATCTAGTATGACTGGGAGATGGTACTCTTTGATATTCAAGGTATGAAAGCCCTAGAAATAATTGCTTGCTCAAGTCTTTCTAGGAAAATAAGAAATAATGCCAAGACAAAAATAAAATGTCACTTACAGAGAAGCAACATGGTAGAGGAAGAATATGAACTTGGGAGTTACATCGTAGAGCCAGCCTCCTTGCTTGATCTTACTGCTATTTGCAATATAATTAGAAGCAGGCCCGTGCAGGCCTTCGATTTCTTTCCTGGAAATAAAACTAAGGCCTACTTGTGTAGCTGTCAGCCATCAAGAGTAAGGAAATGGAGTACAGTGTTTAACTGGTGACCATCTTCATTGCTTCTCTACACTCCCGCAAGGATGAGGTAGTTGTGGTATGAGCACGTGTGTGTGCTCAGGTTTTACACATGCCTGGCTGGCTGTGTGTGGGCAAGCTCACAGGAGAGGGCTCCTGAGGAAAGTGCTCTGGGACAAGGGGAGTCTTCCACCACAGACATGGCTGTGGGTGCAGGGCAGGTACAGGAAAAAGCCAAGCGAATTATATTTATGTAGGGTTGAGTGATGCAGGCTGAGCAGGCTGGAGAGGCTTACCGTCTTGAGTCGTTAGGAATGTGTAATGCCACATGGACACAATAAGTGGTTTAGCCTCCAGGTGACAGAGACAGTCATTTAGGCACAGCTGCCCTTTTACTTTTTAGTTGTTTGCTGGGGCTTGACCCTTGATGTCTGAGCCTCTTTGTGCTCAAGGCTAGCACACTGCCACTCAAGTCACAGTGCCACTTCTGGCTTTTCCTGAGTAGTTTATTGGAGATAAGACTTTCCTGCTCAGGATGAATTTGAAATACAGTCCTCAGATCTCAGCCTCCTGAGCACAGGCATGAGCCACCAGTGCCCAGCCAGAACTGCCCTTTATGTGTGTGCTGGTCTTGGGGGATTGAACTCAGGGCTTACGCACCGTCCTTGAGTTTTTTCACTCAAGGCGAATGCTTGAGCCATAGCTTCACTTCCAGATTCTTGGTGGTTCATTAGAGATGAGTCTTACTAACTTTCCTGCCTGGGTTGGCTTCAAACTGATCCTCAGATCTGTCTCCTGAGTTGCTAGAATTCCAGGTGTGAGCCCCTGGCGCATGGCAGAGCTGTATTTTGAAGGAAGGCAGTGCCTTTTCTCCACAGCTTTTGGACAGAAACGAGGAGGTGAGGGCAGTCTCTCTTGAGCTCATTTGTGGTGTATAGCGGTTAGGAATATTATTCAGGTTCTAACTGAAAATGTGCTCTCTGGGCTGGTTCTGGGTCTCTCTGTCCTTGGATCACTCCTCCCATTCATTTCTCCCCATCCCAACAGCAGCCTCTCCAGGGTTCTGCTACCATGCTTTTCTGGCCAGGTCAGAATGTGAGAGGCACTGGCAGATGGGAATTGGGAGGGAGTGAAAGGCTGAGCTTCAGTCCTATTCCCTCTTTATTCCTTCTGTAGCAGTGGCCACAGCCTTCACCAGAGACGTCTAAAATGGCCCCAGCGTGGACCATGGGCTGTGTAAGTGGGAGTCTTCTCCTGTGTCTCCAGGATTGGAGTAGTTAGTGACTTTCTGCTATTGTTCATCCTTGGGTTATCTCACTGGCTCTAATTTGTCCCTATCTCCCTATCACAGAGGTGACTAGTTCTCTCTATTACAAAAATCAGAAGTGATATCTCTTTTCCTGTCCAGAACTTATCTGTTTAGGCCCACTGTGCTCTTGACCATAGGTGGGGAAACCTGAGAAGTCTCAGATCAGATCTACTTGTGGATGGACGGATGGATGAGATATAGACAGATGTGAATGGATGTATGATAGATGATGATGGACGGATGGATAGATGGGGGGGTGGATGGATGATGGATGGTGAGGTTTGAATAGATGGATAGGGAGAAGATAGATATGAATAAAGATATGGATATAGATAGGATAGGGTTACAAATTTTACAAGATGCTAAAAATGATTCGCACTCGAGTTATTCCATTCTTACTAATCCAAGTATCTCCCCACTCCAACATCCCCAGGAAACAGCAGGCTTGTAACCAAAACCTCAACAAGATGATTCTCTGGTCTTTCTCCCCCCAGCTTGAGCTCATCAGAACTCTGACTCGCATGGTTTGCATCTCTCTGAGGTTAGAGCACTCCGTTCCTTTTCAAACGTACTTCCTTCTTGTGGGTAGACAGTTACAGTAATGGCTCCCAGCGGGGCTCCTGTAGTCCCCTCCCAGCCCACTCAGGATCTTGACTGCACAATGGGCTTTTGCTAATGGGACAGCAAATGTAACTCAAGCAGAGGCTTGCAAAAACATTGTGAGTGGAGCATTTTCCTCTCTCTTGCTTCTTTTGGAACCTGGCCACCATTTAAGAAGCCAGATCTGATCTCTGGAGATGTATGGCCCAGTAAACAGCCAGAGTTAATTGCTTTAAAAAAAATAAGTGAGAGGGGCTGGGAGTTTGGCCTAGTGGTAGAGTGTTTGCCTAGCATTCATGAAGATCCGGGTTTGATTCCTCCGTACCATATACACAGAAAAAGCTGAAGTGGCACTGTGGCTCAAGTACTAGAGCTGTAGCCTTGAGAAAGCACAAGGACAGTGCTCAGATCCTGAGTTCAAGCCCTGGGGCTGGCAAAAAAAAAAAAAAAGTGAGAAAGCCCATCTTCACCTACCCAATCCCATTTGAACTTCTAGCTAAAAACAGGCAGAGGAAAGAACTCAGGTATGGTGAATGGAGGAAGCACTCACCTGAGCCCAGAACCACGAATGAAGAAAATGGAGATCATTGTCTGACATCAGTTACCCATGAAGCAAGGGAGAGCTTACAACATCCTCTTCCTACATGTTTGTCCCTCTCCACCAACTAAAAGTCTTTTCCTCCCGTTGACCAATCTCTGTCCCTCACCACATTCCAACTGGTCTTTCACCAAAGGAAAATCCAGCCTGCATTTACCGCCTAGATTCCATTAGCACAGACCCGACAGCCAGCCCCGATCTGCCGCTTCCTCTTAAGAGTTAAACCCTGACTTCATTGCAGGCAACGTGCCTTTTTTAAAAACTCTTTTGAGGGGGTGGGGGATGTGGTTTTGCTTCTAAATGATGTTCCAAAAGTTTTCTGGCTCACCAAGGAGTATTCCTTCAGCTGGAAGGCTCAGCCATGCTGCTATTTTAGAATAGCACCAAGATGCTGGCTCCCTGATCCAGCCAGGGCTTCTAGGCGCCTTCATGGAAAACGAAGACTAAGAGATTTGTCCCAAAGGATATTTCGGGAAGCAGGGGCTCGTTACCTTCTTTCCATTCTCCCCTTCCTACCCAGCCTCTTGTCCCCAAACATGGGTCTTCCTCATCTGGACAAGTGGAGGCCCATCTGTCTGTCATCTCTGGCCTCAGGCCCCTCGCAAGCCCATCCCCACTCATCATCATTGTTCTCTGCTGAAGGCTGAGTGGAAGGCTGGTCACTCTGTAAAAAGGCATGGCTGGTCAACCAAACATTAGCCAAAGACCCAGCTATGGAAACTCCACATGCCTGCGTGCTCGCCTCCCTGTCTGCCACAGACAGGCCCTGGCAGTCGTCCTGCTTGTCCCTAATCCGATCAACTGTAGCTTCCTTCAATCAGGGGTGTCTTTTCACACTGTCCACGGGCAGAAAGTCCTGTGGGTTCCAGGCAGAAAATTTCCTCCGTGGACCTGACAAAGGGCACTGTGGAAAAGGGTGGCTTCGTGTGGTGGTAACTGCCCTCTCCTCTTCCCCAAAAGAGGACCAGCTAGGGACAAAAGCCACTCACACTTGCTAAGCAAAGTCTCTCAGAAGGCTGCTCTGGGCCCCGGAGGTGATTCACACTACCCTGAAGGGCCTGGGGTCAGAGAAGCAATCACCAGATTCAGGGGTCAGGCCAGGAGGTTAAATGTCAACCATGATCATGACATGTATTCAGGATCCAAGATTCCTTCCAATCTGGACTAAAGAGTGCTTGGGGTGAGAGTCACAGGTTTGGCACAGCTCGCTATTCACCTTGTAACCAGAAGCCCCACTGTTCTGGGGTGATGTCTATCAATAATCATATTCAACTGAATTTAACCCTTAGCTGCCCAGATGTGTGCATACATATAGATACACACACATATATATACAGATGTATAGACAAATATAGATAGATAGAGAGAGAGAAAGAGAGAGAGAGAGAGAGAGAGAGAGAGAGAGAGAGAGAGAGAGAGAGAGAGAGATGTATATATGAGATTCCAGCCAAGATAGAACATAAATATACAAGGAACTCTTAACTGCAGTGCAGGTCATTGGAGACACTGGCTCAATAGAGGGATAAATCTTGGATTTTGTAGTCTGGAAAGGCTGCACCTAGAAGCACTATTATAGGTATGAGCCTGGGAAAGGGTAAACTGTGGACATTCAAATGGGGCACAGGCTAGTCTCAGCCAAGTAGAGGAAAGAAAATGTTGTGCCCCTGGGGAAGGGAACAAAGTAGACTTTTTCTGCAGACCTGGGCTCATGTGGAACAGTGGTGTTATCTGAAGGGTCTAAAATATCCATTCCAACTTTAACTAGGTTAAACATTTAACATCTTTCCATGCCACTAACTCGAGGGTGAGGCTCAGAAGAGAGGAAGTGGATCCATTCTACGTGAAGGAATGAGACTCTACTGGTGATAAATCTGCAAGCCTGGCTCCTCTGAGTCTTTGGGACATCATCACCCCAGCATGTGGAATCCAGACACGGGACCCCAAGAGACCCCAGACTGTGCACACATTGGGCCTGGCATGGCAGGCCCCCTGTGCTCAGCCCTGGGGTACTCTGTGGAGACAGCCTGGGTAGGGTTGAAACAGGCCAGGGCACTGGAAGGACAGACTGAGGGGGAATGCTGGGAAAGTGAATCCTTCATAGGCAGCTAAGGGCACTGTGGGCAGGGGGCCATGTATAGGGAGGTTAGGAAGGGGCAAGCCCCGAAGACTTCCCCTGCTTCCCTTCTTTCCTAGGGAGCCTTGTCCTGCCTTGCCCAAAGCCAGCAGTGAGCAGAGGCAGCCACGTTGCATGGGGCACTGCTGCCCTCTACTGGAGAGGAATGGTGCTACCTGGTGGATCCCCTTAAATCTGATGATCCCTGCTATGTATCCCTCTTCTGTAGCTCCTCTAAAGTCGCCCCAATCCCCTCTCCCACTTCAGGTCACATCCTCCACGCTTCCTCCAGCTGATCTGATGCCCCACACAATGGTGCTTGGTGACAAGAATGACGCTGTGTCCCCTGCCCCCTTGTCTATAAGGGATATATGTGTGTCTAGGATAGTCTATAGTGTTGTGTGCCTGGGACACATAAATGAGTCCCCAGTGGTTTCTTCTGTTCTCCTCTCTTTCCTCTTTTCCCTCATTTTCTCTCCATGTTTTTTTTCCCCTCAGTCCTCATTAAACTCTCCCGCCTCTCTGTGGACAGAAGTACAGACAGGAGATTTCTTCACAACTTTCCACCTTCACCCTGCTTGGAAAGCAGGATTTCTTTCTGCCCACTGTGAACCAGTTTCTATATGGTGAGGGGGTGAGGGGCAGCCAGGCTCTCCGCTCCTCTCTCAGAGATCAGGGCACATCTTCTCTCCCCGTGTCTTTCTCCTCCCCACTGTCCCCAGCTGGTAACCTGCACAGGCCTGCCCCTGCGTCTTAGCTCCATTAACTCTCATAGCTCCATCATAACTATGGGTCGGCTTGAGCCAAGGTCCCTTAGGGTATCTGCACCTTCAGTCCAGCTCCCACTTCTCAGACCTTTCCTGGCCTGGCCAGTCTCTTTGATGCCTTCTTTTGTCTACACACTCTCAGGGACCTCTTAAAAGTCTTCTATGCAGGACTTGGTGGCTCACAACTGCAATCCTAGCTATGCAGGAGGCTGAGATCTGAGGATCAAGGTTCAAAGCCAGCTTTGGCAGGAAAGTCAGTGAGATGCTTATTGCCAATGAACCACCAGAAAACCAGAAGTGGAGCTGTGGCTCAAAGTGGTAGAGTGTTAGCCTTGGACAAGAGAGCTCAGGGACCACACCCAGGCCCCGAGTTCAAGCCCCATGATGGACATAACAACAACAACAATAATAATATAAAATCCATACTGTAGGCAGGCTCCAGTAATCTAAGGATCGAAGTTCAAAGTCCACCCAGGTAGGAAAGCCCCTGAGACTCTTATTTCCAAGTAACTACCAAAAAAGTCAGAAGTGGAGGTGTGACTCAAGCAGCAGAGGGCCAGCCTTGAGTGAAAAAGCTAAGAGATAGCACCAAGGCCTGAGTAAAGCCCCAGGATAAGCACATGTACACACACACACACACACACACACACACACACACACACACACACACACTTGTACTCTATAGAGGCTTTAATACTTCTCATCTGCATCTTCTATTTTACCACCCTCAGGGAATTGACTTTGGGTTCCCAAGACAGGACAGAGTATTCCTCAGAACTAGACTCTGCTACAAGTAACAGAAACTACAAGTATTGGGGACTAAGATGAAAAGTTTATTTCCTCCCTTTAATATATTTGCAGTGAATGATTCAGGGTTGACTCAGTAGCTCTATCATTCCTAACCAATCTACCACCATGAGAAGCTGGAAGAGTATGGGTAGGTAATTTAAAATACCATTTTTCTATATTTCATTTAAATATTGGTCAACTTTTAAAAAATTATCATTGGTGGAGGTTTTTTCTTAATATCAATATTTACTTTAATAATTCTGTATTAAGTATATATTGTTTTTCCTTAATGATGACCCCAAATTGCATCAGCTAGGGACCCAAGAAAAGTGAGTCTAACCTTGACTTGAATAGTTACCACTCCAATATCAAAACTGCTAAAAGATCTGTGGAGAAGAAAAAATGTGGGATTCAAGAGACAATAAAGTAAATATTAATGACATAATAGTAATAAATTGTCTCCTTGTTGGGTACATCACCCAAATGCGTACTTGTGGTTGGTTCTGTAGATCTTCTATGAATGGTCTGACTCTAAAAACAGCTATAAATATCTTCAATGCACCGCTTGTTTTCTGGTGATTAATTGGAGATAAGAGTTTCATGGCTTTTCCTGTTTGGGTTGGCTTACATGGTAATCCTCAGATCTCAGCCTCCTGACTAGCTAGAATTACAGGCCTGAGCCACCTGGCTTATGTGCTATGTGTATATGTGTTGGTACCTGGACTTGAACTTAAAGGCTTTGTGCTCTCATTTTTTTTTTCTCTCTCAAGTCTGGCACCATGTGAGCCACAGCTCTGCTTCCAGATTTTTGCTGGTTAATTGGAAACAAGTCTCATGGACTTTTCTTCCTGGACTGGCTTCATGATCCTTAGATCTCAGCTTCCTGAGGCACACAGCTAGGAGTACGGTCATGCGCCAGCAGTGCCCAGCTGGTAAGTGTTTCTTGGCTGGTCTTGTTGCTTCCCATAGTCATCTGAGCCCAGAAGGTAGTTAGAGCCTCCTGGCTGGTACCTAGATTCTGAAAGTATAGAATGCCTGTACCTGTTCTTACAAAACCATATGGATGGCTCATCTCTATCCACTGACTGGACATAAGGGTAGAGAGAAGGTTCTAGAAGGGAGACTAGAATGTCTTTCATGCCACCTGGCTTGCTGGTGGCTCATCTAGGAGGACACTTCCTGCCTACCCCTCCCAAGTCTTTGAACACCAGCTCCACTGGCCTTTTCCAAGCCATCTTCAGGGGGTCTCTGCATTTTGGTAGAGGCGCTCTGCTACGTGCTCAGCCCCTTCCCTGACTGCTGCGTGGAAGTGGGATTGTGAGATCAGATCAGATTATAAATGCATCCAGAGAGGGCCTTCACCTCTGGTGTTGGTGATCTGGCGGAAGGAGACACACAAATGAAGGGGTTTACAGAGGAAACAGAAGTATTCACATGGTGAAGCCATTGGGAGGGGCGGGGCCAAGAGAAGAGTAAGAGGCACCCTTGTGGAACTATGGGGACTTTTGTGTTTGTAAGTTTGCACCCTCTTGTCCCTCCTACAAACCCCAATCTGGGGTCTGCTCATGAAAATAACCTGGCAAGCAAGGCCTTCATCCTAGTTAAAATTTTGAAAAACCCCTGGATAAGAAAATAACCCCAGAAGGCCATCTTTCTCTACTTGGCCAAGTCCTGGCCCTAAAATACACACACAAACACTTCGCTTTGAAAGGCCTGCAGTATTCCTATCTGAGTCATCAAAGACAAATAAAAAGAGACCTAAACAAACAAGCCTAATTGTGCACAGAAACGACAGCCAGGTTTCCAGCCTGGCCTTCCCTCTGTTTTCGTTAGTCAAGAGCCAATATATTCAGCCTGTACAGTTTCCAGAACAAGCAAAAATATTAAAAACAAATTGCCAAGCATTCCCCTCTTTCCCTCCTTCTGACACAGTGCCCTGGGGGAGAAGCCAAGTCTTCTACTTCCCTGCCTTGGATTTTGAATCCTTTTCTTTCAGTCTGGAGGGGCAGCTGTCTGTGCCATCTCCATTGACCAGGGCCATCCACACATATCAGACGGACACTCGGAGAAAATTTCAGCAGATACTATTGTTTTACCAGTCATCAAAGCAATTGGTTTGGAGACCAGACCTGCCTTCCCCTAAATTCCTCCAGCACAGTTGTGCCCTGGCCCCCCACCCCACACCCTCTAATACACACACCTTTATTTCACCATTAGTAGGCATCTTCTGTAGCAGGCATCTCCTGGTTTGCCCAACCATTCTCCTGTAGAGCCAAACCTCCCTAGTCTATGTAGTGCGATGGGTCTGCACGGCTCACTCACCATGCTTCAGGAATTGTATGATCATGGTCTATGATTTGGAAGTGCCAATATCATACTAGGGATGGATGCTAAAATCCAATTCAGGCTACAAAGCTGCAAGCCTGGGCCTACTGCAAAGACTATTGGGGAAGAAGCATCCACTCTTTAAGGGCTGTTGGGCAGAATGTAAGTCTGAAGCTGCTGGAGGTCATGGTGCCCTTGTCACCAAAGGAAAGCTTGTCCGAGAAGAAGAAAACCAGACCTGGGTGTGAGGGAAAGGGGCGTGTCAGATCGCCTGGCTACAGCCACGACTGGAGATCATTCCCTGCTGGATTGTAAAACAACACAAGCACAATTCCTATTTTGCTTAAGCTGCTTTTAGTTGAATTTCTGAAATTTGTATTTTGCAATTCAAGAAGACCCTACACACACACACACACACACACACACACACACACACACACACCTCAAAATACTATGTGAACTTAATTTTTTTCATATTCCAAGTGGACTATTAAAAATAAAAACTTCTGCAGATGATCTTTTCAAAACAGGAACAAGTTTTCTTTTTCAGTGAATTCCAGCTTCAGTTATTGAAGGATTGACCCCAACCCTATTGTCATAGGTGCATCACAGACATCACGTGAAACTCCAGGTATACAGGGCACTCTGACCTAAGCCTTGCCTTAAACATTACGTTGTGGGCCTAACCAAAACTCCTCAGAAGTGGAGGTGTGGTTCAAGTGACGATACATTAGCTTTGAGAAAAAAAAATGCTTAGAAACAGCATCCAGACCCCGAGTTCAAGTCCCAAAACTGATCAGAAAAAGATGCATTCTACTCATAAGGAGACATGTTGAATTGTAACTCCTTTGTATAACTACTTAAATAAAAATAGAAATTTTAAAAATATAAGCCCTAACATTTTACTCCAAGCCTACGAAGTCATAATCTTCAAGGATTGGGGCCAGGGCATCTGCATTTCTAAAGCAAACTTGTCAAGTGATTTGGAAGAGCTAGTAAAGAGGAATCACTGTCTCCACAACACACACCTGTCAGATGCTGAGAAGCAAGGCAAGGGAAAGAAAGGGAATCAAAGAAGCCTAAGAATGATCCTTATCCACACTCCAGTGAGAGGGCTAGATGGATTCAAATCCCCAAGTGACCACAGCCTCGGGGGATCTGTGAAGTCCCCACTGTAGAGTGAATTTCATTCATAAAGCGGTGAGTCCTGGCCCTGAAGAATCAGGGAAGGCTGCATGGAGGAAGGAGGATTTGAAACTATCTCTGTGGGAATTGAAGGAGGAGGGAAGACATGGCATTCCAGAAAGGAAAGGCACCAAGAAGAGAAGGCTGGAGTGGAGAAGCACTTTGACAGTCTCAGGAAACATGGCTAGGTCAGTCAACCAGTCTGGAAAATGAGGGGAAGGGAAGAGAGTAACAAAAAACAAAGAGCAGATGGATCATTTCAAAATTATTTTCCATGTAAAGCAGAGACAGAGACCCAAAACAATTGTTTTAAGCCATGGATTAATAGCAGATTGATTGTTTCCAATTGCCTATTTTTGTGTAAGGACAGTCTTCATCAGAAAGGTTTTTTTTTTAATGCCCATTGAAACTTGAATATTTGGGAAGTATGGCTGTTATCTTTCTAATCTTGATTTCATACTTAATTGGTTCAAATCAGGACCAAAGCAGGGACTGAACAATGCATTTAGTAGCTAGGTCTCTTAAGACTCAATCTCTAGGTTCCAACATCTAGGAAGTGGTAAACCTTATTCCATCTATATTTATCTGTTCTCCACCCACAATAAATTCCATATGAGATTCATACATTTCATATTTTTAATAAATACTGATTTAACATTTTCCTTAAAAAGGGCTGTTAGTGGAAGTACACGGGTCCAATGTCAATGGGTACATAAGATACACGCAATGGATATTACCCAGTCTTAAAAAGGAAAGGTATTTTGATACAGGCTACATGGCTGAACATGGCAACCTTTACATTAGAGAAAACAGGCCATCATATGACCCCTTTCTTCCTAAGAAACCCAAAGGATTGGAATCCATGGAGACTGGACATAGAATGCTGGTTGCCAGAAGCTTCTCGGAGAAGGGGGATGACAGTTCTGCTTAAGGAGTTTAGCGTGTCAGTGGGGTTCCAGCAAGGGGTTCTGGTGATGGGTGCCCCACGGTGTGAACCCCCTTAATGCCACATTGAAGATGGCAATAATTGTTAATTTTATGGTGTATGTATTTTACCTCAATACAAGCATCCACTATTAAATAACGTGTACTGTGCAGGACTGCAGCCCAGCTGCTCCCTTGCCTATCATTTCACGCCCCTTGGGGAGGGACGCCTGGAATGAGGCCAACACCCAGCTGTGATTGCGAAAGAATATGAATTAAACGCATCTCAAATCCTGGCCTCTGGCCTCGAATGCTGAAATGTTCATTAAGCACCAGGTCTGAGCGGGGCTGGCTGGCGGCCATGGTGAAGGAGAAAGGGAGAAAAGGAATACCAATGAGTGGAACACACAACTGTGGCCTCCAAGGCCCTGCAATCAGCAGCAGCCTGGGGACACCAGCGAGCGGGGACATCAGCAAGCCGGAACACGAGGTAGCACAAGCCAAGTGTCTCTCAGTGGATGGCCAAAGGAGCCAACTGTTCATCTCAGCCAGTTTGCTTCTCTCTTCAAAGAAATATGGGCTCAGAAGATTTGGCTTGGACACCCCCTTCCTATGGGGGGATCCACTGCTCAGGGAGAGCTGCAGAGGACCAATCAGATTCTTGGAGATTTGAACCCAGCAAGCCCCAGAGGGGATGCTGACTGTCTCTGGGGACGGACTCTGGGGCTCCAGGATTTCACTTCCTGGACTGCTATAACCAATAGACCCAGCGGGAGTGGCCCACATTTATTTTCTCACAATCCCCAGAGGCCGGGAATCTTGAGCTCAAGTGCTAGCAAGTTTGGTTTCTTCGGAAGCCTCATGCCTACAAGCATGTGGTGGCACTGGCTGTAAGACCCCCTTTTCCATGAGTCTTCACAAGGCCCCCTCCCCTTATGCATCAGAACCTCAATTTCCTTTTCTTTGAGGATAACCAGGCATACCTTCCCCAGACCTCAGTTTACCCGAATGTTTCTAGCTCTGAGTACATTTTACTTCAATATGGCTTTAAAGGTCTATCGTGAATGTAATTATGGTTTCCACATGCGAATTATGGGGTGGCCAATGTAAAAGACAGCATAATTCTACCCACAGCACCCTGGAGGCTCTGAAGTCGGAGTGACCCATTCTAAATTTCCTAATTGGGCCAAAATGATCAATATAAAGACCAGTCAGTCATGGGTATGCCACTAACTAGAAAAGGATGAGCTTGGATAAGGCCATTCTCAGCAACTGAGGCCTCAAAATGTGTCTCCAGCAGCTAGGACAACACAGGGCTGGACTGGAGTGGATAGTACAAGAGAATCTTATTTATCTATATTATGGTCCTGGAGCTCGAACTCAGGGCCTGGATGCTCCTGAGCTTCTTTTGCTGAAGGCTACCACGTGATCCATCACGCCACTTCTTTTTCTGAGTAGTTTATTGGAGATAAGAGTCTCACAAGACTTTTCTGTCCAGTCTGGCTTTGAATCACACTCCCGAGATCTCAGCCTCCTGAGTAGTTAGAATTACAGGCATGAGCCACTAGCACCAGGCTGAGTCTTATAACTCCACAGATCTGAAAACAAAGCTGTCCTAAGGTTTGAAACAAAAACTCAACAATTCTATGTGAGGTAATACACACTATGGATTAATTATGTCTGTTTTGCACTCTGTATCCTAATTGTTATAACTCAGCAATAGCTAGCATGCAGCAGGTGCTCAATAAACATTATCAAATAATTGTACTTACATGTAATGCCTGGTGGAAGGCACTTCAGTGCACATGATTTTATTTGGCTTCCCGAGAGAGCAGAGGATGGCTGAGTGGTCCTCACTGAGATCCAGGAGGCTGACTCTGGTGGAATATGTCATAGGCAAAAGCACAGAGTTGGGAGAGTTTGAGGTGTTAGTGTTAAGGAACTTGGGGGGCTCTTGGTCTACTTGGTGGAGGGGGCAGGCTGAGGGCCACCTAGACACACAAGGCCAATCCAAATGTGGCATTTCCCCATAGGTAAGGCACCGTCATGGTAGATTTTTAACCCAGGTACAGCCTGCTAGAAATGGTGCTTTAGGAAAATGGATGTGTTCTCATTAGCATTGACTTTAGACCTGCTGAGACAACAAGGCGTAGATAAATGCTCCTCATCCATCCTGGAAATGCATAGCAATTGTCCAAATGAACCTCCTCGACTTGGCTGAGCTTCCAATTACAAGATGCCATCATTGACAGGGACACAACACAGCCTGGAATAATCAGTCAATGGAATCCTGAAAACTGCTAACACTATTCTCCCTCCAAAACCCTGGCCCACTGTGGCTGCCTCTCTCTCATTGGCTAGCTGTGCCCTCGGGCAAGGGTGCAGCTCCCTGGATGACTCCTGGCTCAGTGGTCATCCAGTGGTCTGCACAGATGCCACCCCTTGTACCCACATCTCATGCCCACAGCCAACCTCAGACCCAGCACACCAAAAGCGGATGTCCTACTCCACACAGCAGACTGCCTTGAAATGGGCTATATGGCAGAAGGAGCAAGTGCAGGCCTTTGACTTAGTCTTTTTTTTTTAATGTAATTTTTATTGTAAAGATGATCTACAGAAGGATTACAGTTAAACAACTAAGGTAATGACTACATTTCTTTCTCAAGAGTGTTACCCCACCCTCATTTTCTCCCAGTATTCCCCTCCTGAGCCCCTTCCCTTCCCCCAGTCATCAAGTTCATTTCCAACAGTGATTATCACTGTTGAGTTGGTTCACAGTTTCTCCCATTGTTTCTGTGATTCCCCTTTCCTTCCCCAAATCAGATAAACGTACATACAAGACTAAGCATACAGAAATAAAAAAGTGACAACAGGGAATAAACCAAATTCAGTTTCAATTCAACCCCTGGGAAGTCTTAAACTCCTCTGAGCCTTTTAGTTTCTGTACTAGGACTTGAACTCAGGGCTTCATACTCTTGCTTAGCTTTTTCACTCAAGGATGGTAATTTGCCACTTGAACCACACCTTTTTTTTTTTTTTTTTGTGGGTCATGGGGCTTGAACTTGGCCTGGGCGCTGGTTCCTGAGTTCTTCAGCTCAAGGCTATCTCCCTACCCTGAGCCAAGCCCCACTTCCCATTTTCTAGAGGTTAACTGGAGATTAGAGGCTCAGGGTGTTTTTTGTGCAAGGGCTGGCTTTGAACCTTGATCCTCAGATTTCAGCCTCCTAAGTAGCTAGGATTACAGGCGTGAGCCTCCACACCTGGTTTTGAGCTACACCTTTATGTCTGGCTTTTTTTCCCCTGGTTAATTGGAGATAAGAAGCTCTGGGACTTTTCTGTCTGAGCTGGCTTTGAACTATGAGCTTAGAACTTGTGCTCTAATAGGAAACCAAAGCCTAGTTAACTTTTACTTACAAGTTGGACTGAGTAATGTAAGAGTAACATCTTGGATTTCAGAGGACTCATACCATCTAATTTTCCTCCTAAAACATTTGCTGCCAGAACCTAATATCTGGCGATCACACAGCTATCCCAAACGCATGCGCACAGGTGATCTGGAAGTTGCCTTGTGCTTCCCTGGAGAAGTCAACTGTGGTGGTCACAGGCTACAGGCTTCTGTGCTGCACTAGGAATCATAATAATATGCACATACAAAGCATCTGGGGCAGTGTTTAAAAACTGTAATAGATAACACTGAATGCCATTTTGTACCAGGCACCCTTCCAAGAACTTGGCATCCACTTACTTCATTCAGTTCTCACAGAATCTCCACTGTCTAGAGAAGGAGGCCTAGAGTAGCTCAGCAACCTCCCTCCTCCCCCCCTCCCCTCCCCCACCTCAGAAAACCACATGCTATTCTGTGACACCACTCCTTTCTAATCCTATGGTTGATTCAGGAGTTATTTTGTGTAAGTTTTCAGCCACTGTCTCAGTCAGAACACAGGGAGGGGGACACATAGAGGTTTGGTGTGGTCCCAGTGAGATGTTAACCAGGCAGAACTGTCTTTGAACGCATCCATGCCCACATGTGCTCACACACAAACACAAGATCATTCCCGGGACATCATTCAGCGGGCAAGCTGACATTTTGCTCTCCGTTCATTCCTACCCTTCCCTGCTCTACTTTGTATGCCAGAAAACTATCATCCCCAGGGCCTCTTGCCTCTGGCTTGGTTCAGGCAATGGGAGAATTTGGCAGAAGATTGGAAGGTTGGAGGAAGAGTCTCCTACAGTATTTCCCAGTCCCCATTTCTCTTGCATAGTGAAGGCTCAGATGATCGCTTCAGATTAGGCCCCACCCTGAGCTCCAGCAGCTTCGCAGGGGAACCTCCAGTCCTAGGAGTTTTCCTATGGAGTAGCCTTGTAGGTGGCCTCGTCTTCTGACTTCATCTCCCCAGCTTAAGCACCACTATATAGCCAATCCCCTATAGTCAATTCTTTCCTTTTGAAAAACAGTAGTTTTGGATTTTTTACACCATGATAAATCAATCATGAACCTAAATTAAAGCATATTTACATGCTGGTGGTAGAAGAAAGCCTAGCCTGAGAGTCAAGTTGCCTGGACAGGGCCAAGCTCCACCTTCGTTCATGCAACATGAGTAGTTTGTGGATCCCGCTGGGGCTTTGGATTTCCAACTTAAAATGTGTACCGTCTTAAACACACACATATTTCTAATGTTTTTCTTCCTATGGATAATATGAATTCAAGGATATCCATGACTCATGTTAACCCAAGGGTATTTATGAAGTGAGGTGGGGGGAGGGGAGTTAAGAATAAACAGACAAAAAGAAATTCCTGGGGCTGACCATACTCTGAACTTGAGATTTTATGCTACTGATTCTTTAGGGTCCTTCCTTCCTGGACACAACAGTCAAGCTGGGGGATGATCTTTGGCTTCAGGAAGGCGTCCTAGGTTATCTCAGAGCCTCTCCCAACCCCACACTGCTGGACTCCTTCTTGAGGAACCCCCAGCAGCTCACAGCCACCACCTCCCATTACAAAGAGCTTTCTAATGCTAAAGAAGAGGGGAAAACAAATGTTAAGGCCAACAGCTGTTTCTGCCACAACCCAGGTGTCACTCTTTGAGATGGTTCTGCGGGTAATCTCCAAAGAATCCTCCATAGGAAAAGCAGCCGTTCCTCACAGGCTTCTGCTGGCAATCCAAGACCAGGCATGCAGGGAAGAGGCTCTCAAACCTCACATCAGCCCATATGCAGTTAGCAGGAAGTGGCCACCTCACTGATCACCTTACACAATCTGTTTCTGGTTTTTATTCATAGTCACTTTTCCATGGGCCTGGCCCTGGGGAGGCAGCACTGCCCTGGAAGGCTGCTTGCGCCATCTACTGCTCATATGGAGAACTGATTCTGAGCACATCATAGAGCTGGGAATTTCCAGCCATCTCTGCGCCCTCCTACCCCCATCTGCCTTTTCAAAAAATGTCACAGCTTGCCAATTGGCAAATATTGGGACATTGCTTCGTCTTGCATTCTTCAAGGAGTAAATCTCGGAGCCAACTGCCTGCAGAATCCGCAGAGGCTGCCTGACAGCTGCCCGAGGGGCTCCCACAATTGGACATTCTTGCTATTTAAAACCCACCATGCCCAGGATTGCAGGAATCAGGGGTCTGAACTTTATCCTCAGAATCTCTCAGGACTATGGATATCTTTCCTAAGAGAAAAAGCTCTCACGCAAGGTTCAAAGACATCTGTTTCCCAGAGTTCCCACTGCCTCTGTCTCTAAATAACAATTTCAAAAACAGTTGTTGGCTCCCATGTAAAATACAGAGCTATGTTTTCTTCTGTCTTTATAAACGAGAGGAAGGTGGCTGTTCAGAGTCCATTAAGCCCCAACTTCTTCATCCTGGAGCATAAATGGCCTCCACCCTGTGTTTGTTAAAGACACAATTGGACTCTAACTTTCAGCTGCAACTGCCAGAAAAGGACTTGGTTTCTTTGTAATAAGCTAGTGTTACTGAACAGGAAGGACTGGAAACATAATAAAGTTGGGAAGTTTCAGAAATCATAGATCGTTTTCTGAATTAGACAAAGACAAGAAGCAAGTGATATCTGTAGGTCACAAATGTTAAAACTATCAATCCTCTTCCAGGGAGAGAAAACAGAAGATAGAGGAGACAAGAGTGGGAGTCGGGGGGGGGGGGAACTCTGGGGAGGAAGAGGGATATTTGGGAGATTTTTCCACACAAGATTTTTTTTCTAGCACTGGGGCTTAAACTCGGGGTCTATCCCTTAGCCTTTTCCACTCAAATCTGGTGCTCTAACACTTGAGCCACACCTCCACTTCTGGTATTTTACTAGTTAATTGGAGATCAGCATCTCATAGAACTTTTTTGCCTGGGCTGGCTTTGAACTGTGATGTTCAAATCTTAGCCTCCTGAGTAGTTAGGTTGGCAGGCTTGAGCCATGGTATCTGAGCTCAAGATTTTATTTCTATCCTGATCAACCAAAATTTGTCAGGAATAGATAGATAGATAGATAGATAGATAGATAGATAGATAGATAGATAGATAGATGTATTTTTTTTAACCAGTCCTGGGCTTGAGCTCAGGGCCTGAGCACTGTCCTTGGACTTTATCAAGGCTAGAGCTCTACCACTTGAGCCTCAACACCACTTCCGGCTTTTTTTTTTGTATGTATGTTGTACCGAGGAATCAAACCTGGGTCTTCATGCATGCTAGGCAAGTACTCTACCACTAGGCCAAACTCTGGGCCCAGGAATATATTTCTTAATAATGAGGCCAGTGACATATTTTCTTGGTGCCAGTTATTGTATCTAGGACTTTGTTAGAAAAGCACTTTACTCCTGAGCTAAACCTCCTGCCTTTGGTCTTTGGAGAAAGGTTCTGAATCTAAAGTTTGAGTTTGTTTTATCTACGGATTAAAGGACAGGAAAGTGTCTAAAGCAGACAAAGTAGATTTATCTGAAAGCTAACACAGCAGAGAAAGGAAAATGAAACAAATTCCTTATACCAGAGGAGACCCAGCGCTGGCCTGCCATATGTAGTCTTTGTCTCCTCCCCCTGGAGTAGGACTGCTTGAGGGTGGACATGAGTTGTAGTGAGTCTTCTGATTGGTTCCCCAGCCTCAAAGCATGAGAAGTTGCCCAATGATTGGATCACTATCAGCCCTGCACAACTCTGAAAGGAGCCCGGGGTTGAATTGAGGCTGGAGAAACAATCGCTTGGCTAAAGCTAGGAAGGTTGCATGCGTTTGGGAGCCCACCAGTGGATGGGTATTTGCTATGTCATCTCCAACCTCCCCCATCCCCATATTAAAGTTAGTCTGGGGGCAACCATCTTTTTTTTTGGGTGGGGTCTGTTGTGGGGCTTAAACTCAGGGCCTGGATGCTGTCCCTTCACTCTTTTGCTCAAGGCTAGTATCCTACCACTTTGAGCAAAAGAGCTACTTCCAGTGTTCTGGTGCTTCCTTGAAGATAAGAGTCTCTTGGGGACTCTTCTACCCCATCTGGCTTCAAACTGCCATCCTCAGATTTCAGTCTCCCGAGTAGCTAGGATTACAGGCGAGAGCACTAGTACCCATCTCCAGCCACCCATCTTGCAGCTAGCCCAGGAGGCCCAACCTCCCTGAGAGCTCACCGTGACTCAAGTCAAGCTGGTCGTGAACTCACTATGTAGTCCAAGTTGGTCTCACTCAAATTCCTGCTACTTCTGCCTCCGGAGTGCTGAGATCATAGGCATTCACTACCATACTCAGCCCTAATGCCTTGGGGTCACAAAACCCAGCAACTGTGATTCTCCAACTCCTCTGTCCTCTCTGCTGAGGGGGTAGCAGGCACTATGTTCTCCTTTTTGAAGCCTAAGGAACACCAATATAGCTCGAAGAAATTGTCGTTTTGGCTTCCAGTTTGCCTGGGTTTTGACAGGACTCTTACTTTCCTGTCAGCTTCCCAATTCGGGCAATTTCATGGCCTCTTTCCACAGCTGAGGCGTGTTTGTGGCAGGCATGTTAGACGCTGCAGGCTGCAGAGCTACACTGCTAAGCAGCCACCCTTTGCAGCCCAGACCCCTGTGTTCTGGCTAATCAGTCAGCACAACTGGATAGCTGAGAGCTCTCTATACTTTCAATGAATTGGAATGTCATCCAACAGACCTATCTCATTTGTTCATTTAACAAGTCTTTATGAGAGCTGTGATACAGTTCTGCTGAATGCAATTAGCTGGTGAAATAGAACTAGGCTAAAAGAGAAGGTACAGGCAGAGGATGCCGCAAGTGCCAAGTCTCAGTCAAATGCCTGGCCTTTTGAAGAAAGAGCAGGCAGACAGGCAGGTAAAAATGAAGACTGACAAGTGAGGAGAGACTGAGAGATGAGGCTAAAAGTAGCAACCTGGACTGAGGCATCATATTGTGTGCAGCTTTCCAGGCTGCATTGGCTTTGAGTCTTAAGGAAGAGAGGAAGCTATTGCAGAGTACGAAGGCCACGTCGTGTTGTTTTAAACTCCACAGGGGCATGAGAAATGTCACAGATGCTGTCTGTAATGGAGCCCTCTCCTTAGTGTGGCACTGCTCCTCTTCATGCCTCCCTAACACCAGCCTCAGCATTCCCTGGGCTGGCATCCACTTTCAGGTGCCCAGAAAACACCTGCCTGCCTTTCCAGACCCAGAAGAGCTGTCGATTCCCCTGCTACAGCTTCTCCTCTTCTTTGTTTTAGAGTCTCTTGGATATAATCCACCTAGAGAGGGCTTATGCCACCAGAGGTCTCCACGAAAGAAGCCGCTGCTGAGCCTGGACTACAGTAAGTAGAGTTCTACAGTGAGCCAGATTCTTCTCAGATGAATGATCAGGTAAACAATGAATCCTTAGCGCTAGCCATGAATTGCCTTTCAGCCACCCATGAAGAGTGGACCAGGGCTTAGTAGGCAAGGCCAGGCCGACAGGGTTTAAGAGCACCCTGCCTCAGAGATATCCTACGTGAGCTCAGGTAACATGCTGAACTCAGACTTCCAAATTGAAAAAGTCCAGTTACTACATTAGCCTCAGTGCTATGCAACTGTTGAGAGGATAAAAGTACTTGGAATGACCAGGTATTAGGTGTCAGTGCTGCAGAGTTTGTTGCATGGAACAAGGCCTGGGAGAAGGAGAGATGGGGAAATTCCAAGGAGGAATGTGGGCTGCTCTAAACTTCATGTGCTGTTTATCACAGAGCTGTGTCAGAGGCAGAATGGAATGATTTTCTCGTTAACTTCCCACAATGCCATAGGAAACTCCAATTGTTTTTTAGTCACAGATTTGTCTTTAACTTCCTGGGACCATTTGCTCTTTCCTTGCAGGAGAAGGCCGTTATGGCAGTTGGGTGAGGTTGGGCTGAGGGCCAGAATGTCTGGGTTGGAGCTCTTGTTCTGACATCTGTCTTCATAAGTGACCTTGGGCAACAGGTGTCACCTGAGTCTTGCTTTCCTCAGCGGTGGAAAGAGACCAGTGGCTGGGCCCTGCCAGTGTGGGCTGTGGTGGGTGGCATATAGTGTTCAGGCTACAGAGTCAGGCTATTCCAGCTCAGCTTCTAGCTCTGCCCTCACTTAGCTACAAAACTGGGTAAGTTACCAGTCTCTTGGTGCCTCAGTTTCTTCCACTAAAAGTCACATAACAATAGCTCCTATCCTGGTGGGAGCTGAATTCAGAAGCTGAAGTTCTAACCTTGAACACTTCAGAATGGGATTTCACAGTGTTTGCAGACAGGGGCCCTAGAGAGATGAGGAGGATAAAATCGAGGCCATTAGCATGAGCATAATCAAACATAACTGGTGTCCTGCTCAGGAGAGGAAATTAGGACACTGCCATGTAGGTGGAAAACAAGATGAAGGCCTGAGAAAAGATGGTACCTTGGAAGAAACCAAGCCACCAAGGCTACCATTGTGGCCCTAGACTTCTCTTTCTGGGAAAAGAATTCACTCCCATTGTTTCAGACCCAGGGTGTTTTGCTAGGGGCAGATACAGACCTCACTAGGAGGCTATGAGAGTTCAGTGAGAAGATGCGGGTCAGGGCCTCTGAGACATCTGTCAATCCTGCTCATTCCAGACAAGGGCCTGGTTCACACAGGGGACAGTAGAGGGTTCTGCATCCAAAACTAGACGATTCTCTTAGCTCTGTTCACACAAAATGACACTTTCAATGCCGTTTTTCCCCTTTTCTCTAAAAACAGCAACAAAAACAATCTTGTGCTTTCCCCACAATCTTCTTCACTCTTCACCCATACTCCAACAAAGCCCACTTCTGGTCCCTGACTCACTTCCAGTCTCTGAGGTTCAGGGCCTACTTCTGGCAACCATCTCTTACTTCCAGTGAGGTGGTCCTGCTGGAGATGACAGTTCAAACATATCTCAGGCTGCGTTCATGGTGGGCTCTGACCTCAGTATTCCTGACTGTGCACCCCATGTATTTACTGCATGCCCATTGGACCTGCATCTTCTGATGCTGGCATACCACACAGCTGGGAGCGAGACAGGTGTTCCTCTGCCTCATGCTTGCTGTGCAATCTGCAGAAAGACAGAGAACACTGACAGGGGAATACAGAAGTCCTTAGGCACCAAGAGTGAAAAGGCAGTGTGGTGGGGGAAGGCTGTCCTACAGAAAAAGAAGGTCAAGGAAGGGCTGAGAAGGTGCCACTGTGCTGGGGAAAAAGAATGGAAGTTATGTAAACAGTCAAGATGACAGAGCGGTGGATCGTGGAGCAATAGCCTGACTTTGTGCCTCACTGTGCCTTGATTTCCTTATCTACACAATGGCTCCATCCTACTGTGGCAGTAGTAATAGTCAACACAAGCTGAGCATGAGGATAAAATAGTTTACAATGGTCTTAGCAAGGTGCCAACATCATGGCAAAAGCTTTGCTATGCAGTATTATTATCCCATAGTCATGTCAACAAGCTGCGTTTATTGAGTATCTACTGTGCATCGGGCAGGCATCTGAAAACTTTGCTTGAGATAACTCAATCTTTGTAATAGTCTTGTGGGACAGACAGTCTCAGACTTTTCATTTCAAGGTGAAGAACTGAAGCATTTTGAACATGGTGATCTGCCCCGGCCCGCGGGGTAGTCAACTAGAGGAGGAGCATACAGAATGAGAGACAAACCAGACACGAGAAAGGAGACCAAGACAGCATTCTGATCAAGGTCTCAAACTTTATTGAAGCAAGGCAGCTTATGTATCTCAAGAAGGGTAGTTGACCTAGGGCAGGTTACTAAGCAACTCTATTTGCCCCTACTCTCCAGGAATGCACCAAGGATGAGGGCTAAAGATTATTCTACAAGGTAAGATATTAGTCAAGCTTATCTTACGTGGATGAGGTGTTACTATCACTAGATGTTCTTATCAGTTAGATAAACACCAGATTTTCTTATCAGTTAGATTCCACTATATGGCAGCTTATCTTGGCTCCCAACAGTGATCTAGATGACCAGCAAGATCTGTCACCATGAAGGAATTCACCTGAGGCAGAGGCCCCCAGGCGCTGGGGCCCCTGCAGTGCAGGCAGGGAACGACCCCTCCACTGGTATCTTCACTCAAGCCACCTGCCAGCTCCTGGTGAATGTGAGTTGTCCCCACAGTTCTCTCAAGTCTGCTCTACAGCTGTAGGGAACACAAATTCTGTTCCTCTAGCAGCCTGGGAAAAACTAAAGCCAAATTTCACATCCTAACAAGTTTGCAGGCCAGCATGCTGCCTTGTGTGTTTCTGTTCAAGAGATCAACATGATCTCTCTCCTCTTTCTGTCTGTCTGTCTCTTTCTCGCTCTCTTTGAGCTACTAATGGGCAAAGCCCAGAGGAGTGGAACAGAAGGAATTGCTTCTGTGTGCTCACAAGACCAGTGTTTAGGAGGTCACGTCTCGTTACTTTCAGTGTGGCATCATTTCTTTCCACAGAGAGGTGGGGTGATGGGAATACAATGTCTTTTTGGGCAATTTTAGTGCCATTTACATGTGGGCAGGGCAGGCCCTGCAGAAATGGAGCTCTGCCAGGACTCATTCAGTGCCTGTCTCCCCGATGACAAGGCTCCCTCCAGGTCCTTTCTCATTGGCTCGCTCCTGTTACCAAGGCCATCCCTGGATATTCTGTGTATATCACCTTTATTTCTGAGGTTTCCTATCCATATCTTTGTGCCGTATCAATTAGGATACCTTTGATCGGGAGCAAGAGATTCTAGGAAACAATGACTTAAACAAGACAGCTCTTCATTTCTTCCTCACATTAAATCCCAGAAGTTACTGTTCCAGACATAGTGGGGTGCTTGGCCATGCCCTCAGCGCCCTCAGGCTCCTCTAGTGCCTACCTCTAGCTTCCCCAGGTCCAATGTATCCTCCTGATACAAGGATACAGCTGAATGCCAGACCTCACACTCATATTCCCAGTACAGAGAAAAAGGACTCACCAACTGCTTCTTTTTTTTTTTTTTTTTTTTTTTTTTTTTTTGCCAGTTTTGGGCTTGAGCTCAGAGCCTGAGCTCTGTTCTTGGGCTTTCTCAAGGCTAGCACTTTACCACTTGAGTCACAGAACCACTTCTGGCTTTTTTTCCCCCTATGTATGTGGTGCCAAGGAATTGAATCTGGATCTTCATGCATACTAGGCATGCACTCTACCACTAGGCCAAAGTCCCAGCCCTCACCAACTGCTTTTTAAGGAAGATACTTGCATAAAAAGCCACGTGACTGTTTTCCTAACTTCCCATTTGACAAAATGTAAGCCCCTGTGGACCCATAGCTGCAAAACATGTTGGAAAATAAAATCTTTATCTGAAATGACCAGCTTTAAAAAATGTGAAATTTGTTCTTATGAAGCAAGGAGAAAAAGCATACCTTTATTTCTGGGGCTAATAAATCTCAACCACACTTCCTCCCCACCAAACTTGCCAACAGAAATGAACATTTTTTCTAATGTGCTACCTAGATACAATGGACTTTCCCTAAATCATATCACATGATCATTGAAGAAAACGGGCAGACTGCAGTGCACAGTTTTCAATAGCCATTTACTGAGTCACTAAGTCTCAGTTTTCTTTCTTTCCTTCCTTCCTTTCTTTCTTTCCTTCCTTCCTTCCTTCTTTCTTTCTTTCTTTCTTTCTTTCTTTCTTTCTTTCTTTCTTTCTTTCTTTCTTTCTTTCTTTCTTTCTTTCTTTCTTTGTCCCATAACTGGGGCCTGGGCCTTGTCCCTAAACTCTTCAGCTCAAGGCAGATGCCCTACCCCTTGAGCAACAGTGCCACTTCTGGTTTTCTGGTGGTTAATTGGAGATAAGAGTTTCATGAACTTTAGTTCCTGGGCTGGCTTTGAACCATGATCCTCAGATCTCAGCCTCCTGAGTAGGTAGGATTGCAGGTGTGAGCCACCATGCCCTGACTTGAGCCTCAGCTTTCTAGTAAACAAAATGTGACCATAATTCCTGTGTCACCAGATTGTCATGAAGTTAAAGAGAGTGAAGTACCTCAGTCTTGACCTGTTACTTGGTTTCTCTTTACCTTAGAATCCTCAGTGATAAACTAAAAATCTTCTTAATATTATTATGTCATGAAGAGGATTAAATGAAGAAATAGATATAAAATATTTAGTACAATGCTTAGCTTATAAGAAAACACAACAATTAGAGGCTGTATTATTTAGGTCTTTTTAAATTCTTGCAAGGTATTAAAATTATTTCCTAAAAAATGGCTCTGGCTAAATATAGAATGAATATATGTCAGTATCTTATTATTCAACTCATTAAATAATCAGGGAATTCAGAACACAGCAAAGCTTATTAAAGCATATTTGAGGTATTTGCATGCAAAAGAAGGAAAACAAAAAATGCAAGGTACAAAAGTGCTTAATGTTCTACGTGACAATCAAACTGTATATTAACTTCTCTATAGGAAAAAATACTTCTGTTTCTTTGGGAAGAGAATCTGCATGTTGTTATGTGAATGCCAGCATCTGGGCTTCATTCAGTAGGAAGTAGTAAAGCCAAATATAGGTAGCTTCCTTCAAGAATTCTGCAATTCTTGCTGGATCAGCAGGCTCTGTTGTGACATTGAAAGGACACAGTAAACCTCATAAACATATACAATTATTATTATTTGTCCATTAGAACTAAGGCATGCAGTCATTTTCTTGCTTTATTTCCAAGTTTGGAGAGCCTCGCACCGTGGTATCTGATGGTGATCACAGCACTAAAAAGACTAATGTGAGAAGACTAAGAGTTCAAGGCTGGTCTGGGCTCCATGGTGAGATCAGGTCATTTTCCTGAAGTAATTTTCAGTAACTGAAGAATTTTCTGACTTCTTCATGGTGACCGGCATAAGGAATGGTCCCTACTTTCTAGAATCTCTTGCGGGAGGAGGCTGAGCAGAAGGGAGAGTGACTTGACATTAGTTAGCTTTACCATGTGTGATAGTCCATTTTGCATTATTATAACAAATTACCTGAGGCCAGATAACTTATAAAGCAAAGGGGTTTATGCACTTCACTACTGTGGTAGATGGAGAGTGCAATCAAGAGACTGCTGATGTCCCTGGCAGAGACCCTGGCTTACTCACGACATAAAAGCCAAAGCAGAACTGCCACATGCAAAGGTGCACATGCAAGAGAATCCTTGAGAGAGCTGGACTTGCTTTATTCATTTATTTAATTTTTGCCAGTCTGGGGCGCTGTCTCTGAGCTTCTTTTTGCTCAAGATTAGCACTCTATCACTTGAGCCACAACTCCACTGACAGCTTTTTCTGTGATTATATGGAGTCTCACAGACTTTCCTTGCCCAAGCTAGCTTTGAAGGGTAATCCTCAGATCTCGGCTTCCTGAATAGCTAGAATTACAGGCATGCACCATGGCTGCCTGGCTGCAATTGCTTGTAACTACTTATTCTTACAGGAACGAATGCAGTACCTTGAGATCTGACCCACTCCCACTAGACAGCATTAATCCATACATGAAGGGGAAGCTAAAGGATGAGGGCTCAAGTGCACCAAGAAGGAAGACTCATTCCAGGCTAAGAGGTTGTGGAGAAAGGGCCCAGCAGTGAGGGTAGATGGCACAACAAGGAAGCAGTCTAAAGACTCTCATAGTTTTTCACACATTAGGTTAATTAGCTTGCTCAAAGTCCCACAGATAGCAGGGAAAGAGTTGGGATTGTGAGAAATCCATCCTCTCTCCCCTACCACCTGCCTCTCACTGCTTTTTAAAAAAAATCTTCCCTTGGGACAAAAAAAAAAGCTTCTGCTCACTCATTCACATTTTGTGTCAAATTAAACCAGTGCTTTGCTTCTCCTGGGGGCATTTTTAAAATTTAGGCCTTGTCTTCATGAAGCAGAATGAAAGGTGTTGACCTGAGTTAACAGAATCCTCTGAGTCTCTGAAATACTAGCACCCCCCAAAGAGACAGTCTGAAGCTGGTTAGCAACCAATAACCAGAACAGGTAAGGAAGAGGTCTGCTCCGGGTATGTTTCATCACCTGTGTGGTAGCTCCTCTTACAAGCCAGTGTGGTTTTATGAGCAAGCATTGCCCCTCAGGCCCAAAGATGGAGGTAACAGGATCCTCTGAAATATTCAGTTGGATAAAATCAGATGTGATTTAATTGCCTGAGAAGTTATTTCAAGACTCATCCTGGCCTTTGTGGAGCCTGAGTTTGTCCATGATGCTGGAGGGTACCAGGGAAAACATGGTAAATTCAATAGCTCTCATTTAGCCACACTTTAAAATCATTTATTAGTGCAGTCTCTGATGCAGAATGGCCTGGAAGAAAAGATGTTCCATTTCCCCCAGCATCTTGGTTAATGCATAATCAGATGCAACCTGTGCCTCCCTGCCCTTGTTACCACCTTTGCTCAAATCCATGAAGGGTCCTAGCTTTCCAAATGAGCCTGACTCCTTGCCTTCCATCATTTTTCTTTTTTTCTTTCTTTTTGTGCCTGTACTGGGACTTGAACTCCGAGCCTCATGCTCTCACTTGGCTTTTTCGTTTAAGGCTGTGCTCTACTGTTTGAGTCATACCTCCACTTCTGGCTTTGTTGTTGTTGTTGGATAACCAGGGATAAGAGTCTTGCTGACTTTTCTGCCCTAGCTGGTTTGCACAGAGATCCTTGGGTCTCAGCCTCCTGAGTAGCTAGGGATACAGGCAGAAGCTACCAGCACTCAGCTAGCAAGTGCTTTAAGACGTAGCAAAAGCACTGAGGGATTGGCATTAGGAGACTAGTCTTCCCCGAAGTGAAGGACAGGCCAGATAGAAGATGGGGCAGACACATCTGTAAGGTAGAGCCAAGGAAAAAGGCAATATCGCATTGTTCCTAGAATGAGAAGAGAAGGTCAGCTAGCTCTGCTAGGCTAGGACCTGAGGGATCTCTTCAGCCAGCACTGAGCCAAGATCAGCTCAATAAAGAGGGGGGAATGGGCCTCCAAATTCTGTTCACGCTGTTCCATTGCAAGGTCCCTAGGTTCTTGCAATCAGGCACAGACCCAAGATTCCTGAGCACTGCAGCTGGCTCTGAGATGATGCTACTTCTGGTTTACTCCTAGCACAACTGGCTTTCAGCTGGAAGTGTTCCCAGAGCACAATCAGGGCTGGGTCTTCCATGGCAGGAGCAGAGTTGTCTCTAGGTCTACCCCAGTGGCCAGATTCTCCTGGTATGGGCTGGGCATCTACCCTAAGGACATTTCTCCACGACAGCCTGCTGAAAGAACAGGGTATACTGGACTCTGTGTCTGCTCCAGCCATCAACATCTGCCCCATGGACTCAGAGGAACTGGAGGATGAGAAGATGCTTGTGGCTAGAGACAAAGGCCTAGCACTGCGGGCCTAGAAAAAAGGGAAGCCCAGAGATGCTGGAATGTTTACTCAGCTACTGCTGAGCCAAAGGCAGCTGCTCTAAGCACACCACACCCTGGGATGTGAACTGGGATTTGATCCAAAAGGAGGCCGCAGCTGGTGGGCAGGGCACTGTGTTCCCCAAGACTTTTAAGTTGGCTGTGGATTCTGGCTCAGGGTGCCATCTCACAGGACTGATAGAGAAAAGGGAAGAATCTTGACTCCTGGGAGACACTGGGGGAGAGGGGTAATAAGAAGAGACCCAGCTTGGCCCCAGGGACACAGCTTGAGCCTTGCCGTTGCCACCCATTCCCAGGCTGAATCTGAGCCAGCCACTTCCTCCTTCTGGCCTGGCTCCATGTTTCTAACTGGAGCAGCCAGCTTCCTGAGGGAACTTCCAGCATCAGTTTTTGATGATTTGAGTTTACGGTGGCCTGAGCTGAGAATGGCTTCTGGGGAATGAGGAAGCTGTAGCGAGCAGACTGGTGATTTCCCCTGAGAGTCTGGGGCTATGGGGAAGCTCGTGTGCATAAAGCCTAACCCCACATGGCAGCCGTCAGCCCTGAGTGTGCTGAGATTCGGTGGAGGAGAAGAACTGAGCTCATTAGGTTGACCTGTGTAAATCGGTGCCTTTCACAGCTCAGTGTCCTGGGGTGGGGAGGGTTGAGAAGGCAGCTCAGCAGGGCAGGATGCCTACGTCTGAAGGCCAGGCTGACACTGAAATGAAGCTGTAGAGGTATATTTAATGACATGGAAAAAAATGTTCAGTGATAAGGTGAAAAAAGCACTTATAAAAAGCAGCATATGTAGAATGATCCTGTTATTATGGTGAAGAACTATTTTCCTCTGTAAGCACACGCACACGCGCGCACACATACACACACACACACACACACACACACACACACACACACACACAGAGAGAAAGGCCCTAAAATTCAAACTCCAGTGATGTCTAAGGGTGGAACTTTCCTGTGTCTGTTTGGTTTTTTTGTTGTTGTTGTTTTGGTGGGTCATGGGTCTTGAACTTGGCCTGGGCACTGTCCCTGAGCTCTCCAGCTCAAGGCTACCAACCTACCCTTGAGCCAGGCCCCACTTCTCATTTTCTAGAGGTCAATTGGAGATAAGAGTCTCAGGTCCTTTTGTACCCAGGTTGGCTTTGAACCTTGATCTTCAGATCTCAGCCTCCTGAGAAGGCTAGGATTACAGGCATGAGCTAGCTTTTTTTTTTTTTAATTTTCTCCCTGTATTTTTCTGTATTTTCCAAGCTTTTTGTAATCATTATAAAAAATACTTTTTGCACAGAAAGCTTAGGATATTAACCTTTCAAATACACTAGCCTCACATACAGTTTTGTTTTTGTGGCTCTTTTTCTGCCTACCATTATGTCTTACACTATGTAACAATTAGTGTTAGATAATATGGAGACTTTGCCAAAAACCACACAGGTGCCCATGTATAGGGGACAAAGGAAGAAGTTTAATGCCGGAGAAAGGGAGCGGCAGACCCCTTGTTACACACTCACAGGTGAGAAGCTTTGGTTATTGCAGGGGTGACCTATCTAACCTGTAGGGATGGGGAGGGCCCTGCTACCCTATATGGTCATGGCCTGATCCCTCAGGTGACCTATAAGACCGGTAAGGTGTAGGGGACCCTTGTTGGCCTGCATGGTGATAGCTCAGCCTAGGGGGCTGTCCCAAGGGAAGGGCGTTGGTAGCTAATTATACTGAAGGAGCCTAGTGTTGCGTTGGGAACAAGCATCCTGGGCTGTGAGAGAGGGGGCCACCAGGCCTGCACCATCACTATTAATTAGGGCTTCAGCATTTCAGTCTAGGAGACATGGGGTCCACCTAATTGGAAGAAAAACTTGAAGTCATGGTTAAGGGGAAACTGGAATTATACCAATTGTCCATGTAAGGCAGGTGTGGGGGTTTCTAGGAGTGACGTGATTCTCTTCCTTGGAACCACCACTAAACCCCCAGCATTCTCCTTTCCATTTCCCCCTTCAGCCGCGGAGGTGTTCAGCTGACCACACAAAAACAGTCCAGGAGTTGGCCTGTGCTCTATTCCCACCCCACCCCCAAAAAAGGTGGCTAGACCACTAAATTCCCCTCGTAGATCTGAACTGAGAAATGACCAGTGAGGTAGATGGCAATGGGAACAGCAAATGGAAAAATACTTACCAAAAGACAGTGGAGTAAAAGCCAGGAGGAGTAACCGGCAGTATAAATCATGAGAAAGAAGTAGGATTAAAATAAGCAGAAGACAGGAAGAAGCACTTGTAAAGCAGGCTCCAGTGCCGTATATCTGCAATCTTAGCTACTCAGGAGGCTGAGTTCTGAGGATCATGATTCAAAGCCACCCTGGGCAGGAAAGGCTATGAGACTTTTAACTCTAAGTAACCACCAAAAAGCCAGAAGTAGAGCTGTGGATCAAACAGTAAAGGCTAAGGGACAGAGGGAGTGAGAGAGGGAAAGGGAAGCTGAAAGGAATGAAAAGGAAAGGGAGAGGGAAAGGACAGTCATAAAGTTTAGAAAAGTTTATAATGACAAGAGGAAAAGACAAGCTAGATAAAACACTGAGCTGAGTGCCAAGTCAAGTCCCTTCTCTTACATCAGGCAAGCACCTCCCCAGAGCTGAGTGCCAAGTCAAGTCCCTTCTCTTACATTAGGCAAGCACCTCCCCAGATGTGGCCCACAGAACCCTCACTTCTGCTGCTGACCAAGGCCTGGCAGTGGACAGTGTAAGGCTGGTAGCAGCCAGGCCTGGATTTTGCAGTTCATTCCCATCTAAGGTTAAGATCAGACACAAAGAAAGTGACTAGAGCTCTTGGTGGAAGAAACTGAAAGCACACCAAAAACAAAAGAATCCTTGTGGACCTAGATTAGAAGCAAAGAGAACTGCAAATCCTTACAAGGTGGACCAGAATAAAGGAGAGACTGGAAATACCAGTTCTCGTCAGATGCTATTTTCCCCTTAGTCTACTCCTGGGTCATTCCAGTTCTTTTGCTCCCCAACAAAAGATTACAAGATCAAATCTGTTCTCTTTCCATAGGTCAACCAATCAAAGAAATACTATACTAAAAGGTCTGAACTGAAGCTGGAGTACTTGATTATAGGACATCTTGAATATTGAAAACATTTTTTTTTACTGTGTTTTTGACCAAAAATTGTGAGGAAACTATATTTAGGGAAAGAAACAGATTTTTTTTTTAAGAGTTAAATCCTGTGTACCATGGTTGGAAGCCAAGAGATAAAGTATAAAATTGACTAAGTCAAGAAATGGCAGTGTATCAAGGGTTATATAAGAAGAAAAACCTACAAGAATGGTTGTCTGGAGAGGAATCAGGTAGAGATTGTCACTGGGTTTTTTGTTTTTTTTTTTTTTCATTTCTTAGCTTCTATTGACTTTCAAAACACTCATATGCTATTTTGATATAAAATACTTTAAACTACTTGTTTTTTCTGTGCTGTAGCATAATAACCTAAGCTTTTAGTACATGTTATATATGTTAACTGGGCACTAGTGGCTTACACCTTTAATTCTAATTACTCTGAAGTCTGAGATCTGAATATTCTGGTTCAAAGCCAGCCCATTAGAGACTGGTTCAGAGCCACCCATCTGGGAGACTTTTATCTCCAGTTAACCAGGAAATTCCAAAAGTGGAGGTATAGCTAAAGCACCACACATGAGTACAAAAGCTAAGCAAGAGTATGAGGCCCTAAGTTCAAATCCCAGTACCAGCACAAATACACACACATTTATAAACCTGTATATATTGCTATGGAAAACTGAAAGGGAAGGAGTGTTTTCAAGACTTTGAGGACAGAAGGGCTCAGCAGCTGGAAAGCAGAAGGTTTGAGGTGGTAGAGAAACGGCAGTAGCAGACCATTCTCCCTGCATGTTGAACAAGCCAGCTTCCTTAGAGTCAGCAAAAGAACACGGAAAGCAGGCAGAGAGACAGCGAGCATTCTCTGAGACAGTGCTTCTCAAGATAGCACGCCTGCTGCTTTCTAAGACATTGTAAAGATGCAGATTCTCCTCGGCACAGTTTTGCTTAGCCCAGGAAAGTTTGAACCTGTCTGTAAGTTCACCCATTATTGAGATCTAAGCCCCCAAGACTTGTCTCTGAACATACTACATTGATCTCCAAGCCTGCAAACCATGAGCCTTTGGGAATTATTTCAGACCCAAATCATAACAGGCAGCCAGGCTGAGGTTCACATGCCTCCTACCCATGACTGTGTCAGCCCTGCCTCGGCCATCAGGGTTGTCTTCTGGGGCAAAGCTTCCTGGTTGGTTATGGCCAAGTACAGAGTTTATGACAACACCTTGGCCATAAACCTAGCTTCAGTGTCTAGTAAGGAACCATTGTGTATGTTCCTTGGCACTAACGACAGGGACTTACAATTCATGCTTAGGTAGCCTAATCACTTCGCATAAGTTATGCCATTTCTTTCTCCCAACAGTATTGCTATTGCTATTCCACAGATGAAGAGACTGAAGCAGAGAAGTAACTTTCTCAACACAACTGAGAAGTTGAATTTGAACTCAAACCCTGGCATCCTGGCCACAGCACATGGCATCTGTGCTCTGAAGAGATGTGCCTTGCAAATAGAATGACAGTATGTGCGTGTTTTCAACCCTATGTAATGAGAGACAGGAAGAGGGAGAGGGAAAGGGAGAGAGGGAGGGAGTGAGAAGAGGGCTTTGGACCACCTCAATTCCTGCTAGCTTCTCAGCTCCACTGGTGCAATGGTGTTGGTGCACTGAATTCCATCGGAGTTAAGACAGTATTTCATACAGGACAAATCCTTCAGTGTGAGCCCACTGCCTCCTCCTGTGCTCAAGCAGTGCAACTGTCAATGCGTGGGTCATGCTGAAGGGCGATATGCATCTAGCATTGCTTCTGCTGTTCTCTGCAAGTGGACAGCATGTCAAGTCTGTGCTGGGTTGGGTAAGCTAATCAGGCACCTACTCATTACCGGAGGTGGGGAACCTTTTCCTTGGCAAGGGCCAGGCAGATATTTATAACATGCTTCTAGGCCTGTATAAAACCATCAGTACAGGTGAAGGGCCTTGGGCAGCTGGCCCAAATCCATCTTGTCAAGTGTCAAATGATTTCATGCGCTATGTATGGACATGGTTTGGAGCATCTGTATTCCTTCACTTCCTCAACCAGGTACCTTTTGCCACTGGCCTCTATCCTCAGCTCATTCTGAATTCTCTTCTTGCCTGGTACTGCCTACTTATCCTTCAGGAGCCAACTCAGACAGGTACCAGCCCTCCTGGAGTCTTCCTTCCTCTGCCCTAGCAGAACTGAACACCTACGGTCCATGGCAAATAGCGAGCTCTGTGCAGTCAAGGTCCGCCACATGATCTGGTTCCTTCTCTAGAGGCAGGGCACTGATTTTTATCTCTCTAATCCTAGTGCTAAGCCAGTCTGGTTCCCAGGTCTCTTTGAGTGATGTTTATTAGTTAGACTATGGGGACCGTTTGATCATACACTGACCTCTTTGTGAGAATCCTTTCCTTTTTTGGACACACACACACACACACACACACACACACACACACACACACACACATTCTTTACCCCATTCCCCAATCCAATCACATTCCTGCTACAGCTGTCAGCTGAAGCATCCACTTCCAGGTCCTCCTCCATATACTGCAGGCCCTTCTCTGAGAAACATCATTCGAGCTGTTATTATTTTCATTATTTTTCTTCGTGGCTAGCCTGCCAGTCTCAGGGAGACAGAAACTACTTCGGCTGTGCCTTCAATATCTGTCACCATGGGAGGTGCCTGATCAATGCTTTTGAACCAGTGAGGAAGCAGGTCAGAGAGGGGCAGTTGAGTTCTTACTGCCTCAAGTCAAGACTTCAGTTTGTGGTCAGAGGCTGTGAGAGTCACCCAGAAAGGGCAAGAGAAGAGCCAAGGAGGTACACGAGTGTTCCTGCACTAGCTGAAGAGTTAAGAGCTTCCTGTCCCTTCTAAACCCCTGCTCTTGCTTGCTAGCCCTTCCAAAATAGTATCTTCATTAACCTTTCAACTGACACTTGAATGAGCCATGGCATCATTCTTAATTTTTCTCTTTTTGTTTTTGTGGGTCATGGGGCTTGAATTCGGCCTGGGGGGGTGTTGTCCCTGAGCTCTTCAGCTCAAGGCTACCACCCTATCCCTGGGCCTGAGCATTGTTCCAGAGCTCTTCAGCTCAAGGCTACTGCCTTACCCTTGAACCAAGCCCCACTTCCCGTTTTTTCTAGAGGTTGATTGGATTGTGTCTGGGCTGGCTTTGAACCTTGATCCTCAGATCTCAGGCTCCAGAGTAGCTACAATTACAGGCGTGAGCCACCTCACCCGGCTCTTAGTTTTTTTCATACTGACGAACTTAAGTCTCATGATCACCCTTGGATACAGATTCTATTCTTTCCCTCAGTTCTAAAGACACCAAGACACAGAAACGTTCAATAACTTGCCTAAGACCACACAGCTATAAATGTGGATTTGAATCCAGGAAGCCTTGCTCCAAATCCTGCTCCTACCCATCCTGCCATGCCACATCAACGCACTGGTCAGAGAACAGATCTACACTTGTGTTGGAACCACGGCCACATCTCCTTTGTGCGTTTGCTGAGTGTTCCTGTGATCTTTGTCAACTGAACTGCTAGGCTCTTCAACTTCCAGACTTAGAAGCTGCAGCAGTGGGAAGCCTTTGTCTTATGGTGAAATAAGACTTACTTTAGCTCTCTGGCTCGGTGCAACACTGGTTTTCATTGTGGGGTAAAAGGTACTCTCCCCCAAATATGCAAAAGTTCTACCCATAAGCCTTCAGAAGGAGCCCTTCTTTGGAAACAGGGTGGCTGTCGTGAGGGCCTACCACAGTGGTGTGGACCACTAAACTACTCTGGTTCCTTTCTCTTTCTTTCTTTCTTTCTTTCTTTCTTTCTTTCTTTCTTTCTTTCTTTCTTTCTTTCTATCTATCTTTTTTTTTTCCAGTCCTGGGGCTTGAACTGAGGGCCTGAGCACTGTCCTTAGGCTTTCTCAAGGCTACAGCTCTACCACTTGAGACACAGCACCACTTCCAGCTTATTCTGTGTATGTGGTACCGAGGAATTGAACCTAAGCATGCTAGGCAAACACTCTACCACTAGGCCACTCTCCCAGCCCCTATGGCTTCTCTATGAGAGAATAGGACACAAAAACTGTACAAGCCCACAAGAATGCTGTGTGGAGATGAAGGCAACCTCTGGAGTGATGCATCTGTGAGCCAAGGATTCCAAGGCTTGCTGGCCAGCACCACATGCTAGGGGCAGAGGCACCAAACCATCCTCCCTCACAGCCTTCCAAAGGAACGAGCCTGGCTTAGGTGTTGATTTCCTATATCTAGCCTCAAGAACCGTGAAATTATACACGTGTGCTGTTTAAATCACAGGGCTGGCAAAACTTTTGCTTGGCAGTCCCAAGAAACAAATGCATCCTTTGTCACCATGGTTACCGTGGCTCTCATTTCTTACTGCTTTCCTTTTCTCCCAGAATGCTCCAACCCCACCACCTGTGTCCTTTCCAGAGGCTTCCAAGCAGACCCCTGCTCTAAAGGCAGGATTCCTGGAGTACTTCCCTACATGTGCACATGGGCCTTCCTTGGTGAACTGGTCCACTGGAGTGACAAGTCTAAAGAATACATTCACCTTTTGGTGACTGTCCCTCTGGTAAAGCACCAAATTCTGCCCTATAAAAAGCAATGCATAAATCTCAACAATTATTCATGGAAACAAGGTAAATCCATTGCAAACACCTCACCAAACAGCCCACAGCCTCGAGCTGTGTCAAATTGGCGGTGGTGCCTGAGCTCTCAGATTATCAGCTGCACAACTTCCTGTCAGAAGCAGACTGTTTGGAACTGGAAACTTTACAACCCGTCTATCAGGAAGTTCTTGGCCTCCGCAATTTGCATGGAGAAGCCAATAATGAGCATCTCGGTACACTTGGAAAACAAAAAATGCTTAAGAAATTGACAGATTCCAAAACGCTTGACAAGGGAACCAGACTGAAGACAATGGGTCCAATCAGGAAGACAAGAGACACTGGGGTAGTCCAGATCAAAGCCACAGTGATAGAGGGCCTTTTGCTATGTGGGAGGATACGGGGAGGTGCAGAGAGAGACCAAGGGTGAACAAATGCAGCTGTGGCACTCACTCGACACTATGTTGAGAATGAACTACACAACTTGTGGGGAAATGGGAGGGAAAAACTGGAAGAGAAGGAGGGGAGAGGTGACATTGTCCGAAAAGAAATGTACTCTTTACCTGACTTCCGTAGCTGTAACCTCTCTGTCCATCACCTTTATAATAAAAATCATTTGTTAAATACTGTCAAAACTGCCAGAAACAGCAAGTACTGAGAAGAGGAGGAGGTGGGACCCTGGAGCACTGTGGATAGGAATGGGAAATGCTGTTACTGCTCTGGAAAACAGTGTGGAGTTCCCTTCTAAATAGTCAACAGCGAACAAACATGTGATCCTGCAATTCCACTTTTAGGTGTTTACCAAAACTAAGGAAAGCAGCAGCTCAGAGATATTTAATCATGCACGGTTACAACAGCACTATTTCTAATAGCTAACAGTAACTCAACAGTCTGTGGATGGACGAATGGGTAAGTAAAATGTAATACATCTTCCATATAGTGGACTATTATTCAACCTTAAAAAGAAAGGCAATTCTGACACATGCTACCACATGGATGAACCATGATGACATTCTGTTAAGTAATATAAGCTAGCCACAAAAGGTCAAATATGAGATGATTTCACACAGACGAAACCCCCAGGGGTATTTAGATTTATGGATACTGAAAGCCTCATGGAGAGGTGAATGGAGAGTTATTTAATATAGACAGAGCTTCAGTTCTGCAGATAGAATTAGTTTACTAATCTGGAGATTCATTTACAGCCAAGAGAATGTGCTTAATAACTGATGATACATCTTATGTGTATTTTGCCACAGGTGTACTTTGTTTTTCTAATTAGAAGAAACCTGAGTCTGAGGGGGAGGGGGATGAAAATCTGGGTGGACCTTGGCTGTTCAGTTTAGCACTGCAGTGGCATCCAGTGCTGTCCTCGGCCTGCACCAGTGCCTGACACCACCCCGTAGGCAGTGCTTCCAAAGCGAGCTTCAGGTGAGGCAGACAACCCCATCCAAAGCCCTTCGCAGTGCTAGACTAAAAAAGCCCTGCTTTTTTATTAATTACAATAAAAAAAATAAAAAAATAAAAAAAGCCCTGCTTCAAGCACAGAAATGCATTTTTAGTTGTTTTGCTTATAAAATGTATCAAAATGTAATTCTATCAGGTAATGCATGCATATTGTACAGAATATGCAGTATGTACTATAAAAGTAAGTCCTGCCTGTAGTCCTAGCTACTCAAGAGACTGAAATCTGAGGATTGTGGCTGGAAGCCAGCCAAGGCAAGAAAAGTCTGTGATCCTCTTATCTCCAATTAACCACCAAAAGCCAGAAATGGCTCAAGTGCAAAAGAGTACCCGGGCCCTGAGTTCAAGGCCCAGTACATGTACACACACACACACACAATTCCTTCCTACTATGGTCTAGCCAACAGTCTCTTCTAAGACCACTTCTAATTTCTTTTGCATCTTTCTGAAGGTAAATTTACACACATACCTTTTCTCTACATGTGGTAGGGTTCTGGCTCTTGCTTTCCACTAAACATGTATTCTGAAGATTACACATACCAGCTTGTGGAGCTATGCCTCATTCTTTCCTCCCCCTCCTTTTCATCCTTATCTCTTTAACTTGTGGAAAATATACTAACTCATAGGAAGGAGGGCATAAAGAGCCTGTGGTCTTTATGTCATTTTCTTTCAGAATGGCATTGAAGCCACCACCTTCTGCTATGATGTGAATTTGCCTGTCTTCCTGCGTTAACATTTTTAAGAGGGTGGAATCTGAGGGTGGTAGCATTAGTGCCTTTATAAGAGGAAGACATGGCTATGACCTTGCCTGTGATATCTCGTACAGGTTATAAAACAGCAAGAAAAATCCTCTCAGCCGCAAGTCTGCAGGACTATGGGTTCAAACCAAACCAAACCAAACCCTCTCTTCCTTATAAATAACCCATCTGTGGCTATCACACTGAGAACAGACTAAGACACCTTCCCATTGTTTATTTTTAAACATTTCAAACAAAATTGTAGAAACAAGTACAGTGGAGCCAATTTTGCAGTTCTCCTGGGTTTGGTCCATTTAAAATTTCCTGATATCCCCCCACACACCCCCCCGATCTGTTTTAAGCTAAATCTCAGATATCAGGTCATACCACTTCTATATTCATAAAACAAGAAAGTCATGGTAACATCTAACAAAATTAACAATAGTTCTTTGATGTCATCTTGTATATACCTAATGAGCAAATCTCCCCAATTGTCTCAAAAATGCTCCTTTTAATACTAGATTTGTTCAAAAAGATCAGACATTACATTTAGTTATGCCAGCTCTTTATTCTCTTCAGTCCTGAATGCCCCTCTGCCATCTAATTTCACGCTACTGGCTTGTACAAATGTACCGTTGTTTTGCGAATTTACCAGTGGTGCTCTGGATTTCTCTCCCTGCCTGTGTGGTGTGACATCAGTCATTCCTTGTGTTCTCCATCCCTCCGTATCCCCTGTAAATGGAAATTAGCTCTAAGACAGTCATTACATCAGGAGACACACAATGCCCTACTTTCCATGACATTAAGATTGATCGCTGGTCGAGAAGGTGACAGGCTGATCCTTCTGTGGTCAAGTTGCTCTTCAGCCTTTCAATGAATGTGCTCATTGGTGATCACTGTCCCTATCAATCACTGCTCCATGAGCTGCAAAATGCTGATGTGCCTGCTTTCCCCACTCCTTTTCTGCATCTGTCAAGCAGGCAAATCTTTCTAAGCAGCCAAAGGGCTCACCACCTCCACAAGTCTTGTTCTGAATGACTTAAGGCTATTTAAACCAAAGTGAATTCTCAAAAAGATTGATCTTCTCCCACAGCAAATCCCTCCAAAGGCCAAGTCTGAAAGGGGAGTTCCATAAACAACTGTTATGCTTTGACATGAAATGACTCTTGGAAACTCATGTGTTGAAGGGTTGGTCCTGGATGTAATGTTCAAAGTGGCATGGCGGGGAGGGGATGACTGGATTCTGAGAACTGTGAGCTAATCAGATTAACCCACTGAAGGCATCATAATGTGATGGCATTACTGAGAGCAGTAACTCAGAGTTGGGTACAAGAGGAAGCAGGTCACTGGGGGAAATGACCTTGAAGATATACCTAGGCCCTTCTAGGGCAAAGAGAGGTCCTTCTCCCTCTCCTCCTCTCCCCTTGTCTCCTTCTAGTAGAACACCTTACACTGCAGGCTCTTGCCGCTACAATGTTCTGCTTCACTTCAGGCCCAAAGCAATGTCGTTCTAGACCATGGACTATGGGCTGAAACCTCTGAAAGTGTGACCGTCAAAAGAAATGTCTTCCTTTGGGTTGCTTGTTTTAGGTATTCTGTTACCATCACACAAAATGGGTATACATAATGACCAAACCAGGATTGACTTGTGACATTTGTACTTGACTAACCAAGGTATCTGATCATCCATTTGGACAAACAGCTCCTTAAACAGAAATTAATTTCCTCCTACCCCACCAAGGATTAAACGTTGATTTACTGTACACCACTTTCCATAGACTGTGCTCCTGGTCCCTGCCCCTGCAGTGGCATGACAGGATGTCTGCGGCATTGTGAGAAGACTGTGGTCAGAATATAACATAACCTGAGGCAGTCTCCTCCTTTGGAAAATGGAGCCAGGAGCAAGGCTTGAAGGAACCCTTTTAACCTCTTCTTCCTCATCATCTCACCTACAGGTATTAACATGAGGCCTGGCCTTCCATTCTAGCCTGCGATGCAGGGTCGAGAGTGGTTTCCAGGGGTAGCTTATGGTTGAAAGGAAACAGGCTCTGAGTGCCCCTGCTGCACCTGCCCTCACTCCAACCTGCCCTTCTGCATCTCTTTGCTGTTTGCTTGGGATTAGCCCACCTGAAGGGATGGTATCATTTTATTTTTAGTTTGGTTTAAAAAAAAATCAATCTCAAATACAAATCAATTACAAATGCAATAAAATAGAGATGTTGAGAGTTGGAAGGGATCTGTAGAGACATCTAGACCACACGGTTGGGATGTTTGTGCTAAAAACGTCTTCAGAGCTTATCATCAATTCTCGGGTAGAGATGTGGAGCCTGAGGCTCAGCATGATGGAGGAATTTATCCAGGATCCAGAACAAGTTGGAACTTGAAACTGGGTATCCCCTGTAGGTGTGAATTCCCGTTCCTCACTTTACACATGACAAGGAAGAGATGCGGAGGTGGTCACATGGTAGAGAGGTAGGCACTATGCGTCTTCACCACGCCAAGGACGTGCTAAGCATATAATCATACCACACTGCTTCTGCAGTGAGGGCGTGTGTCCTGAGTACTATTCTTCATATGCCATGCAGCTGTTTCCCACAGAGAAGCTCATTTGGTGTTAGAAATTTTTTCATTACAGCTAATTTATCTCCTAAAGGGTAAATTCACTCCCTGTGCTTTTAAAGGACATTTTTGGCTCTATCAAAATAATTTCCAGCTGACACAACCTCAGAGTCCCACAGGTCTTTCCATCTAGAAGAGTGTGGAACTGAGTATAGGTGCCCAAGTTCTAGCCCTAGCCCCCTACTCTAGCTGGTGAGCTTGGCCACATTCCTTGGCCTTCCCCAGTCTTCAAGCCTTCCATGTAGAATGACAGATCTGATTACATTAGAGGTTTCCAAATGTGTCTTTCAACCTTAATGTTTCAAACAGGAGACTGGCCTAGTCTACATTCCCTCAGGCAGAAGCAGAGCCCTAAAGAATGATTTGGGCCCATGTCTGTCTGGGAAATAGTTCAGAAAGAGACATGGAAGGGGATAAAGTGGCCAGTCCGTTCAGGCGGCTGCAGGGTACAAGCAGAGCCAGGAAGCTAAGGATCTCTCCACAGCGCATGCAGAGCAAGTGGTGGAAGGCTAGCTGAGAGCCAGCACTCAGCAGCAATTCCATCATTCCTGAGAGGTACCTGGTCAGATACAGGCTGTGTGTGCGTCTCGTAATGACCCCGTCTCTACACACAGCCATGGTTTGATGTACTTGGCCTTAGGACTTCAACATCCCATTTTAAGAGTATGGAGTTCAGGACTTTGGTCCTGGTGTTAGGGATTCTGAAGAAGCAACTGCTCTCACAGGTTTTCCTGTTCCTTTACTGAAATACGCAGCCAGGAGGCTGGGCCCTGGGGCTGGCTGTACCAAGGCGTCTGTCACTCTCAGCACATGGGGTGGGCAAAGACAGGAGCCAGGGTTGGTTCCTCAGTGGGTGAAGAAACTGCAGGGAACTTTGGGTTTCTCAGTCCCCTGCCTAACTTGAACCTCAAAGCCACAGATCTAACTTTCAAAAGGCAGGGACCATCAAAAGCCACAAGCTACTCTCCTGATGAGAGAAACCCACAGTGGTTTTGTGTCTGGGTGCTGAATATCTGACTGCTTGCCACATGAGTCTACATTGAGTTAAAATATAAATGTGAAAAACAACCATTTAAGAAAGTACATTTTGCTTATCTTACAAGGTAACACACTGGAGCTGCTGTTTTCCTAGGAATTTCCAAAGGGGATCCTGGTTAGTTTTTCCTAAACACAACTGTCTTGGCTGCAGCCTTTCTGAGGAAGTGTGCCCCTTGGGCTCCCACTCAGCCTGGCCAAGGTGGCAAGCTGCGTGCCCCTTGCACATGTTTACCCAATAGTCCAGCCTTGCATTTATGAAGCCTAATGGCTCCAATGTATTCTAGCGAGCACACACTTAGCGGGAAAGTGCAGATACCGACAACTCACATGGACTCAAATCGATTCCACATCTGCCCTAAGTAAACGATCCCTCTAACAATCCCGCCCTCGCACAACACTGTATGTTATTAAAAGGCTGAAAAATACAGTGGCTATTTTAGAAAAAAAAAAAAAAAGCAAAATTAGGTAAAGGGCAGCCTGCGATTCAGAGGACTGCTGCGTGTACTTCCTCCTCTGAGGAAAATGAAGGAAATTATACAACATTCCAATCCTAACTCTTCTTTCCAAGGTATAGTCCTTCAGTGGGAAAAACTTGTTAAACAAACAAGAGAAGCCCACAGTCAACAGAAACATCAGGAAACCTCATCCATCCAGAATACTGCAGAAACAGAAAGCAAATATAAAAAACGACAACAACAAAAAGCCTCTTGGGAGTGGCCAAAATGTCCCCATACCATTGCAATTATCCATTGGAGTGCCCAAGTACACATTAGAAGCGTTTCTTTTCATGTGATGCCAGATTCCAGCACGGGGGTGAAAGGCTTTCCAGTCTCTGAGGCTTTTTAGAGCAGCAAACTAGAGAAGGCAGAGCCTGATCTCCACAGCTGGGCAGCATGGCAGAGATAAAGAAACCAGAAATGCCACCATACACCACGGCCCTCACCACAAAGGCCAGGTGGCTAGCCCACACCAACAGTTCCTTAGACATGACTGTCCAATAACAAGCCCAAAGTCTTAAGGAGAGGGCTGTCATGTTTAACATCTTTACTGAAAGTGGAAACACCATGTGGAATGCATTTCAGAAAAATGAACAATGTAAAATGTAGAACTGAGATGCCATGTCAAAACTGTTTTAGCTGCCAATGACAAGAAAGCAATCGAGATGGAGGCAAAAGGAATTTTACTAGCTCTGTTTATCAATGTGACGGTATCTTGGCTTGAGAAACAAGTGAATCCAAGAGGCGTGAAAATTATCAGGACTCAGCACCTGTCTTCTGCTGGTTCTAGACCTCAGTCTACTGTCTACAGATTGGTTCTGCCAGGTGGGATACCCACAACAACAAACATGTGAACAAGAGACCTTCCTCTAGACAAACCACAGAAACCAACAGACAAGCCTAATAGCACCTGCCCATCCGGGATCCAATTCTTGTGGCCAGGAATGTGCCCAGTGTTCTGAATGGCCAAACTTGGACCAGGTCTCTCTTCCAAATGTGGATGAAGTTAGTGCCACTCATAGCAGAGACGGAACGGGAGAGAGATGAGCAAAAGTGAGGAGCCTGGGGGAGGAGATGTTTCTATGAAATGGTAAAACTATTGTTGGGCAAAGAATGAGGAAGGTATCTATCAGGACAAGATAAAAAAAATTTTTTTTGGCCAGTCCTAGGACTTGAACTCAGGGCTGAACACTGTCCTTGGCCACTTTGCTCTGCCATGTGATCCACAGTACCGCTTCCAGCTTTTTCTGAGTATGTGGTACCAGGGCTTCATGCATGCTAGGCCAGCACTCTACCACTAGGCCACACTTTGGCCCAGGACAAGATAAATCTTGACTGTCTAATATATACAAAATGACTTTCCTGAGCCCTCTGGGTATAAGTTGTTTTGTTGTTTTATGTCCACAATAAATGTTTAACACATAGATGAGTTTGTGGCAATCAGTACCTGACTGTATTTTAAGATCATTAATGCTGTAGAACATATGTATGCACAAATAAGCATATATAAGATGGATCTATATGTACATTCAATATATGCACTTCATAAATAGCACATGCTCACAAAAAATTAAAAAAAACAGGAAAAAGTAAGTACAGTGTAAGCATAACATAAAATGACTATATCATGGGCCGTCCAGCAAATCTATATAGTTCTGTGAATTTGTGTATGTAAAAGTATACTTAACTCTGTGCACCAACTTTACAATTAAAAAATAAATAAAATATACTTAAGGTTATCATTTTTGTCGTGAGTTCCAGAAGAGGGATATTTTTAGGGCTATAAATGTTGGCATAATTATTTTTGTTTGCAAATGATTGTGACAAAAAATGGCTATGACTCTCGAGTCTTCAATTATGTATGTGAAGTCTTTCAGTCATTTGGGGTTTTTTTGTTTTTGTCACTTGCAACCAAACGACTCTGGATGATGTACTGTCATAATCTTCATAATCTTATTTTACTCTCTGTGGTGATAGAACCCCTGGAAAAGACCACTTTAGAGTCCCTATGAAAGATCCTCAGGGAGCAGTGAGTTCTAATTTCTCCCTAAAATGCTCAGGCAATCACAGCTAGCTGAGTCTTAAGTGTAAAGATATGTGGCTGACAGAGGTCAGCAGGGAAAAACCGGCAAGGGTGATTCAGCTGCCATTCCCTGGCCGTGTCTCTGTTTTTAGGGATTAGCACTCAGTCATTGGAAAGGCACATCTTCCAGCCTCTCACTTCTCCAACGAGGTCTATCACCAGAAGTTTCCATCACCTTCTAATAACATCTCTGAATTATGAATCCATCAGTGGACAAAAACATGGATTAGCTCAGAGAACTCACGATCCAATCACCTCTCAATGATTGGATCTACCAATTGGGACCAAGTCTTTAATGTGAGTCGGTTTAAATACGCCATATTTAAGCCAATACACTTGGTTTTAAAGTTTGCAGAAAACTTCCTTCTGAAAATACTCCATGTCTTCTAAGTAAAACCAAAATTATCAGCTTGATATTTCAGGGTGTCTGCCACATGGCCCCAACTACCAGACCCCTCGTTCATCATTCATTCTCTCAATTGATCATTCAATGCATCAATACTGACAGAGAGCCTACTATGTGCCAAGCCCACACCAGGTAGAAGGACACAGGACAGGTAAAACCCACAGTATAACCATCTCCCTATACAAATTGCACCCAAACCATATCATCTTTCAAATATGTGTGTAGTCTTTTCAATTACAAATCTTTTTCATTCACTCACTGCATATCTGCATGCCAGATACTTTCCTTGGCTTGCATAAAATATCCATTATAGTAATTTTCATTACTATAACAAAGTACTTGAGGCAAAGTAACTTTATAAAGAAATATATAGAGATAGCCTAAATGAACCCAGTGTTGGTGGCTCACACCTGTAATCCCACCCAAGAGGCTAAGATCTGAGGATTAAGGTTTAAAGCCAGCCTAGGCAGGAAAGTCCATAAAATTCTTGCCTCTAATTAACCACCAAAAAGCTGCAAGTGGAACGATGGTTAAAATAGTAGAGCTCTAGCCTTGAACAAAAAACTGCTCAGGCCAGCCCCAGGACTAGCACAAAAACAAAAACAAAAAAGAAAAAAGAAAATAACCCATATATACAGAATTGCGTGGAGCTCTGATACATTTTCAAGAGACCAAATAGTTGAACCATTGGTCTGAAAGTCTCCCCAGAAGGCTTGAGCTAATCACAAGCCCCAGAAGGCAGCCTGCAGGAAGTGCTCTGGGATCCAACGCATGTGACAAACGTCCTCTACTACAAATCATCAAATTAAAAGCCAACAGACATAATCAACTGTCTAACTCTGTTTCCTAAAAGTGCTTCTATTATTCATCTCGGTGTGCCCGTGGGATTTCTGGAGAGGGGCAAGGCTCTCAGTCAATCCTCATGAACAGTGCCTCTTACAATCTGGCTTCTGTCAAGTGCGGACAGCAGTCTGACAACATGAAGACTCATCCATCAAGGCAACTAAGCAGCACAGACAGCCCCTTCATCCTGGCAAGGAGGTGGACCATGCCTGGGCAGGCCCTGGACAAAGAGCCCACTCAGGAGGCAATCTGGGTCTGTCCCCTCCAGCATAGCCATGGTTCTCCTTTCAAAGCCAGCCATCCTAGCCTGGACCGATTCCAAAGCATGTTACCAGGCACTTGCCTATGTCCTAGGAAAACTCAATTAAACATCTGCAGAAGCTAAGTGACATAAGCTCTTGGTGACTCCTTGGAGGAAAACAGTGGGCAAATGTACCCCTAATTAGACCACTTCCCCTATTAGGCTAATGGTCAATTAAACATTAGTGAATACCTTTAAAAAATGATTTGGGGCGGGGGTGGGGAGAGGGAAATGGGGACCAAGACATGAGAAAGGGTATCAATGTTTGTGAAGTAATGCACCTTCTATCTGGTGAATATAATGTAACCCTTCTAATAATTATGATAAAAAATATATGAAAAAAATGATTTTTTTGTTTTGAAACTATCAATCTTATTTCTTTCTGACAGTAACTGCATAATTAGGCAAGTTATCTGTTAAGAAAACACTAAGTTCACAGTAATCAAATGATGTCACCACACAGCTCATCTAAGGGGAATCTATCCCACATGCAAGTCACTCTGATACAAAATGAAGATATCTCTGTAGAAGTAAATGACCTAGAAAGGGGCTACGAAAGCGAAGAAAAGGAAAAGCAGTGGCAAAATTTGTTTCCCTGGTAGAGAAATGGAATTCAATATTTGTTGAGACAAATATTATGCTATTTACCTTTAGAATAGATGAACACTACATAAATAACCTGGCCAAATATAATCTAGGCAAATAATACTTCTGGGTACTATAGCTGACAAAGCACTCATTTCGGGGGGAGAGGGAGAGAAAAAGCACAGCACTGCAGAGTAAAAGGAATCGTTTTAATCTGTACATTCACTGCTGAGAACTCACCACTGCTCTCCACTGTGCGCCCTGTCCATTCCCACCTGCTTCCACTCACTCACTTTCCAACATAAAGCCATCTTCCAAAAGAGGCAGTTAAAACAAACTGTGTCTTCTTAAACAGCACAGAGCACTTTGTCCTCAAGGGCTTCAGCAACTGAAACGTTGCAGCTCGGCTCGGTGGGGAGGGGTATGTAAAAAGTGGTGAGGCAGGCCCAGGCCTTCATCCGCTCCCCACAAGCAGTCTCACAAGCCACGTCTAACTGTAGAAAATTGACGGACTCACAAGGCCTTCCCAGAGTCATCCATTTCAGGGTCACTTGGTATTTGAGAAGGGAAGTTCAGCTTTATGCAGTCTCATTACCAGTGGCTTACAGGTGCTGTTTTGAGTTCTCCTCCCAGCCACCCTTGCACAGCAAGTGATCCAGCGTGCTTGATGATGCAGTGTGCAAGGCAGGACAAAGGCCATTTTATAATTGCACACGGTGACAGTCTCCTCATTTCCTGCCAAATGGATCAGACCACACTTTCAACCCTATGAGGAGATATGGAAATAAAACAAAATTCAGTTTTAAATGTCCTAGCACTTCCCTCATCACCAGACAAACAGAACAACACTGGAAATGAGTTGTGCAGCTTCCTTGTAGTTAAACGAGAGGCACAGAGGGTCAGGGGATCTTCTGGGACCAAATGAAAGGATCAGAAAGCAATGGTGGCTAAGAGAGACCTTGAAATGGCTCTGAAATTGTCCCCTAATAGAAGGTACATATCTGGCCTCATTAAGAAATAAGTAAGATGCTGCCACAGATTAAAGAGTTTTGATTCATAAGCTGAAAACTTCTCTGTCTCAGCCAACTTGAATCATCTTGAAGGAAGGATCAACTCAGCCATAAAGGGATGTTAGAGCTTGTGTATAAAGTTGAATCCCACATCAATTAAAATAACACATAAGGGGGTTCAAGTAGTAGAAGGCTTGAGCAAAAATAAGGTCAGGGACAACATCCAGTTCCTGAGTTCAAGCCCCAGTACTGCACAAATGGTAATGGAAATATAAACATAACTATATAGATATAAAACCTATGACTCTATAGACATGTTTTATTTTCTAAAATTAATATGTTTCTATGACATACAAACCCTTAGTTCTAAATACTAAGTCCCAGTGATTGTAAACAGAGATTCCCTTCTTGAACACTCATTTGTTAAACCTGTCATTTAAAATATGATGTAAAAATCAACGTTAATAAAGAAAAAAAAAAGCTCACAGTAAATACCAGTTTCCCATGGGGGGGGGTGTTTAACTAGGTGCTTGGTAAATAAATCTGCAAAACAGCTATTCACACTTCATATTTAATTACACACTTGTCCCATTTTGTGCCCACTTACCAAGTGCAAAAGAGGAACTTGCAAAAAAGTATTCTGTAATAAAATATTAAAACAAAATTTTGGATAGCACATAGAAAGTGGCAATAACTACAGAGTAAAGAGCAATATCATGTTTCTAAACTAAAAAGCAAACACATACAAACCACATAACATATGAGTACATTAGATCTTGTTTTGATTTTTTTTAAGTTTACCTGGTGGCTGCACATTTTCTTGAATAATCCCAGCCCGATTTATCGCTTGTTCTTTCTCTAAGAAACACAATAGAATAATTACACTTTAGAAAGAGGAGTGATCATTGGAGGAGGGGAGGGAGGAAGCACAAAACTGCATTTACATGGGCCAATGACACAGACCGTACTTATGAAAATTATTAATTTCAGAGACTCCATCACTCAAAGCTTTCAGGTTGTGGAAGCTAGAGCCTATAGTGCAAAAAAAATTGAGTATTTTCAATAAAATAAAGAAAGCTATACTTGAAAAGCTCCAACTAACATCTTTTTCCTGTGAGCTCAGCATTTTGGAAAGGCAACAAAACAACAGAAAAGAACAATTCTGAAGAAGTGGTGGGCGGGATATGAGTGGAAGACTGCTGAAATGAAGGAATGAATACAATTAACAAGAAAATGATGACATTTCTATGTTTAAAACGCACTCCACTGAAGGACTGGACTCAGAGCTAAATATGCTATGTTTTTGATAGGAAATAGAGCAGAAAATGAATCTTTGGGTGGGTGGCTTTGGTTTGGGTAATTGAAGCTTCCCTAATTGATTGCAGGTGTTGTGCCAATTAGTACACAGGCTATAGCTACAGCAGCTAACCCAGTCTCTTTGGAGAAGTCCACCAGGCCAGGGCCAAGAGAAATTGAGCATTTTATGACTGTGGGCTTTCTAAGTGCTTTAGAACAAACCCGAGGCCTGTGACAACAAAGACATTATTTTAAGTATCTTGACAAACAAATGGCAGCCTGTTAGAAGAAATAGTTGGAGCCAAAGGATGTTTACTACTAAATTATAGTAATTAAATGTTGTAATCAGAGCTTTGTTTTAACCAGACGGGCAGTGTTTCTTTAAGTCCACATTTAGCTCTTATTTAATGCTAGGCCATTTTCTTTATTTTGGCCCCTGGAGTCTCATAAAGTTACACAGGCACAAAGGTACCAGAACTAGGTTCTGCCAACTCCGATATTCACCCAACAAGGTTTTCCAGTGATGTGCTAGAAAGTCACTCCTAAATAACCTGCTTGGTAGTTGTATCAATGCTCACTTTTGATTTGACAAATAAAACACTGGCCATGGAGATCTGGGGACTTTTGATATCCAATTCTAAGGATAGAAAGACAGAACATAATGAGGCTGATTATGGAAAATGGCTGAAAGCAATAGGTAAAGAGCAGTCAAGCCATGGCAAGACTTCTCCCAAGTCAAGAGGCTGGTACAGAGCCTTGAAGGTGCTAGACTTCTGAAACAGTGTTCTCCCCTGGTGAGACTTAAAATAAGTTCTTGGAGGGAGGCCTGAGCATCTCACACTACCAAATGTAAGACTCACGAGTATGGATATCTCAAATACTTAGTGGAAGGCCATGCTGTCATCAGTCATGCCAGGAACAGAAATCGCCATAATATTCTAGACCTGATACTGAGGAAGAAGACTGATGGATGAGTTTTAGGAAATAATGGACAGTACAGTCAGAGAACATGTTAGACATACAGATTTAAGAAAATCACTCATCCTGGTGAACCAAACATGTTCTCTAGGAAGCTGAAGATACTGGCATGTTACCAGAACACTGAAAGCTGCTTTGCTTTAGATGGTGGAACAGAATGCTGAAAGAATGCTGAATTGTGCTCTAATCTCTTGTGAGGCAGCAGGGAAGAGTGAAGAGAAAGGAATCCCTGTCTGCATATTTCCTTGCTAATTGCTAATGAGGTAGGAGAGAGGTGGGGGATTTGTTTTAAACACACTGTAATCTCCTTTAATCCTGGTCCTGATGCAATCACCCCTGTAGTTTGGCCTGGACAGGCAATTTAAACCAGTTCTTATCAAGTGATAACCAGATATTAGCATCCTATCTACATCCCGCTGGTTCTTTAATCCATTAATGTTTAATAAACACAGTAAGGTCAAGGCAGTCTTATGTAAATTCATGACAGCACAAAGACACATTATTTGTGACTGCAGAATATGCTAAGAACCAGTCTCCTGGGATTTAGCCAGCACATCTTGATGAAGTTGACAAGTTTCTGCCCTACTATCACTACAGAACTGGCAGATATATACATCTTTTGGGAAAAGAGTGATGGTGGAAGCCAGGGTTCCCACTCTGTGACTACATGAACCAATAGCTAATTACTGACTTCAGTCCTGAGCATGAGAAAATTAAAAGCCAGCCATGGGCCACTGAGTTAGAAAATTCCCTGCTCCAGTGTCTCAGCAAGCCCAACTCTGCCCCCTGGTGCTAAGGCAGTGCTTTGATTTGTAGTTTTAATTGAGAATCTTTACCTCTAGTCAAAGGGTGAAGGTACAATATTAAAGAGGTTCATACATAAGGGTGGACTGATTTGGCCATGGTAGTAAAAGAATCAACCTTCTAATTCTTAAGTTTTTGGAAATGACAATTCATCCTTACACTTTATGTCCACAGTAGGAAATAAATTCAGCATGTGCCATTTTACTGAATTTAACATTGACAGACATGGAAAGAAATGCAGTTATTTCTATGCTCCTCACAGTACACTGAAAACCAGTTTCCAGGCAGTTTTACAATGGCGTTTTGCGGGTGTTCTAGAAGCCCCAGCAGGAAGCAAGCTAAAATAAATAAGCAGAGAGTAGCTGGTACCCAGTTCTTCCTCCGGAATACAGCTCCTCCATCGTCCTGCCAATGAGCAGTGGAAATAAAAGAACTCACGGTTGAAGTAATTGAGACAAATGGTGAAAGCAGGTGGGGACTGTATATTAGATAACCGCATTATCTATCAGTACTAAGCTTCCTGCACTGCACCACCAGACTGGGATGAGGTGAGACCTGTCCTTTTCTCCAGAATACAGGCTCATGTGTTTAGGGATAAAAGCTTGCAGTGTCTTCAGTTCAACAAAACAACAGTAATGACTGCAACACACACGTAATTATGTGTGTATATGAGGACACACATGGACGTTAGTCTCTATTAGGAAAGACAGCAAAATGTGCGATATGTTAGTAACTGGTAAGTCTAGGTGGAGGGAATATAAGAAATGATTTACTTTTCCTGGGTCTTTGGCATCAGTTTGGAGTTTTTCTTAATATGAAAAAATAGCCAAATGCAAACCGTACATGTAAGAAAGTGCAGCAACATTGTGGCTGGTCCACGAGACTTTCTAGGTATCTATGGTTGCTGAAAACAGCAAATACCATTTTTGAGAAAAAGCTACCCCTGTGCTGCTAGCATCCAGACACAAACTCTGCTACAGGGAAACCCAGAACTTGATGTGTGTTGCTGGTAGATGTGAGCCACACCTCAGGGGAACCACTGACCACAACGGCCAGGGGTGAAGCAGTGACAGAGAGGGACCGACCATACAGCAAATATAAACCTCAGCTGAGGGAGGCCCCGTGGTCACAACGCTGACTGAGAAGCCCAGGCTGAGGGGACACATAGCCACCACGACAGGGGTGGACAGCACATGGTCAGAACAGCAGGTGTGAGCCAGGAGCTGAGGGGAGGAAGGAGCAACTGTCAGCAGCTGGCTGAGGAGCCCACACAGCTGTAACAACAGGGATGAGCCAGCTGGCAGAGGGGAATCAGTGACCACAATGACATGTGTGCATTGCTGGCTGCTGGGAACCACATGGTCAGCACAGCAGGTATGAACCAGAGGCCGAGGAGAAACCACACCATACCACACCACACCACATCACAGCTCCATCATGTCTGAAGGGCCAATGGATACTGAATCCCTGGCTCACAGCATGGCAGACAGACACTGCTGCTCCAACCCTAGAGTCTGGTTGAATCCAGTTAGAAAACCAGACCTAAGACTGTCTCCACGTTTCATTGGAGAAACGTGGCAAAAGATAGAAGTGTCTCCAGAGCACCCAGCATGAAAGAGGGAAATTGCCTTTACAAGCAGGCATCACCTCCCCATCAGGTGGCATCTTGTAGCCACATTCCGCTGGGCAGGCACCACACTTTCAGTGGAAACGTAACTGAACAGAACAGGAATCTCCTGCCAGCTCACTCATCTGTGTTAAGCTTGCGCCTTGCTGCCTATTACACGTTCCTCGCTGTCCTAAAGGCATTAAGCAGGCAAAGGAGTCAGGGTCCAATGTGTACCCAGTAATTAGTGTGCTAAGTGACACTGGACAATCATTTAAATGAGAAGAATGAATGAGTTCAAACCTCTTCTGACAAAACTCTGTGTTCTCCTGCTTCTGCACACCTAACTCAAATAAAAATGAATGAGGTCACAGACATGATCTGACTGTCTTGTTTTACCAGCTGATTGAAAGGCCCGCGACATATACCATTTAAACAGCCACACAGATGCAGGATCATCATGTAGTTAGTTCTAGGATACAAAGACAGGTCAGGCTTCTAATGTCACTTGGCCTTCCCTAAATGTGCCCACCTCACAAACCATGCTGTGCAAAAAGATGTAAGTAAAAGTTGTATCACAGCAAAAGAGTTCCAAACCCCTGGTTCTACATCGCTGGCCACAGCCAACCACCTTGTAATCCTAGCACTGACCTTGTAATCCAAGAGAACTTATAAAGTGCAAGGCTGTGGATGGGAAGCGCTGTACATCATACTGAATGCAGACATGCCATCCAGTGAGGCAGACTAGTGAGCAGGGGCCACTGTAGAAGGTCACCTTGGCTCTCTTACTGAGCATCCCTCCTCATTTCTGCTGCCTGCAGGATCTTCCTAGCAGAGACTGATCCTCATCCTCACCACACCCAGGCTGGCCCAGCTGAAGGGTCCAAAGTGACCTATTTGGGGGCCTACATGACCTGGGCTTCTTCCTTATCAGGCCTTTAGCTCCAAATCTTGTTTTTGCTAGAAACCAAGTCCTCAGTCCTGCCCTTCCAAGAACTGTGGATGTGACTTTCTGGCTATGGCTGATGTCCAGTACAGAAATGTGTACAGGTCATGGGCTTCTGGCTATGGCTCATGTCCAGTGCAGAAAAGTGTATAGGGAAGCCAGCAGGGAGGACTGACAGCAGCCTAAGGAGCAGCTGGAAGGTAGAGGCTCAGGCAGAGGGGCCTCTGCAGCTGCCCAGGAACAGAGAGAGACCATCTTCCACTGTGCTTCCCACTTGGAGAGAAGTCACAGGAAACAGAAGCTATCACAGACAACACTTAGGCCTTGACAGCTTCAAAGCCATGTTGAACTACACCCAGACGGGTCCTTCCCCAGAAGAGGTACCCTGCCTCCTTCTGAGGCTCTAGTGGGCACCTGAGCTCCCAGCCTGCCACGCCCCCTCTGAGGGCTGTCTTCTTCCCAGTGCCATCTGTCTGGGCTCTTCTTTCTTCCCCTCCTTTCCAGCCCAAACTGATCTCCCCCCAGAACCCTTGATCTACTGCAAATGTTCCTTCCTGTGCTTCTCGCCAACAGCCAACGTTAAATACACAGTTTAATAGGTTAATTGGTTACTATCTTTTTGCCCCACTAAAGTGGGGCAAAAAAATCACTGCAAACATGAACAAAATAGCCAACATTTTTTTTTTTTCTTTTGGCCAGGCATGGGGACTGAACTCAAGGCCTAGGCACTGTCCTTGGGCTTTCTCAGGGCTAGAACTCTACCATTTGAGCCACAGCACCACTTCCAGCAATTTTCTATGTATGTAGTACCGAGGAATTGAACCCAGGTTTTTGTGCATGCTAGGCAAGCACTCTTAACCACTAGGTCAAATTCCTGGCCTCAGTAACTAACATTTTTATCTTTTTGTTAAATACAATATGTAATTTCACTGCTCTTTCTCAGTCTCCAAGTGGCCACATCCCTTCTGCCTCCAGACCACTCCCCCTTCACCACCCAGTCTTCCAGGGACTTGTGACAGTATACCCTGGAGGCTTTAAGGCCACCTCTGTGGCCACTCCTCTTCTCCTGCAGGCCTTTCCTGAAACCCTCACACTCTGGCACTCACTGCCCTCTGGACTGGGCCAGTTTGGCTCTTCCTGCCCTAACCAGACATGCCCAGTGACAGTCTGGCCACACCTGCCCTGGTGCTCCACACCTGTGAGTCCACTGCCTTTGGGCACATCTAGATTCCTAGCTTGTCCTCACCCCTAAACCCTGCCTTCTTGTACTGATCACCACCAAGGCTCTGGCTGCTGGGGCCAAAGCCTCCTCAGTTCCACCCCCTTTCTTCTCCCTCCCTTATCCGTACACATCCCCGCAGTTTACTACTCTCCTAGACCCACAACTACCACTGTAGTTCAGGCCAGTGACTACTCCCTGAGGTCAAAAGAAACCCAGCCTCTTCATCGGCCCTCCTGGGGCCCTCCACGCACAGCAAGCTGCCAGCACAGGATGGGCCACCACTGCCGTCCTTGTCAAGCACTTTGGTAACCCTCCACTGGCTGGGCTCAGGGGACATGGCACATTGCAAAAGTATTTTAATCAAGCCAGCTAGATGATCAAATGTGAAGAACGAATGACAGGACAACAGCCTTTTCCACAGCCAAAGACCTGGAGGGATTCACAGTTCCTATCAAACAAAACGTTTCCCAAAGAAATTCTAACAGATGTATTCCAGAAAGAAAAGTGAAACTACAAAGAAAAGCAGATCAATGAAGAATGTGTGCAAAGATGGGCCACCAGTGCCTAGTGACGAGTGGCAGGACTGACTGACCTGGGACCAATAAGCTCCAGGCCAAGAGCATCATGGGAGACACATGGGCTAGGACAGGTTAGGCAGAGTACAATGAAAAGACCTATTCTGACCATCCTGTTGTATCTAACACTGCCAGAAGCCAAATGACCACTAATATCCAGGTTTGAAACAATGACAAGAACAGCAGCTAAGTGATTGTCAGCAGAAAGCACTGCAGTAAATTGCAGCTCTGACCACCCAGCATGTTCCCCCTGGCCTGATCTCAAGCACACAACGAGGCACCTGGGCCCCAGTTCACTGCCAGGACAGCCAGCCTAAGATCTGTGCACCTGCTTCAATCTCCCACACCCCTGCCCCTGGGCTCCTTATTATTATTTTTAATGTTTTTGTGGAACACTTAACATAGATTACATGAGGAATTGGTATGCAACCATTAGTTCATTTAATTCACCACTAACCTTGTAAATTCTATCCAGTAAACTCCATGGTTATGGATGGGGAAGTAGACCAAGGGGTCAGAGAGGTGAAGTAATTTGCCTCACGGTCTTTGATCTAGCAAGGTGCTGAGCCTCACTCTCCCCCCCTTTTTCTTTTTGCCAGTTGTGTGGCTTGAACTCACGGCCTGAGCACTGTCCTTGGACTTTTTCTCAAGGCTAGTGCTTTACTACTTGAGTCAAAGCACCACCTCCAGCTTTTTTCTATGTATGTGGCACCAAGGAATCGAACCCAGGTCTTTGTGTATGCTAGGCAAGCACTCTACCACTCGGCCAAACTCCTGGCCCCTCACCTCTTTTTTTCTGCCCTCTAGAGGTAGTATGATTTAGGATTAAAGACACTGCTTCAAATCCCAGATCTGTGGCTCCTCAATTGTGGGTCCTTGTCAAGTTATTTAATTGTTCCAGTTTACAATGGTGATGAAGATGATTCACCAACTACCACACAGGGTTATTATGAACACTATGTGGCTTAATATGTTTAGAAAGGTATCCAATATCTTTTGATTAGAAAGTAGCTGTTCAGTATTGTTTACTTGCTTAAGGAATCAGCTCTGACTCCCAGATAAGTTTCCCCAATTAATCATAATAGAACCAGATAAGTGAGTAGGCATCAATAGCTTCCCATCAGCTGGGAATGGTGGCACATTCCTGGAATCCCAGGACTTGGAAGGTTGAGGCAAGAGGACTTTGAATTGGAGACTAGTCTAGACTACATAGTGAGACCCTGTCTCAAAAATATCTCTATAAATAAAGAGAAATGGTAGTTATTGCATAAAGTATAAATTACATTTAAAAAAATGTTCGCCCCAAAATGGGTTCATTTATTGATCTATTTCAAGAAATCGAGACAGCCTGTCAGACAGGCATACATGTCCCATGGGACAGGAGACACATCTAATCTTGACCATCTGACCGGAGCTGGCTTCTCAACCAAGGCCCAGCTCCCATCTGGGGCTGGTAATTCTTCATCATGGAGACAACTCTGTGCCTACATAACGTTTATCCTGAATTTTATCCTGTGCATTCCTTGCCTTCATTTTCCTGTGACAAGCAAAAAAAATGCCTCCAAATAAGGGCACTTGTCCCAAAATGGGGGGGGGAGGGAGATACCGTACCCACCTCAGTTAAGAACCACTGATCTAGCCTCTATAAGAGAAATTTTGCTAATGGGACCTGAAGTATTCCCTTTGTCCCAGGTTCAACTCTAGAAGTCATAATAAAATAGCCTGGGGCCCTCTGTGAGGGAAAAATGATGATGGAAATGTATTGCACAGGACTTTTGCAGAGGCCCACATTATCCCTCTGTGGTCTCCTTGCCAGATGCGGAATCTGAAATCTGTACAGGATGCATTGCAGCCAGGCTGGAAGGCAGAAGGTGGAAGCCATCTCAGTTTGGGCTGATGGAAAGAAGCTACAAGGAAATCTAGGTGAGCTTTAAAAGGCTCTCCCTCCAGAAACCAAATGTGAGCAGCGTTTTTGTAATGGGCAGAGCATTTACATGGAGCTTTTGCCTTCAAATCACCAAGCTTTCAGCCTCAGCTAATACCCTCCAGGGACAGGGCTGGCCCTTTTCCATCTTCAAGATGATTCAGGTTTCCTGGAGTACAAAATGAGCCTCTAATGCCTAATATTTTGTCTCTGACAGATGGCTTCAGATGTATCAAAGTGCTAATCCTTACTGAGGTATAGGTCTCAAGGAAGGAGAGTTTGGCTTTTAGAATGATGGGACTGGAATGATTAAGGAAGAAAATGACTCCCAGGATATTCACCATTGTCATGTGGCACAACCAACTTAAAATGAAGGAAACCAGCAGAATCTGAAAAACGATCGGAGGAAAAAGGAGAGGAAGAACTAAAAAGAAAAAACCCAAGTTAATAGTTTAGGGTTGAGATATTTCCGCGCAAAGATATCTTTGGGAGTGGAAAATGAAGTGAAATAAAAACACCTTTCATCTCAGGACACCCATCTGCCTTCTCCCTACACACCTAGTCTGAGCCTGGGTGTTTGGAGGAGGCTTTTGGAGATTCGGGCCTGGGTGGGGCATAAATGCCTTTCCGCTCCCTCTGTGTGTGTGACCTTGAACAACCTCTACAATGAGGCTTCGGGGCCTCAGTTCTCGCCTCCGTAAAATGGGATTAGACGCTGTGCCCATTCATGTGCTTTCACCCGGCACACGGTGGTAACAGCTGGGTGCATCTGCCTTTCCTGACGACCTACTACGTGCAGGCTGCTTCTTTCTTACACGTCGCGGTCCCTGAGCCTTGCAGGGGGCGCCTGGCTTGTCACCGTCAATGGGAACACCGAAGGGCAGACAGGCAGAGCCACGAAGCAGACAAGAGACCCGGGCGTGCCTGACTCCCCGCACCCCGTGGAACTCCCAGGGACAGGGGGAGGGGGTGCGTGAGGGTGGGGGGGCCACGGAGCCAGGCCACCGCGCGGGGTCAGAGGTCACTCACGGTATTCCTCCGCCCTCATCAGGGGCCGGAAGTAGATGGGGTAGAAGGCGGCGCCGATCAGAGAGACGAAGCCGCCGAAAATGAGCGCGGTGCGCAGATTCCGGGACACCGACATGACGGCCAGGCCTGCAGCTGCGGTGACCTAGGAAGGCCCGGCACGCTCCGATACCCTTCTCCGGCCGAATGGGCCGTGACCCTTTGTCGGAAGAGGCGGAGCGGCTTTTACTTCCGGGCCTCGAGGCTGGGGTGGGGGGGTGGTGAGGGCAAGGGAGACCGAGCCAGAGGCGTGGTCTCCGAGCAAGACTGGGGCGTGGCCTCTGGAATGGGTGGAGCTTGGGGCGTGGCTGCATCGCTTGGTTGGGCGGGGCCTCGTCCTCTGGTTGGGCGTGGCCTCTAGGGGGTGGAGCTTTGGGCGTGGTCTCAGGGGCCACTCACTGGGAAGCGAGGGTTGGGTGCAAGTGGCAGGTGAGGCTTTTGTGGCCCTGTCTTCCTTCTACTTTTCTGCCTGCTTCCCTGCCCTACAGCTGGTTCCCCCCTCCATGGGGCCTCTCACCTATTCCAATTCTTTCCCCTCTGTCCCCCATTAATTTAGTTATTTAGCGACTGTCACAAGCGCCCTCTGTCTCTGACAGCATAGCTTGGGATGAGTCACTGGGCAGTTTGTGGGAATGAAGGACAAAGGGGCAACTCTCCTGGCCCAGGATGGCCTTCGAGGTGTTTCTGTAACCCAAGTCGCAGGGTTGCTGGACCTAGACCAGCCTGAGAGCAACGTCCTTTCAGCCACCACACTAGGAATATCATTCCTGACTCTGTTTCCCCATCCCCCTCTCCTCGTCTCTCCCTCTGCTCAGCACATAACCACGTCGTCCCTGCTGGGATATCAAGGTTACCGGTAAGGATGACGAGTAGACAAGACCAGGGGAGGGCAGAGCACCAGAAGCCAGTTCCACCCATGCGACCCTGGGTCTCCAGCTTGTGACCTGGAATGGGAGTTAGTGAGGACAGACATCTGACTCCTCTTCCTGTGCCTGCCGTCCTCCAACCTCTGCACCTGTCCCATTTATACATGGGTATGACTGAATATGACCTGCCAGGGAAACTGGGCAGCTGAAACCAAGATTCCTTGGGCCTATATTCAATCTTTTATAAATAGAAAAGGTTCCAGCAGCTTGAGCTTGGGGGGGGGGGGGAATGAGGACATTTATCTTGAACCCAGTAGCATTATTTAGCCCTGAGAAGATCTGAAATGAAATGATCTGAAATGATCTTTCTGAAATGCTGGAGAGACAACATAGGTTTCCTCTTTCTTTCGGTAGTTTTGTAGTTGGATCAAGATACCCTCTGCTTCCAAGGCTCTAGAGATATAAATCATGTGTCTGATCTGTCAGCAGATTAATGGATGAATTGCTATTCCCCAAACTGCCAGGCAAAGTGCTATGGGGGACACAGATAAATACAATGTGACCCCTGCTCTCCAGATCCCTACCATAGAACAAATACACCAAAAGATAACTCAAGATCAACACAGCTTGTTATCAATGAGTGATATGGTCCTGTGGGCTACAGAAATGCAGGGGAGGAAGAAAGATGACTGTGTGGTGAGACGGCTGCTCCTCAGGCAGCACTTGTTGGCTAAGGAGAAAAGACTTCACAGCATAGAAGGAACCGGTGCTTTATATCACCCAATAGAAACTGCTCAGGTAGAGTTTGCATTTCTCAGTGCAGCAGCCCACGTCCACTTCCATCTTTTCTGGTAAGAGCCACCTAACTACCCTATGGGGACTCACTCTTCTCCTCACTCCTGGTCCACAAAGGAAGCAGGACTTCCTGTCTTCATTGTAATTCTTCCCAGATCTGAGTTAAACACATCAACACTCTGATCCAGCTTCCTGTACATGTATTAGTTGACACAGACTGGGAGAAGACTAGTTGCATCTTTCTAGTGGCGTCTGTAATGTATCCATGTGTATCCTGTTACCTCCTAGGTGACATTGTCACAGTGGATTGCTTTCATTGCTCATATTTTGATGAGACTATTGTACATCTGCTTGCTAGTAATCCTGGCGCTTCCCTGGTTTTCCCTTGCAGGCGGATTCTTGAGTGCTTATTATATTCTACATGACCCAAGCATCATCTATCCTAGCCCTACTGGAAAACTGGATTTGAACACGAGGGCATTAGAAGCTAGAGCTATTGGAGGAGACACTGTTTAGGGACTGAAAATGTCCCTAAACTATCAATTCAACCAGCCAATTCTGTTTGTGTGTCTCCTTCATGCATAGACTTCATGGTTGATGGAGGCACAAAGAGAACTCATTCTGCTTCTTGAATTCAGCTGGTTTGAGGAGCCAGGCCTAGGGTGCCAGATTGTTTTCAGGTGCTGGTAGAAGTGGTCATGACTAGAACAGCAATCTGTTGTCCTCTTGTTTTTGCTGTCTAGTGGGAGCAGAAGATATGGGGCTCAGAGTGACTGCTACTTGCTTTCCCTAGATACAGCTTCTGATGTCTTTCAGAAAATGACCTCTCATCTTGGCATGCGTGGATAAATTATAAATCCAAGGATTATTTGTACTCCTCAATAGTGCAGGACTAATAGCAAGTCCTGCCCTAGCAATCACTGTCACCAATTTCCTCATTTACTACTCACTGGGCCTGCAAAGAAGTGCTTCCATATTCAGAGAGAGAAAAAATGAAGTTGGGACATAGTGAAAATTCCTTGTTCAAAGTCACTTACTGGGCCAGTTAGTGACAGAGTAAAGAGTCGAACTCATATTCTCTGGAGAGTATAACAACAAGCAAGATTTTTTATTGTTCATTGTTAAGTACTAGGATTCGAACTCGGGGACTCTCACTTCAGTCATATCCCTAAGCCCAGAGACCAGCTTTGAACCAAGCTAAATTGCCTCACAAGTCTGTAAGCTTGTGCTGCCTGGGGTGAATACAGTCTAACCTAGTCCAATTATTTTCTTTCTCCCGGAAATAAAAATCTAAGGACAGTGACACATGAATGACATTATCACAGTAAATTCCTTCCATTGCTGATGCCTGGCAAGATGATTGTGCACCGCTCCTGCTTACCCATAATCCTAGAGCTTTGCTGATTTTCCCAAGCTGTTTCCAGAGTATTTGTTATAGTCTGTAGGCCACCCCATGTGCTTCCAGTAAACTCTATTTGAACCTTAGTTCTTCACAGTTGCTTTCAGTTCATGCCACCAGGAGCCCTAAGAGATGCAGAAATCAACACAATTATGACCAATGTGTGGCATAGATGTGGGGTTTCTGGGCTTTATGGCTGTGCTAATGTTTAAAAAAGCCAAAGGAAATTGGGGGGAGGCAGTGTTTGTGCAAAGAAAGAGAGAGCCTGAGACAGAATTCAAGTCATATATGACAGGAACCCTAGGGTGCCGATTCTCATCTCAATCACTGAAAAAAAAAAATTGGTTGAGCTCCTACACAGCACTTTTCCCTTCTTCCCTTGGATGTGAAGATTGAATGCTTGCAGGGAGCAGACCGCCAGTGGTGTCTCACCAGAGTACAGACAGACATCAAAGTTAATCCACTCTCTGATCTAAGCAAAATGGTGACGACGGTTTCCTGGGACAGCAGCTCCACTAATTGTGGCACTGCAGCCTGGCAGATGTATTTTTAGAATAGTGTAGATTCCCAAGAAGTATGGTTGGTGGCTGTTGGGAAATAATCTGGAAACAGAGTAGGCTCACCCAGAATCCTCTGGACCGATGCACGGGGAAGTTTAAAAAAAGAAATGCTTTCTTGTTTTTATGATTCCCCAAGTCTCTACCCCTCTCTACAAACATTTCCAATATGCATCATTTGTCATGTTTTTTCCTTCTTTCTATTCTTCTCATATAAGAAATCTCTCCAAATGTATACTTGGTTTACTTCTTGTCATACTATACATTCCTAGGTTTAAGTCATATCTTTCTGACTTTCAGACTTAGGCTTTGGGCTGACCTCCAGAATCATGTGCCTAGAAGAGAGCTTCACATCCAAGACCACTTCTCCTCGGTCCTTCTTTATCCTTGCTGCCTCGGCCTGGTTTACAATCAGATCTGCTCTGACTGGCCATAGCTCTCTCTGGCTTTAGACATGCCATCTTTTCCTGTGTTAGTCTGTCTACTATACTTTCAAAAGTGAAGGAAAAACATTTATTTAGCTCATTGTTTTAGAGCTTGAAAGTCTGAGATTCTGGAACCCCATTAACTTGGCCTCTGATGAAGGCCACAATCGTAATAGCCTGCAAGAAGGATCACACAGAATGTGCAGATAAGCCAATCTTGCTCTTTTCCAACAACTCATTCTTTGATAAGTAATCCACTCAATCAAGAATGAATTCTCCTTCCAATAAATACGTGAAGAAATGTTCAATATCCTTCTGAGCCAAAGAAGAAATACAAACCATAATGATGTTGAGATTTTATCTCACCCCAATCAGAATGGTCATTATCAAGAAAATAAACAACAAATGCTGGTGGGGATGCGAGAAAGGATCCCTAACCCACTGTTCGTGGGAATGTAAATTAGTACAACCACTCACTATAAAAGGCATCCTGGATATTCCTCAAAAAATTCAAAATATAGATGCCCTGTGATCCAGCCATACCAAAGGAATGTAAGTCAACACACAAGAGAAGTACTTTCATAGTCATGTTTATTGCAGCACTATAATAGCCAGATTGTGGAATCAACACAACCAATGACTGGATAAAGAGAATGTGATATATTATTCATTCCCTTAAAAAGAAGAAAATTGGGGGACAGAAGGGAAAAACTGGGAGAGCACAAAGGAAGGGGAGACATTGTCCAAAAAGAAATGTATAGCCAGGCACAGTGGTTCACTCCTGTAATCCTAGCTACTCCGGAGGCTGAGATCTGAGGATCATGGTTCAAAGCCAGCCCACGCACAAAAGGACCTGAGACCCTTCTCTCCAATTAACCTCTGGAAAATGGGAAGTGGGGCTTCGCTCACGAGTAGGGCAGTAGCCGTTAGCTGAAGAGCTCAGGGACAAGTCCCAGGCCCAGGGGTAGGGTGGTGGCCTTGAGCTGAAGAGCTCAGAGACAGTGCCCAGGCCCCACAAAAAAAAGAAAAAGAAAACAACAGAAGAAAGAATAAAAGAAAGAAAGAGCAAAATGGTATCATTTGCAGGAAAATGGGTAGAACTGGAAATTATCATGTTGAACATGATAGGTAAGCTTGGGAGAGATGGGGAAGAATGATAGAAGGGGTGACATTGATAATGGTACATTGTATCATGAACTGACATGCTGAATTGAAAACCCTTTGTGCAAGTACTCGAATAAATAGGCCAAATATATGTTTTTACTCATATACATAATCTATACCTGGAACAATAACAACAATAGTAGATCATGAATTTAACAAGGGAAAACTAGTGGGAGGAATGTATTATATATGAACATATGTTTCATATATAGATATATAAAATGAAAGTCATTAAACACTATTTAAAAGGAGGGAAGAGATCGGCTATTAAGAGAGTAATATACAGGGATGAATTTGATCCAAGTGCATTGTTTGCTTCTATGGAAAGAATCACAATGAAACCATTTTGTATAATTAATACACACTAATAAAAGATAATTAACTTGCAGCGGGGCACTGGTGGTTCACGTCTATAACCCTAGTAGTTCAAAGCCAGCTCAGGCAGGAAAGTCCTTGATACTCCTTTCTCCAATTTTTTTTTAAAAAGCCGAAACTAGAGCTATGACTCAAGTCACAGAGAACTGGCCTTGACCACAAAAGCTCACATAGTGCCCAGGCCCAGAGTTCAAGCCCCAGTACCAGCACAAAAAATAAAAATAATTAACTGGGACTAGAACTGTGGCTTCAGTAGTAGAGCACCTACCTTATAAGTGTGAGGCCCTAAATTCAAGCCCCAGTTAGAGACGGGTATGAACATGCACACATACAGATAAACATATATAATTGTTCTTTACTAAATTCTGACCATCTACTGCTAGATAACTAGTTCCCCAAAGCTTACTGCGTCAAAAAGAACAATTTCTGTGTGTTATGGGGGCTTGAATTCAAGGCCTGGGAGCTTTCCCTGAGCCTTTTTGCTCAAAGCTTGCTCTACCACTTTGAGCTACAGCATTACTTCCAGTTTTCTGGTGATTACTTGGAGATGAGTCTCCTGGACTTTCCTGCCCCTGCTGGCTTCAGTCTCAGATCTCAGCCTTCTGAGTATCTAGGAGTAATGTCACTCCCTCCAGGCTCCACCTCTAAAAGTTCGACCACTTTCCAATACAGCCACACTGAGAACCAAGCTTCCAGCACTTGAATCCACCAATTACCTATCTCTTGAATCCCCAGCTGGGTTCCACTACTGTCTTGCTTTGAGGTCTCTGAAGCAAGAGACCCTCAGCATGGCCCTTAAGCCATGAACAACCGATCCTAAACTGTACCTGCTGTCTCTGTACTTAGCTGCACAGGGAAATAATAGTTCTTGCTGTCTGGGTTACCATGCTCTGGGTCAATGAGCACTCCAGATGGAGTCAGAAAGGGCTTTTGACCCAGCACCCAGTCAAAGGTCAAAATCTCAACCTCCACAGGGAATGGGCATGTCCTAAAGGGAACAGGTGAGTCCTATCAGACCTCATCTTTGGAATTTTACTTAGAAAGTCTGGGAGAACGAGGAGGGTGTTGGGAAAGCTGAGTCAGTAGCAGAATGCAGATGCTGGGTGAAGAGGGCTGTGTCCGTAAGTCAGCTGAAGCTGAGAGAGAAAAGCTCTTGCTGGGTAGACAGCCAGGGAATTGCGGGAAGCAGAGAATAACGAAGGAGAATTAAGAAGAAAATCCACAGATTCTTCCTGCTGAGGAGTAACAAGATGCCATAAGCCCAGGAACTGCCTCGCGTTCTCGTGTTCATTCATTTCGTCTTGCCTTTTGTGTGGCACACCTACAGGAACTCAAGTGTTAAAACATGCTTTCCCTCATTCTAGCTGGACAGCTGATAATTAGTAGCTGTTTGAAGAATAGTCACAGAACTCAAATTCTGGGAAGAAGAGGGGAGATTGTGATGTCTGCCTGCAATCCCAGCACCTAGAAGTTGAGGCAACAGTGATCTATCTGACTGTCTATATATTCGAACTAGCAAGGGGCTATGGAGAAAAACAGCTAGTTGTAGGAGGTGACAGAGGCCTAAACAAAGAGGAAGGAGTTGTGTAAATATTAGGGAAAGTAATGGAGGTGGAAGAGACCTTGAGTGCTATGGGGCTGAGCCTGAATATTTCACTCGTCACAGATCACTGACGAGGTCCATGCGCCTGAGAGGAGCCAGAGAAAAGGACACTGGAAAGAAGTCAGGTGAGCAGCTGATAGGGCTGGAGCATGATACTGAGAGTTTCGGGTGGTAGGCACACACTGTTCCCAGAATGCAGGCTGCTAGGAAGAATTTGAACAGATCCATATCTTTCTGCAAGGTCCAGCTACGTTACAGTTTCTGGTCTTCTCACACATTTCCTGTCTCCCTTATCTACCGCATCCCCCTGTCTTCCATAAAACCCCTGACAAATGTTTACTCCAAAGGCCACCATGATTTGACTTTAATGTGTCCTCTTCATTTTCCTCCTCCTAACCCTCTCCTCCTCCCTTCACTCCAGCAGCCCTACTATTTGCAGGTGTCCACTGTAGCCTGCCTCACTTGTCTGACTTACTCTTCTTCTTTCCCTTTGAGATAGCTTTCTCCCCAGAGCCTCTTGTCACTGCCCTTTTCCCAAGAGCATTCTCAAATCCCACTCTGCCAGGAGTCTTCCTATGACCACTACTTAACTTGACATTCACTGCTCTTTCCAAAACATGGCAGATCAGCTATGGCTGAATGATTGCTCTCCCCACCCCACCCCACCCCCAAAAAAGTGATGTATTAGCTCTTGGAGTTCTGTAGGCTGCCTGGGGATTCTTATACAACTCAGAGGATAGATGGGCCACTAGGACAGATGAAAACATCTGGGGGACTTGGTCATAGTGGGCTGCCAGATTCAGCTCTATTCTACAGGTGAGAGTCAATGTCACCCACCCAGTAGAGTGGTTTGCTTCCAAGATGGAGCATTTTTGGAGAATTACCAGCTTGGTGGGTTGTCCCTAGAAGGTACCTATAGCCTTTTTGGCTGCATCCTGTGGGTATAGCATTTTAAAGGGAATGGGAAGGAAATTCAGCTCTTTCTGGAAGCATCGAGGAGGAGTTTATAGCTCTCTTCACTTGACCACAACTTTGCTAGTGCTTTTGCCATATGCTGGTTAGTGTGTGTGTGTGTCCCATTACTTTACATTATCATTATGCGAATAATGAGATGCTGCAATGATTTAACCTAATGCTTTAGTGTAATAACCACAATATCAGCAAAGATGGTCTCACCAAATCTCTAGCATAACGAGGGAAACACGATCCCTGTTTTACAGATTAGTAGTCTGAAGCACAGGACAGTCAGCCTTGTCCCAAGCCACAAAATTCTTAAGTGGCAGAGCCAGGATTTGAACCCATTGATAAGCCTGCTTTCTTGTTCCATCTTCTGCTGCTGTCTCCCAGTCATCACACTGTTTTCATTTGGTTTACAATAGCAAGTTTCTGTAGGCTAGGTTGTTTAAGCAAGATTTATTTCTCATAGTTCCTTTGGAGCAGAAGTCCAAAAGCAAGGTACAGGAAGATCTTGTGTCTTATGAGGGTCTCTCTCCCTCCTTCTCTTGCTCCCTCCCTCTTTCCCTCTCTCTCCCTCCTCCTTCCCTTTCCATCTTCCTCTCCTCTCCCTCCCAGCTTCTCTTCTGTTACTACTAGGGTTTGAATTCCAGGTCCTTATTACTTGACTTTTTCCCTTTTTCTCTCTCTCTCCCTCTCCCCCTGCCCCCCATGTTGGTCCTGGGGCTTGGAATTTTACTTGACTATTTTTCGTTCTGTGTGTGTGTGTGTGTGTGTGTGTGTGTGTGTGTGTGTGTGTGTGTGTGTGTGTGTGTGCTGGTCCTAGGGCTTGAACTCAGGGCCTGATCATTATCCCTGAGCTTTTTCACTCAAGGCCAGTGTTCTACCACTTTGAGCCACAGCTCCACTTCCAGATTTTTGGTGGTTAATTGGACATAAAAGTCTCATGAACTTTCCTGCCAGAGCTGGCTTTGAACTTCAGTCTTCAGATTTTGGTCTCCTGAGTAGCACCAGTGCCCATTCAAGAAAGCCCTGTTGTGTTTCTGTCTTTTCAAGGCACTAATTCAGTCATGGAATGGGGGTGGGGTGTGGCAACCCAGAGGCCTCCTTTCTATCTTAATGTTGGGATTAGTCCCAACATAAAAAGCTGGACCTGCACACACTTTCATTCCATAGCTGTCACTAAGGTAATGTACAAAAGTCATTTAGTTCTGGGTTGCTGAAATGTCATTGGGAAGAAGACCAAAAAGGGAGGAAGAGGAAGAAAAACTGCAGCACAGAAAGTGAGGAATGGTGAAAAATTGACAGCAACTTCTCCAGGCAGCTGCAGGGGACATGCTATCCCAAGGTTCAGCCCCGAGCATCCTCAGGCAGCCTGCTAAATTGAATGCTGAGTACGTGGAAGACTCAGCCAGCAATGGGACTTTATTGGAGCTGAGGGCCAGATGCAAAACTTGCCTCCCAAATTCCAATTTTCTATCTGCCAAGATAAGTGATGAAGGCTTATGCTTCATCCACCCCAACCATGGCCCTGACTTCCCTGACTTTCCAGACTGCTGCCTCACAGTTAGAAGCGAGGCTAGATTTACTTGCCATTAGGAGCCAGTGTCATCTCGCTGCTGGAGGATACCCTCGCTTTAGACCATGCTGTTTTTCTCCTGGGAATATCCATCTATGTGTACAAGGTCACTCTGTGGAGAAGACGCTAAGGTAAGTGGAAATCTCATAGCTAAGGAGACAGCAAATAAAATTCCAATATGTTTTACATCAAACAACCTCTTATACCTCTTTATGAACATTGGGGCACTAGAGGGGCCAAAATCAGAAAAACAAGAACACAACAACAACCCCACCACAGTTGAAAGCATGGCTCCAGTTCAACCACAGAAATGAGAATAGTTAGCGCAGAAAATGGAAGCATAGATTTTCTTGGCCTCTTTCGCCTCCTCTATGCCTAGCACCACGCCCTTCTCATGTCCACATCCCTGGGAACGGAGACCCATGCTTGGACACTACCAAGCAAGAGTGTCTTCCAGCATTTCAAGGGCATAGTTTTGCAGCTCCTGAGTACCTGAGACATTGGAAATGCGTTTCCCTGCTCAGCCTGCTCAGCTGATGTTCTTAACTCTCTGCAACCACTTCTCAGGCTCTAGGTCCACTCTTCAGCTCCCTCTACCCACCCCCAGGAGGAGAGAACAATACTGCCTGAAGACCCTAGAAAGTCTGATATGATGGAACTAAGCCATCCTGAAAATCCATCCTGAAAAGATCAACTAGTGTGTTTAAAGGTCAGCCCAAAAGGTCACTGGGGCCAGCCACCAGTAGCTCCTGCCTGTAATTGTAGCTACTCAGAAGGCGAGATCTAAGGATACATACAGGTTTAAAGCCAGAAAAGTCTGTGACACTCTGATTTCCAATTAATCAGGAAAAAAGCCAGAAGAAGAGGTGTAGCTCAAGTGGCAGAGTGCCAGTCTCTAGCAAAACAGCTAAGAGACAGCATATAGCCCTGAGTTCAAACCCCAGTAGCATCTCACATACACGCACACACACACACACACACACACACACACACACACACACACACACACATACACACACACACAATGTCACTGGGGCTGTCTCAAATTAAGTATCAACCCATCCAATATTGTTTACCTTTCTCTGTCCCTATTCTCCCTACCCCCCTGCCAATGGCTATTCTCCACCTTGATGCCAGGGTACACATTTAGAAACTGAAATCAGGATGTGGACATGGGCAGAGCTCTGTCCTAGGCATAGAGGAGGTGAAAGAGGCCAACAAAATCTATGCTTCCATTTTCTGCATTATTCTCATTTCTGTGGTTGAACTGGAGACATGTTTTTGGCTGTGGTGGGTTTGTTGTTGTTGTTTTTCTGATTTTTGCCCCTATAGTGCCCTAATATTCATAAAGAGGTCTAAGAGGTTGTTTGATGTAAAACCACCTCTGATTTCAGATTGAGGGATCCATGGTTCCAACAGCCACAGGCTTCCCAATCACTTCAAATCATAGGCAGACATCTCCTATGTTCAAGAAAGTCCTAGGTGATTTGGTCCACCCACCATTCTACTTCATCTCCCTCCACTCTCCCACACCGAGTCCCACACTGGGCCTTTGCACCACAATTCCCACTATTTTATTTGTCATTTGAGTATATGTCCAAGCAAACTATTGCTAAGGCTTGGGTCTTACCATCACGTGAAATTCAGTCTCTACCATGAAGTATTTCCAGAGCATAATATTTGCAGGTAGAACTAATTAAGATTGAATGAAAACATCAGAGAGCATCCCTCATCTAATGGAACTTTATGAAGTCCACCAGAAGAGCCTGGCCAGAGGTGAGCCTTGAGTCTTTACAAACAACTCCATCTGTGGTATTCTGGATTAGAAAGGGAAAATAATCCCATCGCCTAAAGGAATCCCCATCTACCTTCACTATTTCCTTTTTGGCTTTTATTCTAGAAGGTAAATACGATGAGTCTATCTTCCTGCTGTTGTCTCTAGCGCCTTCCAAAATACAAAGCTTGTAGTAGATATTTAATAAGTAGGTGTTTGATGAGGATAGATGTGTCCTAAGGCCTAAATACTCTACTTTAGTTTTTAGTTTTTACCAGTTTAGCGATCTATCACTTGCTCTACTTTCAGCTACTACTACTGCTGTCTACTTCCAGCTTTTTGCTGGTTACTTGGTCACAGGCTTTCTTGTCCAGGCTGGCATTGAACCTAGATCCTCAGATGTCAGTCCCTGAGTAGCTAGGATTACAGATGTGGGCCACTGGTGCCTGAGTAACCTTCATTTCCTACCATTGAAAAAGCAGCATTACATGTGCATGACTCTTGAACAAAAGAGAAAGCTCTGCTTCTTGTTATCTAATTAACCTTCAGAGCAGGAGATTTCACGAAGGTTAAACATCTTCCTGGTTCCGATCGTGGCAGCTCCATGCTCTCAGGTGAATCTTAGCACTGGAGATTCTTCCACTTGTCATTGCACTGCCTGCGCTGGTCTTCCTGAGGGAGGAATACAGGAAGAAAGCATCTGCACACTGTTTCCATCGACATCTTTTGAGGTTTTAATTAGTGGAATATTTTTTCCCCTCTTTCTCATCTGTGGTCAGGATTTAGATTAGATTAACTTGAACGTGGGAGTTTTGTCACTCTGAGGAGGTAGAGAAGGCTGTGAGTAGTGCTAGGGCTGCTCTAGGAGGCTGGGGCAGGAGGAGCTGGGTACCAGCTGCCTACGCTCACACCCACCTCTGTCCCCACCCCAGGCAGACAGAGGGGCCTGTACCAATATCCTGATAGCAGGCCATAGCGGATAACTGGACAGGCTGCAAGCTCTGCTTACCAGACATTTCTTCTGCCACTAGTGCCTTTGTGAACTCTGAGGTCCCCCCCGTCTCCAGTGAGTGTGGCTGGCAGGTAACTGCTAAAATTGGCATTCTGTTAATTGGGCACCTTGATCTCAGCATGCAGGCTCCCTCAGTGTCTGTCTGTCCCTTTCACTGCTTCCCTTCATTTTTTTCCTCTTCCTCCTTCCTTCCCTCTCCCTTTCTCTCCTCATTTCTTCTTTCTTTCTCTTCCTTCTCTCCCTTCCTCCCCCACTTTTTTTCTTTCTTTCTTTCTTTTTTTCTTTCTTTCTCTTCTTCTTCTTCTTCCTCCTCCTCTCTCTCTCTCCCTCCCTCCCTCCCTCCCTCTCCCTCCCTCTCCCTTCCTTTCTCGCTTTCTTTTTTTTTTTGCCAGTCCTGGGCTTGAGCTCAGGGCCTGAGCACTGTCCTTGGAGGACTTTCTCAAGGCTAGAGCTCTACCACTTGAGCTTCAGCACCACTTCCGGTTTTTTTCTATGTATGTGGTACCGAGGAATCGAACCCGGGTCTTCATGCATGCTAGGCAAGCACTTTAACCACAAGGCCAAACTCCCGGCCCCTCTCGCTTTCTCTTATTGGTGCCTTGGGCTTGAATTCAGGGCTTGCACACTGTCTCTTAACTTTTTCTCTCAGGGCTGGTGTTCTATCACTTGAGTTACTCCTCCAATTTTGGCTTTTGGGTAGTTAACTAGAATTAAGTGTCTCACTGACTTTCCAGCCTGGGCTAGCTTTGAACTTTGATTCTCCAGTCTCAGCCTCTTCAGTAACTAGGATCACAAGTGTGAGCCAACCACTGATGCTTGGCTCCCTCAGGACTTTTGACCACTAGGGGCTCAAAAGAGTACATCCACTAGCTGATTCAATAGGGAGCACCTCTCAGCTGGAGTACCGGGACTTAGCTAGCCACTCTGCATCCAGGGGACTGTGGTCCAGACCTCGCTTCTCACCCCCACTACATCAGAGCCAAATAAGGGTTGGACACAGGTTCTCTGTTTAAAAACTTCTTTGCTATAAAATCTGGGGTTGAATCTTTCCTATTCATTTCACTTCCATATGATCTGTAAAACAAGCCTGGCAATTGTCATGTAACTCATTGGTTTTCTTAAGAAGATTAAATGGGGCCCAGTGCAGTGTTTAGAATAGTTAAAGTCAAGTATTTTTGTTTGGTGTAGGTCAGGTCTATTTGTAGCACTTTGACAAATTTTCACCTCCTAAGACTCAGTTTTCCTATAGGAGGCCATAATAATACCTCTTGTGGTCTCAAGACAACAAAATGAGAGAGCCAGATCAATTGTCAAGCATTGTACAAATGCTAGCTAATTTCATCAATGAGTCATTCACATCTCTCTCTAGCTATGAAAATGAGTTTCTCAAAAACAAAACCCTCTAAATGTGGATATGTCATTTGACTTACTCATGGGGGGGAGATATAGGATAAGGAGTGCCATATGCAAACATTGCTGGATTTTTTTTAAAGTAGCAAATAGCCTTAAAATAATGATTGCATGAATGACCAGGCTATTGTCCCTTGGGGAAAAATATTTCCCAGTTTGCTTAGAATAGCAAAAAGAAGGGGAAAAAAAGATAGTTATTTCAAATCTGTCTCCCCAAGGGAAATTAAATCTGAGTTATGGGATATTTTTCATAAAACCACAGTATAAAACAAGTAAAGAAACCACTATGAGGCACATCTAAGTAGATTTGGGCAGGATTCCTCCCAGGAGAGGCCTTGGGTACATCAGTGTCTTTCACTAAGTCCCCACATGGGCCATTTATACCAGTGGGATCTATAGATGTCTGCAAGGCCTTATCTCACTTGGCCACATTCCAGTCTCCCATTCAGGAACACCCAACAGTTATCAGCTGATACACTGATAGGCTATTTCAGACCACATGACTCCTGGCTCCTCCCTCCTCCAGCAGATTGGATGCAGCCGTGAAGGTGGGGGGAGGAGGAAGCCAGGCATTTTTGTATTAAAGCAGCACGTTTCTGCTTGTAGGATATGGCTTCTCATTTTAGTTCTTCCAGGAACATGATTGCTTGTAGATCTACTTACTTTCCACTTACAGAGTGTTTCAGGGGTCAGGGCCGTTCTTATTTAAAGTCTCTCTAGTACCTCTTTTGGAAACAGAAATCTTTGGTTCTATTGGGAATTCATTTCACAGGAGCCTAGGTCTGCCCTTTCCGTCTACAAGACTAGAACTGACCCATTCACAAATCCTCCTCTTTTTACCATATTGACTTTTTATCATATTGATCTTCCTGGCTCGAAAGAAACCAGCTTCTTGTTCTGGACTTGTTGGGTTGGTACAATTTCAGTCTGGTGAAGACCACATAATAAGCACAGCAGGAGAACCAGATAGGATTACTTGGGTTCTGGATCAAGCTCTGCCTTAAAGCCAGTTAATAGGGAATTAAACAAATAATTCTATTGGGATGGTACTTCTGTTCACATAAACTGAAAATATTTCTGATTAGGCTGAGCTTACTCAGCCTAATGTATATTGGTTGTTTTGTTTTGTTGTTCAAGACCAGGACTTGAACTTGGTACCTGATACTTTTGCTCATTGCTGGTACTCTACCACCTGAGCCACACCTCTAACTTCTTGTTTTCTTTTTTAATGTTGAAGAATTGACATACTGAAATTAATCTGTATGAACAAAAAACAAACTAGAAAAATATCATAAAAGGTTAACTTTGGAAATGCCTTTTAACATAGCACTTTTGTTTACTAAATACCTACAATGTGCTAGGTATTTTGTGGTCACTGTTATCTTCTCAGCTCCTCACCACCATCCCATATATTAGGGAGGAAGAAATTGAGGCCCAGAGTTGCTAAGAGACATAGCAAAGAACACCAGGCAGGAAGTGGTAGAGCCAGAGTTTAACATTCAAGTTTCTTGCCAAACAACATGCCCTGTAGATCTGAGGGAGATTGTTGCCTATTCAATCATTCCTTACTTCTCAGGAATTAGCTCTTTGCCAAGAAGTGTGCTAAGTGCTGAAGCATGAGACATACAAAATCATATCCATCCTTTAGCTGCTCTCACCCCAAAACTTCTAGTGGCCTAACGAGGGTCATTATGAGTTGCTGTGTGCTCCCCTAAAGCTCTGCTGCAGTCCTGTGAATGTGAAACCTCACTGGGAGCAGGATCTGTACTGATATAATAAAGTGAAGATGACGCCTTTCCTTAGATGGGGCTCTATACTAGTGTTCAGTTACTGTAACTACTTCCTGAGGTAGTCAACTTATCAAGAGAAAAGGTGTGCAATGTTTCATGCATGTTTCCTATGTTCCTGTCTGTGTTGACTGGTTTCATTGCTTTGGGCCAAGCAAAAGCACTGGATGGAACAAAACCACACACCTAATAACCTGGAAGTAAAAAAGAAAGAAGAGGAAGAGGTCAGGGTCTCACTCTCCCCTAGTGACCCCTAAGTATATTCCTAGAACCCTAAAGCCTCCAGCTTGACCTTTTCTCTCAAAGCTTCTACAACCTCCCCACAAGCTACCTTCCCACTAGCTTCCCAAAGCTAGGCCTTTGGGGGACATTGAAAGCCCAACTTACAGAAAACTGTACACCTATATTTCTAGGAACCTCTGAAGAAGAGGGAAATTTAGACATGCAGTCTTACTATTTGACACATCATGGCAGGACCGAGGCAGAGGCTGGAACACGCCGAATGACTGGGCCATTACTAGCAGGTAGTAGTGTGCAGGGAATTCATCCACAAATTCTAAAGAAACTCCACAATGGCTCTGTCATTTTGGAGCCATCTAGTTTGGGGGACTGTTCCACGGAGCCCCAGGAAACTGATGTGGCCTTTGGCGCTTAGTGCAATCTCACCTGAGTGCAGATGCCCCGCTCACCCTCCTGCACTTGGCAGGTGGGAGCTCTTAGCCACAGCTCCTGTAGCTAGCTGTGAGATAGATCCGGTTCCAGAACACCCGACAGCTGGGCACACCCTATAGGAAAGCTCTGTGGGAGCTCTCCTGTGACACAGCTGTTAGCCGGATGTTTGATCAGGTAAGTGCCTAGAACTGCGCGTGGCTAACACCAGGGCGTTCCCCCTTTTTTTTTTTTAATTTTAATTCCAAAGCCGTTCTGTTTCCAGGATATGAGTCTCATGATCTCTCCTTTGCAATTAATGCAGAAGCCATTTCTTGACATACAATACTGTCTTTATAACCCACAGCCTCCGATGTTAACTGTGCCAAGGCTTTTATCTGATCACCGTTTGCCCCCGCCCTTTCCAAGGTAGGGAACACAGATGCAGAAGAGGAGCCAGCCAGAAGGAATCAAACCTGAATTAATCAGTGGTTTGCCTAAGGTCATGATTAGCTGTGACTCAGACTTGCTGCCTGGCATTTTAAGCAATGGCCCTTGTTTCTTTAGTTCCCTACTCTTTTCGGGGATGGTAGAATTTTTCTGCTAGAATGTATCCACTTGCCAATATGTTTGGAGGGCAAAATGCCAACTCATTAAAAATGGTGATGTCCCCAGTAGTTAAAGATTTCCCTGGGGGGAAACTTAAACTTTTCACACTCTCAAGGAGGGGGATGATGCCAGTCATAATTATCCCCAAATGAGGGTCTTCCTGTCAGCGAGACCATCCACATCTCAAGGGAAAGGCCTTAATCTTGCTATTCTTGGTGCTGCAATAGCTTCCTCTAGGGTGGGTGCTCCCAGCTTGCTGATTGGTTTGATTACACGCCAGGCTTTAATCTGTGTCACGGTATTCCTTGCACGAGTCTACCAGGTGCATTGACTAAGGATTTGGGCATTAGGCAGAGCATGGTGATGCACATCTATAATTTTGGTTTTGGGGGGCATAGTGAGGATGGTCGTGGCTCAAGGCTGACCCTCAGCAAAGGGAGGCCCTATCTGAAGAATAACCAAAAGTGTGGATGGTATGTGACTCAAGTGTTAAGAGTGCCTGTCAAGTAAGGGTGAGACCCTAGTACTGGGGGGAAAAAAGGGAAGGGTAGGAGAGGAAGGAAGGAAGGAAGGAAGGAAGGAAGGAAGGAAGGAAGGAAGGAAGGAAGGAAGGAAAAGGAAATAATAATATTCCAGCTTAAGGACTTGGTGATTCGATGGCTTGAGTTGTGGCAGCTGTGTGTGTGTGGAGGTTAATTGCCATCTCTGGTCTTTAATCCTGAATCAAAGGGATCCTGTCTCTAGATTCTTAGCATTCAGTAAAAGACAGTCATCACTGCTAATGGGTAAAAGCCAAGCTGGGACTAACCCAGATTTGTTTGGCTCTGGACCAGTTGTCTGTTTGAGAAGCTCAGGGTGAATTCTGCAAGTTGCCATTACAGGCTCTTCAGAGGGACAGCAGCAAGATGGATGGCAAAGGCAGCCTCCATGATCCTCAGGGAAGACTGGCTCAGCCACTCCCCTAGACGCCAGGGCCGAGGTTCTTAACCCCCAAGCTCACATCCAAGAACCTCCATATTCCCACCCCAGTTGGGGACCCAGGAATCTGGGGAAGGAAGTAATAGATGCTTCCCAAAAAGGACTACTCTGTGGGTGGAGGAGAGACCCAGCCTAAGGCTTTCTCCAGCTCATCCCAGACAGATGCAAGGAAGGGCTCTGACTAGGGCCTCCAGTGCTCTCCAGAGCCATGGTAACAAAGCCCCTTAAGCAAATGGCTTAAAGTAGAGGAGTTTGGCCTAGTGGTAGAATGTTTGCCTAGCATGCACAAAGACCCGGGTTCCATTCTTCGGTACCACCTACATAGAAAAAAAGCCAGAAGTGGTGCTATAGCTCAAGTAGTCGAGACCTAGCCTTGAGAAAGACCAGGAACAGTGCTCAGGCCTTGAGTTCAAGGCTCAGGACTGGCAAAAACAAAACAAAAAAACCAAAAAGCTACTGGTTTCTGGAGCTCTGGAGGCTGAAGTCTAGAGCCAAGGTACTGAGTAGGCCATGATGTTTCCCACAGCTCCTCCTCTTTTTCCCACTGCGTGGTCATCTTTTCCCTATGCATTTTCACGTTCTCAGTCCTTTGCCTGTGTGTGTCTCTTAATCTAAACGTCTCCCTTTATAAAGGACACCAATTATACTGTGTTGGACTTCCCCTGATGGCCTCATTTTAAAGTGATGGCCTGTCTGCAAGCAAGAGAGACACCAGGGGGCTGGGATAAGCAGATCTTTTGGGGGGAGACCTAATTTAACTCAACACCAGCTGTCAGGGTTGATTTTTATGTGTCAATGTGGCTAAGGCACAATCCCCAGAAACTAGGGCATACACTATTCTAGGCATTTCTGTGAAGCTATTTCTCAGGTGAGATGATCATGTAAATCAGTTCATTGTGAGTAAAGTGGATGACCCCATGGACAAAAAGGCCCAGGGACTGGGGAGTTTGGCCTAGTGGTAGAGTGCTTGCCTAGCATGCACAAAGATCTGGGTTCGATTCCTTGGTACCACATACATAGAAGCCAGAAGTGGTGCTATGGCTCAAGTGATAGAGCTCTATCCTTGAGAAAGCCCAAGGACAGTGCTCAGGCCCTGAGTTCAAGGCCTGTGACTGGCAAAAAAAAAAAAAAGGAAAAAAAGACCCACCCTTTCCAGAGAAGTTCTGTGCTTATATTGTTCCTTCATTTCTAGTTGAAGCTTTTGCTTGCACCTCCATCCTGCCTGCCTCCTTGTAAACTGTATAGTTCTCCTTCCCATCCCTGCAGGATCTACCTCAGTGGATTTGACCAACCACACAACCAGTCAGGGAAAAAACCCAAACGCATCTGTACTAAGTATGTCATTATTCCCTGCACAATTTCTAAAAACTCTTAACATAGTATTTACTAAATGTTGTAGGTAAACTTGAGATGAGTTAAAAATATACAGGAGTATGTGCATAGGCAATATGCAAATATCATATCACCTTATATTAGAGAGTTGAGTGTCTGTAGATTTTTGTTATCACTGGGGTTCCACCCTTTGCAGCTATCTAGGGATGGCTTGCATATTCTGCTGGTTTCTTATCTCTGGATATTTCCAACTAGATATGCCATCCAATGAGGACTCAGGCTCACAGGCTATCAAACAGGCCCTAGGGCCTGGGCAATGGTGTTACAAGTTGTACAGGGCTGGCAATATCTCCCCTGGACAGAGGATACCTAGGGCAGCTTTCCCTGTCATGCCACTGTCAACAAGCTCAGAGCCAACCACTGAACAAGCATTTGTGGGCCTCCTGCTTGTATTATTCCCTAGGCAAAGGAAATTTGCACAGTTCAGTTGCAGTGTGAATTGCTTTGAGAGGCAATAGGGAAGAAATGAGAAGAAATTCCTTAGCTTCACAAGTTCACACCATCTTGGAGGGTGATATTCTGTAAAAGGGCTTGGAAGAAAACTTCTCAAGTACTGTGTGAAATTCTAAAACCACTATCGCAGGGGTTATTGTCTGTTTTACCTACAGCTGCGTAACAAATAGTTTCAGGCTTGAGTGAGTCAAAAAATATAACTATTTTAATGTTTGTGACTCTGAGGGTCAACAATTTGCACTGGGCTCAATATGGATGACTCTTCTTGTACTCTTCTGAGGCACTTAGGCAGCCATTGTCACCTGATCAAGTAACAGGGACCAGATAGCCTAAGATGGCTTCACACCAGTGACAGTTGGGGTCTCATCTTCAAGACGACTAGCCTGGACTTCCTTTCCAACATGATCATTTCCACAGTGTTTTTCTGGTCAAAGAAGTTGCAAAGCCCTCCTAGATTGTTACAAGGAGGACTAGATCCCACTGCCTAACGGGAGATGTGAAGTCTCACGACACAGAGCTGTCCATAAGTAAAGGTGAGCATTTGTTACAACAGTACCACACCCTTTGTGCAAATTAACCCAGCAACTGGAATCAGTGAGTGGTGTCCGGATCCCTCCGTGGAGGGGATAAATGCAATTCTCATCAGACTCAGAGATCAGAGAAAGATCCTAGATGGATGGGGACAGTACCGCTTACTATACATTTGACTGAGAACATGACAGGGAAGTTCTCTAGATTCTCTGCCCATTCAAAGTCTGCAAAACTCATTTTTTCCCCTGTGAAATTAGATATTCATTTGCCTCATCTCTGGTACAGCACATTTAGAGGCATCTGGTAGGGGGCCTGCTAACTTATGTTCTGAAATTTTCCTTTGCAGAAATTTTAGTTTAGTTTTTTTTTCCCCTAAGAATTTTATCTTTCGCTCCAGTGATGGGTGTTTGGGTTAATGCTGGAGATTTACTATTTGTATTTTTTTTCTCTTTGTTTATTGTTTCAAAATGAGACTTTTAATAGATTCCAGAAGACTTAATAAAAGTGCTGCCTAGTCACATAATGAAGTTACTGTACATGAGCTTGACAGGTAGTAATTTATTATCCCTGCTACTGATAAGCATCCTACCATCCACAGTAGGTGTCTAATAAATATTAGCTCTAACAACACAGCAAAGGAAGAAATCTGGTCCTTTGTGTCTCAATCAACCATTCATAATGCATTCTTCTGTTGCTCCTGTGTTCGGTTCCTGTTCCTTTTATCAATTATATGTAAAAAAGAAGCTAGAGCTGTGTGCCTTTCTTATTGTTAGCTTAAATGTTCTCATTTATCCTGCCACTCATTTCACATACTATATAGCAAGTCACAATATTTTTCTGTTCCTGCAGTGAAAGACTGCAGTTAGTTGATCTTGCTAACAAGGAATAATTATTAGTTTTCCTCAAGAATGCTACCCTAAATGCTCGAGTAAGCATTCTGGAAGGATTAATATTTCTATGAATTTTGGAAACGAAGACATAGCAGCAAAGCAAGATAGGGCTGTTTTAATATGTGTTCCTGCTTCATTTGCATATCCATCACTGGTAATTTGTTAATGCCAACTTGTATTTCAGTCTGTGGTCACGCTGAGAATTAATGCCCCTCTACAGTTGGCTGAGACACCAAGTCAGAACCATGTAAGCAATGGGCAAGTCACAGGGACAATCACCAAGTTTGCATTCAATAGCAACTCCTTTGTAGGGTCATGCTTTTCTGAAAAGTGAGCCGGGAAATGGCAGATTTTAGGCACGGTTCATTGATGTTCAAGGGTTTCTTCTACACTTGAATGAGAGAGCTTTTCTGGCACTTAAAATTGCACTTAGAATTTCCCTCCAACCCCCATCTCCGTTTGTTTTATTTTTGTTGTTGGGAACATTCAGAAGGGAGGTTAGGGAGAATTTAAAATTCAACACAGGATTGCTTTTCTGGGAAGGCTTTGATTGCAGGCAAGGAGTCCCAAAGAAATGAAAATCTGAAACACTGGGGTCACTTTGTCTAACAAATGTACTAGACACTTTAAGCAACCTGCGTATATGTCTGTGGGTAAAACATTTAATTACTTTAACATATTCCCAGTGAAATTTTCTACTTAGAGTTTTAATAAGCCACAAGGAGACAAATATTGATACAATATTAACTTGAAGTTGAAATTTGACTGTTACTATTAAACATTCATGAAGTACTTAGTTCAACCATCCATTAATTCAATAACTTTCAGTAACTAATAGTTGCTGAACATCTCACCTGCCCCAGGTGCCTGGAAATAGGAAAACTGAAGATGGTAGCAACCTGAAAAGAGAAAGACAAAGGGAGGGCTCACCTTTCAGGTGAGGTGGAGGAATTCTGGGAAGGGAAGCTAGAAGTGGAAACAGTAGGCTTTGGGATTTAGATAATGGGAGGCATTGATGGATTTAAATTGGAAGGCATTTGACTGAACTCAGACCCTGGCCATTATCCCTTAGCTTTTCTTTCCTTTCTGAGCGTATGCGTGCTCGTGTGTGTGTGTGTGTGTGTGTGTGTGTGTGTGTGTGTGTGTGTCCGTCCATCCGTCTGTGTGTCCTCAGGCTTGAACTCAAGGCTACTGCTTGACTACGTGAACCACAGCTCCAAGTCTGGCTCTTTTGGTAGTTTGGTAGAGATAAGAGTTTCTAGACTTTCCTGCCTGGGTTGGCTTCAAATCATGAGCCTCCTTAGTAGCTAGGATTACAGGTATGAGATACCAGCGCCTGGCTGTCCATTTGCTTTTTCCATCAGGCTAGACTGTACCACTTAAACCATGCCTCCACTTAGAGCTTTTCGGTGGTTAATTGGAGATAAGCATATCATGGACTTTCCTGCCTGAGCTGGCTTTTGAATCATGATCTTCAGATCTAAGATTACAGGGGCCAGCCCCAGGCTGCGGTTTTAGAAGCCTATTAGGACCGTGCATTAGGGGCTCAGGAGATACATCCCAGAGGGTGGAGGATGTCACACCTGGAGTGGTTTCTTGTTCATCAAGGTCTTAAGGAAGTCTTTGGTGAACAAAAGGCTGTGGGAAAAACATAGGCTGCAGTATGGTCCATTTTCAGCCTAGTCCCACAGGCCCTCTGGCGCCCATGTGCTATAACACATCAGCCCTCTGGGATGCCCTTATCAGGAAGATATGGCTGTGGTCTCCCCAAAGGTAAACAACCCTCCCAGGCATTTCAAGATGAGTCTCAGAATAAGGGTGCCACGGTGAGCTGTTTGAAACATACTGTGTGGGTGCAGTAGCCATCAGAGGGAAGGAAGGAGAAGGTGGAACACAGGGGCCGCTGGCGTCAAGGGTATGGGGGAGATTGCCTTCCATTCCTGGAAAGGAGCAGACAAAGCAGTCCCTGTAGTGGAAAATGCACGTGGGCTTTGTAGGGATGGCTGCAGATGTGAATACAAACCCTGACCAGTGGTTTGGCTGAGGGCAGACAGGCCAGGGGCTTCCATCCATGAGGAGGGAGCAAGGCTCATGATGCAGAATTAACCAGAAGGGGTGGGATTTAGTCACATAGAGGGATACGACAGGCAAAGCAGGGACAGGGCTAGACCAACATTCTAAAAATAAACCATTTCCTCCTGTTTCCTTCTGAGACACTCAGGGTAATTTGCAAACATTTGCAGGCGAGTTTTTATGGGCTGAAGGCTGACCCATGGCAGCAGGGCTCCCACCGGCTTCCCTGGCGGTGCTCCCTGGGGGACCTGCAGCAAGGTAAGGCCCTGGTTCGGTTAATTAAGACTCAGGGCACCCTTGTTAGCAAACACATCACTCTGTCTGCCAAGCAGCCCCTCGCAGCCCCTCCTAGCCCCTTGGCAGCCATTAGAGGCCCACTCAAGCCAGCACTTATTTCACGACTCCTCACTTTCTGGAATCGGAGCATGACATCATTTTGATGAAGAGGGACAATCCTGTCGCCTACAATCAGTAGAGTCAGTCCGCCATCACCAGCCACTTACTGGTAAAGGGGCGGGTGCCCCACAGAGGGAGGTGCAGAAAGAGTCCGCCGTTGCCTTGGCTGCAGAATTTGTTTTCCATGGCTCCTACATTTCTTGCTTGTCTTTCCTTTCTTGTTTCCCTGCCTGTCCAGTTCTTAGAACATCAGTGCACAGGGCTGGTTAGACCTCTCTCTAAAATATTCTGTACCCACTTCCTTTGGATTTGGGTAAGGGGGGCAGGAGTAAACAAACAGGGAAGTATATTAAACACCAACTTGAGCAGTATGCTGTGTTGGCAGGTAGGAGGGAGAAAAAAGTCTACATCCCTAGCTCTCACATCCTGCCAAAGAGACACATCTCCAGGTAGGGAAAGGTACTTACTAACATAGATTAGAAACATTTTAGGCAGGGTACTGGTGGCTCGTGCCTGTAATCCTAAAATACTCAGAAGGCTGAGATCTGAGGATCCAAATTCAAAGACAGCTCAGGCAGGAAAGTCTATGAGATTCTTATTCCCAACTAGCCACCAGAAAACAAGAAGTGGCACTGTGGCTCAAAGTGGTAGAACACTAGACTTGAATGAAAAAGTTCAATGACAGTGCCTTGGCTTTAACTTCAAGCTCCATGACTAACAAAAATTAAATGAATTAGATTTTTTAAAAAGAAACATATCTTAGCATCCCAGTGGCTTGAGTTTAAATCTTAGCTCTGTCACAGGCAGCAATGTGACATAGGCCAGTTATACAACCTCTCTGCGCCTCATCTATAACTTGGAAATAATAATAGTACCTGCCCTAATTTGTTTATTGCTTGCAGCTATAGTATGCTAAGTATTCCAAATGCTTTATCATATCTATCTTGGAAACAACAGAAGATGTGTGTGTGTGTGTGTGAGAGAGAGAGAGAGAGAGAGAGACAGAGACAGAGACAGAGAGAGTTATCTCCTGCCAGTTTGAATGTCCCATCTATTATGCTAATTAAATTGAATTCTCATTGCAACAGAACTGAGGTAGAACCTTCAGAGATGATTAGAGCTCCAGAGCTCAGCCCTCAAGTTATTACTACTGGAATGAGTTTGTTATCTTGGGATTGGCTAGTTATAAAGTTGAGGGTTTTCCACCTCCTTTTCCTTTCTTCCTCCCTCCTCTGTCCCTCCTTTCCTCTGTCCCTCCCTATCTCTCCGATGCCTTCACCATGTAACAACACACTAGGAAGGTTCAAATCTTCAGAACCATAAACTATGATCACTTGTGACAAGGAGACTTCTACTATTTATCATTTTTCCAGTTCTTGGTAGTCTGTTATAACAGCAGAAAGCAGATTAAGACATGTCCATTTTACCAACAAAGAAATGATGGATCAGAGACGTTAAGTACTAACACAAACCTCCAGGCCAGGAAGTTGTCAGCTAGGAGTTGTGCCCAGGGCCCGGGCACTTAGTCATCATTCTCTACAGTGTCTCCTCCAAGAAAATGGATAAGGACTGAATGCAAGAACAGAGAGCATCCTGGGACCTGGAGCAATCATGGAGGAGTCCTGCGAGCTGTTTTCCATTAGTGGGTAGGAGGCTCACCCATGCATTCATTCATGCATCCATTCATGATTTAAGCAGCATGTGCTGAGCATGGAACCTGACCATCACGAGCAGTTCTACTTACCATTTAAAGGGGAAGGAGAATAATGACTTTGAGGATGGGGATGAATAAACCAAGAAAAGACATTTTCCTCTGGTCAATGGGTTGAAAAGCTCCTCTCTGCAGGATGAGAGCGGGCAGAGCCTGTTCTCATCTTTAAAGCTCTGAGGGGCTGAAGGATAGGGATCATATTTCTGGAGCCAATAGATCCTACAGAAGGGAACTGGCTGTTTGCTTTGGGTTTTATTTCTTTTTCTTTTTTTTTTTTTTGGTGGGGGTTGGTGAGGAGCAATCTTTCAGTGCTGAGCTTGAACCCGGGGATAATAAGCTCTACTACTGGGCTATAACCCCAGTTTAGGTTGTTTTTAAAATGATTATCTCTGTCAATATGCATAATATTTCTGCTGATCCACACACACAATGCAAAGGAACATAAAAGATAAATATATATATATATATATTTAAACCCCATTAACTTACACATAATTATATGATTAGCTTCAGAGGCTGTTGACTTAAATAGCATGAACATTTCCAAGAAAAAGCAGAGAAAGAATACTCAGTACAAAGCCAGGCACGGGGGCTCATGCCTGTAATCCTAGCTACTCAGGAGGCTAAGATCTGAGAATGGTGGTTTAAAGCCAGCACTAAAGACCTGAGACTCTTATCTCCAATTAACCACTAGAAAATAGGAAGTGGCTCTGAGGCTCAAGGAGCAGGGCGGTAGCCTTGAGCTGAAGTGCTCAAGGATAATGCCCAAGCCCAGAGTCCAAGCCCCAAGACCAACAAAAAAATATTCAGTGTATTTCAGGATACACATACGGGGTGGAGGGGGGAGTGGGAGGGACAGAGAGGGAGGGAGGGAGGGAGGGAGAGAGGGAGAGAGAGAGAGAGAGAGAGAGAGAGAGAGGGAGAGAGGGGGAGAGAGAGAGAGAGAGGGGGAGAGAGAGAGAGAGAGAGAGAGAGAGAGAGAGAGAGAGAGAGAGAGAGAGAGAGAGAGAGAGAGAAATTGTCTTCCAGTAAAGTTTCAGTAAACAAAGGAAGATTCAGCCTTTGTTTTACTTTTTTTTTTTTTTTTTACTGCCCTGCCCATCCCAGAGCCCAGAGATCAGACAAACCTAAAAGAAACCAATTTTGACCACTTATCTTTTCCTGTTTCTTGTCTCCTGACCTTTCTAACCTGGAAGAGTTTGCTGAGTGTGCTGTAGGCATACTTGCCACTCCGGTTGTCTGGCAAGGGAGGGGTAGAAGACAAAGGAAAAAGACTATGATGCCACATCCTAACCGGGGCAGGACTTTGCCAGCTAAGAAGATTCTCACAGGCCTAATATCTGCCCAAGAAGTCTTTTAAAAAGAACAGGAAGGCATCTGAGTTGTAAACGAAGTGAGGCTTTTTAGAGCTTAGGGTGGGAATGATTGCCTTGGGTTTTTGTGAGGCTGTTCCTGGTCAATAAGATACCACATGCAAGGTGATCAATTCCATTGTCCCTTGTCCCCTCTCCTCCCAAATCCATGTCCATGCCACGGCTAACAACAGGAGAAGGGGAAGTAAGCCCCCCACTCACCTGGTAGGTCAAGGCTTGGACAGGGCAAAATTTACCCCCTTCCTCAGGCCAGCTTGCCCTGTTTGTCCTAGTCTGTCGCAGGATAAACAGGATTCCAGATGCAAATGTTACTGAGGGCCCGATGATGTGGCATGATCTAACTAGCAAGCCTGTATGTTGTCATCTCAAGTGTCCCTTGACCCTTTGCCCTAAATAACAACATGGACTGAAGCAGGCCTGGGGACACTTGCCATGCCACAGCCCCACTGTTGTCTGAATTTAATTCTAGGAGGAAATGTCCAGTAGATATGCTGGTTTGCCACATAAATTATGCAGAAGTGGAGAGTAAATCAACAAGCTCTTGGAAGTGTATATATATATATATATTCACTAGAAAATGTAATATGGCTCCAAATCCAATATGAGAATGAGATTTTCATGAGCTTTCTTTGAAAGAGAAAATGCATCTACCCAATAATACACAATGGTGGTGTCATAAAACAATTGGTTTTGTGTGTGTCTGTGTGATTTGAAGGAAGCCACAAGGCGTAGGTGGTGGAAAGATTGGTATATTTACCTCTGAACTTGATTGGATTTTAATATTCCAGCATTTATGGACATTTCCCAAGTGCCTTGTCAGAAAGAGTTGCTTATGAAGTCACTGCAAGTGTCTTAGGAAAACCCACACACAGTCTGAGCTGTGACTCAGCCTGCAGAGCCCTCGAGGCCCCAGCACAATGTGCGCATGTGTGCAGGGCCACCGTTCTGTGTCAGGGCCTCTGGACACGGAGAAGTAAACAAAGATGAATAAGCCACAGCCTGTGTTTGAAGAGAGTTCACAACCCAGTGAGGAGGGAGCAGAGTGGAAACATGCTGTACAAGATAAGGTGAAACCATTAGATATAAATTAGGACAGGGACTCTGAAGTTGTGTACAAGTGCAAAGCACTATGGGAATGGAGAATGACCATTAACCCCATCCAGGGATGATTGGGAGATTCAGGGCATTTGAACAGTCTCCCTCCCTCCTATTGTTTGGGGGTCCTGGGGACTAAACAAATACTCTACTCACTCCCTTATTTTTTTTTTTTTGTGCCAGTACTGGGGTTGAACTCAGGGCCTAGGTGCTGTCCCTGAGCTTTTCTGATCAAGGCTAGCTAGCACTCTGCCACTTGAGCCACAGCTCCACTTCTGGCTTTTTGGTAGTTAATTGGAGATAAGAGTCTCAGGACTTTTCTTCCTGAGTTGGCTTCAAACCTCAATCCACAGATTTCGGCTTCCTGAGCACTAGGATTATAGGCGAGCCACTGACACATGACTAGATTTTGTTTTTCAAAACATAATCTTCCTGCCACCACCTCTTAAGTAGCTGAGATTATAAGAATGCATCACACCTGACTTTGAACCATTCCTTGAGCAATAAGAAAGTCTGACAGCAGCAGTGAGATATACTGAGGAACAGAGGAAGGATTCGCAGGGCCAGATGGCATGATGCACGCAACAGTGACAAGGGAAGAGGCTGAGAAAGGAGGTAAGGGAGGTACGCTGAGGTGAGGATGAATGGGAGTCCAGAAGGTTCTCAGGCTGGGAAAGACTCTTAGTGTGCTGTGTGGTGGTGTCACTGTATTTCTCACTGATTCAGAAAGTTAATACATTTCCTGATGTTTTTTTCTTACTCTCCAAGATTGATTATTTCTCAGCATTGTGGGTGTCATATCAACTTTTGCTTGTCATTTATTTTTGTAAAATTTGTGTGTGCATGTGCATGTATGCATGTGTGTCTGTGCATGAGACACTACTAGGACTTAAACCCAGGGTTTTATGCTCTTTCTCTCTTCTACTTCTGCTCAAAACTGGTGCTCTACCATTTGAGCCACAGCTCCACATCTAGCTTTTTGCTGGCTATTTGGAGATAAGTGTCTCATGGATGTTTCTGCCTGTGCTGGCTTGTAATTTTTGTTGTTGTTGTTGCCAGTCCTGGGGCTCGAACTCAGGGCCTGGGCACTGTCCTTGGATACTTTTTGCTCAAGGCTAGTGCTCTACCACTTGAGCCACAGTACCACTTCTGTCTTTTTCCTGTGTAGGTGGTACTGAGAAATCGAACCCAGGGCTTTGTGCATGCCTAGGCTACACTCTTGAGTCCAATCCCAGCCCCTTGAGTAGCTAAGGATTACAGACATGAGCCACAGTGCCTAACTTACTTTGTTGTCAATCAAGTTTTACTGGACCATCGATATTCAGTATTGTCTATAGGTATAAATTATAGCATGACTGATTCCATGGCAGAGTTGAATGATGATTGCAGCAGTGACTAAATGTGCAAGACCTGGAATATTTGTAATTTGATATTAGACAGAATGTTTGCTTACCCTGGACCTCAGGTTCTTCAAAGTCATTGTCACTTGTTTCGTCAGACCAGAAACTTCCTGGAGATCGCTTTTCAGGTTACTTCACCTTTTGTTCTCCTGTCTTTGTTAAGCAGCCAAACTGAACCACTTTCATCAAGTCAGGAGAGGAACACAAGGGGTGTGTGTGTGTAAAAGATGGGGAGATCCAGTTAATCCATACCCCAAACATCAGACCAACAGCCCGTCATGGACACAGCATATGGCTGCGTTCTGGTGGCTTATGCCTGGGATCTTAGTTATTCAGGAGGCTGAGATCTGAAGATTGAGATTCAAAGCTAGTCTGGTTTGGAAAGTCTGAGACTCTTATCTCCAATTAACCGTCAGAAAACTGAAAGTGGCAGTGTGGTATAAAGTGGTAGAGTGCTAGCCTTGAGCTAAAGAGCTCAGGGACAATACCCAGGCCCCTAGTTCAAGACCACAACTGTCAAAAACAAACAAAAACAATGTTTTCATGAAATCCTCACAGGCAAGGTGAAACTAGTGAGGGGATTGCTGTTGTACCACCTCCAAAGTGTGTGGATTAAGGAATGGACGTCAATCTTAGAGAGATTTCTAACATATTCTGTGAAACAGAGAACTCACCACAGTCCAGTTCAATGCTTTCCTTGGCATGAATGAACCTACCCCAAGTCCAGTTTCTGACGCTATCACTAAATATCATAGGGTGGGTCATTTATAAAGAAGAGAGGTCTATTGGGCTAGAAGTTCAAAGCGTTGTGCTGGCATGTGCTTAGCTCTGGTGAGGGTCTCATGCTGCAATATCACATGGCATAGGGCATTCCACCATGACAGTGGCTGCATGGATCCTTTCTTCTCCTTCTCCTTCTCCTCTCCTTCTCCTTCTCCTTCTCCTTCTTCTTCTTCTTCTTCTCCTCCTCCTCCTCCTCCTCCTCCTCCTCCCCCTCCTCCTTCTTCTTCCTCCTCCTCCTTCTCCCCCTCCCCTCCTTCCTCCTTCCTCTTTCTCCCCCTCCCTCTCCCCCTCCTCTTACTCCACTTCCCCCTCCTCTTCCTCTTCCTCCTCCTCCTCCTCCTCCTCCTCCTCCTCCTCCTCCTCCTCCTCCTCCTCCTCCTCCTCCTCCTCCTCTTCTTCTTCTTCTTCTTCTTCTTCTTCTTCTTCTTCTTCTTCTTCTTCTTCTTCTTCTTCTTCTTCCTCCTAGAAAGCCACTGGAGCCATTATGGTACCCTCAGATCCCCAGTTGATTACCTCTCAAAAGCTCCACCTCCAAGGACATCGGCATGTAAATGTGGCAATGAAATTTTCAACACCTACAATGTTTAAACTGTATAGTAGGTGAGCAGCCGTGTTCCTGGATGTGGAGTTTGCCATAGCTCAGGACAGGGTGGGGACAACTATTGAACTGTGACATGGAAAGGTTGGAATTGGTATTCCAAAAGAATCTTGATAAATTAGCACTGCTGCTCAATGGGCTGGTGCCAGAGTCATAGTCTCTCCTGAGGGAGAGCGAGGAGCCTTGACAGGGGAGTCCACCTTAACAGTCCCAGACCCTGAGGCAAGGTACACATAGAGGCCAGCCTGCCATATGTCCAAATATTTAGCAATCATAAATCAAGTTAATAAACTGCTCCAGATAAATGTGTTCTTGCTTCTTACCTTGACAAATACTTCCTTCATCACCCAAAAGCACAGGTTTACGTTTAGAATTGACTTGCATTTCTATGAGCCATAATGCTGTGACACCGGCTCATGGACTGAACAGGGCCCTAACCCCTACCTCAGCTTCCAACTCACCCATTTTCTGCCACCTCTGGCGCTGGTTGCCATTTATCCCCCCTCCCCTCTGGCTTCTCTCCTTCACTCCCATTCTTTTCCTCCTTCAGGCTAATGCTAGTACATTTGTCAGAAACCCTAGGCAACAAGGACCCTGGTGGATTTTCCACCCCAGCCTAGCCTGGGAAAGGACACCTGGCCAAGCCTAGCCTGCCTTCCAGCTGGTTCCTGGGTTTTCTCCCAGCATAACCACCATCTATGCCAGTGGCTCTTGAGCTTAACCGCTCCACCAGCAGTAATATATTTCTTTGAGTTCTTGTATTTTTATTTTCAGAAGTCCATACTTTAAACAAAAAGTATTGATCATTAGGATATGATTTATGGAACAACCATTGCAAACTGCACGCAAAAATAAACATACAGCTCATTGAATTATTATAAGACATGCATATCAGGGAACAAATCCCCCCCACCCAGAACACCCCCCCACACATGTCTCACTCTAGGGAAAAATAATCAATCACAATTCTGGCCATACATCTTAGTATTTAGCTTTATTTTTTCCATATATTTTTATTGTAATTAATAGAAGGGTTACATTATATTCACCAGACAGAAGATGCATTACTTCACAAACATTGATACCCATTCTCATGTCTTGATCCCCATTTCCCTTCCCCCACCCCTGCCCCTCATCTTGTTTCCCCCCTACCATATCCAATTTCAAATAACCAAATAAGCATATGTATAATATATCAGATAACCAGGTGAAATACTGTAACAATATGAGATAAACAAGGGACAGCAAAAGAGATGAGAGATAACAGTACGTTAAGGACAACAATCTCTCAATATATAGCTTTTGTTTCTATATCCATATCTATATATGGCCTTGTATAGCTAGGTTTTGTTCTATTGTAAATCTCTGCTAGGAGAGCCCAAGGTTTCTACTGATTATGACAAATGAGGGAAACCATTGAGCCTAAGTTCCTTTGAGTCTGGCTTACTTCACTCAATATGATTTTTTCTAAGTCTTTCCATTTCCTTACAAATGGGGCGATATCATTTTTTTCTGACAGCAGCATAGAATTCCATTGTGTATAAATACCACATCTTGTTGATCCACTCATCAACTGAGGGGCATCTGGGTTGGTTCCATATCTTTGCTATGGTAAATAGTGCTGCAATGAACATCGGTGTGCTAGTGGGTTTAGTATGCCCTTGTTTCTGGACGATTGGGTCAATGCCAAATAGTGGAATTCTATTTTTATATTTATTTTGCTGGTCTTGGAGCTTGAACTCAGGGTGTGAATGCTGTCTCTGAGCTTTCTTGCCCAAGGCTAATGGCCTACCACTTGGGCCATAGCTCCACTTCTGGCTTTTTGTAATTAAGTCTTACAGACTTTTCTGATTATTTTAACTTTGAACTGTGATCCTCAGATCTCAGCCTCCTGAGTAGCTAGTATTAGAGGTATGAGCCATCCAGCAGCTTTTCTCATATCAAATTTTATATAAATAGTATTAAATGCTATAAATTCCTTTTTCAAGAAAAAAGCTACGAGCTTTTATCCATCATACGAGGGTGGATTTCATTGTTACATATCCATCCATGTTCTCACTGCGTTCCAATCAGTCTCAACCTCTCTCATCACACTCTCTTCCCTCCTCCTCACAAACAGTGCCATTCTCAACAGACCTTCTTGTTTGGTTTCCACAGTCAAAAATCTATATTGAGGGGTCGGGAGTTTGGCCTAGTGGTTAAAGTGCTTGCCTAGCATGCACGAAGACCCGGGTTCGATTCCTTGGTACCACATATATAGAAAAAGCAGAAGTGGTGCTGAGGCTCAAGTGGTAGAGCTCTAGCCTTGAGAAAGTCCAAGGACAGCGCTCAGGCCCTGAGCTCAAGCCCAGGACTGGCAAAAAAAAAAAATCTATATTGACAGAACTCAACTTCATGAATTCCTCTTACTTCTTCTTCCTCTTTTAACCATTAAACAAAATAGTGTGTGGATACAATAAATTCTGATCAATGCTACCTCTTTCCTCACTGAATTTTATTTTGTTCCACAATGTTTTGTGGAAGATGTATCAGTTTACCTGGTGGCTTTGTGTCGACTTCAGCGGTGGAGCTCCACCATTTTCTAACCACGTGGATGCTTGGAGGGGAGTCTTCTCAGTTTCATGAACTTCTAACCTCTTATCAAACTATTGCATACCATGAACCAGCTTCTGTCTGTGAGCACCATTGTACCTGCCACCAGTTTTGGCTGTTCCAATATTTTTTTTTGCAAAGACATTATCTGAATAATTTTGGTTTATTTCAGGCTCATTTGTTTATCATCTGTAAGTCCTCTCAGGATTCTCAGTGGGCTATGTAGTTCTTCTCTACATTTCTCCATCATCTGAAAGGGTACTCCAGACCCTATAGGGAGCTATCTCTATTTGCTAACTGACTGACTGGCTCAGTGTAGCTTAAAATTCATCTTGATCTTTATATGATAGTTTAAATGATTTAATGAGTGGTTGTCACTGACAAAGCACTTGGGGACTGTATATAAAGTGACATAATGATATAAAAATAAAGCTTCACTCCAAGACCAATACACAGAGCTGCCTTCTGTGTGCATAATGTTCTTCTCACCAGAGGAAACAATTCTTCCTTTGGTCAAGTGGAGTTTCTTTTCATTGATAAAAATAGGTAAATCTATATTCTCTCCTTCTGCTTGAGTCAAATGCTTACAAAAGCAAGCCTCATCTATAATATTCATCCCAGCAATGAATATGCAGAAAGCGCCTCATCTCTTTATTTAGGGCTTTTAAATATTGCAGTCATGTTCCTCATGATGATGGTAGACTTTTCTAGCTAAGACAGATTCATTTCTCCAAGCCATATTTAAATTTCTCCAATGGGTTCTGCTGGCCTTGCAGAGCCTGCTATTGCACTACATGCTGAGGAAGAGAGAAGGTTAATCTCACTGGAAAATCTGGGGAGACATGGTACAGGAGTGGATTTTGTCACGTAGAAAGTGGTGGGGGTGGGAGATGGAGGAATGGACAAGTCTGGGGTAGCCCAGTTTGTAGTGAGAATCTGGGTGTTGCCTTCTCCTGGAGCTGAGTGTGGGAGTATGGAATTGTGGGAGTGTGGGAGTTGTTCTAGAGGAAGACATCTTTTTTCCTGAGTGTTTGGTTTTTGTAGGCAAGTTTGTCCCTTCCTTCCTTCCTTCCTTCCTTCCTTCCTTCCTTCCTTCTTTCCTTCTCTTTCATTCATTTTCTCATTCCTTTGTTCCTTTCAAAAATTAATGGTTGCCCGGCACCAATGGCTCACACGTGTAATCCTAGCTACTCAGGAAGTTGAGATCTGAGCCAGCTCAGGCAGGAAAGTCCATGAGACTCTTTATCTACAAATCCAGAAAACCGGAAGTGGTGCTGTAGCTCAAAGTGGTAGAGCACTAGCCTTGAGTTGAAGGACTTCTAGGGACAGCACTCAGGCCTAGAGTTCAAGCCCCATGACCACCACCATCACCACCACCACCAAAAAATAATAATAATGGTTAAATGTCAAAGAGTTACTTCACATCTGTCCTATAAGTGCTGAACTTTACCACAATGATGTTTCCTGACCAGACTTTGATTTAGTGACAACACACACTGTAATACTAGCACATCAGTGTGCATATGCTGAAGCCGTACCAGCGTAGTATAATAGGAGTGTGTATTAGAACTTGACTTCCAGAGGGCTTGGCAGTGACTTAGAGGAAGTGATAACTAGGCTGAGTTCTGGTGAGACTCAGTGAGGTCAGGGAACAAGGAAGCTTGAGGAAATTGGAACAGCTTGTGCATGGGCCCTGTGGTGAGAAAAATGTGACTTACCTGAACACATGAATGCAAGAGTAGACAGTGAGCAAAGCCTTGTGTGCCTTCAAGGAGCTTTGTCCTTGTCCAAGGCAAAGTCCAGAGGGTGGACACAGCTGAGTTGTGGCTTCAGAACTCCAGTACAGAGTCCCTGGCCGATCTCTAGACTCAATTACAGGTGTTTCCCAGCAGCTGTTGCCTGTCAGGCAGGCCGATCGCCCGGTATCAGGAGCTAACAGGGAGAGTGCTCAGGTTGATGAGGGAGACGCTCCAGTGGTCCGCATCAGTTCTCTTCTCTGCACAAAATGAGCTATTGGGGCCAGAAGCCTGGGCCTGCTGGTCACACAGCGAATGTGCTCGAAGCTGGAACCGTCTTGACAGCAAACCTGGTTTGAACTTTAATAGAACACAAGACACCCAACCAAGTGGCATAATGTCTATCCTGACAGGTGTTCTCTAGGGCTCTATTTACAACGGAAATGAAATATAGACAAACTCAAAATGTATGAAAGCTCTTGGCGCCATACACAATGCTCATAATAAAAATACATCCCAATAGTGTTTTCACACTCCAGGTCTTAGGCATTCAGACATGGAAAGGATTTGGTTTAAGTTAATCCAAGGCAGAGCTTACATAGCCATCGGGGTGGAAGGTGGAAGGACATAGGACATTAGCTGCGTTTCTAGCTGTGATGACCACTGAGTAAAAAATTCTCAGTCTCAGCGTTATCGATGTTTTGAGTCAGATCCTTCTTTCATGTAAGCCATGCTGTGCACACATAGAATGCTAAACTACATCTCTGGTCTCTGCCTACTAATTGCTGTTAGCATGCTGTCTTTACCACCAAAAATTTTCCAGACATTGCCAAGTGTCTGCTAGGTGGCAGACCCTCCCACACCCATCACAGAGGATCCATAATTAATAGACATAGCCAGGAAGGTTTTGCAAGGTGAAAAAAGACATCCTTATAATTCAGCATTGTTGAAATGAAACAATTTCCTATAGAATCATGGGAGAGGGTTTTCAACCTAAAATCACTATTTTTTCCCTCCAAACTCTTTAGACATATATTACGCCCAGGGAAAATGACTTTCTATTCGTCTTCCTCTAAACTCCCAACGAAGCAGCTCCCGCCTGATTTAGTGAGTAAAGTTGAGCTAAGGATTTTATAGGTCAACTTTTAAAGTGAAAGTTTATAATGAAAAAGAAAAAGAAAAAAAAAAAGAAGAGCTTTGCTATTTCTTCATTTGCAGAAAAATCAGAAAGGAAATAGCTATGTGCTTTCCATGCTCTGGAGACTTTAAAATATTTTTCCCATCTCTGTTTTTGGTGGGAGATTGGAGAGTATTAAAAGCCATAATAGAATCATTTGGATGCTTAACTGTAGCTGAGAGGAATTGGAAAAGCTTTGTGAGATTTCCCAGGAGACTGAACACACTGACAGGGGTCGCCTGCTGGTGTCCTGAGCTCAGGCAGAAATCACGACCCACCTGGGTAAGATGCACTGAAGATGGCCGGCTTGCTGCTGCCTTCCCATGCTGGTCGTGTGTGACCTTGAAAAGTGGCTCAATCTCTTTGGATCACAACTGTCCTGTTTCTGAAAATAAAACTCAAAGCAGTGTCTGAGGCCCTCTCCACCGTGTGTGAGTTTTAACAAGCTCTCCACCAGGGTATCCGCAGCCATCGTTTGAGGAGCTGTACTTTGTACCTTCAGGAATATGGATTTTCCTGATAGTTTTGCCTATTTCTTTTTGTTGAATTGGTTAAGCAGGTAGATATTTTCTTTTAAGTGATTGGAGATACAGAATTCAGAAGGGTCACTGAAATAGTTTTCTTTTTTTGGCGGGGGGGGGGGAGCGCTGGTCTTGGGGCTTGAACTCTGGCACTAATCCTCAGGCTCTTTTGATCAAGGCTGGTAGCTCTACCACTTGAGCCACAGCACCATTTCTGGCTTTTTCTGTGATTAACTGGAGGTAAAAGTCTCACAGACTTTACTGCCTAAGCTGGCTTTGAACTGTAATCCTCAGATCTCAGCCTCCTGTGTAGCTAAGTTTATAGGTATGAACTACCAGCAGCTCCCAGCTGGCTCTGGAAGAATTTTGACCACCATAAATTTAAATCAAGTGGGTAGAAATTAGGTTATAAGTGACCTTCAGCATATTAGACAAATAGGTAGCTAGAGATAAAAAAAGAGAGATAGATGATAGGTGATAAATGACATAGATTAAATATAATACCTTTAAATGGAATCATAAGGTAAATAATAAAGTACTACCTAACTTTATCAAGAGCATCATGGCTTTCCCAATTTGAAATTTGGGGTTAGGTATTTTGGATCAAAAGCTACAAGCAATATTCTACCTATCTCGGACAGCTTGAATTGCTCTAACAAAATGCTGCAGAGTGGATGGCTTATAAAGCACAGAAGCTGATTGCTCAGGTCTGGGGGCTCGAATATGGGTTGGTGTGTTCTCAGGGAAGGCATCTTCATATCACGTCCTCACAAGGCAGAAGGGTATAGATCTCTCTGGGGCACTAATAATCTGGTTCATGAGTGCTCTAGTGAGGTACAGTCACTTTGGGTTTTAGGCTTCACAGAAGATTATGGAAGGTCACACTTTCAGATCACAGCATCTACTAAGAACATAAGCCTTAGTTGATCTAAATACAGGAAATCTGTTGAGAGAGATATCATCTGCCCACCCCCCCACCCCTGAGTCAGTCTATGTGCATATCTTTGGAAGGAGAATTTATCCTCAGCCCCTAAAGGAATGTGGAGCGAGACAGTTTTTTGGCTCTATGCTGCACAGAGTCTACTTTGATTAGGTAGGAAAATGTTAGTTGGTTTATACTAAGACCAGGGACTGATGAGTGTGGAAATTATCTAGCTAAAATTGGATTCATCCAAAGAATAAATCAAATCATAAAAACAAGATCAAATCTTGTAAACTGGAGCATGATTCTAGAACATTCCAGGGCCAGCACTATTGGATGAATGTCTCATGGAAGAGGATGGTAGAAATGTGTGCCCTTGAGAGTGTAATAACTTTCCCTCTGGGCAACAATGATATTAACAGCTCACTACATCTTTCCTTGGCTCCCTCCTCCTGTTCCTCCTTCTCTCCTTCTTCTTTGCTTCTCCTCTTCCTGTTCCTCCTTCTCTTTCATGTCCTTTGTTAATTCACTCAGGTTTATTCTGCTGTGGTTTTTGCCTCTCCTTTCAAGGGAGAGAGAAACCACTTTTGTTAAAAGTATTTGTGTAAACCTGGTTCACTGTCAACCGTCATGTGAAGGATCAATTTTAGAAGCTCAAGATGTGTTTAAATCCAAGTTAGTAAATGTTATTGCTTGTCATTTGACATTTGGCCTTTGCAATTTCATTTCATGTAATGCTGTGATCGATATTCTAGCTTTGAAATACTTTCTTTTATTATTTTTTTGTCTTGAAAGTAACATTTTTTAAAAATGGAGACCATTTATTCTTCCAACTACCTTCCCATTCAAGTTTCCATTTGTCTGTCTGTCTGTCTGTCTGTCTGTCTGTCTGTCTGTCTACCCACCTATCTCATCTGTCTACATAAACAGAAACTGCTTATTATGGCAAGGTACCAGAACAGTCCCTGAATATTTGGCATTCCTTATGAGAGGTCCCGTGCCACATGGCCTCTGGGGTATGGGGCATCCGGTCACTTCTCTCAACAAGGACATTAACCAACAGTTTCTCCCCAGTCTGCTCAGCCAGTGATGGAGCCATTTGTGGCCTCTCTCTACTTCATTCGGATTTGAGAGAGTTAATTATTTAATATGTTTGCCAAGCACTTGGGGGTTCCCCAGAGAAAGAATGCCACAGGAAAAAAAATATATAAATGAATAATTAATTAAAGTTTAAGCAGATTACTTTGGTGCTTCTTTAACGGCTTCCCCATTTTCTTAACGAGGTGTTTTGAAGTTACAATCCAGTTTAGGGTTCTCCCCCTCCTCCCTTCCTGCACCTTTCTTCTCCCTGTCCTTAATTTCCTTCTGTTTAATTCTTCCTCCCTTTTGCTGATTCTCTCTGTGCCTACCCGATGGTGTGTGCTCAGTCAATCACTGTGATTTAGCACAGATCTATAGGTAAAAGCTTTCATTAACTTCTATGGGTGTCGTAAGCTCCTAAGAGCTCTAGGGTGAGATTAATAATTAGATAATGATTCTAATGTGCTGTGAAGATGAGAAGCAAGCTTCGGAAATGCTGAGCGCAGCGTGAGGATCAGTAGTCAAGGAAAATTTTGTTTACTGACCTCCTTTTTCTTCTGATCCATTTTTAGGCAAATAAGAGATCCCTGGTAGTCTCAAAACTGATATAAATCCAGTCAGATCTGCCCACTGCCTCCTCTCTCCTCTCTCATCAGTGAGAATCCTGTAAGGAGATTTGCAGTTGGAGGTTTGTTGGCTTTACTTAGAAACAACAGTGGACTGTTAAGAGACAGAGCATGAGGCAAACAGTGACATAATTGCTTGTTGAATGTTGATATCTAAATCCTAGTTATTCCTTTACTGTAGATTAAGAAGAATTATTAGAGAACAGTTCACATCCATCTTGCTAAACCTGACCCAGTTTATTTACACTAGAATCATATTTTGGAGCATGAGAGGGAAAATGAGCTGTTCTTATCAATTAATAGCTGAAGAAAGATTGGGATTTCAAGTTCCCCATCTAAGAACTGTTTATTCCAATGCACTAAGGAAAAAAGAGGTGCTCTCAGGTATTCCCAGGGCAGGGAGGGTAGAAGAGGAGGGGCATGGAAGTGCTAAAGATAATTTGTTTCCCCTTTTCCCTCTTAAGAGTTTGAATTACTGTGAAATCTTGGATTTTCTAGTGACCTGTGTGAGAGCCCTGGGGCTACAGCAGACCCATAATGGATCTATTTCTGAATTGTTCAGCACTATTGGAGTTTAGAACAGCAGTTGGCGGTCCATGCATATAACGAGGCCACTCTCTTCTTCTGCATCTGGGAGGGCACTGGTCACAGCCTGCCTGGCCTTCAAAGCACACAGCAGAGCCAGCTCTTCTCAGGCTGCTTCCAGAATCCTCTAAGGAGCCAGTCTACTCTCAGCAGACAACGATGCTCCTCAGAGATAGTAGCTAAAGACTTGGTTAAACACTCTGTCCTTGATATCTTGTCTCCTGTTCAGATCACATTCACATTTTACTATTAGAAGGATACTTTTCTAAGCAAAAGCATTGTTCTGGAGATTTCTGAGAGGTAGGACATTTTGTTATAGTTGGTGTGTGTGTGTGTGTGTGTGTGTGTGTGTGTGTGTGTGTGTACACGTGCGCACATGCCAGTCCTAGGACTTGAACTCAGAACTTGGACACTGGCCTTTAGCTTTGTCACTCAATGCTAGTACTTAAGCCAAGTAATAGGCAAAGCTGCTACTTGAGCCACATCTTCACTTGGAGATAAGAATCTCACCAGCTTTCCTGCCTGGACTGGCTTCAAATCTCAAGCCTTAGAGCTCAGCTTCCTCAGTAACTGGGATTGCAGGAATGAGTCTCCTGGAGCACACATAGTCGTTTCCAGACATGATTATTTCTTTGACAAAACATGTTGCTTGTTGGGTTTGTTCAGAATAGGAAATAATGAAGTGAAAGGGTGAGAAGGTGTGCTTTAGTGACAGTGGCTTTCTCCTGGTGATTCCACTGGGTCTGAACCTCTGCTTGCATATCAGCAGAGCTGGAGGGGATCAAATCTCCAAAGATGTTTGAAAGCTTGACAATAGGTATATCTAAGACAGCTGTGGCACAGGTAAAAACCAGATGTACAGAAGGGCAAGGAATCCTGGGCGTGAGGATGCTGGGTGGGGCTGGACATTAAAATAAACATAGAAGTTAGTCAAAGGATGTTGGCTTATTTGGGGTCAATCACTACCCTGCAGTCTGAGTTCCAGAGCTCAGAACACTGCCTGCTACACAGTAGGTGGTCAGTAACATTGGATGAAATACTATGGAATATTAACACTTAGCTATGTGTTATGATTTCTAAGTCAGACAGAGCAAAGTACCACCTCTTGGGTGGCTTGAACTACAAATACTTATATTTTTACAGTCTAGGAAGGTGGAAAGTCAAAGCCAATATAACAAGAGAACACTGTTCCCTCTGAAACCTCTGGAGTAACATCCTCCCTCACCTCTGCAGGATCTGGGGTTGCAGCCACCCCTTGGCTTGTGTTCTCATTCCTTTGGTTTTGTCTCCATCCTCCCACCATGCTCTGTCTTTACATTGTTTTTCTCTATGTAGATGTGTCTAGACTTCCTCCTCCTCCTCCTCCTCCTCCTCCTCCTCCTCCTCCTCCTCCTCCAATTTCTTCTTATTTTTGAGACAGGATCTCAAAGCTGACTTTGAACTTATGATTCCTCCTATTTCATCCACCCCAGTGCTGAGATTGCAGATTTATGGCACCATATTCAGCCAGTGATAACATATCCCTAAGCCACTATGTACAAATAGTCACACCCACAGATACAGGGGTCAAGTGGTTGTCAGGACTCACACAGCAACTAACTTCACAGGTTTGTTGAGGGGTGAAATGAAATGGATATGGAAAGTATTTATACCAACACAGAGCAAGGAGCTCAGCCAGCACAGGCATATGCCTTTGTCTCTCAATCAGCAATCTACTCAAGCAGAATTTCACTTAAGCCTCTGAGTTCCAATTTAGGGGGATAAAGACCAGTTATGAGGGGAGTTTGGAAAATGAGGTCAAGGCAAGAAAAAAAAAAAAGACAAATTCATCATCTTTGAAGGGTGAGTCTGACCCGAGTTTGGGTCCTAACTGAATGGGGTGACCCCAGATGCCCTCCATGTGACAACACAGACTTCAAACAATGTGGACCTGCAAGCAAGAATACCTGGTCAACCATCCACAGAGCTCCACCCTAGAGAAATATCCATGTTCGCCTCCGCCTCTGCTGCCTTCTATTCCAGTGGCTTTCCATAGCCACTTCATAAAGCAAAGATTTACTAAGAACCAGGACCACGTAAGAACCTTGCTGTTCTGAGTACGGTCACAGTTTCTGGGGTTCCAGAGCACAAGCTCTAAGGAATCAAGGACAGCCAAGGGGATAGTAGCGTTTAACGCATTTCTTTCTTCTTGTTGTTGGAGGTTAGTATCGGGAAAGGTGCATTCTATTTGACTACAAACCTCATGTCTAAACTTCAATTCTGGACTGAATAGCAATTTTTTTTACCTGTAGGTTTGAATAAATCATCCAATCTGCTTCACTGTCAACTATTTGCAGCATTGCTATTCTCATCATTAATTCTGCCTGCTTAAGATCCCGAAGTCACCAATCCCATTTGGGATGAGAGAGAGGCAGGAGACACGAGGTGTACCGATAACCAAATATGGGGAAATGAGCCTGAGAAATGGTCTGAAAGATTTGGGCCAGATACAAGGGAATTTGCTGCTTTGTGATAGCTGCAGATCTTTGCTTTACTCTAGAAGGGAGGGGTTACAGAATTGGCTGATATAACTTGTAATTTGGGGAAGGATAGGGGAGATTCTTGTATATTAAAAACAGGTTCATTTCCTTTCTGATTTAACCCCAAGGAGATAGATGAGTGTTCCATGACAAGTCAGTCATAGTTCCTCAAGATAATAGGTACATGTAATGCATCCTGATCCCTTTTTTGCTAGGAATGCTAGGAAGCTCATAGCTAGCAAGACTGTTCAGAAAAAAAAAGGAGAAAAAGAAAAAGAAAAAAAATGAATACAAACCCAGGGCATTGCTTGACTCACCTAGTGCTGTGAATGTGAGTTTAAGTATACCTCAAAGCTTGGTGTCCCCAAGCAACCATTTATTTTTATCTTCGATGGCTGGTAGAACTTGGTGGAACAGTTCTCTCTTGGACACTTTTCGGAATTGAAGATGCCTTCCTCCTTGTCATGGGAATGAGTCCCTGGCTGAGCTGGGATGCCAGGGACTGAGTGAGCATCAATCTGTTCTTCTGAGTGACCAGGGCTATGCTGTCTTGTACCAGCATGATAGGACTCAAAGAGCTTGTGGCACTACAGGTCCTGCCTCAGGGGAAGGGGACATGTAGTGGGGAGATACTCCCTCTAGGATAACCAAGGATATTGTAGCTCAACTGATCTTTTGGGATCTTTTCCTATTTTTCCAGGGTCTAATGTGAGATGTATCTTTTCTCTGAGTCCATTTGGGCAGTTAACAAGCATACCCAAGCAATACTTTCCCTTTGTCTCATGCCTGACGAGTCTCTTGCCTGTATAACGTATTCTCCATCTGCCCCTGGGCTTGGCAGTAACTTGTTCGTCATGTTTGTAGATATGGAGACCTGCACTGACTAGTGACTGGCCTAGCCACCACAGCCAGAAGTGATGGGTCTTGTAAGCTCTGGGCAGGTGACATGGACAGTTTATGTCTGACATGGTGAGCCTTGGCTTGAGCACTTGGTAAAGCACCAGCAGAGAACTGAGTCCAAGCACTGTGCAACACCTGGCTATTGCTCCAGCATTTCAGGAGTTTGGGTTAGTGGTACATGCACTACTGTTCAAGCAGAATTGCCAGACTCTGCACTGGCTGTGCCATGCCTGCTGAGGGCCAAGGAGCTTGCATATCCTCAGTTTCCTTATCTGTAGAATGAAGTGGGTAGTAGTGATTGTACCCATCTCTCAGGACTGTTGTGAGGAGCAAATGAATGAATACACCAAAACAATGCTTGGCTGAGCACCAGTGCCTGGGAGCCAAGCTACTACTCAGGAGGCTAAGATCTGAGGATCATGGTTCAAAGCTAGCTCAGGCAGAAACATCCATAAGATGTTTCTCTAATCCCCAAAATGCTGCAAGTGGAGCTGTGGTTCCAATGGTAAAGCACTAGTCTTGAACATGGGAAGCTCAGGGACAGCACCCAAGCCCCAGGGCCAGCACAAAACAAGACAAACAACAACAACCAAAAACAAAGTTTGATGAGAACTCTAAAAGGAGGCAGTGGTTCAAGTCTATAATCCTAACTACTCAGGAAGCTGAGATTTGAAGATCGTGGTTTGAAGCCAGTCTAGGCAGGAAAGTTCATGAGACTCTTTATCTCTAATTAACCATCAAAAAGTCAGAAATGGGGCTGGGAGTTTGGCCTAGTGGTTAAAGTGCTTGCCTAGCATACATGAGGACCCAGGTTCGATTCCTTGGTACCACATACATAGAAAAAAGCTGGAAGTGGTGCTGAGGCTCAAGTGGTGGAGCTCTAGCCTTGAGAAAGTCCAAGGACAGTGCTCAGGCCCTGAGCTCAAGCCCAGGACTGGCAAAAAAAAAATCAGAAATGGATGTGTGGCTCAAGTGGTAGAGTGCCAGCCTTGGTCAAAAAACAAAACAGAAACCTAAGAGACAGTATCCATGTCTTGAGTTCAACCCCTAATGCTGTCATCGAATAAAGGGTGGGGGTAATCTCTTAACGAAAAGTTGTAGAACACCTTGGCCTGGCCTTGGTTACCCAGTCTGTATTTCTTTGTTTTATCAGATCACAGCATATCATTTTGCCTAATACTATATTACCAGATAGACTCAAAGTCCTAAATCCATGTCAATGCCTGCCCAAGTATTGTGAATTCACCTGCAGGATACAGTTATAAGACACTTGGGACTGCTTGACACGGCCTGCTTTCCCGGAGTCCTTGTGTACATGTGCTCTATTTTTGATGATTTGTATTGACAGTCTCTTTCTGGATATCCAAGCACTCTCTTCTCTCACTCTGCTTCAACTACATCTGTATCTTCACATCCAACTTCTCTCTACACCCATTTGCACACACATCCTCTCAACACCCTCATCCAGACGCATACCCTTGACCTTTTGCATCCCAGGTATCTTCCTACGGCAGACATCTGTGTCCCATCCCCTCCCAAGTGTCCCTGAGGATGTAGTTCTGTCTAGCAGGACAGCAAGCAGACCTATACATGCTTCAAGATGCTCTGGACAGCTGATTGCACCTGCTCAGTGATGTTTATTCCCCCAGGAGCTCTTTGTCAGGGGCTAAGAGACTCAGAGGAAATTCCTTGCTGCTCCCTGCATCCTGCATGAGCAGCCTGCGTTCAGACCAGAGAGCTTCTGCTGTTAGCTGCGGTGTAAGGGGTGAGTGCTTGGCTAGGGCTTGGCTCAGGGAAGCTGCCTGCTTCCCCCAGCTCAGGGTTGGGGGAGAATTGAGCTGAATATGCACCTATTCAGAAGGGCAAAGAGCCAAAAATAACCAGGAGCAATAGCATTTCATCTGACAGGCCCAGAAATAGAGCTCATTTCAGAGCATGTCAGGGCTACACACCTAGAGCTTTGGAGACCTTCAGCAGCCCCATAAAACTCCTTGTCCTTCCCATTGCACCTCTGGGAGCGGTCCCCATGGCCCCCAAAAGAGCCCTCAAATCTCCAGGCTCAGGAGGTGAGGCTGAGGCTGAGCAACTGGGCTTAGGAGATAGTGGGATGGTCTAAGAAAGAACCAACAGGCAACTAGTAAATATGGAAGATGCTAAACAAAAAACACAGAGGGGACATAGACTCTGAAAAGACAAAGCCTAGAGGGTCATTAAAGCATGGAAATATTATTGAACATTAAAAAAAAAGCCTGTAGCATACAGCTGGGTTTGCAGAGGTCATGGGGCAGTAAAAAGGTCATGGATTCTCTGTGGGAATGCAAAGCATGGTGCCGCTTGGCTTTTATATTTCGCTTTCTTCTATTTATGCTGTCTTTTCTTCTATTTTGATACAAAAGGCAAGCGTCACAGTTCATTCATCTTCCTTTTGAATAAGTGAAATTACAGAAAGGAGGAAGGCAGGGAGGAAAGGCAAAAGATGAGGGATTCCACAGAACCCTGAGCTATGAAAGGGACAAGACGATAATAGTGATTGGGAAAAGAAAAGAAGGAAAGGAGGGAGGGCGGGAGGAAGACAGGGGAGAGGGAGAACAAAGGAAGATAAGGGAAAAATGAAAAGGTGTTGGGTTCAATGGTATCCAATGACCAGGTCTGAAAACTTCTTGCACATGTGGCTTGTGGTTATCACCGAGGCCTGGAGGAAACGAGAACAGGTGAACTGGAAGTTGCCAAGAGCCAACCTGAGGTGGCCAGGAAGGGTTCCTGAGACCCAAGGCTCTTCAACTCTATCCCAGTGATTTCTGTAGGAAGGGATGAAAGGGTAGAGAGCCATCTATAGAATACTTATTTCCCCACCAGTTCTTCAAACAGAGCTAGCAAGTGTCCTCGCAGAGACAGATCTGTGCCCTGGACACCCCCATTTTCACGTCCACTTGATCCTTGCCAGATCCACCTAGAGAGGACACAAAGACAAGTTGTGTGTTTTCCACAAGCAAATAACATGCTGCCTAATGAGCTACCTTTTATTCGATTGGTGGATCCTTCTTACGTATGTATGAATCTATATATGTATAGATAGGTAGGTAGGTAGACAGACAGACAGATAGATAGGTCAAAAGATAGAGACTTGAGAGAAGTCTTGTACCGATTGGGGCTTACCTCTGGGTCTGTGCACTGTCCCTAGCCCTTGAGCCACAGAGTTCCACTTCCCATTTTCTAGTGATTAATTGGAGATAAGAGTCTTACTTTCTTTAGTGCCCGGACTAGCTTTGAACCTCGATCTTCAGATTTTAGCTTCCTGAGTAGCTGCACCGGCTTTGGTCTCAAATCTTGATTCTCCAGCTGCAGTCTTCTAAGCGTTGGGATTCCGGGCATGTGTTGTCTCTCTTTCCTGACTTTTTTTTTTTTTCCTGTCCTGAGACTTGAATTCAGGGCCCTGGTACTGTCCCTGACCTTTTATGCTCAAGGCTAGTGCTCTGCTACCTGAGCCACAGTTCCACTTAAGACTTTCTGTGGTTAGTTGGAGATAAGAGTCTCATAAACATTCCTGCTTAGGCTGGCTTTGAACTGTAATCTGCAGCTCTCAGAATGCTGAGTAGCTAGGATTACAGGCATAAGTCACAGGCACCCACCTTTCTTGATTTTTTTTTCTTTTTGCCAGTCCTGGCGCTTGAACTCAGGGCCTGGGCACTATCCCGGAGCTTCTTTTGCTCAAGTCTGGAACTCTACCACTTGAGCCGCAGTGTCACTTTCAGCCTTTTCTGTTTCTGTGGTTTTGAGGACTGGAACCCAGGGCTTAATGCATGCTAGAGAAGCACTTTACCACTAGGCCACATTCCCAGATTGACTTGACTTTTTTTGTTGTTGGTGGTGGTGGTTGTGGGACTTGAACTCTGGGCTTGGGCATTGTCCCTGAGCCCTTCAGCTCAAGGCTACCACCCTACCCCTTGAGCCATAGCACCACTTCTGATTTTTCTGGTGGTTAACTGGAGATATGAGTCTCACAGACTCTACTGCCCAGGCTGGCTTTGAACTGTGATCCTCAGATCTTAGCCTCCTGAGTTACTAGGTTTATGGGCATCAGCCACTGCATCCAGCCCAACCTGACTTTTTGATAATAATAAAAACTACCTTCTCTTTTTAATAAAGTAATATTAAAGATAGTATATTTATCATTTTTTTCAAAAGTATTTCTACTTGCAAGTTAATAGAGTAATTGTACTGTTGCCTGATTTTTGTTGTTGTTGATCTTACCCATTTCAGAGTCTGAGGACAACTGGGCTAGGGTGCCATGCAGGGCTCATAGAGGCAACTGAGCATTTAGTGAGGCATGGCCTTCATCCTCCTCCCTGCTCAAGTCTCTGGCAGCTCCTCCTCCTGGCATGGTGTTGTGCTTGGAGTTACTTTCCTCGTCTGGTCTCTCCTTAAAGGGAATGTGATAAACTGACTCATGGTAAGGCAGTCCCTAGAGAGGCCAGATGCATGCAGTCTCCCCAGGGGGTGCCTTGGGATTTTAGCAGAGTATAAAAACTTAATTCATACCAATGAATTGCAGTGATGGGATTTCAGGCCTTTTCGCTGGGCAATGGGAAATAGATATTTATTTTTGCATAAAGGGTCTTCTGAAAGCGAACTACTACACCCTTTGAATAATCTTCTAGCCGGTAGTCCGGTAGTCCGTGGCAATAATGAGCACTGTCCTCTAGCTTAAAATGTCACACTCCCCTGTGAAAGCAAGCCTTGACGCGGCTGTCCCTCTTTGTATTGTATTCGCCCCCACCCCCAGCTGCACTGGCAGAGAAGCATCCCAAACCACACAAGGGTCTCTGCTTTCTGCAGGCCTGCTGCTCCTGGCACACATGGAGGGCCCTGCCCACCTCTGGGTCCCCTGGCCACTGCAGGAATGTGGTTTGAAAATATAGAAGCAAGCAGTTGGATATACAGCACCCAGTTAAATAACCCCCTGAAACCCGTATGGGGGCACCTCTGACTCTACTCCTACACTTAAATTCAAGGGATAAAAGCCCCCACAGCTTTGAAAATTGTGATTTTTCCCTAAGTCCTGATTAAAGCAACCCAAGGGAACCATTCTGTTCCCTGAAGTCAGAGAGAGACCAGACCAAGAAAGGAGAGAGAAAGCCTGCACAAAGGCCTAGAAAAACAGGAGGAATCCCAGAAAACCTTGAATGCCTACTGAAGCACCCATCTCTTGAAACCGCCAACAATTTTCCTTGTGCATGCATCAAAACCATAATGAGGACGGGTATGGTGGTTCAGATTTGTAATCCCAGCACATGGGAGCTGAAACAGGAGGATTAAGAAGAGTATGAGGCCAATCTGGGCCACATATGTAGTGAGACCTTGTCCAAAAAAAGGAGGAAGGAAGGAAAGAAGGAAAGCAGAAAGGAGAGAGGGAGGTAAGGAGGGAGAGAGGGAAGAAGCGAGGGTGGGAAACAGGAAGAAAGGGAGGAAGAAGGAAGGAAAACAATAAAAGGAAAGGAAAGCATGTGGGGGAGGGGAGAGCAGAGCCTGTATTTTGGCTTGATGGAAAAAATACTGCCAGGAACTGGGACAAAGCCACCCCGTCTTTTGTTCCCCTGCACACCCAATAGAATAAATCGTTTTCTGCATCAAACAGGAGAATTTTAAGTGCTTTGTTTTTGTAGAACTGGGACAGGGACAGTGGCAACATTTCTCAAACCCCTCACATGCTTCACTGTGGTGGCAGCTGGCTAACAGAGAGCAGGGAGAACTATTTCCCCAATGGGTAAACCAATGGGTTTGAAAGCAGGCCTCTGGTTCAGGTTAGTACTACCTGAGAGCTTGTGAGAACCCAGTGAAACAGAAACTCCAGGGCTGGCTCCACCGGCTGCTCTAACAATTCCCTCCAGGGGCTTCCCACCAAGTTGCTTTAGAACCACGGAGTTTGTGACTGCAGGGTAGGGGCCTCACACAGAGCCCTGGCTCTTGGGTGACCTAAAAAATAGTAAGGGATGACTCAGCTTCCAGCTGAAAGCCCCAGTAGGGCCAGGCCTGGGCCAAGGGCAGTGCAGGCCCAAGGGGCGGGGCTAACAACCCAGGACCCGCCAGGCCAACACCCAGCTTCTCCTTAGGCCAATGGTGACTTGACCTCCACGGGGAAAGGGCTGTGTCCTCTCAGACTTCCAATCTATTATTAGTTCCAACCGGCACAAATCCACCAGTGCCAAGGGGGAAGCTGCAGAGAACTTTGGGAGGTGGGTTAACTGTTTCAGAGCAACAGCCTTGGGCCCCAGAGCAGTTGTCTGAGCAAGCAGCCAAGCACTACCTGGAGCTCCAGGGCGCAGAGCAAGCTGGTCGCCCTGTAAGTCCCGTGGTCCCCAGAACCCAGATGGGCGGCCAGCCAGTACCAACCCACGTTCCCCAGGCCGAGGAGGATGTGTCCTGATTTCTTAAGCTGTTGGCGCACTTCAAGGGCCTCGCCCCTCTTTCTTTTGGGGCTGGAGCAGGATGATTCTGGCCTAATTAATTCATTTCCTTTCCTCTCCGAAGTGGAAGCTGCAGCCCTGGGATGCAAATCAAATACAAATCCCCCGCTCTGGGCGCCAATACTCTGGACAATTAAAACAAAGAGTGCGGCGACAGTGGTAGTGGCACCGCACAAAAACCGTCAGGAAACCTCCAGAACCGAGTCGTCGCCAAGCCGCCGCCGGCAGGGTGGGGCTCAGACACGGCGACAGCAGGGCGGCAGGTGGACAGGTGGAGGTAGTCAGGGGTCAAAATCCATCTGTCCGGACTGGGGTGTGCGCGCGCGCGCGCGTGTGTGTGAGACGCGTGGCACAACTCCAGGGGGCACACTCGCCCTGTGGGAATGGCGCCCCGGCCAAAACCAACCAAACAAAACCCTTTGCACGGGCGGGAACCGGGCTGCGCGGAGCCCAGTGGGGTGGGAGTGGGAGTAGGGGTGGGAGGGAAGATTGGGGTGAGGGAAGAGCGGGAGGCGGGGAGGGGAGTTGGGGAGAAAGTGGGGGTCAGGACGGGCCAGGAGAGAAAGAGAGAGAGGGAGAGTGGGAAGGAGGGACACCGGGGAGAGGAGGGAGACGGGGCGGGCAAGGGCGCGGAGGGGAGCCAGAGAAGGGAAGGGAGGGCAAGGGAGGGCGGGTCAAGAGTGGAGCGGGCGTGGGGAGGGGTGATCGGGGGGGCGGGACCCTGGTCGGTCCCCACCTGTGCGGCTGCCCGCTTCCGTGGTTGGGAGGCGGGCGGGCGGAGAGGGGGGGAAAGGGAGGGAGGGAGGGGGCCGGACGGAGCGGGGAGGAGCCGGCGCTCGGCGGGGCGCGGGGGCGGCGCGGCGGGAGCGGCGGTGTCGGGTCCGGTGGTGGTGGTGGTGGTGGTGGTGGTGGTAGTGGTAGTGGCGGCGGCGGCGGCGGCGGTGGTGGCAGGTGGCCCCGCGCGTTCGCGCTCGCGCGCGCGCGCGCCGGCCCGGCCGGGGGCGGGCGGGAAGGTGGCGCCTCGGGCGGGGGCCGGTCCCTGCACCAGGTGACCCGTTCCAGCCGGGATCCCGGAGGCCTGGCCATGCAGCGGCGCGGCGCGGGGCTCGGGTGGCTCCGGTGGCCGTGGCGGCGGCAGCAGCAGCAGCAGCAGCAGCACCAGCCCCCGCCGCCCGCGTTCAGTCCCCGGGCCGCAGCTATGGTTCCCCGGGGCGCCCGGGTCCCCCCGGGGCTCCGCGGTCACCCTGCCGGCGCACTGCTCCTGCTCTGCTACCTGGTGAGCGCCGGACCCAGCTCGGGTGGTGGGGACGCGGGTGAGGGGCGGCGGGAACTGGCCACCGGAGGCGGGGACCGCGGTGCTAGTTCTCCTCCCTCGCTGCGGGCGCTCTGGGCACCGGGACGGGGGAACCCGGGGCGCAAAGTGGGGCGCGTGGACCAGACTTGCGTGCTACTCCCTCGCGTCCATTCCTCTTCCTCCCAGACTCCCCGTAGACCCGGCCGGAGTCCCCCCCGACACCCCTTGGCGTCCCCCACTTCCTCGGGGCTTTGCCAAGCCGCGATCGCTCCCTACCCCGCGGCCCTGCGGACCCTCCTCCCCTCCCTCCCGTCTCTTCTGCTCAGAGCTCCTTTTCTTCTTGTGCCCAACTTGGTCTCTGCCTCTCTACCTGCCATCCACTTGCCTCTCCCCCGAGTTTCCTTCCAGAAGGAAACCGTCCTGGCCGGGACGGTTCTGTGCCAACGCACCTTGCGTTTCCAGAACTCGAGTTGAAGAGTTGCAGTGACCAAGGAGGAGTTGAAGTCCTTGGTCACTCCAGCCAAGTTGCAGACGCCAAAAGAAACCTTAGTTTTCTGTTCCCTGCTTGCCGCCGCCGCCGCCGGAGTGGGTGACTTCAGCTGCGTCTCCAACAGTGTCGTTTCAAAGACTCCTCCTGGCTTCAGTTTTACTCATCAGATAAAATGGCAATAACTTATTTTTTAGAACCAACTTATTTTAAATACCAGAGCAATTGAGATCCTCGGGAGGAGTTAGGGGTGTATTTCTCAGATCCTTTGATGGCTTGCGTTTCTTTTGGTTTTGAATCGTCTTAAACTCACCATAGCAAATTTACACATGGCAACACTCTTATAGCTTAGTCTACCTTCTGTTCCAGGTCCCCGAGGAAACCTAGGATTGTCTCACTATATATTACTGTAAATAAATGAAATGGAAATTGCTGAATCATGAAACTGATGTAATAGGAAATTCACAGAATGCTTTAAAAAAATGAGCAATGTCATTGTCCAGAATTCTTTTCATTTATGTGTCACTGGCATTATTTGCAATCTTTTCTTCAGAGAAGCCAAAAGCTGCTTAGGAGATACTGGCAGGAATTTGAATTAAATTTCTGAACAAGTTCACCACTCAACCTAAGTGTTGTTGTTTTAAACACTCTTTACTTTTTTTTGGATGTTTCTCTAGTTGAAAATGTAAAAATGCACATATTGTAATTCTGTTTTTTAAAAATCTACCTGTTGAGCAATCCTTGTGCTTTACTTGTATTACAGAATTAGCCAATATCAAATTTTGTGGCTGAGTTTACTTCATATTTTCATAAGAAGTTGTCAGTTAGCATGAATGATTTCTTTTTGGCCTAAGGGATATTGTTATTTAATATTTATGCCACAGGGTTATAGCATGCAGGCTCATAAATAAATCTGCCATAACAAATGACAGGGTTTTCAGTTAAAACAGATGATCCTTGTATACAAGGCACTGCTGGTTCCCCACAGAAGCAGAAATGCTGTTGTGGAACAGTGTGTGGAATATTCACACACCAGTGGGGTCTGGAAAGTTCCACATGAGCACCTCAACAGTTCAGGTTCAAAACCCGGAGGCTGTATGGGCAATTGGTGAGCACAGATGCAGAGGATGAGGCAAGTTCAGAAGTTCTGTATGGGCCAAAAGGGTTTGGAGAACACAGATCTCTAAGAGGGAGCATGACAACAGGGTAGACTGCGGCCATAGAAGGGGGTGATGGGGTAATGCTCCACAATGAGAGGCTCTAGAAAGTACAATAAGCCAAGTATCCATGGCTCATGCCTATAATCCTAGCTACTCAGGAGGCTGAGAGCTGAGAGTGGAGGCAGCTGGATAGTCCACAGATTTCTTATCTCTAATTAAACACACACACACAAACAATCTGGAAGTGGAGCAGTGGCTCAAGGAGTAGAATGCTTGTCTTGAGAGAAAAAAAAATCTCAGGAACAGCTCCTGGGCTCTTTTCAAGTCCCAGAACAAAAGAAAAAAATACTATAGCAAGGAAAATAACTGATATGTGGATGAATATCTTTGCAGTCTGAGAAAAAATGGATCGGGAGCACAGGAGGGGCCTTGTTAATGCTCTCTGCCCAGGTGGGCTTCCTTCTGTTGCCCTGATGATTGTAGCAGGAGCTGAGGGTGCTGGTGGTGGTGGTGATAGGACTCAGGTAAGCAAGAGAGCCTTGTGCACCTAAGTGTGAAGGTTTACATACTCAAGACAGCTAAAGTCACCTAAGGGGGTGGGCTCCATGCCTTATTCTGAAGGGTTAGCCATCTGTCGTGGAATTTATTTCCCTGTCTAGCTATATTCTCCCTGAGGTGTCTGAAAAGTTAGGCTTCTTGATTGTGGAAAAGGTTGGGGAAAATGTAAACATTCAGAAGAAAACCATGAAAGATTCACAAATAGATGCAGATCTATCATCCTGCTCAATCAAGAATGTATCTTTAATTGACAGTGACACCTCTTCCTTGTGACCAAGGGAGAGGTGGGTGGGTGCAACGTGGTAGCTAGGCAGGTTCTCAACCACGTAAGTCTGTCCAAAAACTTGAATCCACGGTAATAGCTTCCGTTTTGCTAAGTTACTTTATGAGCATTACCTTATATTAATTTTAATGCAACCCTATGAGGTAAGTGCTGTTAGGGTCTCCTCCATTCAGATAAGGCTCAGAGGGGTCAAGTAAGGTCCAGTAACCTCACAAATAGTCTGAGATTAAACCCAGGTCTATCCTTCAGAGTCCTAGCTTTAACCCATGGTGGTATATTTATTGCCTGTGGGGATTTGCTGCTTGTAACCCATTCCCCTCATGCATAAATGTACAATCCATTAGCAAAGCTCTAGCAATTAGCAGATACTGTGCCATTGGTCAGGATGTGAGGTCATGTCTACAGTAATCTAAAATATACAAAGAAGGAAGCTGAGTCCACAGAATAGAAGCAGGATGTTAAAGGCAAAAAAAAAAGTAAAAGAAAATATTTGCCTTTGGTAAAGGAGAGGTAAAAGATTGGGCCATTAGGTAGTTGGAGGCAGCTGGCAGCTTGATCCTTTGGGTTTGTGTGAATGGGTGTCCCAGGTGTATAGTGAGACTACACAAGACTGTTCCAGAGACATAGTGTCTGTGATTTGAGCACCGATTCTGGATTGCCAGTTTGTGTTAGCCTGTTCACGAGGCATGGATGGAAAGTGGTTTTCTGAGCAGATGGCTCTGAGCCCCTGCCCTGATGGGAAGTCAGGGTCCTGAGGGAGGGGTCCTTTCTTCTCCATCAGCTGGGACAGAGTAACCTTCAGGATGAGCCCACGACAAGTAGTGTGACTGTAGCTAGGATACTGCCAAAGCATGAATAATTGTGATGAGGCCTGAAAGAGAAGTCACAGAATGATGCCAAGGAGATTTCTGAAAAGATGATCCCTGGTCCCCAAGGACTGCCAGCAATTTCTGAGGTCACCATAGGTCAGCAGGAAGAAAGCCTCCTCAGAGAGGGCAGGCACCCCCAAAGTGAAGGGTAAGGAAATTGCTTCTGCTGGGATCATGGCTTCTGACAATCCCATTCCATCCAGGATTCTTTTTCCCTGCACAACAGATCCTCTTGCCTGCCATTTTCTTACACCATTGAAGTCAATTTCCTCTTTTCCTAGCTAGAGCTAGCCTGAATCTGCCCCAACCCTGCCTGTGACAAGAAAGCTTCTAGAAGGACATTTTATCCATTCTCAACTCTAGTCTCGAATGCATAATTTTTTTCTGAAGTGAGAAAATAAGTCTCACCATAGCCAATTGACATCAAGTATAGTGCCGGAATATTCTGAGTGACCATTTAAGCTTATTAGACAACTAGACGACAAAGAAATCAGAGAGCATTAGCAGCTCAGATGTATGTAGGGATCATTTGCAGACAGTGGCGGTGATGGAGTCTTGTACAGCAGTCCCAGCAAGTGGCCACATGGCATCCATTATCCACCCAGGAATATCTATTAGCCCCTTACTATATGTGCAGTGCAGGATATAGGAAGAGCAAAAGAAGGGTAGAGACTCAGTTACTCGGCTTGGAGAAATGTGATTGTGTGTGTTTGAAATACAGACACAATCCCCCAATTCCATGTCCTCCAGTACATTGCATGTTCATACTAACCGTAGCTGCGATACTTCCCTCACCAGGGTGTCTGCCTTTTCTGCCTTCTTTTTCTCCTGGCTGCCTATTGATGAGAGCATAAGAGCAAGAGGAAAGGTAGAGGAGAAGAGATAAAAGAACCTAGGCAATTCACTGAAAAGATGGATAGATTTGAGTGCACCATAAACAGCCTAAAGTGAATTCAGTTATCCTCTTTATTGGCTAGTACTGTCCCTCTGAGAGTGGAGCTGAGGGGCAGAAGGGCAGTAAGAAATCATAGAGCCTTCTCTGTGTTGGCAGTTCTTGCCTACCAAAAAAAGGGGGGGTGATGGTGAGTTGACCCCCTAGGTGTGGGGAAAGTACTAGCTTGTTCTCTTCCAGACTTGAAGCACGCGGGTGGGTAGGGAACTTAGCCCTCTCTCACTCTCAAGATAGAAGTGGCCGAGTTTACACATGCCCTAACTTTGTAGCCAAAGAGTGGTAACAGGCAAAAACTAATGAGTAGAGAACATCACTTCAGGTATTTCTGGAAGGCAAGAGGAAAAGTACTCTGCCTTTCAAGTCAGCCAATGTGGATTCCATCTTTGGTTCTACTTTGTAGTACCTGGTTGACCCTGGGCAAATTACAAACCCGCCTGAATCCATTCCATGCCCTGAGCTGTGACACAAGAATGTTGTTCCCATCACAGGCCTCTGAAAGAGGGTTAGGATTATGAAGTTACATATGAGATGAGGTGGTTAGACATGAGCGTGTAAAGTGATTTTATGTACCTGTGCCAATGACTAACACGTAGTAGGTCTTCCATAAAATAAAACCAGTGGTCCATATGCAGTTTGAGTTAGAATGAAAGAAGTAGGTACGGGGCAGAGGAGGATAGCTTACTCCAGTAGGAATGCTGACTATTGTCAGGAAGATGTTTTGCTCTGGCTAGCTCAGTTGGGGACAGAGCAGTTCTCGGCTAAGAACTGTTTCCCCAGGCACATCTTGAAATCCATATTAACATCATCTTGTCCATTCTACTTAAGTGCATGCTTTGGTGACATAAACACAATTTTTGCTTTTATATACTCAGCAGAATTGGAAGACAGAGAGAGAAAGAGAGAGAAGGCCTTTTAAGCCAATACAATTACTTTGTTGACCTATGAAAAGTTTGATCCAGACAGTTTGAAGAGAAGAGAAACAAACTACCAAGGTTTTCTTAGGTGACAGATGGAGAGAGATAAGCAGGAATGAGAGAAACAGACATTCCATTATTGTTTGCATATCGCCCTATTCACATGTACATATGTAAGTGACCTTCCTGTAGTGAGACGTGAACGATGTAAGATTTTCCAGTCTTATTCTTTCCTTCCATACCAAGTGGACCATAGAGAGAAAAGGCCAAGTTTTCCAGATTCTGTGCAGGAGGGTCATTTGAATAGAGTCAGTCCTTATTGATTTTGTTTAAAGGAACCAAATGCAGTCATCCTAAAAGAAGTTTAGTTGCACTGACAGTTGGTTTTGTTTTTTCCAGCTGGAAGATACATGAATTCATTTGTGTTTTTGATTTTTAGCCTGAATGTATGCACCCAGCTCTCCAAATTCAAGTCTTCTATCATTCACACACATTAGCTAACTAACCCATTTCGTTATTTTGTGCATACACTATTGTACAAAGGCAAGGCTGTGGACTGTTTTGTGGCTGTTCATTAGGGTTCAATTCTGCTGTCCACAGATCCTTGAGAGCTCAGACAGCTTTCAGCTCCCAGCTCCAAGTGTCTAGAGCAGACCCGTGGTTTTGAGTGAGAGCATCTATACACTGCCTAAATGGCATTATGTGAAGAGCCCGTAAGTGCCCTCTCACCACCTCAGATCTCTCGCATGGAGCTACAGTGCATCCAAGCTGGACTTTTTAGGGCATTATCTCTCCAGGCTGGCATAGGAATGCAGATGCTCGGCATTATTTCGGTGTTTATTCATTATCACATTAACGTGGACACATTTGCCACAGGAATGGGAGTCCAGTAGAGGGGAAAAGAATGGGGAATTTAAACTTTTAATTTTATATTGCTCGTGTGGAGAAATGGAAAAGCTCTAGAATGTAGGGTTGCTGTCTGAAAGATGTGGAAGGACAAAAGGAGCATGGAGGTTCTCCTAAGTGGGACCAGAGTGATACCTTCTGGGAACGAACAGCCCCCAGGGGCCTGAGGTACCAGTGGGCAGGGCTCTTTGGAGGGAACTGAGACAGCTGGGTGGAAAGTAGAGAGGTGCCCCCTTTCCCCAAAGCCTTGTGGTTGAAGGGGAATGTGAATGGGTGCCCAGGGTGATATTTTGGTTTCTAGGCAGGGACCCCAGAGCTGGACTGCTAAAGAACCAGGCAGGAATTCCCATGCTCAGGACTTGATTCCAGCCAGGACCACACTAAATTCTTTACTGTGTGTCAAGTTCTGTCCTCGAAACCGCCTGCACAAGGACGTAGACTCTGTCTTCCTAGTTTCTAGACAAAAGCCTATGTGAATAAATTTTAACCTCATGCTAATGCGACTTGGCATGTGAAAATACCTATAGAGGTTGGACACGTGTCATGCCTGTAGCCGGAACTCTTCAAGTTAATTGCCTTATTTTCCTGGCAGGAAACAGCTTATAACCACACACATGACTTGAGCCAGGAAATCAGCCTCAGCTTAATCAATATTTAGAGTGTGATGTGTTGCTAATCGGTGTTGGTTTTGTGCATAACAGAGGTAGCCACAATTCATAGTGTAGCAGCTGCCCACTGGGTCTGGTCCAGCCTGTCACATGCCAGCTTCCCTCATGGCAGAGGAGCCCCAAAGTTCAAAAATCATGAGGCCTGCTTGAGGGATTCAGGCTATAGGCTCAGCGCCCACCACATGGGATCATTGTGAGACCCGGATGAGGTCCAACGGGGCTCGTCTGTTACATCCCCATTGTCCCATCCCTCACGTTCGTCTCTCACACACGGGCTTTTACTTCTTGAATAATCCATCTCAGCCTATGAAATTATATCTCTCTGACAAGCCTAACTTCAAGCTTTCATCTGACTTGGCTCTAAAATAAACAATAGCAAGTCGTCAACACCCACCACCTGGGAACTTGAGAGAACTATGGTGTCAAGCCTCATTGACTGCCGAGATATGAAATTGCACCTAATTGGGTTTTTCATCCCATTTCTCCTAGGTGATAACTCCTTACAAAGCACATCTTCTGTCACTTTGTGCACTTCAAACCCTACCTAGGATAATCTCATGGTAATCTAAAACACTGGCTGGCAAACTATGCCCACAGGCCAGTGTAGCCAGCTGCCTGTGTTTCTAAATGAAATGTGGGGCCCCTTTTCTGTTTGCTTCTGTGATGCCCCCCTGGCTCCTTTCACATCATAGCAGAGCCAAGTTCACCCGAAACGCCCGGAATAAACCCTCCATATTCGTGGGTTCTAAATCCTGAAATTCAACCTAGTAAAAATCAAAAATATTTGAAATGTAATTACTTCTGTACCAAATGTACAGATTTTTCATGTTATTCTCTAAACACTATACGTGCATTGAATTTGTTTTTGTCTTAGATAGATAAGAAATCCAGATATGAATTAAAATATATAGGAGAGCAGGTGTCAGTGGATAATGCTTGTAATCCTAGCTATTCAGGAAACCTGGACTACTTTGGTTTGAAGCCAGCTTGAGCAGAAAAGTAGAGGAGACACCATGTCCAATTAACCAGCAAAATGCCAAACTGGAGAAGTGGCTCAAATGGTAGAATGTCATCTGAACAAGCAAGCATGAGGCTGAGTTCAAACCTGGTATAAGTGAGTATGCAAGTGAGAGAGCGAGAGCGAGAGCGAGCGAGGGAGAGAGACAGAGACAGAGAGAGAGAGAGCGCCTTATCTGGCTATAATTATTTATAGAAATCTCAAATCCAGAATAAAGCCATCCATAGGAGATCTAAGCAACATACTCAATGTTATTTTCAGCAGTTACCACATTAATAAAAGTAAACAAAAGTTGGGTACCAGTGGCTCACACATATAATCCTAGCTACTTAGGATTCTAAGAATTGAGAATTGTGGTTCAAAGTCAGACTGTGTAGGAAAGTCCATGAGACTCTTACCTCTTATGAACCCCCCAAAAAAAAAGCCAGAAGTAGAGGTGTTGTTCAAGTGGTCGAGTGCCAGCATTGGGGGGAAAAACTAAGCTCAGGGACAGAGCCCAGGCCCTGAGTTCCAGCCCCAGAACAGGTACTAAATAAATAAATAAATAGATAACTAAACAAAAGTATGATTTGTTTAAATACATTTCAATTGATGTACACAACTATTGCCATTTCAACATGCATTCAAGATAAAAATTATGAACGAGATCGTTCATAGCAATGCTTTGAGCAAGGCTTTGTAATCCAGTTTACTTATCCCATGCCATCCTGTCTCTGTGAGACATCGGCCTTGTCAGGTAAGATATGTCTAGAATCTGCATCTTTTGGGTTTTCTTTTGTACTTGAGGCGTGGAGCCAGATGAAAACAAAATAACTTTCTGATGAATATATAGAGATTTTCTTTGAGCAAGAATTTTGAGGGAAGGCCCTAGAGAGGGACAGCAGGTGTGAAATTCCCCCTTCTACCCACTATGTTAGGCAGATGACATTGCTGGCCAAACTGACTGCCCAGTACATTGTGCTTATTAATGCAGAAAAGTATGATGGGGACATTTTTGGCAATCAGATGTAAAATAACGAACAGGATTATTACTAAATGCACTTTACCACGAAATCTAATGAAATCAAATGGCAGTTCTCCAACATACTGTTTTAAAAGAGTATTTTGCTGAAGTTTGTAGTATTGGCATTAGAAATATGCTGGAAATGAGACAATCAAAACAGGAGTAAGAACTGGGCCCCAGTGAGGTTTTTCAGCACCGTAAAAAAAGAATAAGGAAGAGGTGGAGTGCAGGGTGGTGTTTAATACATGGGAGAGGCCTTGGCGTTTTCTCTCTGTTGTCCGCTGGATGGACAAGTGTCTTCTTGTATAGGAGCTAATGGGAAAGCCTGCCATCCCTGCCCAGCTTAACGTGGGTAGAGTAGTAGTCAGGGCTTCTATTGGCTCTGGAGACCCATAGCTTTGTGTGTGCTTTGTCACATCCCAGTGGCTTGACTAGGTGTTGTGACTTGGCATACCTGGTCATTGATCAGATGAATAATGTATCATAACACATGCTGGGATGCAGGACATAGCTCTTTTATTTGTATGCATGCGGAATGCAGCCCAGACTTTAGGAGGCCATGAAACTCCATCTTGCTGTCATATCCTCCTGAGTGGGTAGGTGATGGAAAGGCACCTGGTATAGGCTGGCCTCTTCCCCTCTCCCCGCCGTGAGCCATGTGGGAGACACTTGTGGGTTCTTGCGGGTTGTCACTTCCTCATCCACTGAGAAGGGGCGGGCAGGGCAGCACCGAGGGCTCATCCACTCTAATGCATGCTCTCTACTTCTAATTATAAGATTATTTTTATATTTGTTTTCTCCCTGTAATTTGGCAGTATAAATGAGAGCATGAAACAATTAAGTGGGGGTGGACGGTTTCGATTGTACTATTTACATATTTATTCCCAGAAGATTCCCAGGATGAATGGAGAGGAATAGCTACCCCTTCTGTTCTCTCTTCTGCCTTTTCTAGAAACTGCATTTCCCATTTGCACCTTTTAGTATGATTGCCCTCCACCCTTTTTGAATATTCATGTGGTTTGAAATGAAAAGAGAAATGAGAGCATCTAATGCATGGCTCTCTCCCTCTTCCTGTCTCCTGATCAGCCCCTCATCCTTATCTGTGTTCCCTGGAAGCTATACATGCCCTTGTGTATCGAGTGGGGTTTTCTTTTGGGATGGTTCTAAGGACTGCTCTTAGGGCCTTTCAGAGGCACTCTATTGCTCAGCTACACCTCTAGCCTTCAATTGTAATTTTAAAATCCGTGTGTGTGTGTGTGTGTGTGTGTGTGTGTGTGTGTACAATCCATGTAATATTCTAAACCTGCTAAAAACAACAGTAGCCCCACCCCCCATATTCTTTAAAGATCATTCCATACCTGCACATGAAGTTGCTCCTCTTTTCATAATACAGTACTCAAGGACAGATCCACTGCAGTTTATGTAAGAAGACCTCCTTTGATGGATATTTCAGTTTCCCATCTCCTGCTATTAGAAATAATGCTGCCATGAAAAGTCTGCATGCATTACCTTCCTTCCTTTCTTCCTTCCCTCACTCCTTCCTTCCTCCTTTTAATTACTCCATTGATAGATACCCGAGTTACTTTTTAGCTATTAGAAATAATACTGCTATGAGGGGGACAAAAACATGAGAAGGGGTATCCATGTTTGAGAAATAATGTACCCACTACCTGTAACTGTAACTGTAATGCCTCTCTACATTACCCTGACAATAAAATACAATAAAAATAAATAAATTAATTAAATTTAAAAAGAAATAATACTGCTATGAACCAAGTATATAAATATTTGTACACATGTTTTATGCCAGTACTGGGGCTTGAACTCAGGTCCAGGCCCTGTTCCTTAGCTTTTTCATTCAAGGTTGGCACCCTTACCACTTGAGCCATAGCTCTACTTCCATTTTTTTTTCTTGCTAATTAGAGATTAGACTTTCATGTCTGCATTGGCTGGCTTTGAACCTCAACCCTCAGATCTCGGCCTCCTAAGCAGCAAGGATTACAGCATGAACGACAAGCACCTAGCTACTTACTTATTTTCAAGGATTTTATATACTGATTTTCATTTTAACTTCACACCAGTGGTGCATGGGGGTTCTAACTTCCCCACAGCCCCATCAGTGCTTATTTCCTGTTTTTCTTTTCTTTTTTTTCATAGAAGCTGTACTACCAAACATGAAGCAGTCCAAAGTGACCTTTTCACTGTTGTGGTTTGTATACTGGAACCATGGTCACGTTCACAGCAACTCTTAGCCACACACATGTCAGAACCTCATACTGTAAATGAACCTTAATTTCATAGCCAAGCTTCCTGGCTTTCTTCAGGAAGAAATGCCTACAGTGAGAGCCTTTGTCATTTAAAAAAGCCACAAAATGAGCACATAGCTACAAATGTTTCTGGGCACAGGTAGCAGTGTTCATGGTGAAAAGATCAGACAGCCCAGCTCCTGATCCAGCAGTGTCAGTGGGTGACCTGGAAAAGTGGAGACCACCCCCCGCCCCCGGCCCATCCATCTTGCAGGCTTGTCTTGGCTCTGTATTTCCAGGGCATAAGAGAGCCAGGTTGGCATCCTCCATAGGTTCCTGGCCACCATTGGAAGTCAGGACAATAGTCTGCAAATGTCTAAAGCTGGGTATCTTCTGTTCCCTGTAAAGCAGATTTCTCTGGTGTTGGATTGGAAACTGGCTCTGGACTTACTGAGAGTAGCTTTGAGAGTCACATTTGATCAGCAGATGTTGTCAAGCCTGGGGAAGGAGAGAGAGAGAGAGAGAGAGAGAGAGAGAGAGAGAGAGAGAGAGAGAGAGAGAGAGAGAGAGAGAGAGAGAGAGAGATGGGGGAGAGAGAGAGAGAGATGGGGGAGAGGGAGGAAGGGAGAGAGGCTGGCGTTCTACCACTTGTACCACACTTCCTAACATGATGATATTTTCTTTAACTTTCTGTATCTTGCTTTTTTTTGTTTTTCCTTCACCTTTACAGAATGTTGTTCCATCTTTGGGTAGGCAGACTTCCCTGACTACCTGGGTGATGCCCAAAGCCGAGCAGAGCACGACTTACAAAGACTTTATTTCTTTTACTGCCTTTGAAGGAAGCGTGCGCAATGTGTCTGAGGTCTCGGTGGAATATTTATGCTCGCAGCCTTGTATTGTTCACGTGGAAGCCGTCGTTTCCTCTGAGTTCAGAAGTAGTATCCCCGTGTACAAGAAAAGGTGGAAGAACGAGAAGCATCTTCACACCAGCAGGACGCAGATAGTGCATGTGAAATTCCCCAGTATTATGGTGTACAGAGATGACTATTTCATCCGGAACTCAATTTCTGTCTCGGCGGTGGTACTACGAGGCTGGATCACGCACAAGCGTCATGGTGGAGACTTGAACGTTAAATGGGAGGAGCACTTGCTCCATGCAGTGGCCAAGAATTACACGCTGCTGCACACGCTCCCCCCTTTCCAGCGCCCCTTCAAAGACCACCAGGTGTGCCTGGAGTGGAACATGGGCTATCTCTGGAAGCTTTGGGTGAACAGGATCCCCCAGTGCCCTATGGAGAACGGTAGGTCATTGGCTTTGCGAGGCATCCTATCCCTGTGTGTTTATAAATGGCAGGAGAAGGCTCTCCAGTTACCAGTGGGGATGTGAATGCAAATGTGGGGGGCACATGTGGACTTTGGGACAAGAGGAGAAAGGTAAAAAGGGGAAGGGAAAGTTGAGGAGAGGAGACAAGACAAGGGAGGCTTTGAGAAGCTTAGATATATATCATTGGCGCTAGGAACATTCATGCCCCCAGGAACAAGGGCTGGGAACTCTTCCTTCTGTCCCTGGCCTCTTCTCCCCTGCCCCACGTTTCAGCTGTTTCTTTTTGAAGACTGTTTTATCCCAGAGGAGATTAAAGCTCTGAAGGAATCCTGCTGTCAGAGAAGGAGGTTGGGGTTTGGAATGCTGACTCCTGCCAGGATCTGCTTCTATGTAGCCATGGAGCTCTTTCTGTGATTCAGTTTCCCTATCTGGGAAATGGGAAAACAATCCCCTCAGAGAACATCGAGGAGATTAATGTCAGCACTCATTCAGATGTAGTTATGGTGGTGACAGTCTAAATCCTGCATGCTATCCTAAAAGTCCCCTGTCAGAGCCCCCACAGTGCCTGCACAGAAGACCTAGGACCCTTCTCTGCGGGGCTTAAAGATCTCTGGTGCCACTTAGAATTGGGTGTGAAATCCTGCGGGTCCCTGGAGTTCCCTGGCTGTGGGGCTGCTAAGCTCCTGCCACTTCTGCCCTCGACCTGTACCAAGGAGTGAAGCCAGGCTGACACTCAAACCCTCAGCCAAGATCTGGTATGCTTCTTCTTATGCTGCCTGAGAAAGTTCCCCAGAGCTGTGTATATGTGTGTGTGTGTGTGTGTGTGTGTGTGTGTGTGTGTGCGTATGTGCATGTGCGTGCATGTGCGCACATGCTTGCACATGCATGTGTATGTACACACATGCGTGTGTACATGCCACTATTAGGGCTTGGACTCAGGGCCTGGGTGCTATCTCTTAGCTTTCCTTCAAGGCTAGTGCTCTACCACTTGGGTCACATTCTAGCTTTTGGGTGTTGAACTGAGGATAAGAGTCTCACACATGTGCCTGTCCAGGTTGGCCTCAAACTGTGATCCTCAGGTCTCAGCTCAGATACTGAATAGCCAGGGATATAGGCATATGGCACCAGTATCTAACCAGGTTTTTTTAATTAAGTTATTTTTTTGAATTAACATACATTTGTAGGGCACAGAATGTCCTTTACACAAATTCACAGCCTTCACATGTTCCCTTTGCTTCCTTTCCTCGTCCCTCCTTTGTCAAACAGCATTTGGTGGCTTTTTATATGTTATATATATATAAATATGTATGATGCCCTTTTGATCTTCATCAGGCCCATCTTTACCCCCTCTAGTAAGCCACCTTCTAGACAGTTGTAACTCTAGTACAATAGCAAAGCCAGAGAACTAGCCCTGAGGAAGTACTGTTAACTAGACTACAGGCAGAACTCAGGCTCCTCCGTGTTTCACATTTGTTTCTGTGTGTGCATGGCATATGTGTGTGCATTCTATCCAACTTCATCCTGTATCCGGGTGGTACTTGGATACAGAACTCCACAGGAGGAGTCAGTCTCTCTCGTGTGTGTGTGTGTGTGTGTGTCGCAGGTAGGGAGGGTAATTAGATGTCTGAAATAAGTCGAGCTGCGTGCACTTTCATGACTGACGTGCAGCCCTCCTCCAGGCAGAGCCCCATGTGCACGTCTGTCTGGAATGCCTTCCACGGGGATTCTTAATTTGTTGAGCAGAGGGACGTGGGGCACACGCACCACAGTTTTTATTTCGCCTTCGACTTTGTCAGGCCTTAATGATTCCATTTCATGTTTGGCAAATCATATATTTCTCATTGAAGAATGGCTAGATTGCAAGCTGGAAGTTTCCAAATGAAATCATTTATGAACCTGCTCAGTTCTTAAGGCACCTGAACATGCCCTGAAAACGTGAAATGTCCTTTTCATTCTTTTGTGGTTCCTTTCTAGGGCATACAAGACGCAGGAATAACACAGTGGGATTTTTTTTTTCTCTCCACCTTTCTTGGAGCATTAGTCTTGGTGTGAGAACTAACCTAATAAAATCAGAATGTAGAGGAAAACCTTTGCTAAGAGTTAAAATCGCTGAAAATGATGTGGGGGAGATCCAAGCCCTCTCAAAACCAGCTCTGTTCCTACCATGTTTTGTGGATCAGAATAAGGGAATATTTCCTCCATTTCTCCTTGAAAGCCGGGACACTAGTGATTTCACACCTGTAATCTTAGCTTCTCAGGAGGCCGAGGTTCAGTGTTCAAAGCCAGCCCAAGCAAGAAGTCTGTAAGACTTTTATTAACAATTAACCAACAAATATCCAGAAATGGAGTTGTGGTTCAAATGGTGGCATGACAGTCTTGATTCTGAAAGCTAAGGGAAAGTACCCAGGTTCTGAATTCAAGCCCTAGTACTATCTCCTCATCCCCACCCCTACATAAAGACAAATCACAGAGATAGAGCAGCAGCTCTGTGGCAGGTGTCCTTGACCTTTGCCTTCTATGGAACTGCCCTCTGCCTTCTTTACCCCACTCTTGTTTTGTTTTGCCAGTCCTGGAGCTTGAACTTAGGGCCTGGGCATTGTCTTTGAACTTCCTTAAGGCTAGCACTCTAGCACTTAAGCCACAGCATGACTTACAGCTTTTTTTGTATATGTGGTACCAAGGAATCGAACCCAGGGCTTCCTGCATGTTAGGAGAGCACTCTACCACCAGGCCACACTCCCAGCCCTTTACCCCTCTTACAAAACAGTCAAGCCAGAGAAGGAGACAGCATGATAAGGCACAGGCTGAGCCTCAGGGCCACTTGCCACATCTGCTCCTCATCACCATCTGCAGCCCCCACCTCTGTGGGCTTGGGACTGTTTGTGTGTCATTTGCCTGAGGTTCTGCTATGGCCCGCCTGTGAAATGCAGCATCTCTGGTGCTGCAGCATGGGTATCCTGCCTCAGTCTCAGCCACCAGCCCACTTTCAGCTCTCCTAGGGGAGGCTGCATAGGAATTGCATAGCTCCTTCACCACTACCCAGCCAGGCCACTGACCAGACTTTTCTCAGGCCCTGAGAGCAAACTTAGCCCAACTCAGAAGTCAGCAGCCTTTTAGACACGTGTGTGTCAGGCTCAGCCATGGCCCCTCCCATGCCCCTTTCCCTACTGTGGGCAGGGTGTGGAGCCACAGGTAGTTAGGGCTGTGGCTCCATTGTTGTCTGCTTCCTTGAGGGAGGGAACAGGCAGAATCTGTTATCCCACAGAAGTTACATGTGCCTGACTCACGCATAAACTCCCAGTGGAAGAAAAGAAATCAACAGCCCCCACACCCCTAGTCTCCCTACTCTGGGGTCCTAGGACTTCTAGCCACACCCTGTGCTGAGACTCAGAGGGTGCTGTGGGGGACAGCTTCAGCCCAAATGCATCACGTGTTCAATCCTTCCTTGCCTCATTCTGCTTTATGTCACCTGTTAGACTCCAACCACTGCCTGCAAGTAGCCCCCAGCTTTACCCTTGTCCCCCACTCAGTCTGCCTGTGGGATCTGTCTCTGTCCCTTGCAGACTGTCACCTACTTCTCATGCTTATCCCCAGCCACACAGGCCTGCTTGCTCTCCCTGAGCACACCACTTTCATTCATTCCCACCTTGGACATCCAGGTGAGTGTTTCCTCCTCCCCAAATGCCTCTCTCCATGTGGCTCCCTTCCTGTCTCCTTCATACTGCTGCTCAAATGCTGGCTTCCCTGACCACCTGGTCCAAGGCAGGGCCCTGCACGCCACACCCTCCAAATACATCCCCCTCCAGCAACTCTGCCCTAGTACCCTGCTCTCACCCTGCCCCTCCCTCCTCGCAACAGCCCTACCTCATTGCTATCCACCTGTACTTTTCTCTACAGCCTCATCACCACTGGGCGTTACTATTAAGTGAGCATTCTTGCCAGTTTGCCTGTGGGATGTCTCTCATATTAAAATCTGGCTGGGTGCCTTGCTTTGTGTTCTGGGTACAGCATACTGTGGGACAACAGGCCAATGTCCTCAGTGGCTGTATTGTGACATTGGGGAGCATGGGGAGTGAGGAGCAGCAATGTACCTTCCCATAGCTTCCCAGGGGTTCACCCGCAAGGAGCACTTGCAGAATCCTAGAGATCCAGTCTCCTCTTGAAATCCCCATGACCCACCTTAGAGGGGAGGAGTCTGTGGCTCTCATAGCCCCTCCCATTGCTCTGCCTTTGCCAACTCAGCTCCTTTGTCCCAATGCCCTGGACCAACCTCAGCCCACTTTTACCTTCCCTGACTCCCTGGCATAATCATGTTAGTCCCTCAATAGCCAGTTTAATTTCTACCCCCACTCTGAATATAGACATGCATGTGTTTATATATGTGAACATGTTTATGCATATATACTTTATTATTATTATTATTATTATTGCCAGTCCTGGGCTTGAACTCAGGGCCTGGTCACTTGGCTTAAGGCCAACACTCTACCACTTGAGCCACAGTGCCACTTCTGGCTTTTTCAGTTTATGTGGCACTGAGGAATGCAACCCGAGGCTTTATGCGTGCTAGGCAAGCACTCTACAACCAAGCTACATTTCCAGTCTTACTAAATTTTATTTCCACAATCAGAAATGAACTCCCTGGCCTCTCAGAGCCCTCTGTGGGTAACTTGTATGGTAAGTATCAACTTCAATTCCATGAAACAAAGGCTGGCTGAGCCCTTCTACTAGGTTCCAATTTCTAGACTAGATTTGGAGCTCAAGGATGAAGGCCTAGTGCCTTTCTTGAAGGCTTGGCATGGTAAGGCCACCCTGTGTGCCAGGACTGTGTGAAGCACTTCTCGTAAGAACGGGACTCTTGCAGGGCAGAAGAGGGAAGCAGAATGATGTGTTCAAGGTCCACACAGCCTTAACTGGGAAGCCACCCTGAGGAATGAGATCTTGAAGCTGTTTTTTCTATGTTTGCTTAGAAACATTCACCTTTGACGTTTTCTGAGATATCCTTATACATTAGATGCTTTTCTAGGCTTCTTTACAGAGGTGACATTTGGACAGAGATCTGAACTATGACTTATAGCTTTCCCTATCAGAAGAATGGAGTGAAGGACATCCAGGCAGAAGGGAAAGCATGAGCCACTGCAGGCTGATTGGGGAATAATGACTCACCTGCCTCCCTCGATATGCAGATGGCAGACAGACTTCACTGGGTGTACTTCCTAGGGCTGATGGGAAGGGCCACTCAGAGCATCCTGTGTGTGGATTGACAGGTCCTGGGGCTGAGTCTCTATTGGTCTTGTAAGAACCATGTCAATTAGTTATAAACATCTGCTGTGGGATGGAATGCGGACATATTTGAATTTGAAAGCAGAATCTTGGGTGTAAGATAGACATTTCTAGTTAGGACCACACTGTAAAATTCTTAAGTGCCATGCCGAGGGCTATTAAACAATCTCTCCTAGTGCCAGCTTTTATGAACATTTCTCCTGTCTTCCTTCTTTGGCTAAGAAACTCCTTAGAAACCTGACAGTTTCCTTCTCCCCTGAAAAGTCATTATGATCTTCTGCTCAATGGATCAGAAGTATGATCTCTTGTAACACAATTCCACCTACAATAAAATAATTCACAGTTAAGTCAAATATTACAGTCAGGCTTGACTTGGACTCGTCTCTGTAAAAATAAAAGTTCATGCAGCAGCCTGTTTGAGCCTACAAGGCGATGATCCTCCTTCTAATTATAAGCTATATATTTGGTACTTAAAAAAAAAACCAACCATTCAGATCTAGTTCCTTTTTCCCCCTGTTAATCATGGTAGTCTGGATTTTTCAGTAATAACACTAATTAGTGTCTAGCATCTGCATTGCCCTTTCTAATTTTCAAAACACTTTTTCCATGCACATTGTCTCATTTAATCCTCCTGATATTCCCAGGGGAAAGACAGTATTATTTTCATCCCTTCCTTAACGAGGGGGAAAAGCAAGACTTGGGGAATTTATTTAACTAGTTCTTCCTTCTTGCGACTCTGTTAGGCCGCCTCTTTGCAATATGCTAATACAATCCTAACTCGGGTTTTAAATGAGAAGGAATACTTTTTTTAAAGTTGAATTTTTATCTATGTGAATCATCCTGTCTCCTTCACCCACTGGACTTTGCCTCTTTGAAGCTAATTGAGCCATGCTGAGGAGGTTCTAAATCTCGAGTGGGAGATTGTGGATCATGGCTGATTTCTTCTCTCTACCTGTGCAAAGATGTTTGAGGCTTTTATTCTCTTCTTCCTTGGCTGCCAACGTAATGCATGTTGCCACTATTAAAAAAATTCAAATAGTGTAAAAGGTTTAGAAGAAAGAATATGTTCTGCCCACCCAAGTCTTCTGGTCCTATTCCCAGAAGCAAACTTGGTGCAAGAGTTTCTTGTGACTCCTTCCAGAAATATTCTCCACACATAGAAACATTAAGTTTAGCTTGTCTGCATGAGCAAATGAGAGAATTCTAGCAATTCCTGCCTGCGCTCATTAGCAGTAGAGTAGAGATCTTTCTTTATCAGTACCAATGCATGACCTCATTCTTTTTCAACCGATCTTTGGCATTCCATTGTCTGACAGTCTATAATTTATTTAACCTATCTTCTATGGACAGTTTATGCAGGTCATTTCTAGTCTTTTTTTTTCTTTCAACCAGATTTCACCGAACATCCTTTCACATGTTTCTTTGTGCAGACATGAAAGTATATCTGGAGGATAAATGACTCTCCCAATTCCATAGACTTCTTATTCTCAACATTCCATAGACTTACATGTCCCCACCTTATATTCTTCGTGGGGAAAGTTGTAAGTTAAATCACTTCTTCTAGAATGTAGCATCTTTATTCTCAATCATTGGCTTTAAAGGACATAAAACATCCAATCACTACTGCCTTTTTAATGTTCTGTGTTTGGAAAGCATTATTGAGTTACCTAGGCTTTCAGGCTATGCTTCTCAAGTTGAAAGATTGTACTTTCTCTGCCTCCAGGTTGCAATCACAGACTTTTAGATACAGTGATTGCCTGCAGGGAGCCTGGCTAACTTCTCCACAAGCAAGTGAAGGTCAGGCTTAGCTTCATTCTGAGCTGAGTTTGAAGTTCAGTCTGTCTAAGTCTGTGTCACAGGGTGACAGGACCTTTGGCAGACAAGGAGTCCATGGCAAGGTTTTGAATCCCCTGGATAAACTAGAAAATAGGCCTTGTGGTTTCCCCTACCAGAAATAAGATTCAAAGTGGTTAGCAAGCTGGGTGCTAGTAGCTCACAGCTATAATTTTAGCTACACAGGAGGCTCAGATCCCAGGATCACAGTTCAATGACAGCCCTGGACAAAAAAGTCTATGAGACTCTTAACTCCAATTAACCACCGAAACGCTGGAAGTGGAGCTGTGGCTCCAGTGATAGAGCATTAGCCCTGAACACAGAAGCTCAGAGATAGCATCTAGGTTCTAAATTCAATCCCTAGGCTTAGCGCGCGTGCACACGCGCGCACACACACACACACACACACACACACACACACACACACACACACACACACACACTGTAGTCAAGAAACAGGAAGGGTTGGGAGCCCTAGTTAGCCTAATAGCGATGCTAGACCTAGTGCCAAAGCAGGAAGCCCTATAGTTCTGAAAGTGGGTAGGATGGGTAATGGGGCCTTGGCAGTTTGATTTGAGTACAGTGCTCAGTAAATTATATGATATTCAATACTTTATCATAAAATAGGCTTTTTACAACTGTAAGAAAATATCGATGTTCTGAGAGACTTCTTTTTTGTTTGTTTGTTTATAGTTTGTTTTGTTTTGCGTTTTTCCAGTCCTGGGGCTTGGACTTAGGGTCTGAGCACTGTCCTTGTGCATTCCTCAAGGCTAGCACTCCTACCATTTGAGCCACAGTGCTACTGCTGGCTTTTTCTGTGTATGTGGTACCAAGGACTCAAATCCAGACCTTTGTACATGCTAGGCAAGCACTCTGCCAATAGACCATGCTCTCGGCTCCAGTAGTACTATAATTTGAACTAAGAGCCTTGTGCTTGACCCTCTACCATTTGAGCCACTCCACCAACCTACTGTTAGAGATAGAGTCTTATAAACCTATGCCCAAGCTGTCCATGATCTCCTAATCTCTGCTTCGCAAGTAGCTGAAATCACAGGTCTGAACTATCATACCAGCTCGGAGCATATTTAAAGTCGAAGATAGAACAGGTTAAGTTATAATGTTTGGTGGGTTCGTATTTGATACTTAAGTTTTGCCACTCATATTTATTGAGTTGTAGCCCCATGATTAAGGAATATCTCTGTAGCCTTCTTAGCATTTGTAACCATCTACTAGACCACAAGGCTAAATGTTATATTCCGGGCTAGATGAATGCTAAAGTCCTGTTCCAAAATACTGCTCAAAATGTACTTCTGATTATAACAGAAAGATAGTATTATAGCCAACAGGGGAATACCACAGAAGCCTAAATTTTAGATTAGTGAAACTACAGATTTTACAAGAAAATGATTCTTACTTTAGCTTTGTTGGGTAGGAAAGAAATGTTTTGTAAAAATTATTTTAGATAATAATTACCCACAGAAGGTTTCCTGGGGTCTAATGTGACCATCTGATCTCTTCTACTTCATTCAACATGGTGGAAGGCAAACCAAGGGTCAACTGATTGTCACCTTCTCTGGGAAATCTATTCCTCAGATTCCAGTGACACCATTTCAGAATTTCTATTTAATCCCCTCTCCACCCTCAAAACACACCAGCAAGTCCAGTGTGCCCAACTGAGCTCAAATTAAAAAAAAAATTCTAAGTGTTTCTGTTGGAACTGATAATTCTACCCTTTTGGGTCTTCATATACATCTTTAAGAACATTTATAGGCACTGTGGGAACGCTGGCTTATTTAATCTTATTAAATATATACACAAGGGCCTAAGATTCTCCAAACTGCTCTTATGATTTCCAAATTATATTAAACCAAAAGTACTGCTCTACTTAGTAAAATTTTTTGTTTCCTCTTGGGAAATGAGAGCTAGAATGCCTAGTGCCCCAGGCAGAAAGACCCCACAATTTGCGCCAGTATTGGTGTTTGGTGACTCTCACAGGAGAGTCTCCGTCTGTGAAGTTCAGGAAAATGGATGCTTCTGCCAATTAATTATAGGTGCTTAAACCCAGAAATTGTTAGTTGCTACTTTTTAAAATTAGTATAGCTTTTTTGAGTCATTAATTGGAGATAAGAGTCCCATGGTCTTTTCTGTCCAGGCTGGCTTTGAACCATGATCCTCAAATCTAACTCTCCTGGGTAGCTAGGGTTACAGGTATAACCCATCAGTACTCTTTTTCTTTGGTGGAGGATGTGTGTGGGGGAAATGTATGCTTAGCCTTATTCATGGCAGCAAGTATTGAATAGAGAACAGAAAGATGTCAATTTGCCTTGTGTGATAAAAGTTGGACATCCTGTGTTTGCTAGAACCACAGAAATCTCCCAGGCTTTGAACCAGCTGTAAGGGATGTGGTTGGTCACTTTTATACAGTGTATCTTGTTTATGCCCAAGACAAACTTAAACAGTGCTTAGATGTAGCTCTAAGTGGTAGAGCACTTGCCTAGCATTCAAACCATTCATTTTTTTGTGTGTGTGCCCATGCACATGTCAATAATAGCTTGCCTCAGCCTTGTTCTTAGCTTTTTTAAAGCATTTTTTTTACACAAAGCTAATGCTTTACCACTTGAGCCTCAGTTCCATTTCCCACTTTTGGTGATTAAAATTCCTGCCCTGACTGACTTTGAACTGGGATCCTCAGATCTCAGCTTCCTGAATACCTAGGATTACAGATATGAGCCACCAGCACCTGGCTAATTTTTTATTGTTATTTCTTAATCCCCAAATACATAGAAACCTTAGAAACCTAAGTTTGAGATTTGAAGTTTGGTTCTGCCACTACTCAACTTTGTGAACATCCCGGAGCTAATAATAGAATCCAGACTCATAGGGTTGTTAGAAAAACTAGTGAGAATAGGCTTGCTAAAGTGCATAGCACTGTTCCTGGCTGGTATTCAGTGTGCCATGAATGTTTGCTCAAATTTCTGGGCAATGGCATTATGTGCTTGATTGCAGCTGGGCAAGAGGGGTCCAGGGGGGCGTGATTTAGAGAGACGTGCTTTCCTAGAGCTAATGGATGGTGACTGCTTTGCTGTTTGCAGATGAGGCTACCCTCCTTGCCTTTCCCTATGCCTCCAGTGGAGAAAACACAGGCATCGTGAAGAAGCTCCTGAGGTTTCAGAACCGAGAGCTGGAGGCCACCCGATGCCAGCGGACAGACTACCCCGTGTAAGTGAGGGTGGGCGACTCTGGGGGCTGGTTTGATGGGGATTGTGGGACGGGGAGGAGCTTGAGCTGAGAACCTGGACACTATCTCACAGCTCTTTTTGCTCAAGGCTGGTACTCTATCTACCATTTGGTCTCCTCTTCTTCCAGCTTGTTGGTGCTTATTTGGGCCTAAGAATCTCATGGGCTTTCTTGTTCAGGCTCATTTGGAACTGAGATCCTTAGATCTCAGCCTCCCGAGTAGCTAAGATTACAGGTGTGAGCTACCCGTGCCACGTGGTAGGGCTCTTTAATCTGAGCCAAAGCTGGCTTGAGGAAGAAGTGCTTAAAAGGACACAGCTTGGGCAGGTGCTTTGTACAAATGTTCAGATCTAATATTCAGCTCAAATATGCAGCCAGACATGTGGACCTGGAATGCGGAGCTGGGAAGCCCTCCATTTGCCTTTATAGATAGTTTGGTCCCTGGAACAAAGTGAGCGGGTTGCAAGGAGTTCATCTGACCTCACAAGGTTTCCAGGGCAGCCAGCCCAAGCCAGCACAGACTGTGGCCCTGGTTTTGCCTGTTCTGTTCTAGAAGATTTGGATGAACTGCTAGAAATCTCACAGCTTCCGATCTCCATTGATTTGGGCAAAATCCACATATATCTATTTTTGCCTTCTGCTGAATTGAAAATGCCGAATATGGTTCCTGATTCACCTCAGATCAGATGGATTTAGCAGAGTGATTTAATTCTTCCATGCTGCCGGCTGCAGGAAGATCTTGACTCACTTTACTGAGCGTATGTTCTTGCTAAGCTTCCTTGTAATAACTTGTCGTCATGAGCTTGCTCAGCTGGGAGGGTCAGGAGGGAGCTTTGGGACACCATCTGTTTGCATATCATGTCCCTGATTTTGAGGCTGGATTATAAAAGCCAAGAATATTCCAAAGGACTTACTTGTTTGGATATATGCCCCCCCAAACCCCAGAACCCCTGATACTTTATTCCAAACTGAATTTGGCTCCAGGGGCAAATGAAGATAAATTGATTTATCTTTGACCTTGACTCTGCTTGCCTTTGACCTTGACTTGTGTTCCCTGTGGAAAAAGAACCCATTCCCAGCTCCTTATCTTTGAATTACTGCCCATGTCACAATGTATGCTTCAAACAAGTGTTCAGCAAGTGACTTGATGAATCCCATGTAACTTGGCCAAGCATGTACTAGTTAAGTAGGTGTTATTTTATCTTCGCTCCACAAATCACAGTGTGTTTGCGATTGAAATAGCCCCGTCTTGGTCAGCTAGACACCTAAGACAGAAAAACCTGAAGCAAGTACTAAGATGTATCTGTGTGTCCAGTTATCCTATAGGGAGGCCATTTTCAGATTATTACATTGTTCTACCTCAGGGCTTTTATCTTTGAAAGAAACAAAATTGCCTAAGAATCTCTAATTGTGTTTTTTCTCTTAATCATACATATTAGAAGAGCTTCTTATCAAACCACCTCTTATTAAAATCCATATTTTTATTTGATGTCTGGGCTTTATTAGCCTTAATCAAGAATTCAAATGGCAAGCACGTGAGCTACTCCAGAAGACAAGGAAGAGTTAGAATGTCTACTGGTCTCGTATGATGAAGCGTAAGTCCTGTCTTTGCAGTTATGAGGACTGCTACTTTTGTCTCAAAATATCAGGCTCTGCAAGCTGATCTCCCACGATGAACACTAAGGCAAAGAAAGCAATTTACTCGGTCATTGTTAACTGTAATTACCCATTCTTGGGTGATATAAATCTACAGATTATTTTTTTCCCCTCACTCCTTCAGGTTTACTGTTTCGCTGTGGCTTTATTTACTCCATTATTGCAAGACCAATCTCTGTGGGATTCTGTACTTTGTGGATGCTGATGAGATGTATGGTACTCCTTCCATATTCCTTACCGAAGAGGGTGAGTGTAAACACAACCTTTAAAGGGATACCGTCATTTTCTTACATGCTGTCTGTTAGCAGATGTATCTGTCTAGAACAAGAAGAATTTTGTCAATGTAAGAGGCTCAATGATAGTAAATGCATAAATTATATTGCTCTGTGTGTGTGTGTGTGAGGGGGGGGGTTCTGTGTATATGTACTCGTCCAAGGGCTTGAACTCAGGGCCTGGGCATTGTCCCTAAGCATTTGTGCTCAAGTTCTCTACCACATGAGTCAGAGCTTCAATTGCAGCTTTTTTTGGAGCTTAATCAGAGATAAAAGTCTCACTTTTTTTTTTTTTTTTGCCAAGGCATGCAGATCTCAGCCCCCTGAGTCACTAGGATTATAGGCCTGAGCCACCAGCTCTTGACTGTATCTTAATCATGCCAGTAACTTAAATGGGTAATCCAATAAAATTGGACTGGGCAGGAAAAATGTAGTCTTTTTATAAAAACCAAATTTAGCCAGATGTTGTTGGTGGCTCCTAGCTGTAATCCTAGAAACTCAAGAAACTGAGATCTGAGACTTCAGTTTGGAGCCAGCCTGGACAGGCAAGTCTTCAATTAACCAGCAAAAAGCTGGAAGTGGTGGTGTGACTCAAGTGCTAGAATATCAGCCTTGAGTGTAAAAGCTAAATAAGAGAGGACAGGACTTAGAGTTTAAGCCCTAGGCTGGCACATAAAAACAAAACAAAAGAAAACAAAAACAAGTTGATTGCTTTGGGTAGACTCAGGCAAAAGAGGTTACAAAAAAATGGCTACAGAATTAAGACAACTAAAGATTAAGAATATAAACTGAGAAAATCTAGATGGCTCTTGGGCTTGGGTTGTTTGCCAAGTCTCTTTGTTTTCTTTTTGATTTGGGGAAAAAAAACAGAGATTGGATATTTTTTATGCAAAATAAAGACCACAGGGAACCAAATGTGAGCTTCAAATGAAATCCTCATTTTTTTTTTCTAGAAGTCTAAAACGTCTTGTTCATAAGTGCATTTTTACTCTTGTGTCCTTGCTTGTAGGTTTTGTTTAAGGGACAGAGTCTTGCTAGGTATCCAGGCTGATTCAGAATTTGCAATCCTCATTATTCAAAAAGGAATGTACTCATTACCTAACTTATGAAACTGTTACCTCTCAGTATGTCACCTTTATAATAACAATAAGAATATATTTTAAAGAAAACTTAACAAAAAAAGAACTTATAGTACTTCTGCCTCAACTTCTCTTTTGGTTGTTGTTGTTCATGTAGTACTCAGGATTTGTCTTCATTTATAACAATAGATTTGCCATCATCCATATAATCTGTGTTAAAGGAGATTGGAACAGTCAGTTTTCACATATAAAGTGCGTGAAGGGCATCACATGCTAGGCAAGCACACCACCACTAAGCCACACTCCCAGCCAAACCTGGGATTACAGCTGGGCATCACTAAACCTAGCTTTTGCTTTTGTTTATTTGTTGAAAGGGAAAACAAAACGTGACTTAGTATTATAGCTTCTTAGGACAATTATTATAAAGCCATAGCTGTTTCATTTACTTCTGAGAGGTGTATGGTTTTGTTTTTCACTTTTATGACTTCTAATTTTCATTTTTAGGTCATTTGCATATTCAGATGCATCTTGTCAAAGGAGAAGACCTGGCTGTCAAAACCAAATTCACCATACCTCTGAAGGAGTGGTTTCGCCTGGACATCTCTTTCCATGGAGGCCAGGTACCTATAGGCTTGTTCCATCTTGAATCATGGTGGCATTTTCCTTTCTGCTTAAGCAACAGCAACAGAGCCAGAAAATAACCAAATCTGCCAGCAATTTTGTAGTAAATGACGCCTCTTTACAGCACTGCACTTGCTAAATCAAACTTTTATAGAAGGAAGTTTCAATCATAAGAATCTCATCCCATTTAATTAACTTCTAAAGTGCTTCTTTCAACTATGGTGTGAATGAGTAAATAATCTAGTTGCTCTAAAGACACAATTATCTGAGCAAATTCAGTCCCATTCCCCCAGCCCCCACGCCCCCCAGGCAGATATGGTAGGAGGGATTGATGGGAAGACTGCATTGGCCATTGTGTTATCAGAACCAGGACTTCCTTCAAAAAGGGAATTTATTGGTTTCATTCAGCTGAGAAATGGTTGGACTGCTTTTTTTTTTTCAATTGAAACAATTACTTGTGTTTGGCATTAAATGCACTTGTAATAAACCCTCAAACAAAAATGCTAACCCTGGTAAGTTGGAAGAATCTTTATCTGCCTTATATGTGAAAACTGTTCCAAACTCCCTTAACACAGATTTTATGGATGATGGCAAATCTATTGCTATAATTGAAGACAAATCCATTTGTTCCTGTACCCAAGGCCAGCATACTGCTTTTTTCCATCTTCTTCTTTTCTGGTTGCGTTATTTTTCTCATCAGCTTTCTTTATTGATTTGTGATTTCTCTGTAACAAAACTGGAAGAGGCATTTTGTTTGTTCCTGCATATTAGGTACTACACAGCTTTCCCTCGATGCTTGCGGTTGATCACATTTCCTTTTTTTCTAAAGAGAAAACTAAATAAAGCCAGTTCTTGCTGCCTTCCCAAGAAGGTTTTCACAGGCTTTGTAGCTGTTTTCGGGCAAATATTTCCTTAAAACCGTGATGTGACTTAACTGTAGTCCTTGGTTTCCCTTTGGTGTCTGGAGGCTCACAATGGTGACGGTGCCTGGCCACTGTTTTCTATGGAGTGCTGTGTGTCATTGAGGCAGACATCCGGTCTTCAGAGCACATTCACACATCTTATTTTGCACCTGCTGCATGTAATGCATTAGGCTCCAGTTGCTTATAGACTATTTATGGAAGCAACATTAAGCACGTGAAGAGAAGTCACAAGACTAGTTTAATTACCAAATGATTCATATTGATTTTGAGAAGAGACAGTTTTTTTCGTGTTGGGATGCTTGTGGGGGAGGTTTGGGGAGCAGTCTCGGTTTAGATGGAAAAAAGAGGAAGAAGCTTTTCTGGATACCTAGCAAACTTTTCCGCCCATGCTGGCCTCAAACCCCTGATCCTCCACATCTCAACCTCCTGAACAGTTAGGAGTGTAAAAGTGAGCCACTGGCCCTGGCTACCACAGCGTATCAGAGACAGGATATTCTGTATCAAAGGAGTTCTCTTCTCACAGAAATAGGAAATGGCAAGTTCAACATTCAGTTTTAGCATCTGGTGTGGGCCTTCTTCCTGTATCCCAGCATGGCCAGAAAGAAAGAGCATAGGGTGGAGTGCCCATTCTGGTGCATTTCTTTGTACAAAGCCACTAACAACATAATGGGCGCCCCATCCTCATGACTTCATCTATCATTAGCTCTTCTTCAAAGCCCCATCTTCAAATACTCCTAACATGAATTTAGGGAATAAGCTTTCAAGAAGTCAATTTATTTGGGGATCATGTACAAACTATAGCTGCTGGATTAGAACACTGCATATTATTTAAAAAATAAAAAAAAGAACATAATAGGCTGGGCTGGGAGTTTGGTCTAGTGGTAGAGTGCTTACCTAGCATGCACGAAGACCCGGGTTCAATTCCTTGGTATCACATACATAGAAAAAGCCAGAAATGGTGCTGTGGCTCATGTGGCAGAGTGCTAGCCTTGAGGAAAAAGCCCAAGTACAGTGCTCAGGCCCTGAGTTCAAGCCCAAGGATTGGCAAAAGAAAAAATAGTCTAAGTATTTGTAATCCTAGCGACTAATGAAGGAGAGATCTGAGGATTGAGGTTTATAGCCAGTTTACACAAGAAAATCTGAGACCTTTATCTCCAATTAACCACCCAAAAGCCAGAAGTGGGGTTATGGTTTAAGTGGTAGAATGCTAGCCCTAAGCATAAAACAGTCAGAAACAATGTTTGAACCCTAAGTTCAAGCCCCAGGACTGGCATACACAAAAAATTTAAAAACAAAACAAAAAAACTTGGGCTAGGAATGTGGCTTAGTGGTAGAATGCTTGCCTAGCATGCATGAAGTCCTGGGTTCTACTTCTCAGTACCACATAAACAGAGAAAACAGAAGTGGTGCTGTGGCTCAAGTGGTAGTGAGCTTTAAGGACAGTGCCCAGGCCTTGAGTTCAAGCCCTAGGACTGGCAAAGCAAACAAACAGTGAAACCTAATAGAAAAAGTAAAAGTAGGGGGCTGGGAGTTTGGCCTAGTGGTTAAAGTGCTTGCCTAGCATGCATGAAGACCCAGGTTCGATTCCTCGGTACCACATACATAGAAAAAAGCCGGAAGTGGTGCTGAGGCTCAAGTGGTAGAGCTCTAGCCTTGAGAAAGTCCAAAGACAGTGCTCAGGCCCTGAGCTCAAGCCCAGGACTGGCAAAAAAAAAAAAAAAAAAAAAAAGTAAAAGTATATCTTTGAGGCAAGAATCTGAAGAATCTTGAGTATCGGGGAATTAATTCTTTAGTTTGTAAGGCAGTGGGGCATCTTGGAGAGGTTTTGAGCAGAATAGAACAAAAATCATTCTTGGCGATATGAATTTGATAGCATAGTACAGTGGGGTAAAATGGAAGAGAAGCTGAGTGGCCAGAGAGGTGAATAGAAAACAAAGAGTTTTTCTGTGTTAGGAAGATTTTTGCCCCTTGGTCTTCTTTTCTCTTCTATCTGCCCTCCCTAACGCACACTCCATTGGTGGGTGATTTGGGCTGGTTTCTACTTTTTGTTTTCTGAAGATACAGTAGGGACTCCACATCTGTGATCACCTAGGAAATCTTCTCAATGATTTTGTGTGTGTGTGTGTCCTTACAGGGCTTGAATTCAGGGCCCCAGGGTTGTCTTGTAAGTTTATCATTCAAGAATGTAGCTCTGGCATTTGAGCCACAGTGCCACTCCCAGTCTTTTGTTGGTTAATTGGAGATAAGAGTCTCATAAGCTGGCTTTGAACTGTGATTCTCAGTTCTTAGCCTCCTGAGTACTTAGAAATATAGGCACGAGCCACTAGTGCCTGGCTGCTCAATGAATTTTTTCTTTTTTTGCCACTCCTGGGGATTGAACTCAGGGCCCAAGCACTGTCCTTGAGTTTTCTCAAAGACAGAGCTCTACCACTTGAGCCACAGCACCACTTCTGCCTTTTTCTATGTATGTGGTACCGAGGAATGGAACCTGGGTCTGCATGCATGCTAGGCAAGCACTCTACTTCTAGGCCAAACTCCCAGCCCCTCAATGTTTTTTTTTATGGAAGTGATGGGGGAAATAAAAGTAGCTCGTAAGTCCAGGGATTTACCTTATAATTCACAGCACAAGAAAGAACCACATGAGATCACAAACAGCATTCTGAGAAAAACTGTCCCTGTTGAACAAGAGTAATGATCCTTTGTGCAGGAAGAACACAGTGTGAATCTTATTTCTGTCCCCAAGGCTCGTAGGGAATCAGAGTAAAGTTCAAAACCTCCTTGTAATATCACACACATTTTCTTGTCTTTTCGTGAAACAAGCTTGTAAGCCCAGACACATCAAATGAACCTTTGGCTTGGAGTTTGAAAGCATCTGAAAGCCATTGGCAGAAACTACGCTGGAGATATTTTTAGCCAAGCCATTTAGGGAAGTTACATTTGTTAAGTCTTAAAATATGTACAGGGCTAGTAAACTGTTGAATTTATTTTTGCAAAAACTGATCAGGTGAAAGACTAGCATATTTTCTGAATAATTTATATCAAGGCCTGTGTTTGTTATGGGGTATATAAATGATACCTGTATCTCTCTTCCAATGTAGATAATGGTCACCACCAACCTTGGCCTGGACTTGAAAAGCCACCATAATCAGACCATTAGGTAAGTGTGGTAGTAGTTTGGGTAGTACTGGGATTTGAACTCAGGGCCTTGCCCTTGTTTGGTAGGCACTGTGCTGCTGAGCTATATACTTCAGCCCTTTTGTTAACTGGTTACTCTATTTTTTTTTAGAACTTATCTTGTTTCATGCCCAGACATATATCTGACCTAGGATCCTCCTGTTCTCTGCTTTTGGTTATAGCTGGGGTGAGAGGAGCATATCACCACGATTAACTTCTTCCAGCGAGAGAGTCTCATGGACTTTCCTGCTTGGGCTAATCTGGAAGCACAGTCTTCCCAATCTCAGCCTACCATGTAACCAGGATGACAGGGATACCCCACTGTACCTAGATGTTGGTTGAGAAGAGGTCTCTTATATTCTCGGACTACTCTCCAACTATTACCCTTCTGATCTCAGCCTCCTAAATCATTAGAATTATAGCATGAGTCACTGGTACTTAGCTAATGAGTATGAATTTTATTTTTTTATCTTGGCCTAGTCAAGGGTTAAAGACTCTTCACACTTGTTAGCCTTCAATCCTAATATTATTCTACACATCTAATTCAGCTTTTCCAAGCATAGACTATTCTTTGCCCTGTAGCTAGACTTTGTTCCTTTTTTTTTTTTTCCTTTTACAGGCACAAATTCCCCCTACTTTTCTCACAACCTTTTTTATTTCTAAGCAATAGAAACTAGTTCTCTCTACAGCTCTCATTGTAAATTCTTCCTTTCAAGGCACTTCATAATTCATTTTCTTTGAAAATTATCTTCTACAAAGGATTCTGCAAAATATAAATCAAAGTATTAATGTTGCTTATTGAGAATGGTTGGTAACTTTGGCTTGGTGTAAAACATAAAAGCAGACAGTCTTCATATTTATGATCATAATCTAGATTTGAAATGTGTGCAACTATTGATATTAGAGTAACTTTTCATCCTTGCAGAACCATTCTTTCCAAGATTACTGCAACAGAGAACTGGATTCCTTGCCTTTGCTTCATAATTTTTTAATTTGCTCCTCTATCTGTTTGTCATGGGGGTTTTTACAGAACCATAAGACCACTTTCATTAGGAATTTGCAATGCCCAGGGTGACACCAGTGGTTCATATCTGTAATCCTAGTTCCTCAGAAATCTGAGCTCTGAGAATCATGGTTCAAAGCTAGCCTAAATAGGAATGTCCATGAGACTCTTAACCTCTAACAAACTACTCCAAAGAAGTCAGCAGTAGAACTCTGGCTTCAGTGGTAGAACACTAGCCTTGAGCAAAAGAAGCTCAGGGACAACTCCCAGGCCCTGAGTTCAAACTCTAGGACCAGGATAAAGAAAAAAACAGCAACAAAAAAGCTAATGGATTGTACCCAGAGCTGGAGTTCAAGCTTCAGTATCAACACAAAAAGAAATAATAATAATAATAATGAAAAAGAAAAAATAGAAATTTGCAATGTCCCACTATAAATAAACAATATGTGTATAACTGAATGTGTATATGTGTAGAGATTGGAAATAAACATTACTAGATTTTAAATATATGACTTCAAAAAAATGTCTGGCCAGCTTTTAACTTTATATGGAGTAAGGAGATGGTTTGTGGTTTGCTTTCATTCAAAAATGCTTTGCCTGCAGGCTCAAGGTATGAAGTCTCACCTAACCCAACTGCTATCAGAATCAGGTTCTTTAAAGAAATATGGCAGAGGTGGGAATAAAGGAGCCTCCCTCCCTCCCTGCTTCCTCCCCCTTTAAGCCATTCCTGTTTACATTTAAGTCAAACTGATTTCTTTTGGACTCTGGGCACTTAGAACAATTCTTTTTTTCCTGACTGGATTAGAGGATTTAGAGGTTTATAGACAGGCTAGGGAAGTATTGTCCGTTCACCTGCAAGGAGAAGGTCAGAGAGTGACTTGATCACTCCAATGAAGCACAGAAGAGGGGCCAGGACTGAGCAAAAGCCTTCTAAAGCTTCTCAAGGTCAGCAAAGGCATTCAGTGGAAAGCCGCCACTTTTAGTTGTATAACTGGTTCTGAGTCTTCAGTGACAAACTGAAGTCTCTATCCTAGAGAGGTTAGAGACTCCTCATTAGCAAAACAGGATCTGTGGCTCCTTTGGAAATCCCTCATAGTTCTGTGAAACTCTAGGAACTGAGGGGTTTTATTTTAGGATGTGGAGTCTAAAATAGTAACTTCTCCTCTTCCTCTGCCACCCACTCCAACCCAAAGATGTTTTTGACAACTGATCAAATATCACTGGCTCCTTTCTGTTTCTCATGTAAGGGCTTTTTTGCCTTTGAAATTCCAGAAGGCTGGAGTTGAGTGAGGATGGTGGTCTGCTGGGTTCTGGGCTATGTGACTGACAGACATGCCTTCAACATAACATTTTGGGGGACAGAGGCATCTGCAGGCAAGTGTTGAAGCTGAGTGTTTTGGGGAACTGAACCTTATCTTCCTGTTTCTAGAGGCCACAGGTTCAAAATCGTTTCTGCAGGCCCATTCTCCCTGTAAAGGTGCTAGGAGAGGATTGGCTCCTGGCCTTTCTTCTGGTTCTCACTAGCTTTTTGCTTGTAACCGTGTAACCCCATCTGCCATCTGGGCTATTCCTGTGCCTATGTCCTGGTGTCCCTTTTGATAAAAATATTTTCCTTCCAGGAGTTTTGCCTAGTGGTAGAGTACTTGCCTAGCATGCACAAAGACTCAGGTTGGATTCCTTAGTACCACAGACATAGAAAAAAGCCGGAAGTGGTACTGAGGCTCAAGTGGTAGAGATCTAGCCTTGAGAAAGTCCAAGAACAGTGTTCAGGCCCTGAGCTCACACCCAGGACTGGCAAAAAAAAAAAAAATATATATATATATATGTATATATATTTGTCATTATCAAGATTATCTGACTCCAACATGTCTTTACCTTAACTTATAGCATTTGCAATGACCCTACTAGCAACTAAACTCACAGTCTAAGACACAGGGCTTCAGACTTAAGCATATGGAAGGCTGGGGCAGGGTGAGTGGAGGGCAATTCCACTCAATAGGAATCATGATAGCACAACATTGGAATACAATTTTACAAAGAAAATGGGTGTAAAGACTATGGTGGGGGCTAGGAGTTTGGCCTAGTGGTAGAGTGCTTGCCTAACATGCACAAAGACCTAGGTTCGATTCCTTGGTACCATATACATAGAAAAAGCTGGAAGTGGTACTATGACTCAAATGATAGAGCTCTAACCCTGAGAAAGCTCAAGGACAGTGCTCAGGCCCAGAGTTCAAACCTCAGAACTCCCCCCCCCCCCCAAAAAAGACTCTGCTGAATAAAATATCAAATTTTTAAGTAAAGATGGGATTAATATGACCATTTAAGATCCCACAGACCAGGGCCGGGAGCATGACCTAGTGGTAGAGTGCTTGTCTAGCATGCACGAAAGCCTGGGTTCAATTCCTCAGTACCACATACACAGAAAAAGGCAGAAGTAGTAGTACTATGGCTCAAGCCTTGAGAACGCTCACGGACAGCACCCAGGCCCCAAGTTTAAGCCCCAGGACTGACAAAAAAGATCCCCCAGACTAGAACTGATTGAGGTTGGGAAGGAGTGATAATAATGCAACATCTCAGTTCAATCCTCAAAATGGATGCAGGCAGTAGTAGGCCCAAATTTACTTCATCACCACTCAGAGGCCCTGCTCCACTTTTGAACCGCCCCCCAACAGCAGAAGAGCTAGAACCAGTCCCATCAGAGTAAAGATCTCTTCTGGGGCTCCTAGCCCTACTTTCATAGTAAGCCAAGCCAGTGGAGTGAACATCAAATATTTCAGGCTTTCTGGTCAGAGATGTTCTAAGGAAAGCTTTATGTGCTCCATGCTCTTACAATGTAAGTATGGTGTTGGCTCTGCCCTACAAAGGTGGTGTTATGAAAGAAAGTGCTCAGGAGTGTATTATTAAACACAAGTGAGAGCTTGTCAGTAACACTTGATGACAGAACCAACATCCATCCACCCATCCCTCCATCCATTTATCATCCTTCCACCATCCATCCATCCTCCATCCTTCCATTCTCCATCCATCCATTATTTATCATCCATCATCCATCAGTCCATTATCTACCATCCATCCATCATCCATCCATCCATCCATCCATCCATTCAATACATATTTGTTAAGTATATATCATGTATTAGACACAGTGCTTGATTCTGAGAATAACATAATAAATAAACAAAAAAAATACAATCCCTGCCTTAAGGGAGCTGAGAAATCTAATAGGGGGAAAAAGATAATACAAAATTCACCAATTAATTAAAATTCTAAGTTGGAAAAATTGCTGAGAAAAAAAACAAATAGAGTAGCTGGAGAGGATCTCTAGTGGGTCAAAGTTTTAACCAGATCCTGAGGAAGTGATCTTGCAAGCAACAGTTACATCAGTGATGAAGGCTTTATTTTGAGGCTCTATGTTTTCCACCAGATCCATTTTTTCTATCTATCTATCTATCTATCTATCTATTTATTTATTTATTTTACCAGTACTAGGGCTTGAACTCAGGGCCTGGGCACTGTCCTTGAACACTTTTGCTCAAGGCTAGCACTCTGCCACTTGAGCCACAACGCCACTTCCAGTTTTTACTGTATATGTGGTTCCAGGGAATTAGATCCAAAGCTTTGTGCATTCTAGGTAAGTACTCTACCACTAGGCCATGCTCTGCTCCCAGCCCTCTTTTTAAATATTTTATTGTTATTATAGAGGTAATATACAGAAGGGTAGCAGTTATATAAGTCAAATAAAGACTACATTTCTTTTTGGACAATATCACCCCCTCCTCTTGCACTCTCCCAGTTTGTCCTTCCCACCCTCACCCACACAGATCTGTTCCTTGATTCTGAGTGGGCACTTCCTGACAAGGTCTGTGAATCTTTTGGACCCCTGGTGCTTGGCAGTAATAAAGCAGGGCACTCTGTGTCCAGATAGGAGGAAAGATCGTTTGCTGGTGTGTCTACAGTTTTCAAAAGAGACCAGTTTGGGCTTTGAAAGAATGTTGCTCAGCTTTAATGTCAACAAAATTGATGACCATCTAACAATGCACAGTACAAGGAATCCTCTTGTAATCTTTGTACAGACACAGAGGAATTGCCGAAGAGAAAGTAGGAACATTGATGTAGAGAGGAAGGAGGCCATCAGACAGATCTCCTGATGGTGGATAATAATGACAACTTAGAAATTATAGTCCAGTGCCATAGGGACCAAGTACTTTCTTGTTGGTTGAAAAGTATCAGTTAAAGCAAAGACCCATTAAAAAGATATTCCAGCTAGACCCCAGAGGCTCATGCCTGTAATCCTAGTTACTCGGGAGGCTGAGATCTGAGGACTGTGGTTCAAAGACAGCCTGGGCAGGAAAATCCATGAGACTCTTATCTTCAATAAACTACAAAAATAGATGGAGGCCGGGAGTTTGGCCTAGTGGTTAAGGTGCTTGCCTAGCATGCATGAAGACCTGGGTTCGATTCCTCGGTACCACATACATAGAAAAAAAGCCGGAAGTGGTGCTGAGGCTTAAGTGGTAGAGCTCTAGCCTTGAGAAAGTCCAAGGACAGTGCTCAGGCCCTGAGCCCAAGCCCAGGACTGGCAAAAAAAAAAAATAGATGGAAGTGGAGCTGTGGCCCAAGTGATCAAGCAATAGTCTGGAGCACAAGAGCTCAGGGACATTGCCTAGGCCCAGATTTCAAGCCTCAAGACTGGCAGAAAAAAAAAGAAAAAGAAAAAAAATACCATGTACCAGTGGTTCATGCCAACAATCCTAGATACTCAGGAGGCTGAGATCTAAGATTGTGGTTCAAAGCCAGCCCAAGCACAAAAGTCTGTGAGACTCATCTCCAATTAACTACCAGAAAACCAGAAGTGACACTGTAACTCACGGTGGTAGACCACTAGCCTTTAGCTGAAGAGCTTAGGACAGCGCCCAGACTCAGAGTTCAAATCCCACAATTGACCAAAAACAAAAAAAAAAGAAAAGAAAAAATAAAGATTCAGTATTGAAAATCTGTAATCTGAACATCTCAAATCCAAAATGCTCTGTAGTGTGACAAGTTTTAAGCATTCTGCATATTAGATTTTGTATTATTTCAGAGACTAATAAACGTTTCTAATTTCAGAGAACTTAGGATTTAGATTTTCTGAATAGGGATACTCAGCCATTAGAATCTGTTCAACAATTCTCAAATCTGAAAAAAAAATCAGGGACCAGGAGTTTGGCCTAGTGGTTAAAGTGCTTGCCTAGCATGCATGAATACCCGGGTTCGATTCCTCGGTACCACATACATAGAAAAAAGCCGGAAGTGGTCCAAGGACAGTGCTCAGGCCCTGAGCTCAAGCCCAGGACTGGCAAAAAAAAAAAAAATCACTGCAATCTAGAAAACTTTTGATCCCAAACATTTCATTCATTTAACTTCAATAACCAAACAGGTAGATGTTATTTCCTGGAGCTTGAATTTAGGGCTTAGGCACTGTCTCTGAGCCTGAGTGTGTGTGTGTGTGCGTGCACGTGAGAGAGAGAGAGAGAGAGAGAGAGAGAGAGAGAGAGAGAGAGAGAGAGAGAGAGAGAGAGAGAGAGAGAGGGAGAGGGAGAGGGAGAGGGAGAGGGAGAGGGAGAGGGAGAAGGAGAGGGAGAGAGGAGGGGATGGTGGGGAGGAGACCTAGAACCTGAATTCAGGATCTGGGTTCTGTCCTTGAATTTCCTTTGCTCAAGGTTAGCACTCTACCTCTTGAGCCATACCTCCATCTCTGGCTCTTTTTGACAGTTAATTAAAAATAAGAGTCTCAATTAAAAATAAGAATCTCAGGTTGGGCACTGTGGCTCACGCCTATAATTCTGGCTACTCAGGAGACTGAGATTCTGAGGATCAAGGTTCAAAGCCAGCCTGGGCACAAATGGACCTGAGCCTCTTATCTTCAGTTAACCTCTAGAAAATGGGAAGTGGGGCTTTGGCTCAAGAGTAGGATAGTAACATTGAGCTGAAGAGCTCAGGGACTGCATTCAGGCTGAATTCAAGCCCCATGATCCCCCCCCCCCCCACATACACAAAAGAGTCTCAGGGCTGGAAGCATAGCCTAGTGGTAGAGTGCTCACCTCATATGCACAAAGCCCTGGATTTGATTCTCGGTACCACATACACAGAAAAAGCTGGAAGTGGGTCTGTGGCTCAAGTGGCAGAGTGCTAACCTTGAGCAAAAAGTATCCAAGAACAGTGCCCAGGCCCTGAGTTCAAGCCCAACTGGCATTAAAAAAAAAAAAAAGAGCTCTCACAGACCTTGCCTAGGCTACCTTTGAGCCATGATCCTCCAGGTGAAGTTCTTCTTTTCCTTGGGGTAGTGTTAGTGCACCCTAATCTATTAGGAGATATGGAGTTCTCACTTCCCCTTTCCTGCCTTCTCTCCCTCCTGGTGTACTTTCGAGAAGCCGGGATTGTGGTCTTTGCTCAGGGGCAGCCGCTCCTCCCCTGTCCTGGAATGACCCTGCCTTGTCTGACTTCCCGGATCCAACTGTGTGTTTGTCTTGCTGTAGCCCATCCACGTCCCCCCAGCCCTTGGCCTCATCCACTCCCCAGGCTCCTGGTGGCCTGCCTAGCATTTCTTCTCTTGCCGAGTGCTCCCATCTGCCCTCAGAGCTTTTTGGCTCTTTCTCCTTTGCCTGGTTTCTCACCTGGCACCTGTCCTGATCTTCATCCATCCCTGCTGCTCACATATGCTTTGGTCATACCAAGGCCTCCCATTCCCATTTATTTATTTATTTAGTCTTGGGGCTTGAACTCTGGCCCGGGGCACTGTCCCTGAGTTCTTCAGCTCAAGGCTACTGCCCTACCCTAGAGCCACAGCCTCACTCCCTGTTTTCTAGAGATTGAAGTCTCATGGCTTTGTAGTACCCAGGCTGGCTTTGAACCACAATCCTTAGATCTCAGCTTCTTGAGTAGCTAGGAATACAGGCATGAGCCATTGCACCCAGCTTCCTATTTTAATTTTTGAAACAGCTAATAAGTGCACATGGCTCCAAAAAGGAAAAAGTAAGTGATAATAATCATGGAAAAATAATTAAATGTTTTCCTTTCAACTCTGACCCCCCCATTCGTCACTGACCTTGCTGTGGCCTTTTCTCAGCAGTCCTTATCAATAGTTTACATTCTAAGCCTTCTGCTGCATTTGCCTTATTTGTTCAATAAGTTTTTGTTTCTTGTGGAGTAAAATAATTTCAGTTAAGTCCAATAATTACCAATGATTCCATCCGTTTCATTAATTCATTTTCAGTATCAATATTCAGCATGTGAGGTTGGTTGGGATACATGATACTCACGTGAAAATGTCACCATGAAGTCCTTCTTCTCAGAAGATGAATGTATGCTTATTATTATTAATTATTATTTTGGTACTGATTCCAGGGCCTGAGCTCAGAGCCTGGCCACTGTCCCTGAGCTTTTTTGCTCAAGGGAGCTACAGCTCCATTTCTGGCTTTTTTGTTTAATTGGGGATAAGAATCTCATAGACTTTCCTGTCTGGGCTGGCTTTGAACTTCAGTCCTCAGATCTCAGCCTCCTAAGTAGCTAGGATTACAGGCGCCCAGCTGCTAATAAGTTTTTAGTAGCACACACTGAATATTTATTATTGGCTAGGCATTCCATTGGATGCTTTACGTGTACACAAATCTTAACAATTCGATACATGACTATGTTAATTTGCAAAAGAAAACAGTTTTTCAGAGAAGTAAAATGATTCTAAAATGACACAGCTGGAAACTAGCAGAGCTAGGGTTCTAATCCCAGAGCATCTCACCTCACAGTGGGTTTTTCTGCTTTAACCCCAAGTGAAATGCTTGTAGCAATTTGAGTTCCTTCATGGAGGGCAGTAAAAAGTCTCTTTATTTATTCGTTTAGCTTGTACTAGAGCCTGGGTACTGTCCTTACTAGCTTTTTCACTTAAATCTGGTGCTCTACCATATAAGCCACAGCTCTACTTCCAACTTTTTGGTGTTTAATCTGAGTTAAGAGTCTCACAGGGGGCCTGCAGTTTGGCCTAGTGGTAGAGTGCTAGCCTAGCATGCATGAAGACCTGGGTTTGATTCCTCGGTACCACATACATGGAAAAATGCCGAAAATTGTGCTGTGGCCCAAATAGTAGAGCACTAGCTCAAGCCCCAGACTGCCAAAAAAAAAAGAAATCTTACAGACTTTCTTCCCTGACTTTGCACTGTAATCTTCAGATCTCAGCCTCCTGACCAGCTAGCATGATAGACCTAATCTGGTTGATGCCAATGGCTCACCTCTGTAATCCTAGCTACTCAGGAGGCTGAGATCTGAGGATCACAGTTCAAAGCCAGCCAGGGAATGAAAGTCCAAGTCCATGAGACTCTTATTTCTAATTAACCACCAGAAAACTGGAAGTGGCACTGTAGCTGTAGCCCAAGGGTAGGGCTGAAGCCTTGAGCTGAAGAGCTCAGGCACAGCACCCAAGTCCCACCACTGACAATAATAATAATAATAATAATAATAATAATCTGATTGCAGTTTAGTGACCCGTGTGTGTGTGTGTGTGTGTGTATGTGTGTGTGTGTGTGTGTATGGTGTGTGTGTATATGTGTTTTTCTAGTTTCAGAGAAGATTTCCATTACAATGACACAGCTGGATACTTCATTATTGGAGGGAGCAGGTATGTGGCTGGTATCCAGGGATTTTTTGGACCCCTGAAGTACTATCGCCTGCGAAGTCTCCAGCCTGCCCAGGTGAGATGGGGGGCTGGCATCAAGAAGAAAATTATGGAATGCATTTGTGATGGGTGGGCCATTCATGGATAAGGAACCCACTGTAAACAAAAGATTTACCCAAGCGGATCAGGCCCGGAGCTGTGGGCTCAGTCATCAAACGTAATTAATACTAAGGTCTTTCCCCCAGCCAATACAATAATAGATTTCTATGCACATTTGCTTCATTTAGTACTCATAAAATGGAACCCATTTACTTCCTCTGTTTTAATAACTACTAGCTTAATTATAGAGTAGATTTTTATCAGGCCGTTGCCTATCTAGTGATTAAGCTAATGAAAGGAGAGAATCTTAGTTATTTGGTAAAGCTTCTTTTATATGCTATTATTTAAAGTATCACAAGAGGAGATAGATATTTCAGTGAATTAAAATCTTGATGGTGTCTCCTGCTCTCTGCAGAAGCTGGCATTTGGGCTCGTGCTGGGGTAGGCTGGCTGCTGGAGCCCTGAATAGTAGAGGGTTAAGTGCTGCCCCTCTTCTGCTGCTGGGAGACGCTTCCATCCAAACTCACCCAGGAAGGGACCTGGCAGCTGCAGGCAGCTCTAGCCAAGCTCTTCCAGCACGGAGCTTCAGGGGAGTCTGTTTTTCAGCTAAACAACAGAGATCAGAAACCACACATGCTATCTGGAAGTTTCATTCTCTCATGTTACTGACCTGTAGTTTATTCTGGAGAATAAAGTACTAGGCAAATTCTGCAGAAAGTACTAGGCAAAGTCATAATTAGAACAAATGGGAAGTCCTTCTGCCATACAGACATCTTAGAAATTTTAGGAGGTGGGAAAAGGAAATTCACTTGTTTATTTGTGCAGTAAATGCCAAATACCTCCTGCACATCAGACTGTGGGCTAGATAGTGAGCTGGATTTTTGGAAGGCAGTCTATTTAATATCATGAATATACATTTGCACACATATATTCATATAAAACGAGCACAAAAATTTTTACTAGGAAGACATACTCATGCTATGTACATACAATGTGCTGTGGTATTGTGTATTCTCCACTCAAAGAAAACACATTGATAGCTATTCAGGAAGCTGAGATCTGGAAGATCACAGTTAAATGCCAGCCTGGTCAGAAATGTCTGCTTGCTAGACTATCTCCAAAATAATTCGCAAAATACCAGGCTGGAGGTGTGGGTCAAGTGGTAGAATACAAGCCAGTGAAGCAAACAGGAGAAGGCCCTGATTTCCAACTCTAGTACTTACAAAACAACAAAGGAAAGAAAAACAGTGGGGGTGGGAATATGGCTTAGTGGTAGAGTGCATGAAGCCCTGGGTTCCATTCCTCAGTTCCATATTAACAGAAAAAGCCAGAAGTGGCTCTATGGCTCAAGTGGTAGAGTACTAGCCTTGAGCAAAAGAAGCTCAGGGACAGTGCTTGGGCCCTGAGTTCAAGCTCCAGGACTGGCAAAAGAAGGAAAAAATTGGGATGGTGTGGTCCAAATGGTAGCAATTTTGTGAGGGTGGAGTGTGTGCCCATTTATCCTAGGGCCGGAACTTAGGTCCTGGGTGCTATCCCTGAGCTTTTTCGCTCAAGGCTAGGACTCTATCACTCAAAACTCCTCTCCACTTCTGGCTTTTTTGGTGATTAATTGGAGATAAGAGTCTCACAGATTTTCCTACCCACATTGGGTTTGAATCTCACTCCTCAGGCCTCAGCTTCCTAAGTAGCTGGGATTACAGGCTTGAACTACCAACTCTCTGCAATCAAATGGCATCAATCTTGAAGCCTGGTTTCATTGCTCATTTCATGAGTTTCTATTTGGCCCAAAGATGCATTTGGAAACAAAGAGTTAAGACAAATCCCCTTTTCCTGTGGTACTCCCTCTCTGGGCCTGTGATGGATAAGTCACAAAAGACCACATGACAGATTTTAATTCCCACATGAGCATGTGTTTGAGAATGCCAAAGTGCATGTGTGCACCCACACATGAGAAGGGGATACTGTAGGCAAATGTGCCCAGAAGTCGCTTCCTAACTCTGGACTTATCTAGTGACTCCTACTTGTGCTTGTACTGTGCTTTTGCAAATTGAATAGAAGCAGAAAGAAGAGGAAGTCAGCACAGTTGGGTCAGAATTGGCATCACTCAGTGAAAGGGGAGACCAAGATAGATTCTATTTTCTAGAGACTACCCATTGTAGGAGAAAAAAAGAGGGTAGAGGTCTGGTGTCTGGGAAACCTGACAGAGGAGGCAGATGTCACACCAAGCCAGAGGTGGCATGTCCTTGAACTCTTACTCATAACCTTGATTTGTACACCTAGGGTAGATGATAGGCGTTTAGACAAGCTATCTGGTGGTGTCATGGAGCAGGAAGTAGACCCACTATATCCTTCTAGATCCATCAGTGGGATCTGATGAATTCTCTTCATCCCATCTTCCTCTTGTAGATCCACAATCCCTTCCTCCAGAAGCAACTAGCTGAACAAGTCAACTTGTATTATGGACAATGTGCTGAGGTGCAAGAAATAATATCTGTGTATGCTTCAACAGCACAGGTGAAACGAGAAAGGCAGGAAGCATGTAAGTACCAAGTTCTAGGAGAGCCATATTTAAACACTGCATCTGTAGTAACATGATGGGCTTTCTCCTAACAGACTACACTAGAACACATATGGCTTGGCTAAGGTACAAATAGAGACAAGTGTGACCTCGAGCCCCCTACAGATGGATGCAAACAAAAATGAATATTCCACCTGGATCCAACACACACACACACACACACACACACACACACACACACACACACACACACACACACGATAAAAGCCTACCACTAACAGCCAAGAATAACCAAGATTTGTCTCCATCGCTTCTGCCAAACCTGATCTTGCTTGAGAATACAAATGCAAAGGGTTATTTTGAGCTTTGCATGACATTATTTCTATCCAGAAGGCTACTTTCAGAAAACAAAGACCAAAAAATGAATTGGAAAATAAATTAATCACTAGAAGCATTTCCCCATCAGTTCGCCTTTGTCTTGGGTCATTAGTATCTAAAGATGAGCTTTCAGAAATAGTGAACAATGGCTTTGTTGTGTGGAGCTCTGATTTATTTCTTTTAAATCTGACTCTTGGAAGACATCAGTAAATTTCAGTGGAAGGAATGAATCTCATACAGATTAGACTCTTTTCACCAACCTCTTTCATTCAGGAGTGTTAATCAGTTACAAAACTTCATCTCTCTTGTCTCCCATGGTCCCAGCTTCAATTGAGCACTTACAAATTTCTCTGGGCTATCGATCTTATTTGATATGGTGGCACTAGAGTTCTCCGCATGCAGCCCGTTCAGATGGGAAATTCCTGTGGGGTCTTTGCCACCAGAGAAGTCAAGCATGGTGGTTGATGACTGTAATACTAGCCAATCCGGAGGCTGAGACCTGAGACTTGAGGTTCAAAGCTAGCCCAGGCTGGAAAGTTGGAGAAATTCTTACCTCCAGTGAACCAGCAAAAAAAAAGCTAGAAGTGAAACTGTGGCTCAAGTGAGCAAAAAAGCTAAGGGATATTGCCTAGGTCTTGAGTTCAAGCCCTGGAACTAGCACACAAAAGCAAATGGGTATCATGCTGGCATATGTAGTCATATCTGAAGTGGAACTTCCATTCCAGGCCATGTCCTGATTGTGGTTGAAGAGTAGCTAGAAAGGCAGCATCCCTGCAGTTAATTTTAGAATAGACTGTCCTGAAATCCCAGCTACAGGGAGGTGGAGATTAGAGGATGGAGGCTCAAGGCCCAAGTAGAAATTTAGCCATATCCCACCTTAACTTCCAAGTTGGGCATGGCAGTGCAAGCCTGTTATCTAAGGAAAATAAAAACAGAGATAGAAAGATTGAGGTCCAAAACTAGTGCTGTGAAAAAGTAAGAGACCCTTTCTCTCCCCACCCCCAAGTAAATAAATAACCACTGAAGTAAAAACAGATGAGTGGGGCTTAGGCAGTAGAGCAACTGCTTAGCACAAGGGAAGCTTTGGGTTTAAACTATGCAACTACCACAAACCAAACAAGCCAGAATGGGTAGTCCTTGGCCCTCAGCTTCTGTGCTCACCACTGAGGCCCCCAGAAAAGATGACACGGTCCTGACTTGGCAAGTGACTTATACAGCATTGGAGAGCTCTCAGTCAAGCCCAGCCTCGAGTGCTGACCTGTTGGATGGCATTAGGGAGAGTTTCCGAATGTCCCTGACCTGCCTTCCCAGGAATCCTTGGACTCGGCTTTTCAACCCATATGCCAACACAATGGCTGCCTAGACAGTGGCTTCCCAAGGACTAGTCCAAGGCCAGCTGCTCATTCTGAAGAAGTAATCAACAAAGTTGGCATGTTTTTGTGGCCTTGGCTTGGAATGCTGAGCTCAGGGCAGCCATGTCATAGTCCATTTCAAATCCCTCTAGGACCAGAGCCAATGGCCAGGAATGAGATGGCTGACCTCCTCCTCTTAGGGAAGGTACTTTTTTTTTAATGTCAGTCCTGGGGCTTGAACTCAGGGCCTGGAAGCTGTCCCTGAGCTTTAGTACTCAAGACTAGTGTTCTACTGCCAAAGCTCTATTTCTGTTTTGTTTTGTTATTTATTTATTTATTTGGAGGGAGGGGTTTAATTGGAGACCGAACCACAATCCTCAGCTCTCAGCCTCCTGAGTAGCTAGGGTGACAGGCGTGAGCCTCTGGCGGCCGGCAGGAAAGGCGCCTTGCTAGGGAAGACAGCTGTGTGTCTCCTAGCGTGTAATACTTGTGCTCCTATGTAGGTGACCTCCGCAACTCCTACCTGGACCTCCGGCGCAGGTATGGGAGACCCTCGGTGTGTGCTGCCTTCCCCAGAGAAAAGGAGTTGCGAGGCAAACACCCCGGCTTGTTCCAGGCGCTGCTGGAGACGGACGGTAATTGAGCCTTGGGTTCCTTTAGATGCTGGTTAGAATGGTTTTCTCCTTTTCTGTTTTACTTACCTTCTTTTGGCGATTCAGGCCTCTGTGTTATTTTTAACCTTAGTGTTCTAGAGTAATTTTAATTTAAATTCTGCCCTTGTGTGCCCACAACTCTCAATATATCTAAGCACATATCCAGTGCTTAACATAAAGACTTAAATTTAGGAATCACCCAGGCAATGCTTTATCTAAAGCTAAGGCCACAAATGGACCAGTTCACAGGCTGAGCTGATTTTTCAAGTGCAGCTGATTTGCAAGATACCTTGCGGTGTATTTTAAACAAACATAAGCATCTGTTCTAAACACTTTTTTTAAAAAAGAAAAAGTAACTTTCTAGCTATACTTAAAAAATCCAAAGATCTGTGTTCCTCCAGGCAGCAAAGCTGGAGGTGAGGCCAGGGCCCGGGAATGCCGTGTGTGTCCTTGGCCCTTCTTCCCTGACTCTCACCTCCTGCTTTTACCTTCAAGGATCTGTCCCTCTGGACTGCTGATTTGGCTGCATTGAAGAGTATTGGGCCAGGAATTTGCATGTCCTTCCCTGCAGGGTCAGCTTCAGGTTAAGCCCATTTGTGGTTTGGGTTTGCTTAGTAACCAAGCGTGCACTGGAAGGCTGTGAGGGACAGTGACATTGTGCCTGCTAGGAAGAGGAAGATGGGATTGTAAAAGCTGCCCCACTGGGCATGGAAACAGCACTCTAGGTCAAAGTGGCAGAAAGTTGACTAAGAAAGACACTGCTGGCTCCCACCTGTAGTTCTAGATACTCAGGAAGCTGAGATCTGAGAACTGCAGGTCAAAGTCAGACCAGGCAAAATAGTCAGAACTAACCAGCAAAAAACTAGAAGTGCATGTGTGGCTCAAGTGGTAGAATGTGAGCCCGGAGTAGAAAAGCTAAGTGATAGCATGAGGATCTGAATTCAAATCCCAGTACCAGCATGGAAAAGCAAACAATATTCACTGGAAAGGGCTTTCTTTGTAGAAAAGAACTCTCTGCCTGTAAGAATTGATGCTGTAATGGAATATTCCATCTTTTATTCTCCCAATAGTTTTTTGAGTGACTATTCAATCCCTCGGCTGGGAGATAAGCCTAAGGACACAAGGACCCCAGGGATGGATTTGAAAGCAAAGACAAATTGTAAGGCATTTTAATCAAAGTAGCAGAGTGGTCAGTTCCACCTGGAGTGCCAAGAAGCCTTCCTGGAAGTGGAAACACTGGGGCAGATTCTTGGAAGTGTTTGCCAGATAAGTGAAGTGGGTGCTGGAGGCAGAGTGGAGGTTGGAAGGACTGGATGGCACAGCATGTTGGGGGATTCTCGAGGCTTTACAGCATGAGGAGTTGAAACCCTTGGAGAGGAAGGGAATCTAGCTGCAACTCAGATACCACCCTGAGAATCTGGGGCTCACTGGATGACTGGAACCTGTTTGAGGTGTCAGGCAGAGAGCGACGCCTGATAATACGGTTTTTGTTTGTTTAGTTTTCCTGGGATGACTTGGGCAGCAGTGGGGTTAGGGTTAAGATTTAGGTTTAATGTTTCGAATTAGGGTTAGGGTCAGGGTTGGGGTTAGGGTTAGGGGCTGGGTGTGAGGGGTTATGGGTTAGGGTTAGGAGTGGAGCTGGAGGCAAGGGGTGAAATGACATGGCCCCAAGAAGGAGACATGCGGGGAGATGGAGGCAGACCGAAAAGACAGGAAAAAGTGGTCGCAGAGGACCCGTGACTGCTGCGTGTGGGCAAGAAGGGCAAGACATTGGCAAATCACATCATTCCTTCAGCAGTGTGGAGCAGAGTAATGTGGCTCTAGTCTTAGCTAGCAGTCCTCAACTATATGCTCTTGGACAAGGGATTTCTGTCTGTCTCAGCTTCCTCCTCTGTAGGCTGAGCGTGATGTTTGTACTTCTCTTCTGTTGGTGGGTAGAGAACTGACAAGTATATGGAGCTCTGCGGCTACCCGGGCGCAGGGGTTCACAACCTTGGGCAATGACATTTCAGGCAGGAGTGTGTGTGTGTGTGTGTGTGTGTGTGTGTGTGTGTGTCTGTGTCTGTGTCTCTGTGTCTGTGTGTAGGGAGGCAGGAAGCCTCTACATTGATACTAATAGTCTCTCAACCCCTTCTTCTCCAGAAGCCACTACAGGCAAGAGGCCAAGTCTCACTCGATTGAGAATCACTACTTTTAGGGTTGCTGCCAGGATTACTAGATAGAAGTAATTCTGGATTTCCCTTCCCTCAGCCCCCCAGATGGTCCCAATAAGGAGAAGAGGGAGATTTTGTGGAATGTTGAAGCCAGGATCACAGCTATCTAAAATTATTTTTATGTGATTTCTAATCATTGTTTAAATATAGTGTCATTGGTGAGAAGAGGAGTGAATCATTTTCACAATACATTCTTTTTAAAGAAAAATATCCCCAGGAAGTATATTTTTATGTTATATATATATTATAACTCAAAGTTTTGTTTATAAAAGTACAGGACTATTTTATTCTCCACAGAGGCCTGGAAATGGGAATCTAATTAAAAACTCAAATCATAAGCTCTGTAACCATATAAACTCCTAGGATATTATCGTTAAAGAATAATGAGATTGGGCTGGGAATTTAGCCTGGTGGTCGAGTGCTTGCCCAGTATGCACGAATACCCAGATCAATTCCTTGGTATCACATATATAGAAAAAAGCTGGAAGTGGTGCTGTGGCTCAAGTGGTAAAGCGCTAGCCTTGAGAAAGCCCAAGGAGAGTGCCCAGACCCTGAGTTCAAGGCCCAGGACTGGCAAAACAAACAAACAAACAAACAAACAAACAAACAGATTCCAGCAAGTTTCACTGACCCAGAGCCCTCATAGATTGCCAGGGGGAGGGGAAAAGCCCAGATATGCCACTGTTGGTGCTAAGCCAGCCAGTCAAATATTCCTGGGGACAAATTATAATAGTGTCCTGGAGTATACCACAGGGACTGTACACACACACACACACACTCACTCTCCACCCCCCATCACACCCACCCACCTGCCTCCTGCACCAAGAAGAGAGGGGAGGGAGAACAGACAGGGAAGTCACTCTGTAGAACCAACCCTAAGGCTCCTTTCTGCCTTCAGTGTCTGATTTTCTAGGTTAGAAAGGACTACTCCTCCCCACCGCCCCAGCTCATCACTCTACCTGGCACAGTGCCCTCCTCTAGAGCTGTAATAGCATCTTGTAGCTCTCTCCAGAGAGATGCCGGTGTCATGTGCCATGTACCCAAGCTTCCTAACAAGGTTAAGAAAAAAGGCAGAAAATTCAGTTTTATCAATTGAGACTAAAAAAATTAATACTAATAAGTATTAGTGAGAGCCTCTTTTTGGTCTCTTATGAAGGGAATGCTAGTGAGATTGTATGGCCCTGGCATGCTGAGAGGACAACATGCTTTATTGTTGGGAATTGTGTCTTGGTTTGGGTTTCTGCTGCTATCCCGACCTGTTGAAGAACAGACTTTATTAAATTGTCCTCTTGCCATACTTTAGATGTGGCGTGTTCTCTGAGTCAGTATGTTGCAAGAGTGGTCACCAACGTGGTGATGAGGAAGAGAGCTGAGCTTGAAGAGTTGGAACTTGATAGAAAATGCTTAGGTCACGGGGGGAAGATGCCTCAAGAAGGGAGTAAGGTCATTCTCCTGTGACCCCTGAGCCTTTGAGAGAAGTTGTTCATTTTATAAGAGTAAGTCCGAGGGGCTGGGAGTGTGGCCTAGTGGTAGAGTGCTTGCTTGCCTAGCATGTATGAAGCCCTGGGTTCTATTCTTGGTATCACATACACAGAAAAAGCTGGAAATGATACTGTGGCTCCAGTGGTAGAGCACTAGCCTTGAGAAAGCTCAAGGACAGTGCCCAGGCCCTGAGTTCAATCCCCAGGGGGCAAAAAAGAGAAGAAGAAGCGTAACCTCTGACTCACTGTCTGTTGGTGATATGATTTCTTTCACATGTGCACTAAGCGAACTTAAGAGCTTCTCAAAAGCCAGGTGTCAGCACTGGGATGTCACTTAGTGGCAAAGTGCTTGCCTAGCAAGTACAACAGCCTGGCTTTCGTCCCCATTACTGAGGGGGGCGGGGGAAGAAAGGAAAGAAAAGACAAAAAATAAAAATACAATTAAAAAAGCCAGGCCGGGAGTTTGGCCTAGTGGTAGAGTGCTTTCGTAGCATGCACGAAGATCCGGGTTCAGTTCCTCAGTACCACATACATAGAAAAGCTGGAAGGGAAGTGGTGCAGTGGCTCTAGTGGTAGACCTCCAGTGTTGAGAAAGCCCAAGGACAGTGCTCAAGCCCTGAACTCACGCCCAGGACTGGCCAAAACTTAAAAAAAAAAAAAAAAGCCAGGCATCATCCCCTGAACCCCCAGAATTATGAGCTAAAACAAAAGCTTTTTTTAAATGACATGCCTTGGGCATGTCATTACAATAACACAAAACAGGTTAATACACCCATCACACTGCATTTTCCATACCTGAGATCAGCTAGGAAAACAAACTTGGGTGTCAGGCTTTTCATGCTTAGAATTCTTGTCAAAAGAACAGAATAGGTGCAAAATGACGGCAAGGCATTAAAGTGAAGCATACATTCTTAAGTCATTCTCAACTGCTCGTTCAGTTCACACTGCGGGGTTATGCTGAGCCAGGAGAGAGCAAAGAATGAACAAAGCAATAGTAACTGGGAATGCACTGTAAGGAAAAACACCAGCTCCCTTAGTTCCCCCCAAAGGGATTAATATGTGGGATTGTTTTTCCTGCATTTAATAGATAAGGTGGACAGAGCCCGTGGCCTGGCATGTGTGGTATTCTCTGAGGGAGTCCTCTTTGTTCTGGGAAGTGTCTCCTGGTAGGCACAGCCAGCACTCGGCTCCAGGCTGCTCCTTCTGCACATTTCACACGGGAGTCATCTCTCCCCACGCTGATTTTAGATGGCTCATCTGCTCGCCATGTAAGCCAAGCCCACACTGCACAGGGGAGATGGCAGCCTTGCAGGGGTGAGGCGTGCTGGACTTGCTTCATGTCAAGTAGGAGGTACCTGAAGAGCCAGGAGTCTCAGCACCCCTGCCTGGCTGGTCAGCAGTGGCCACCACTTTCTGCCTCACAGACAAGAGAATCATCCAACACTGACACCTGGAATATTGTAATGTTTAATTTTTAATGTGCTGAAGTGCACATGGTGCAAAATTTGCCATCTGACCATCTCCAAGAATACAAGTCACTCCTGTTAAGTGTCCTGTGTTGCTGGATGACAGATGTCCTACACTTTGCATGTCGAAAATCAGAAGTTTCGCTCCCTCCCTCCCTCCCTCCCTCCCTCCCTCCCTCCCTCCCTTCCTCCCTTCCTTCCTTCCTTCCTCTCCATCTGGAAAAACAGAAATTTCTTCTTCCTTTCCTCCTTCCCTCCTTCCCTCTCCCTTCCTTCTTTTGTTTCCGTGTTCTTTCTTTCTCTCCTTCCCTCTCTCTTTTTAAAAATTATCTTTAAGTTGTTGTATAATGGGGCTTGGTTGGGAGCACAATGTGTGTCACTCACTCCAAACATTGCCCTCAAGCTACTGGGTTCCATGGTTACAATATCAGGACTGCTTTTGGTCACCCCTTTCCTTTGTCCACGCCCCTCCCCTTGGTCTCATCCCCTCCCCCAACAGCACCTCAAGACCCAGCTTCCTGCTGTTCATTTTGTTAAGACGATAAGTTAGTCGTTCAAAGGAGTTCCATCATGGAATAGTCTTTCCTCCCCAGCGTGCTGCATCCCTTACTTTAGTCTATACGTTTGTGTACATATGCACGTGACCCTGAATATCTTTACAAATCTATTTATCAGTTAGATCTGACTTTCACATATGAGAGAAAACATGTCCTTTGTTTCTCTGAGACTTTTTCCCTTCCTTTCTTTCCTTCTTACTTTCTTTCTTTCTTTCTCTTCCTTCCTTCTATTGAAAAATATTCTACTGTATGCATTCGGGCCATTTTATTTCTTCCTTCATCCTCTGGTGGACACTGGGTTTCTTCTACCCCGTCCCTATCATGAATAATGCTACTCTGATTTAGAAGCATAAATCGCTATTAGATGAAGTGTCTTCCTTCCTTTGGCTGGACATGGATCTGTGGTAATTCTTGTGAGGACCCTCCATACTGTTTCCACAGCAGTCTCATCATGTTCCTTTTCCACCAGCAGTGCCTAAGGGTTCTCTTCTCTCTCCAGACACACAGCCCCTCCCTTCTTACACATATCCTGTTAGGTAACTGAGACACTAGATGTTAGGCAGGCCCCTCAAACACAGGGCTGAGGGCCCTCTCCTCAGTACGTGCTGGCTGAGGAGCTGAGTGACCTTCAAATGCGTAATGGATCTCTGTACCTGCTGTGCTCAGAATATGTCTGTGGGGTGAATGGTTCACTGAGAGAATGAGGAATGGAAATGGAGCTGTGGCTCAGGTGGTAGAACACTAGCCTTGAGCAGTAACACTCAGGAAGAGCACGCTGACCCTCTGACCCTGAGTTCAAGCCCCAGGCCTGGCACAAAATAAAAAAAAGAGTTAACTGGACATCGTGTCCTTCTTTCTGTGTGTTTCTCTTTCTTCCACACTTCCTGAGGCTGTTCCCGCCTGAGAGCTACAGTTCCCCCCCCCACCACCCCCCTGCCACAAGCAGGGCCCTGTCAGCCTTCTTCAATGATACACACAAAAGCAGCCCACAAAGAAGAATTCCACAAACGTAGCCCTGTTTGTTCTTAGCTTCCTATTATCTGTACTTGGATGGCTGTACAGGTGCCCGGATGTATAACAGCCCCAAGGTACATTGTAGACCCGGCATGGGGCTGTGTATTAGGTACCTACTGGTACTGTGCTAGGCCCTGCAGCAGGCAACTGCAGTGAACAGCAGGACCAGCCCCCACACAGCTCTCTGCTGAGTGCCTGGGGGCCAGGAGGGGAGGCTTGTTAAACGTTGACAGCTGATACGCCGGTCCCACCAGCATCTCCCACTCGGATGTGTAAGATGTGTAACTGTGTAAGATATGTAATAGGATTTCTCCCTCACCTCCCAGAATCTCACAGGCCTTTGAATTAAAGATGGCAGCACTCCCTGGGAGGGTGCCCCACTGAAATGCATATAGATGGATCCAGGCCTTTCCTGGCTTTCCTGCCCCCTGGCTTTCCAGAACCCTCTCTGCATCCTGATCACCTTGCTTGGCCTGGGAATTCTCTGGTGTTCTGTGCCAGTTTCACAAGGCTCTGGGGGTGGCACCAGTGTGGTATTTAACAGCCTCATCAGGACGTGAAGGAGGCATTTGGAGAAGCCAACCTCTAGGAGATTTCCTGGGAACACTTTAGATTCTCCAGGAAAAAATGGTCCTACTAGGCATAGAAATTGCCCTATTATTAGCATTTGGGATTTTTACAAATGCTGGAAGAGTGGGTGTTTAGTAGGCCTATATTTCATTATTAGAAGATGGCTATTTCTTTCTTCAATTCTTCTGTCATACATTCCTTGTCAAAACTGAATGGTTGGAAATCAACAGCTCTTTGAACAGGGATCTCTGGTATGAAGGGAAGTTAAGATGTCTCACTATGCTGCAGAGAGACCTGAGGCATGCCAGCGTAAGCCTAGCTCCCTATAAGAGGGTTGGAAACAGCAGGGACACAAAAGGCTCCTGCCCAGGCAGGTGGGATCCAAGGATTCCAAGCAGGTGACATGGGCCTGAGAGAGACAGGACATAAAGTTGAGGTGAGCTGGCTCGCATGTTTATTCTCCTCTGTCCCTTCACCCTGAACAGGGCACCGCTGAGCCCACAAGCACTGGTGCCTGTGGCTACAGAAAGTTCAGTACTTGCCAATCACTGGTTCTCTGGGATGAGGCCAGATCCAGGCCTGGGCTATCTCCCAGGCCTGCCACCATCTGCCCTACTCCTGCAGGGCTCCTGCCTGCTTCTTGTCCCAGGCTTTGCAAAGCTGTGGAGGGAAGATTTGGAGAGCTCTGGCAGGGAGACACTGCCCTTGCAATATGCAGAGGGGTTGCCGGCTGCACCAGAAAAGTGCAATTTTGTTTGTGCCAACAGTTGCAGTGTTTATTTGGAGGCCCTAAAACGCAGAGCACAGACATGGGAGAAATACAGTTATGTTACTGAATAGCACCAGGATACTATTTTTCTTTATGAGCACTTTTCATGGTCATTGGTTGAAGAAATGCCATATTGAGTATTTTTTAAAGCATACGTTTGTAGTTAAAAAAATACACAGACATAAAAAAGAAAAACAAGAAAGGACCATGGGAGAGAAAGAGAGAGATGCATCTGAAAGACAGAGGGTAGGATATCACATGCATCAGACTAGAAAATTTGCACAGTACCAAAAGATTCAAATACTTTATCTTGCAGAGATTTGAGCCATTTCCTTAAGTTATAGAAGTCCTAGAACTTCCCAGATTAGCATCCAAATAAAAAATGGACTGTGTGGGCTGGAGTGTGTGTGTGTGTGTGTGTGTGTGTGTGTGTGTGTGTGTGTGTGTGTGTGTGTGTGTTGCATGCCCTGGTACCGAGGTTTGACTGGATGGCCCTCTACCACTTGAGCTATATCTCCAGTCCATTCTAGCTTTTTTTGTATGTGGTCCTGGGGCATGGACTCATGGCCCAGATGCTATCACTGAGGTTTTGTGCTCAAGGTTAGCACTCTGCCACTTGAGCCACAGCTCCACTTCTGACACGTTTCTTGGTGATTGTAAGAGCCTTGGACAGGCCAAGAGTTTGGCCTAGTGTTAGAGTGCTTGTCTAGCATGCACAAAAAACCAGGTTCGATTCCTCCGTACCACATACATAGAAAAGCCAAAGTGGTGCTGTGGCTCAAGTTGGAAGAGCGCTATCCTTGAGAAAAAAGTGCAAGGACAGTGCTTAGGCCCTGAGTTCAAAATAATAAAAAAATAAAAAAAATAAAAAATAAATAAGAGACTTTCCTGCCTAGAGTGGCTTCAAACCATGGTCCTCAGATCTCAGACTCCTAAGTAGGTAGGATTACAGCTGTGAGCCACGGGAACCTTGATCTGGTCCAGATTTTTTTTTTTTTTTTGCTGGTTTATTGGAGTCTTATGGACTTTTCTTCCCAGGTTGGCCTTGAACCACGATCCTCAGCTCTCAGCCTCCCCAGTTAGGATTATAGGCTGGAGCCACTGGCTCTGATCTGAATATGGGTGGGAGTGTGCAAGTGCATGTGCACTTTTAAACCAATAAACTCAATGACAAACACACCTTTTAATGGTTAAGTGACATTTTCTCCTTTTAGTATGGTTTTTTTTTCCTCTTGGAAACTTCTACTTTGAATGCATTAAGCCTTTCGGAAGACTGAAACTAAAAATGACTTTCTATTGATGTCTCTGCTCCTCTCACAAGTGGTGAGGGAGTCTTTCTCCTGAATTCTCAATCAGCTGCAGCTCTGGCTTGTCTGAGGGCTTCCACAAGTGGCTGGCTACCTTCTCATAATCTACTTCTTGGCCTCTTTTAAGAGTGAGTCCAGAAGTGGTAACCTGATGACATTACTGTAAAACAGGAAAATGGCAAAATAAGTAACGCTGTGCTACTTGGAAAGTCCTAGTGGTTAATAGATTGGGACTGGAACTTTTCTTCCTCAGCCTCTGGTGCAGAGAAAGAAAGAAAGGCTTCGGCTATCTTGTTTGTTTATTATTTCATGTCTCCATTAATCTCCATAAACAAGGCCTGTTTTTAGTTAATGATCAGCTAGGAAAAAAAATACATATGCTAAACCAGATGGGTGAAATTAACAGTTTCATTAAGCCAACTTTTAAATCACTGCAGCATCAACCAAAAGATATCACGGTTTTAATATTAGGCAACAATTGGAAATGCAAACTTTTAACAAATGTGCTGAATGAACAATTTTACTTTAGAATTACTATTTTTTAAAAAAAATTAAATTCATTAGTGCAGAAAATTGTTTAGATTCTTGTGCAGAGAAAATACTGATTGGCAATATTGGTGGGGGTAAAGGATTTTAATATATGAAAGAACTAATGAAGCCCTTTCCCTTTGTAAAGTAATTTTTGTGCTAAGAAGTTCAGGTTTGTGAAGGATTTTCCCAGCAATCTCAGCTCCCTGGACATTCCTGTTAATGGCTTCTGGGGTTCTGTATGAGGGGTTAGCAGGGCAATTGCTTCCTTTAGAACTTTATTTGTTTTGAAGTCTCTCCTCCTCTGAGCCCACAAAATTCAGGCCCAGGCATGTTCAGACAAACCTGGGCCTCTTAGTTAGACATTAGCAGAGCAGGTAAGGTAAGGAGGAATCGTTAAGAAAACGTCAATGTCGCTTTGCTGGGGATATTCACAGAGAAGAATCTGGAATGAGCACGATTTAAACTAAATACACAAATTAGCAGAGAAAGGGTTTACGTCGCAACCCTTTAGTGGAGGTGTTCTGATTGTGGCAATTGGTTGAGTAGGATGACATTCTCATGTCTCAACTCTGCAAAGGGAAATCTCAGTCTCAGATGGGAAAGGATGTGATTATTTAGCTCTGTCCCAAGGGGTGAGTGAGTTCGGGAAAATCATTCTAGGTGGTCCACTTCCATGTTGATGGTTATAGAAACATTGCTGGAAGCAACTCAAGAGTCTAGATCAAAACTGAGTTAGGGGCATGAGGCATTCTAAAGGGCATCATGGTCAATCCTCTATACCCATGGGCTCCACATCTCTAGCTTTCATCAATCAGAGCAGAAATATTTGGAAAAGCGAGCCGGGATATAGTTCCTCGGTGGATCGCTTTGCCTAGTATGCGTGAGCCCTTTGGTTCAATCCCCAGTACTGGGAGAGAGAGAGAAAAGAAAAACCACAGGAAAATTACATCTATAATGAACATGTCTAGACATTTTTTTCTACTATCATTCTTAAATGGTACATCATGGCACCAATTTCCATAGCATTTCCATTGTATTAGATATAAGTGATCTAGAGATGACTTAAAGCACACAGGAATGTGAGCATTATATGCAAGTATTATGTGGTTTTTCTATGGGACTTGGGCACAGGAGGAGTTTGCTGTACCTACTATAGATGATCTCAAAACCACTTCCAAATCCCAGGCACCAAGGAATGATGGTATTTATTGAAACATTGAAGAGAATGAACTTCCAGGGGCTGAGGCTGAGGCTCCATGGAAGAGTGCGAGCCTTGCACATGCAAAGTCCTAGGTTCAGTTCCCAGCACTGCAAACAAAAGGAAAAGAATGAGCTTCTTCTGACAGTTACTCATACTATAACATTAATTTAGAAAATAAAATTGAGAGCCAGATGCTGGTGGTGTATTCTGTAAGTCTAGCTATTCAGGAAGCTGAGATCTAAGGATTGTGGTTTAAAGCCAGCCTTTCTGAAAGAAAATGAATATGTCATGTGTAAATAGATTTGTATGTGAATTGTTGTATATGCAAAGGAAAAAAACCTGGGTTTTGTGTTTATTGTTGCTTCATATCAATTTCTAGTGCGTGCGTGTGTGTGTGTGTGCGTGTGTGTGTGTGTGTGTGTGTGTGTGTGTGTGTGTGTGTGTGTGTGTGTTGGTACTGGGGCTTGAACTCAAGGCCTATGCTCTTGTTTAGCTTTTTTACTCAAGACTTTACTGCTTGAACTATGTTCTACATCTGGCATTTTGCTGGTTATTTGGAGATAAGAATCTCAGATTTGTCTGTCTGGACTGCCTTCAAACCATAATCCTTATATCTCAGCCTCCTGAGTATCCAGGGTTATGGTTATGTAACCACTGGGTGCCAGTGATTATTTCTTTGTTTACATTTCTGGCAACAAACAGCTATGAAAGAAATACAGAAGAGGGGACCACTGTTCAGTAAAATGAATTTGGGTTTGGCCCCATAGTCTGGGGTCTTGATGGTGCAGGCACAGTGCCCCCCTCCCAGGGACAGCCCAGTCCACCTCTGTGCCTACAGGAGCGTGCACCTGCTCGTGAACATGGTGCCAGCTTTCGTTCTTTCATCCCTGGAGCTTTCTGATCTTGACCTCTGATGTCAGCATGGACCGCTACAAGGGTATTGACCTTAACTGAAGGAACCCCAAACTTGCCCATAGTGGGCAAATCCTCTCCTCTTTTCTTGCCCAAAGAGTGAGTCTCTTGTTGCCTCCTAAATTTTTTTTAATAACACTTTTATAGCAGATAGAAAAGTAAAAAATGTCATACACAACAGATTTTAGGCAGGTGAAATTTTAGTGTGTGTTGATATTTCACATTCAAGCCGACAGTATTTACATGTAGCTTAGGATGTAAGTTACATATAAATAACATATGTTGGATCCTATCTGGCCTTTTGTAGCATGCCACCTGCAAAAAAAAAATTCTCGTGGCTCACACCTGCTGAGATATGAGGCTCAAGATTCAAAACCAACCTGGGCAGACAAATCTGAGAGACTCTTGTCTCCAGTTAACCACCAAAAAGCAAGAAGTGGAAGCATGGCTCAAGTGGAAGAGCATCAGCGTTGAACAAAAAGCTAAGGGTCAGGGGTTGGGAGTTTGGCCTAGTTGGTGGAGTGCTTGCCTAGCATGCATGAAGACCTGGGTTCATTCCTTGGTACCACATACATAGAAAAAAAAGCTGGAAGTGGCGCTGAGGCTCAAGTGGTAGAGCTCTAGCCTTGAGAAAGTCCAAGGACAGTGCTCAGGCCCTGAGCTCAAGCCCAGGACTGGCAAAAAAAAAAAAAAAAGCTAAGGGACAGCTCCAGGCCCTGAGTTCAAGCCTACTTCTAGCACAAAAATGAAACATAATAATGATAATAACAATAATAATTGATGGAACTGAACTAATAAACTAGATGAGTAACGAAGATAGATTTTAGCTGACTCCCCCAGTGACATCACAGGGCTATTAAACTTCTTGTTTGCTTAGATATGGGTTAGTTTATAGACCCTTGGCAGGATTATGCAAAAGGAATCATGTAGGTGCAGGTGGAGAGCAGTGTCTGGCTGTCACCAGGGCTGCTGCTACAGATTGCATGTAAACTCTTATATGGGTGATAGGGACAAAGCTGGATTCAAGGGTTGGCCTCCCTATCCTTTGCCAGCCTTTGTAACTTTATCCAAGTTACGAAGTTGCTTCTTCAGATCTTAGTCTCCTTCTCGTGAAAAACAAGGGGCTAAAAATAGCACCAACCTCATCAGATCTTACAGATCAAATGACAGAATTTGGGAAGGATACTTCCCCAGATATTAGACATCTTGTGGTAAGGCCTCCAGGAAAGTTCACCCATCTTTTTATTGAATGCAGAGACCCACCAAACAAACAAACAAACAACAACAAAAAACCCTGAAAGCAAAAGATGCTGAAGGAGCTTCTTGAAATTAGATTTTTTTTTTGGCCCTCAATTTTTGAGCAGCCTCTGGGAACTATTTCTTGGATAAAGCACATTCTTTTTCAGAGACTCTTCAAAGGGAGAAAAAAGTCTCTTGGAAGTTTCAGTGGTCTTGATTGGGTGGTGAATTACACTGAGTGAATTCCTCTCTTGAGGCATTTTCTCAGCTATGTAAGGCACATCCTTTTTCCCAGGGTACTAGGCTGTCATTTAGTGCCAAAGAAAAAGCTGTTAAACAGAATGACACCACGGTATCCCCAAAGGGTTTAATTTATGTCCCCAGAAGGTGGTATATTTCAAGGTATAACAGAACCAACTGTATCAATAACTCAGGTGATTTAATTGGCTTTCCCCTCTTCTTTCTCAAGCCATGTCAGTCCTGTGGTAATTAATTTTGTGCACTGCGAATTGTGTTATTTACAGTGCTGAAGAGCCAAAATGAATCGGTATTAGAAATCGGTGGGAAGATATTTGAGCAGGCTGTAAAGAGACTCTCCAGACTGGATGGGCTTCACCAAATTAGCTCGGTCATCCCCTTCCTGATGGATTCCAGCTGCTGTGGCTACCATAAAGCATCCTACTATCTCGCCGTCTTCTATGAAACAGGATTAAATGTACCTCGAGACCCGCTGCAGGTAGAGTATTTCATGGGTTCCAGGAGCATCTGTCACTGGGTTATGCTTGCCAGGAAATGCCCCTGCTAGATTTCCTCATGTGGCAGCTCCTTGGGGTCCTTTAAAAGTCTTTACACCCCCCACAATGTCCTTGGGCTGTGGAAATATATGGGATAGCTAGTTTCCAATAAGCAGAAAGGGCACATCATCCATTTTCACTCTGGGCCTTGAGGGTATGGTGGCTGTACCATCTAAGGGACCATTTGAGCCGGGCTGGCCAGAATCCTAGTCCTTCAAAATAAGGGGTTTCTGATGCGTGCAGCTCAACTGACCATGAACTTATTATCCATCCCATATTGCTTTTAGCTAAGAGAGGCCATTTGAATCTCTAGAGTATGGTGACACCCAGCCATCTAGCATCAGAGTAAATGGCATTCTGCTCCATTTCATTTTTTTTGGTCAGGGGTGGGGGGTTGGGAGGTAGAGGGGACATGGAAGGGGAGCCTTTGAAATGGAAATTGATGATGCAACTTGTCTAACATTTAGAAACCCATCTTCATAAGTGCATTAGTCAGGGCTCTCGGAGGAATAGAATGAAGTAGATTATGTAGATAGGAAGAGATGGATGAGGAAGAATCAGTTCGCATACTCGTGGAGTTGAGAAGTCCCATGACCTACCATCCCTCAGAGGAAGCTGGGAAGTCCGCTGGCATGTTTCTAGCCTAAGCCCAAGAACCAGGAGAGAAGATGGTGTGGAGTTCTGGTCCACAGCAGGAAAAGTCCAGTATCACATAGGGCAAACCGGTAGACAGAACACAAAAAGGGACAAAGTCCTCCTTCCCAGGCCTTTGAATCTATTCAGGATCTCAGGCAATTGGTTGTGCTCAGACCACACTACCAAGTGTTCTGCTCGGATCAAATTCTATTTTTTTTTTAAGTACTAGAGCTTGAATTCAAGGCCACATGCTCTCCAGGCAGGTCCTCTGCTGCTTGAGCCATACTCCCAGTTAGTGCTTTAGATAATTTTCAAATAGGGGTCTAACATTTTTACCTCAGGTTAGCCTAGACCTCAATCCCCCTGTGTATGCCTCCGTCATACACATGTCAGATTTGAACTTCCAACTCTGGTTTATAACTGAGATTGGTTGTCCCTAACTTTTTCCCATAGACTGGCCCCCTAATTTTCGCTTTCTGAATAGCTGGGTTTTACAAGTATGCACCACTACTTTCAACCCTTCCAATGCTAATCTTATCTGGAAATACTCTCTCTGATAAATGAAGAAATAGAAGCCCAAGCTAGGTGCCCAATGGCTTAGCCAAGATGACATAACGACCTTCAGTTGACCTTCTTTTGAAAGTTCACCTTGTTTTCAGATCTGCACACATGCAGGTTTTGCCTCTGTTCAGGTGAAACTCATATTGTTTAAACTTCCCCAGGGCTGGTCCATTGTTGTTTTTCTGATTTATAGATGCTCCTGATTGATGGGATGTTTTTCTGAGACCCTGAGGCAGCCCCATAAATGGAATGGGGTAGAAAATTTAGCCCTGTCAATTGACCATGAGCAAATGACTTTGCATGTTCAGGCCTCTGTTTCCTCAATGACGAAATGCGATTGTGGGAACAATGGGTCTGTTGGGACCTGTCTACCACTAGTATTCTGATAATGTGAGGTTGGAGCACGTGTCGTTTGGATCAGAGTTTGTAGCCAGGATAGCTAAGCACAGATAGAATGTACATACAACAGTGTTGTGAGAAGTCAGGGAAGAACTGTGTTTTCACCCCCCCCCCCAAAAAAAATGACCAAAAGAGGATTCTAAGCACTAAGCACTAGAAAAGCCAACTATCTGGGAATTAGGGATCCATTAAAGAGCTAGGTCAACTTTATTCAAAATTAATTTATTTGCTTGGCATTGGTGGCTTATACTTGTAATCCTGACTACTTAGGAGACTGACATCTGAGGATCAGGGTTCAAAGCCAACCCCGGCAGGAAAGTCCATGAGACTCTTAGCTCTAGTTAACTGCCAAAAAAGTGGAAGTGGAGCTATGGCTCAAAATGATCTAGAGCACTAGCCTTGCAAGGTCCTGAGTTCAAGCCCCACAACTGACACACACACACACACACACACAGAGAGAGAGAGAGAGAGAGAGAGAGAGAGAGAGAGAGAGAGAGAGAGAGAGAGGGAGAGAGAAAGAGAGAGAGAGAGAGAGAGAGAGAGAGAGAGAGAGAGAGAGAGAGAGAGAGAGATTTAAATGAACTGCAGAAAGTGGAAATAAGTGGGTTTTGTTTTTGTTTTTGTCTTGTTTGTTCGTTTATATGTCTTTGGAAGTATAAGGGGAGGCACAGAAATGGAAAGAACGAAGAGTGAAGAAACATAACTCTGGTATTCACTAGACACTTGGTGGAAAATAAACTATACAACTTGTGGGTGGAGATGGGAGAGGAAAACTGGAAGAGCGAGGCAGGAGAGCAGGGATGAAACTGTCCAAAAAGAAATGTACTTTTTTCCTTATATAACTAACTCCTTTATGATCACAAAAAAGTGGGGGTTTTTTGTGTGTGGGGGGGGGTCATGGGGCTTGAACTCAGCCTGGGCACTGTCCCTTAGCTCTTCAGCTCAAGGCTACCACCCTACTCTTGAGCCAAGCCCCACTTCCCATTTTCTGGAGGTTAATTGGAGATAAGAGTCTCAGGTCTTTTTGTTCCCGGGCTGGCTTTGAACCTTGATCTTCAGATCTCAGGCTCCTGAGTAGCTAGGATTACAGGCATGAGCCATTGCGTCTGGCCAAAAACGTTTTTTTAAAAAGATGATTTATTTGTGAAGGGAAGCTAATCTAGGATGGCATGGACTTTCAGTGTTAGTGTTTTATGACTCTCTGGAATCAACAATCTTGTGAAACATGTTCATTTCTTCCTTACAGGGAATGTTGTATAGTTTGGTTGGCGGCCAGGGTAGTGAGAGACTCTCTTCAATGAATCTTGGCTATAAACACTACCAGGGGGTTGACAATTACCCTCTAGATTGGGAACTCTCATATGCCTACTACAGCAACATCGCCACGAAGACCCCGCTTGACCAACACACACTACAGGGAGACCAGGTAGGACAGAGAGGGTCAGAGATGGTTATGGGTCTGTTTACCAGTGCAGTTTTATTGGGTCTGCAGTGGTGGCTGGCTTATTCATTGGCTTTCAGAGAAAATGCATAATTGAATAGAGAGACCAGCTTCCTTCCTCTCTCCAAGTCCTATTTCCTGGCACATGAAGGGGTGATTTGGCTCTGGACACATTTTGATTTTTGCAAAAAGTAGGGACCAGAAACATCTAAGCATCTGGCCTTTGTCCCAAGGCACTGTGGGAGATGGCACATCTGGAGATGCTAAGAAGGATTGGAGCTGAATTGTGTGGAGGAAATAATCTCCCGGGGCTCCCATTACCATGTGCCGAGCAAGTAGGCTTTATGATGCACATAGCCAGCACCATACCCACCCAAGGTGCCAGGAACTAGCATTTGAGAAATGTCTGCCGCCTTCCCATGATCCTTCTGGCCCTGTTCCCTCACATGTAATGCTTAATGCTTTTTAACCTTTGCAAGAACCAAGAACTGGATCTGAGCACTAACTCTAACTCCTCATTTTATAGGCTCTTGGATCTTATTGACAAAGAAATCTTATTGGCAAAGAAATTAATGGCTTAGATCTTCAAAAACAAAAAGCCCATAATGTGTTAGATTAGACTCATTGGTGACTTGTTTCTAGACTTCCTGGGAGGACAGAGATTAAAAGACTCTTAAGGAAATATGGAGTATGGTGTCGTGGTAGAGTACCCGCCTAGCATGCATGAAACCCTGGAGTCCATTCCTTGGTGCCAGACATGGAGCTGTGGCTCTAATGGGAGAGCTCTAGAATTGAGAATGCACAAGGTCAGTGTCTAGGCCCTGAGTTCAAGCCCCAGAAGTGGTTAAAAAAAAAGGAAAGGAAAGAGAAGAAAAAAAGATGTATGAGTAGGAAGAGAATGTATTCTGCTTCTTGATGGTGTCCAAGCAGTGAGGTCATTGACTTCGTAGCTAGTACACATGTGTGGTCAAGTTGAGAAATGGCAATGGTCTATTCTAGGAACTGGCTTTATTTTTTCTATAAAGGACCAGCTCATAACTATTTTAAGCTTTGTCTGTGTGGAGAAAAGCTTTTTTTGCCCTCTTCAACAGTGGTAGCTGTACAGCTCTGCCATAGGTATATAGAAAGATTCAAGAGGTCTGGGTTTGTGCAGGCATGGGTGGTGTGCAACTCTGTGTCAGGATTTGGCTGTGATCTGGGCTGCAAGCTGGACTTTGGCCTGCTTACTGCGTAGGCCCAGAGGGAGGCCTGGCTAGGCCCGGGTTATTGAATCTCAGGCTTAGTGACTAGCTGGGAGCCAGATCACTGGTCTCTAGCTGTGCTGTTGGATGATGCCAGAAACCTACAGTGCAGAAAATGAATGCTTTGCTATCTGGAGATAGATAGTCCCTATACTAGGATTCTATAATTTCTCTAGTATATTATCTAGAATGAGTGTTCTTTCAGTGTATAGAATGATAGACAAAATTGGACCTCAGTTTAGGCTAGTGATGTTGGTCAAGTGATAGAACACACACTCAGAAAAAGGAGACTCTAGATTCATACACACACACACACACACACACACACACACACACACACACACACAATTATTCAGGTGCCAGTGGTTCATGCTTGTAATCCTAGCTATTCAGGAGACTGAACTCAGGATCACAATTCAAAGCCAGCTCTACAGGAAAGCCAGTGAGAGACTTATCTCCAGTAGATACACACACACACACACACACACACACACACACACACACACACACACACACACACACACACACACACACACAGCAAGCCAGAAGCATAAGTGTGTAGCTCAAGGGTTAATGTTAAGTGAAAAAGCTAAGGGGAAAAAGCTAGTTCCTGAGTCCAATCCCCACTGTGGATATACACACGCAAAAAAAAAAAAAAATACACTGAAGCCTGGCACCCGTGGCTCATGCCTGTAATCTTAGCTATTCAGGAGGATGAGATCTGAGGATCCCAGTTTAATGCCATCCTGGGCAGTAAAGTCTGTGAGATTCTTATCTCCAATTAACCAGGAAACCGGAAGTGGGGCTGTGACTCAAGTGGTAGAGCAGTAGTCTTGAGCTGAAGAGTTCAGGGACAATGCGAAGGCCCACAGTTCAAGCACCATGACCAACAATTAATTAATTAATTAAAAATACATTGAATGATGTGACCTTAACTTACTAGGAATTAATTTCTTTTCTTTCCTTTTCTTTTTTTTTTTTTTTTTTGCTAGTCCTGGGGCTTGAATTCAGGGTATGAGCACTGTCCTTGGACTTTCTCAAGGCTAGAGCTCCACCACTTGAGTCACAGCACCATTTCCAGCTTTCTCTATGTATGTGGTACCAAGAAATCAAACCCAGATCTTCATATATGCTAGGCAAGCATTGTACCACTAGGCCATGCTTCCAGCCCTGGAATTAATTTCTTAATATTTTTATGGATATGCCTGAGTACTGTCCCTGAGCTATTTTCTTTTTTTTGGGCAGTCCCGGGGTTTGAACTCAGGGCATGAACACTCTCCTTAGGCTTTCTCAAGGCTAGAACCACTTAAGCCACAGTAGCACTTCTGGCGTTTTCTATGTATGCAGCACCAAGGAATTAAATCTGGGTCTTCGTGTGTGCTAGGCAAGCACTCTACCACAAGGCAAAACTCCCCGCCTCCCTGAGCTTTTTTGCTCTGGCTAGTCTACTACTTGAGCTACAGCAACACCTCTGGTTTTTGGCGTAGAGTTAGAAATCTCATGCACTTTCCTGCTGTGGCTGGCTTCCTACTGTGATCTTCAGCTCTCAGCCTCCTGAATAGCTAGGATTACAGGTCTCAGCCACCAGAGCCTGGATTTTAATCAATAATTAAAAGAAAACAAAAAATCAGAATTATTTTGTATACTGGGGACATAGATTAATTGGAAGAGAACTAGCCTAGCAAGTCCAGCCCCAGTATTGATATGTGTGTGTATGTGTATGTGTGTGTATGTATCTCCTATAAAAACAATTTTACAAAATGAAGCCACAAAGTAATATTGCCTTTGTCTTTCCACTAACCCTGAATGTGTTAATAATGTCCTATATATATAGATTGTACTTTTAAGATTTCTAATTCAGCATGAATTAACAGCAGGAAATGATATGTTGCTAACAAGCTCCTTTTCTTTTGAAGATTTGGCATATGAAATGTTATGATTATGAAAGGAAATGTTTAATTGGTCAGAAGGGGGTGGGGAGATGAACAGGACACATCCGTCTTGCAGCTGAGAAGTCCTAGGATGAAGAATCACAGATAGGAATTATACACTTAGATGGGCTGTGTCATAGCTCATTTTCTTAAGAATGTGTAATTAATAGCTTTTGAGAATTTAAGCAGGTGTCATGCATTGATTTAAATGTCCTTTTGTTGAGATATCTATTAATTCACGAACATAATGCCACCAAGAGGAGCTCTCGAAAGCCAGACCTCTAATTAACATACCAAGGATCTGTCAATAGCTCCTTTCTTGAGTCATGTTGCGTCTTCTCTTCTGTGGAGCCTACCCTTGCCCTCCTTTCTTCTGCATCAGAGCTCTTGCTGCATCCCTCTTATAAGGCTGGGCTTACACATGAATCAGAAAGTGGGGGGGTGGCTAATGTTTCTGTTTCTTTGTGTGATTTAAATGGCAAACCATTTATCTCGTTCACTCCTCCAAGTTCTTCTCCTTCAAGGCCCAGCCCCAGATTTCTGCGCTTGGCATCTCCTGGGAGTTTCAGACACTCTCTGCACATTGATGGCAGTCCACCTTGATGTCTGACTGAGATCTTTCTCGTAGTTCCTTGTGTGTCATCATCACACCTCTACCATTGTTGGCACTAAAAGTGGGGCGTCATCCTTGATCTCCCCATCATACTATCCCTCCATGAACCCTACTGCTCTACATGTCACTGCTGTTCACTCCCACCACTACTATCCGTGTGTGTGTGTGTGTGTTGTTGTTGTTGTTGTTTTCTGCCAGTCCTGGGGCTTGAACTCGGGGCCTGGGTACTGTCCTTAAGCTTCTTTTGTTCGTCTCTCGTCTGGGCTATTGTAACAGCTCCCCAGAGCCTCACTGGACTCCATTTCTACTCTCTCCCTGTGCTGGGGTATGCCCATGGCTGAGGCTGAGCTCCTAGCACGGGACATGGATGGTGCTTGCTGGTTGCCAGGATGGGCATGGGTGGGCTGTGGGTGCAGCGTTGATTTGGTGATGAGCACGAGGTGACTGGTGTCCTGTGTCACCATTGAGGCTAGCCCTCCTCCCTCTCCACAGCACCCAGCTTTAACCCGTGTCTTTGAGGGTGCCTCTTAGGACGGACACCTATCCTTTAAAATTCCTGGCATGTCAACTGTCAGCAAAGCACGTGTCCCCTCCTGATGAAGAGCCCTGAGCACTGCGAGAGGCAGCTCTTCCTGGCAGTTGGCAGGGGCACTCTGAAGGACATTTGTGCAGGTGGATGGTACAAATTGAGGCTAGGAAATTGCCCATTCTTCTTGCCTGCAGTTCCTGGGTTTCCAGGATACTGGCTGAGCCACTATAATGCACAAAACTGCAGAGCTGCAGAAGTTTCTGGAAAGAGGGAGCTGCTGAGAGCTCTTTGACCCAAGGTCCAGGGGAATTTACCTGATTGATCTCTTTGGTCTTGGTCTTTCTGTCCTCTCTCCCTCTACTCTCTTCTCTGTCTGTCTGTCTCCCTCCCTGCTTCCCTCTCTGTCTCCCTCATCCCATTGTTCTTTCTTCCTTCATTTCCCTTCCTTTCCCCCACCTTTTCTTCCTTCTCCTGGTCCCTCCCTTCGTCTCCTTTCCTTCCTTCCTTCTTTCCTTCCTTCCTCCTTTTTTCTCTCTCCCTCTCCTTCCCTCCTTTCTTTCTTTCCTCATTCCTTTTGTTCTTCCTTCATTTTTCCTTTCTCTTCCCCACCCTTTCTCCTCCTCCCCCTCCTCGTCCTCCTCTTCTTTCACTCCCTTTCTGGTTTTTCTCCCTCCCTGCCTTTTCCCTTCTCTGTGCCCTTTCTCACCCCCCTCTCTTTCCACTTTTCTTCTTTCCCTCCCCCCAGCCTTTCCTGAAATCAGTGAGACAGCAGAGCAGCCACCTGGGCTGACAGGAACCCTGTCTTTGGCGCCTTCAGCCTGGACAGAGGCAATCAAGCAGGGCCACCGCATCAGCATCTCCTGGCCAGTGTGGTGCCTCCTTGGCGCTTGGTGTGTGTGTGGGGGGGGTCTGAGGACCATTTGCTTGCTTTCCAGTCACTAGGCCCCCAGGGAGCCAGCAGCACATCTTAACCCCACGCTGCAAGACTGGAAAATCACAGCTACTCATTCTGCAGACTTTGACTCTAGAAAACATGGACGATCCCAAACCTGGCCTTTTGGGACTCTGGGTGCCTGCTGGCTCCCCAGCTCTGCATGCCCTGCCCTACCCCCCTCTCTTTTTTTCCCTCCTTCTGTCCAGCTTCTTTCCTGGCCACCACATTGCTATTTGGATGAAAGAACAACTGGCTGTTCTTCCTTTCAAGTCATTCTGTCTCCAGATGGCCTTGCAGCTGACAGTCACCCTCTTTCTCTGTGGGCCCAGGCATGTGGCTCTGCCATGTGCCTTTGTTAGCCTAGAAGTATGTTGAGGTAGCCCCTGTGGGAAGAGGCAGGCAGTAAGGGATGCCAGACTAACTTGGCATGGTTCCTTCCTAGCCTTATTACATTGGCTTCCCCATCCCCTGCCCCCATCTCTTCCTTATGAAGTAGGCAACATGGGGTCACAGGGTTGTCATAGCACTGACAGCTGGTCCCAATGCCATGTGCTCATCTGAGTCCAGCACATAGCATGGGCTTTCCTTATGTCTTGCCTCTCCACCGTCTCCCCAAATTGTCAGCCTCACATCGCCTCTCCTTTCTGTTTTTGGTGTGTGTGTGTGTGTGTGTGTGTGTGTGTGTGTGTGTGTGTGTGTGTGTACCTACACATGTATGTAAGTCAATACTGGGACCTGAACTCAGGGCCTAGGCACTGTCTCTTTGCTTTTTTGCTCAAGGATGGTGCTGTACTACTTGAGCCACAGCTCTACTTTCAACTTTTTTTGTGATTAATTGGAGATGAGTCCCTCAGATTCATGTTTCAGGCTGAGCATATAGATAGCCAGGATTACAGATGTGAGCCAGAGCCTGGCATTTTATAGATATTGTTGTTATAGATATTGTTGTTTTTATTGTTATAGATATTGTTGGGAGAACTCAATGCACCACTCAGGAAAGTGGAAAGGGGCCAAAGGTACACACAACCAATTGTGGTTCATCTTCAGTTATGCACAGATTACCCAGAACACATGAACTCTGCCAAGACACCATTCTGACCATCCTCACAGGCCCTGTAGCTCATTCAAGACCCATACAAGAAGGTGGAAAACAAACAGAAAAGAGAAACCAGAAAGCCTGATACCCAAACATAAAACCTCCCACTGAGAATTCCTCATCCCCAGGCTCCTCACAGGAGACAAAGTGTCTCCTGAAGCGAGAGACCAAACCCACAGCACACACCAGACATAGGCCATCCACTCGGCAAAGAATAAGCAATATGGCTCCTGCCTCGCTAGGGGGCGCCATCATGCAGGCGCACTCCAACCCTCCCCTCTTCCCCCCACACACATACCCCAGAGCTCTGTCACTGGAGTCCAGCCAAATGCCTTCCTGCATTTTCTCAGACCCCTGCCCCATTTTGTTTGTTTGTTTGTTGTTTTCACCTAGACACTGGGGAAGTAATACCTAGGTCACAGCTTTCTGCAAGGACTAAATCAAGAAGCTCTTGTTACATGCCCAGTACGTAGTAGGTCTCAATAAGACAGTGCTAATTGTTGCTGCTCTTACCTGGGTGGCTTCCTGAAGTGAGACATCATCCCAGCTGGCCTCTCGTGTCCCTCAAAGGGACCCAAAGCAGAGGCAGCTGAGAGACGGTCTGAAGGGCAGGTCCAGGCTACAGTTGAGACTCTCACTCCTTGGTGGCCAAAGGGAACTCCAGCCTGGCTCCTTGTTCTGAAGCTGCTTTTGCACACTACCCCATGCAGTTTTTTCACACTTGCCTGTGGCCTGTGCGGGGACAAAAAAAAACACCTACCAGAGTCCCCTTGTGGAAGGTTCCATAGATTTCACCACGCCTAAGGAGAGACCGTGAAACAAAGGGACCTTGTTTCTAATAAACAGCCACAGTGGATACATCAAAATGGGCACAAATTCAAGTCGCTTTGTGAACGTTCCCTTTGGAGTCATCTCTAGAATTTTTTTTTAATTTTAAATTCTCAGAGCTAATATGCTCTCTTTTTTGCAAGATGGATTTAAAATTTGCTAGAAATGACCATAAGTTGATTGAAATGCATTGTATTTATAAACTGATTTGTTCGATAGTAAGCTTTTAGTACAACTACTGAAAGATAATGTAACACACACACAGACACAGACACAGACACACACACACACACACACACACACACACACACACACACACACACGGTGTCTGAAGCTGGGCTTGCAAAATAAAATGGATAGGAGTATTTGGAGATGAAAAATTAAAGGCATACTCAGAAAATATTGATTTATCTTTTTGATGTATGAGCGAGAGAGAGTAAAGGGTAGGTGGAGTTGCACTGAGGTGAGTAGCAGAAGGTGAACTTCCGAATAAGCTTCAATAATAGAAGCAGAAATGGGGGGAGGAAATGCTTCCTTCCAAAGCAAGCACTTTGATAAGAACAAATGCACATATGAGATGTGAGACATTCGTTTTAAAAGAATTTGATCTTGTGGCATTGTAGGAATGCTTCATATTTCAATTATTCATGTGGCTTTTGCTTTACAATTACTGGTTTGAAAACAAGTCATGTTCTTTGCATTCCCACAAGCATTTGAATTCTTTCCTCCTTTTCTTCTTTCCTTCCTCTCTCTTACTACCTACCTCCTTCTTTCATTCTTTCTTCTTTCCTCCTCCCTCATTCTTTTTTCTCCCTCTCTCCATCCGTATTTATTTCTCCTCTCTTCCTTTTTCCTTCCTTCCTTTTTCTTTCTTCTTCCTTTCCTTCTTTCCTCCCTTCTTCCTTCCCTCCTTTATTTCTCCCTCCTTTTTTCTCTCTCACTCTCCCTTTCTTCTACCTCTTCTTCCCTTATTTTTCCTTCCTTCTCTTGTAGGCCTATGTTGAAACCATCAGATTAAAAGACGATGAAGTACTCAAGGTACAAACCAGAGAAGATGGCGACGTCTTTATGTGGTTGAAGCATGAAGCCATCCGGGGCAATGCAGCAGCTCAGGTACCAGAAGCCCACTATGCTGTAGTCTCTGTCAGCTATGGCAGACCAAGCTAAGTGACAAAACCTCCCAAATGTCAATGCCTTCCAACTATTCCTATGAATTTCTTCCTTCATCCTATGAAAGCAGTGGGGGGGACAGGAGCTCTGCTCCCACAGCCCCCCAAAACCCAGGCTGACAAGGCTTCTCTAACACCCTCTTCCAAAGTCATGACAGAGCCATGACCCCTGCACATCTCAGGCTGGCTCAGTGATGTGAGTCACTATTGAACCAGCATTTCACTGGCCAAAGCAAGTGACAGGACCATCATTGACTTCCATGTGGTCAGAGCCTAGCCTCACGCCCACCCAGAGGGCGGCACAATAAGGTTAGTGAGCTGCCCCAAGACTCCTGCTAGATCTTTCTTTCTTTCTTTCTTTCTCTCCTTCCTCCCTCCCTCCCTCCCTCCCTCCCTCCCTCCCTCCCTCCCCCCCTCCTCTCTCTCTCTCTCTCTCTCTCTCTCTCTCTCTCTCTCTCTCTCTCTCTCTCTCTCTCTCTCTCTCTCTCTCTCTTTCTTTGTATGTATATGCTGGTCCTAGGGTTTGAACTTGGGGCCTGGGCTTTGTCCCTGAGCTTTTGTGTTTAAGGCTAGTTCTCTACAACTTGAGCCACAGCTCTGCTTTTAACTTCTTTGGTAGTTTATTAGAGATAAGAGTCTTATAGCCTTAGCCAGGTGCCAGTGGCTCCTACCTGTAATCTTAGCTACTCAGGAGGATGAGGATTGCCATTCAAAGCCAGCCCAGGCACTAATGTCTGTGAGACTCTTTAACTCCAATTAACTCCCAGAAAACTGGAAGTGGTGCTGTGGCTCAAATGGTAGAATACTAGCCTTGAGCTGAAAAGCTCAGCAACAGTGCCCAGGCCCAGATTTGAAACCCCATGACTGACAAAAAAAAAAGTCTCATTGCCTTTCCTATCCAGGCTGACTTTGAACTGTGATCCTCCAATCTCAGCTTCCTGAGTAGCTAGGATTACAGGCATGAGCCACCAGTGCCTGGCCTGATAGAAATTTGAGTGTATGCCTCAGAAAGCAAACAAAAAGCATCTGAGAAGAGGAGGAAATATATTGGCACGGAGACAAAATTACACAGCTAGGGAACGACTTAGGAAAATCACTTGTGGTGTGTCAGGACAAAAGGATTGGTTTGGTAGCTAGGACATATCTTGTGCTTGGATGGACTGATGAGAGATTCAAGAAAGGGCAGAGGATTATATTCACACAAATCTACCTTCAGGCTTTGGAAGACAAAAACGTCTCATTCTTGCTTCTCAGTGTAAAACGATACACCAGGTTTGTCCTCCCACTTTTTAAAGTCTTCTGTTGAATACAATTATACGGGAAGAGTCACTGCTCTAAATTGCTATTGTCTTTAAGCAACGATTAGCCCAGATGCTATTCTGGGGACAGCAAGGTGTGGCCAAGAACCCAGAAGCGGCCATCGAGTGGTACGCCAAGGGGGCTCTGGAGACGGAGGATCCCGCACTAATATACGACTATGCCATTGTATTATTCAAGGTAAGAATGATTTAATTTGGGCTGAAATTGTGTCATTTGGATAATAGACTTCTGGAGTTGTTTCTGTGGGTGTGCGGGTGAGCAGGGAGTCTGTCACGGGAGACATTTAGCATATGCCTTTGTCAGTTATGATAGGGAAGGATGCTAGAGGAAGACAGCCTGAAGCACTACTCTGGCTAGTCCAATGGCTCATATCCCAGCTACGAGCAGGAAACAAGGTTGTTGATGCCTCCGTCTCAACAGAAAAGACTAGGCATTGTGGTGCATGTGTCATCCAGATAGGCAGGAAGCATAAATAGGAAATTACAGACTGGGCTAGCTCTGCCCTTTACCTTCCTCCTCTCCCTCCATCTCAAAATTAACCAGAGCAAGGGCTGCCTCAAGTGGTAGAAAACCTAGCATGCACAAAAGCTCAAGTTTGAACAAAACAAGCATTTTTTTTTTGGTTACATTTTTTTTTCATTCTTGAGGTAGTAAGGGCTTGAACTCAGGACCTCACACATGCTGAGAAGGCACTCTGCCACTTGCACCAAGTCCCCATTTGCACTTTTTCCCATTAATCTTCTGTGTGACAACTAGATTCTTTGTATTTTTCCAAGCACTGTGGCATTTGGAAACCAACACCCATGTTTCATGGAGTCACACACAGCTGCTACTCATACTGGGCTTCAGTGGCCAGCGGCTTGTCACCGAATGCTCACTGCAGGACAGGGGATATTTAGGCCAGATCCCAACAATCTGTGAGTGGAAACCATCTTGGTTTTGAGCCAGGGGGACAGTAAGAAGGAGGAGCTGTCACGAGCCCAGGACAGGGGACAGGGATGAAAACATCTCTGTACGGAACCATGGATGCTCTCGGAGACAGTGATCTCAGGGGATGACACTCATAATACTGCATTGGATGGGAGAATACAACCTGTGTCTAGTGAGGATTGTAAAATGTGTTTGCCTTACACAAAAGGATAGTCGTCATAGCAGCTGAGAAGCCCTTGCTCCTTGCTTTGTGTGGATGAATGCCTTGAACCTCAAAAGCCCAATCAGATCATCTTATAGATAGAAACAGAGGGCCCAGGAGTTTGGTCTAGTGGTAGAGTGCTTGATTAGCATGCACAAAGACCTGGGTTCAATTCCTTGGTACTACATACATAGAAAAAAGCCAGAAAGGGCCGGGAGTTTGGCCTAGTGGTAGAGTGCTTGCCTAGCATGCACAAAGACCCGGGTTCAATTCCTCGGTACCCCACATACATAGCAAAAAGCTGGAAGTGGTGCTGAGGCTCAAATGGTAGAGCTCTAGCCTTGAGAAAGTCTAAGGACAGTGTTCAGGCCCTGAGCCCAAGCCCAGGACTGGCAAAAAAAAAAAAAAAAAAAAAAAAGCCAGAAGCGGTGCTATGCTTCAAGTGGTAGAGTTCTAGCCTTGAGAAAGCCCAAGGGCAGTGGATAGGCCCTAAGTTCAAGCCCCAGGACTGGCGAAGGAGAAGGAGGAAGAGGAGGAGGAGGAGGAAGAAGAAACAGAGGCACAGAAAGTCTTGTCACTTACTCTAAGTTGCCTAACTCATCTCTTGGGACAGGGACCCAGGCAAGGATATACCATCTGTATTCTTTGTCTTCACCAATCTTTGTTTTTCTGCTTTGTTTTGTTTTGTTTTTGGTCAGTCATGGAGCTTGAACTCAGGGCCTGGGCACTGCTGCTGAGTCTTTTGCTCAAAGCTAACACTGTATCACCCTGAGCCACAGTGCCACTTCCAGTTTCCTGGTGGTTAATTAAGAGATTTGGGCTGGAAATGTAGCTTCATGGTAGAGTGCTTGCTTAGCATGCACGAAGCCCTGGGTTTAATTCTTCAGTACCACATACACAGAAAAAAAAAGCAGAAATGGCACCATGGTTCAAGTGATAGAGTTCTAACCTTGAGCACACAGAGGCTCAGGAACAGCACACAGGCCCTGAGTTCAAGCCCCAGGATTGGCATCAAAAGAAAAGAAAGAGTCTTACAGACTGGGGCTGGGTTTGAACTCCTCAGATCTCAGCCTCTTGAGTGGTTAGGATTATAGGTGTGAGCTGCCATACCCAGTATCTTCACCAATCTTGTAAAATGAAAAGCTTTAGCTTTGAGGGAGAAACCCTTTAGCCTTATATCCATGCCCAAGAGTACAGCTGCCCCAGAAGTGTATGTCGCTGAACAGCAAGGCTATGTATTCAGGCAGGCAGGCCTGTCTTGAGAACCACAGCTATAGCCACTCACTAGCCCACAAGCACGACTCATGTCATGTATACCCTGCATACCCCATCAAAGCCTGACAACCTATTGGTTGTTATGGTTCCCAAATTGACAGCCTAGACCTTGTCTTCCAAAGCATCAAATCAGCATAGAGACTCTGGGTTTTTTTTTCTTTTGCCATATGCCAATGCATTCGTGTATTTATTCAGTAAACATCCATTCCGGGCTGACAAAATGCCTGACCATGTGCTAGATGGAGGAACACACGCACGGATGAGTCATGTCGCTGGCCTTGGGGGAATCATATGCTGGAGGAGAAAACAGCAGACAGAGATGGCATCGAACAAGACCTCATTCACTGTGCAAAGTGTAAAGATAAAGGCAGAAACCAACCTTGGACTGGTGCGGTGGCTCATGCCTATAATCCAAACTACTCAGAAAGCTAGGATCTAAAACGTTCAGTTCAAAGCCAGGCCAGGCAGGAAAGTCAGCGAGAGTCTTATCTTCATTGAACTACCAAAAAGGCAGAAGTGGATCATGGCTCAAGTGGTAGAGTTCCAGCCTAGAGTGAAAAAGCTAAGGGACAGTTCCGTTCAAGCCCCAGTACTGGCACAAAAACAAATAGGTGAGGAAGTGGCTCAATGTGGTAGAGCCGTAGCCTTGAGCTGAAGAGCTCAAGGACAGTGCTCAGGCCCACAGTTTAGGCCTCGTGACTGACAAAAAAGAAAAAATAGACAGGAAAAATAGAGTTTGGCCTAGTGGTAGAGTGCTTGCCTAGCATGCATGAAGACCCAGGTTTGATTCCTCAGTACCACATACAAAGAAAAAGCCGGAAATGGTGCTGTGGCTCAAGTGGTAGAGCTCTAGCCTTGAGAAAGCCCAAGAATAGTGTTAAGACCCTGAGTTCAAGCCCTGGGACTGGCAAAAAAATAGACAAATAAATATAATAAAGCTGGCACGGTGGCTCACACCTGTAATCCAAGCTATTCGGGAGGCTGAGATCTGAGGATCACTGTTCAAAGCCAGCCCAGGCACTAAAGTCCATGAGACTGTCATCTCCATTTAATCACCAGAAAACTGGAAGTGGTCATGTGACTCAAGGGGTAGGGTGGTAGCCTTGAGCTGAAGAGCTTAGGGACAATGCCCAGGCCCAGAGTTCAAGTCCCACAACTGACAAAAAAATGAATAAAGATAATAAAATCAAGCCTTAGATCTGCCTACCAAGAGCTCCAAGACCAGAGGGAGAGGGAATAAGTCAATGACTCTGCAGGTGACGTTGTTTTCTTCAGGGTCTCATTTTCCATACCTCAGTGCTTCCTGTTTTTCTGGAGTACCCAGTTATCTCTGGGTAAGGTGAGGGAGGTAATTTATTGGCCTCTGAGGGAATATTTTCACCTCTGGCCAGGTGGTCTTTCTCAGTGCATTATATGGGAAAGAATCCCCAAATGGAACAAAATAGGCCTTCCAAATATGTAGAATGAGGGCATGCATTTGGCTAAGGGGATGCCCAACTTCCTGCATGCAAAGATGGCAGTGGGCTGGTCGCTCTAGATTGTCCAAGGCAGTCACACATATTCCATTCTTTACCCACGTGACATTTAAGCTTTGATTCTGTTTGTGGTAACTAGCTTTCCTGTGAGCATCAGAACTTGGCAGCTTCTGATTCTCCTCAGAGCTAGCTAGAGTGCATTGTCATTGTGTAAAAAGTTCTCTTGTTACGCTAGCTAAGTGTACTGACTACCTAGCAAGCACATCAGAAGCCACCCTACCCTAGAAATGGGAATATATAGTTACAGCCTCACTGTGAGGCTTTACATAAACCATCTTCTCTGGACCTATTTTATTCCTTTGACACAAAGAACTGGAGAAGACAAACAATGAGTTCAACCCGGTTCTAACATTCTATGACTCCAGTCCTTCTGATGCATTTCTAGCCATCCAAAAACCATTTCACTTCTTGTCCAGTTTTTCCAAGTATCCCCTATCTCTTTCTGTTCCCTCTCCTTCTCTAATTAGAAGCCCTGATGCACTAAATGCCTTCATCATCCCCTTTGCTTCAATTGATCAGTTTGATTTAAGAGAAAAGTTACAAAAATGTTGTAGAAACTCAGTGCATGTAGGTTAACCTTTAGTTCAAATCATAAATACAAGAGTCAGGCAAGCTGTATTTCTCCTTTATCCCACAGGAGGTATGAGGCACTCTGCTTTCTCAGCAGTGGGAAAATGTGCTTTATACGCCTGCCTTAGCCCACCTGTCCGGGTTCAAATCTGCCTTCCATTATCACAGTGAGCGATGGAAGTTGAAATCCACCCCTGGAGTGTGCTGTCCTGGTTAGACATGATGGGATCACGAATGACCTATACATTAAAAAATTGTTCTTACAAAGTTGATGTATAGAGGGGCTGCAGTTACATAAGTCAGGCAAAGTGTTACATTTCTTTTCAGAGAAGGTGTGTCCAAATTAATTAATTAACACAGAAATCTAGATGGGGAAAAAGAAAAGTTCTAGCTGAGTTCGGATCCGCAGCTGCTTCTAGCTGGCTCCCCTTGCTTAGCACCTTTACCATCACATTTGTATCAAGAAGGCCTTGGGGGTCCCCTTCTGCCCCTCTCAGGCCTTTTATTTCCTTCACATGCCCCCTTCGACACCAGAGCCTGGTCCACAGAATTTCTTTCTTGCAATAAACATACCAAAGACTATTCTGTGAAGGACAAACAAGTGCTTGTAGAAAATCCTGACTTTTCTGGAAGAATCTTATAGCTGCCAGTGACTCAACCTAATTCATGGGGGTCCTATCATCTTCATAGCAGATTCTAGAGCTGGTTTTGAAGCCACAAATGTGACATTCTAGGGCTTCCCTGATCCAGGGAGGCTGCAGGTGATGACCTAATAATTCCTGACTGTCCAACACAGATAAGTTCTTTATCTGGCTGGCCAATCAGACAAAGCATTCAGGATGACCAAACCCATTCACCCAATCCCTGGCTTCTCCCCATACAACCTGAGGAGTGATTAGGAGGGAACCTTGCATCACTGCTGAGCTGGAAGTAGAGGTTTATGTCCTGGGTACCATGAACTGGAGCAAAATTCAGATGATCAGAGAGACATGATGGCATGTGCTAGGCATAGATATGTGTAAGATAAAATTTGAAACTAAAAGGATTCTGGTTGGGGCCCGCACGGTGACTCATGCCTATAATCCTAGCTACTGAGGAGGCTGAGATATGAGGATCCTAGTTCAAAGCCAGCCCGGGCACTAAAGACTGTGAGATTCTTTTATCTCCAATTAACCAGCAGAAAACCAGAAGTGGGTTGCCTTGTGGCTCCAGGGATAGGGAGGTAGCCCTGAGCTTAAGAGCTCAGGGACAATGCCCTGGCCCAGGGGTAGGGTGGTAGCCTTGAGCTGAAGAGCTCCAGGACAGCGCCCAGGCCCAGAGTTCAAACCCTACTACCAAAAAAAAAAAAGATTCTGGTTGGATTTGTGCTCTGTGTTGCATACCAATATGTCTGTGGTGGTTCTGGCGACGCTCTACTTTTATTTCCCACCCTAACCATGGCTGTTTGCCTATGTTTAGGGTCAAGGAGTACAAAAGAACAGACGGCTTGCCTTAGAGCTGATGAAGAAAGCTGCCTCCAAGGTAACACATGCACAAGGTCAGCAGAAATGGGTCCCCGCACCCCCATACACTCACAAGTCTGGGGTGATGAAAGAGCTGGTCATTTCCACAAAGCCTAGGTGGCTATGGAGTGGGGAGAGGTTCACGACTCACTGATAAGTCATTTTTGAGTTACAACACACAGAAGCTTGCCACGTTGGGATCAGCAACATTCAAAAGCTAAATTCACCTTCCCATCACTATAATTCAGGCTGATTTTGTTTGAAGGCTGAAATTATCATCACGAGCCACCCTGATAACAAGCAGCGGGGCTCCTTGAAATTGAATGGCATAAATGCCATTGAATTAGGGAAATCCAAAGCCTAAGTTTTTGAAAAGTTAACCCTCTCCTGCACAATTCCCAGTTGCTTCTTGAACTTGGGTGCTGGGCTGTTTCATAAGGTCATTGTTAGCTTTAGGAATTATTTTGCCTTTGTCACAAATTGACACTTCCATAGTGTCTTCAGATCAGCAAGTATCTGTATAATGATTCAGAACAGAGGCTATTATAGTGCTTGAGAGGGGTGTGGGGGGGTACACACACAGAGAACACACATATACACACACCTCATGCAAGCAAACACAAACCCAATGCATGTGCACGCATATGCTCCCAGACATGTATCTGTATATACATTTGCAAACCGATTTGTAGAAACCATGGATTCTATACTTCAACAATGCAACGTCATAACCCTTTTGAGTCGTGGCAGTGCCTCTGTTCCAGGACTGTTGAGACTAGCTTTAGTTATTACAGCTCCTAAAGTAGCTGTGCTGACTTTTCTTCCCTGTTGTTCTTGAGACAGGATGCCCTCTTCTATTGAACAGGAAGTGGGACCAGGGAGGGAAAACTCAAGAGGCATTCCTCCAGCCAGGGGCTGCAAAGAGGGAGCATGGTCCAGAAAGAAGGGTCTTGCAAATGTGTATATCTGCTCCTTACCCAATCCCAGTGATAAGACAAGAATTTTTTTTAAAAGACTTATGGTGGTCTTTGAGAGCACAGGGCCCAAAGCATCCTGAAGTAGAGCCTCCAGAGAATTTCCCAGCAGGTGAAATGTGCATCTCTTTAGCACATGTCTAGGTGCTTTACTCTGAGCTCCTCCTTCCCCCACCCCACACACCTCACCAGAGCTTACACAAGCATTGGAAACATGCAGTCTTGAGCCTTGGGATGTTAATGTCTTTGAAGTATGGTTCTTATTTACCCACTCTGTGAAGGCCCAATCTTTGTGAGGCACTGTGGTGAAAGGTCTCACCCAGGCAGATCTATTGGTGCATCTGGGTAAATTGTTCAGAGTGAAATCTGAGTACCAAGCAATAAGGCAAGATTTCTTATGGGCTCTGAAACTGAGTCGATGGCAGGAGGAGCAGTTCTGCAGAGATTTCAGCCTAATGCAGATATATCTTCATCAGGATGCTTCACTTCTCCACAAAAGCCATTTGGTAAGGCTCCTCTGTAGGCGTGCCCAAAGCAGGGTCTGGACACTTTAGAGTATGACCTACTCTGTTCATCCACTAAAAAGCTAGTTCTTGCTGAGTGCTTACCTTGCCCTAGGCTCAAAAAGAATGCCTCCACTTAGGAAGCTGAGATCTGAGGATTGCATTTTGAAACCAAGCAGGACAGGAAAGTCCATGAGACCCCAATCTCCAATTAACCATCAGAGAACTAGAAGTCAAGCTGTGGCTCCAAGTGATAGAGCACTAGACTTGAGCAAAAAGACGTTAGGGACAGTGCCTAGCCCCAAGTTCAAACTTTATCACCAACAAAAACTAAAACAAAAATAAAAGCCAAACTACAAAAAGAAGGCAACAAGATGGAACACTTACTTGGATCAGCTCCAGGTTCCTTCAGAATCCCTGTTTCCTCCTCCACCCTCCCCTTCTGCTTCAGCCCCTTCCAGACTCTGAACCCCTTAGGAACTGTTGACAAGCTGTCACTGAGCACCAGGACTCTGCAAGTGGGTTGTCAGAGCTGCTTCACAGGGAAGCAGGGCTTGATGGCCTTCAGGCAGACTAAAGGATGGGCAGCGGTTCACCTTGAAACTTTCCCAGCAAGGGCAGGTTCAGGCCACTTGCACAGCCCAGGGTGCCTGAATTTTAAGGGCACTGTTAATCCTTAGAGTGAAGAGGAGTTTGTAGCTCTGCAGGACAGTTTGGAGGCCCACGTCACTGCTGAGCTTGGAGGCAGAAATCCCAGCAAGCACCGGGGCAAAACCCACCAGGGCATTCTCTTTAGCGGGCTCGTGCCTCTTAGCACTGAGATGGTCTTTAGTGCCATCTGTCCATCGCCCTTACCCCGTGCCAAAAAAAAAGAAAAAAAAAGGAGGGAGGCAAGATTCAAGATTCTGCTCAGACTGAAACGGAATGCTTCCACGGCAGTGTTTTCTAGATCTCTTTAGATTTTGTTTAAAACAGACAAAATAATCATAATTTCTTTCTTGTTTTAAAATTCAGGGATTGCATCAGGCAGTCAATGGCCTGGGGTGGTATTACCACAAATTCAAGAAAAACTATGCCAGAGCAGCAAAGTACTGGTTAAAAGCAGAAGAAATGGGGAACCCTGATGCATCCTACAATCTGGGGGTTCTATATCTAGATGGCATTTTCCCAGGAGTTCCTGGAAGGAATCTGGTAAGTCAATTTGGGACGGACCCGTAGGTGACCAGCTATGGGATCATGAGTGTTTGCAGAAAGCGCATCATCTGCCAGCTTGAATTAGACACCAGAGGGGTTGGAACTTGTAGACATGACCTGTTCTTAGGGAGCTGAGGAGCCAATGTGGGGGCAAGGGGTAAAGAACAAAGGATTCATTTAGCCAGGGGCCCAGGGACATAAGTAGCACAACACAAACAGTTCTAGAGAGGAACATCAAGAAAGGCCAGCACAACCAGGAGGCTGCATGGAAGCGGTGAGGCTTGAGCTAGGAGAGGGCAGGCAGGTGATACAAGTAGGAGAGAGTGGGAAATGGCCACACTTGAAGTGACACACTGGTGTCACTGGCAGTGAGAGAGCAAGTGCAGCTGGGGTTGCCTGATGAATTTCCTAGTACCACAGAGGTTTTTGTTGTTACATCCTGTCCCCAAGAGATTACCATGACAGCACTCATAATCGAGAAAATGACCGAGTCTGTGTGTGAGAAGATAGGTGACCCCTTTGGGGGACAAAGACAATCACAGATAGCTAACGGTGGGGGGGCGGAGTTGGGGGGGGTTAAGGCAGCATGCAGGGTGGGAGAGGTAAAGAGCTGTTTCACAAGGGAGGCAGGGAAGTTGCCTCTGATGAAGGGATGTGACATTGTGCAGGCTCCTGAAGGAGTTTCATTGCCACCTGGAAGAACATTCCAGTATGAGATGACAAATAGGCAAAGGCCCTGGGAGAGGAAGCAGGCTCAGTGCACTAGAGGAAGCAGGAGCATACTGAGAATGATGGGAGATGAGGCCAAGGAAATCCCTCGCCAGCTCACCTGGATGTCTGGCTTTTCTGGGAATGGCGCAGACTCCTGCATCAGGCTTTCTGGGTGTAGTGGAGTGAAGTCTGGAGACAGTCAGTCACATGCCAGAGACCGCACGACTTATCCATAGAGCTGGAAACTCAAACCTACCTGCTTGCAAAGCCCAATGCTCTCCAAAGTAACAAGTTCACACTTCGTACCAGTAATTCACATCTCTAATCCTAGCTACTCAAGAGGCGAAATCCAAGGCATTACTTGGATTCGTTGTTGAAATCTGCTGGCTAGTATTGAATTAAGGACTTTCGCAGCTGGGAATGAGGCTAAGTGGTAGAGGGTTTGCCTCGCATGCATGAAGCCTGGGTTCAATTATTCAGTACCATACAAACAGAAAGAGCCAGAAGTGGCTCTGTGGCTCAAGTGGTAGAGTGCTAGCCTTGAGCTAAGGAAGCTCAGGGACAATGCCCAGGCCCTGAGTTGAAGCCTCAGGACTGGCGAAAACAAAAAAAAACAAAAACCCCCCAAAACAAAAAACAACAACAAAACAACTTTTGCATCTATGTTCATCAAAGAGATGAGTTGGTGCCAGGAGTTTGGCCTAGTGGCAGAATGCTTGCCTAGCAGGTTTGATTCCTCGGTACCACATATATAGAAAAAGCTGGAAGTGGTGCTGTGACTCAAGTGGTAGAGCTCTAGCCTTGAGAAAGTCCAAGGACAGTGCTCAGGCCCTGAGTTCAAGCCCCAGGCTAGAGAGAGAGAGAGAGAGAGAGAGAGAGAGAGAGAGAGAGAGAGAGAGAGAGAGAGAGAGAGAGAGAGAGAGAGAGAGAGAGGTGTGTCAAAGGTTTCCTTCCTTCCTTCCTTCTTTTTCTTTTCTTTTCTTGCCAGTCCTGGGCTTGAACTCAAGGCCTGGGTACTGTTCCTGAGCTTCTTTTTGCTCAAGGCTAGCATTCTACCACTTGAGCTACAGCACCACTTCCAGCCTTTTCTGTTTATGTGATACTGAGGAATTGAACCTAGGGATTCATGCATACTAGCCAAGCACTCTACCACTAAGCCACATTGCCAGCCCTCAATAGTTTTCTTTCTTCATTGGGTCTCTTCTTGGTTTGGGGATAGGTATGATATGGGCTTCATAAAATGTGTTTGGTAGTGATCCTTAGAGTTCATGCAGAAGTTTGAAGAGTGTTGTTGTTAGTTTTTCTGGAAAGGTTTTGTAGAATTCAGCTGTAAATCCATTTTGATCTCATTGCTTCTTATGGGTTAGGATCCCATTTCAAAGTCGACGTAGGCAGGAAAGTCCAGGGAACTCTTAATGCCAGTTAACCACCAAGGGGCTTGAAATAGAACTGCAGCTCAAATGGAAGAACATCAGCCTTGAGTGAAAAAGCTAAAGGAAAACCCTGAATTTGAACCCTAGTACCAACACACACAAAGCTTGTACGTGCACACACACGCTCACAAATACTCATACACATATACAATAGTTCGCTGCTCTGAAAATAATGGCAATCCATTATTTTCATTGCCAGCCTGAGTGTTAAGTTTTCTTTATTTTCCTCCACCTCTCTGATTACACACAAGACTGATATTTTTAGGCATTGAGAATGTCTGGTAACACTCCCACACATTTGTGAGCGTGGATTTATTTTATTGTCATATTCTAATTCTCACCTTCCTACTGGAAATGCAGTTTTTGTGCATGAGGTTGAAGAGAGGTATTAAGCAAGGTTAGAAAAGCCAGTGACTGAGTTTTCACCCAGCTTGACCTCTGATGTTTCCGATCTAGCACGCAGGGGTGAGGAATGGGGAGTGGGGGATCAAACGAGATGTGTAGCCATGCTCCATAATTTCAGGTTGTCTTACATCTGGAGTCAACTTAATCAACACAACAGCTTTTAGCCAGGTCATATGTCCCTGAGGCTGGCTTTGGTGACAAGCTATCCTCCTGGAACTATTGCTTGGCATGGTTTTCTGACCAGCATCAGAAGTCACAAGCCCTGGTAATATCAGGCTTAAAGAACCTCACCCCGCTGGCTCTGGTGGTGAAAGTGGCTCTGCCAGTATTCTGCCATTGAGAGCCATGTCTGGTCTTCTCTTCACAGACTTTAGCCGGGGAATATTTCCACAAAGCTGCCCAGGGGGGACACATGGAGGGGACCCTGTGGTGTTCCCTCTACTTCATCACTGGCAACCTGGACACCTTCCCTAGAGACCCGGAGAAAGCTGTCCTGTAAGAATGACAAATGTCACCTGGGATGGGAAAGCCATGTCCTCTTAGGCTGTCTCTTCCTCCCTCCCTCTGTCCCTCCTTCCCTCCTTTCTTCCCTCTAGCTTCTTTCCTCCCTCCTTTTTTCTTTCCTTCCCTCCCTCTCCCCCCCACCCCATTTTCTGCTTCTGGAGTAAATCACTTCCAGTCTTCTCATTGTTTTTTTGTCTGCCTGTCTCATGCTCATGCCACTGGCTTTGGTGTTCTTGTCATAGGCCTGGCCTGCTGATACCCTTGGGAAGGCCCAGATGAGGTTCTTTCCTCTGCCACCTCACATTGACACATTGACACGCTGTGCCCACTTCCATCTTCCCAATAAAATGAACTGGCGACAGAGCTGACATTGTCAAGGCCACGGGAATCCCATATGCAGCTGAGCCATGTTGCATATGATGGATGGCTTTCCTGTTATGCAATTTATTCTAAGGGAAAATCTTTTTTATTGTTGTCTGTTTTCTTCTTAGCCCCCCTCTTTCTCTCTCTCTTTCTTTCTCTCTCTCTCTCTCTTTCTCTCTCATACATACATATATATGTGTGTATATATATATATATATATATATAGTAATCTTTTTTTTCCTCTACCCTTGATGTCCAAATTCTCCTCCATCTAAATCTCCTTTTTGTATGGCCAGACCCATGTGGTACTCTTGAACCTTCTTGGTAATATCTCTCAGGACAGAGGACAATGCCATGACCTGACACTCCTGACTTGGTCTCACCGTGAGGGTTACTTTTCCTTCACTTACCTGTTTTTGAGAGGCTTTTTTTGGTCCTTTTTTACGGGACTCCTTTCTTCCTCTTTCCTGGTTCACATCTATGTTTTTGCAATGCCTATCTACTGTAATTTCTTACAGAATGGCCATCAGGAAGCATATTTTTTGATGTCTTGCCTGTCTGAAAGTGTTTTATTGGGTTGGCAGGCTCTGGCCCACAGACGAAATGTGAATCAGGCATGTTGTATGTGGCTCCAAGAGCAAAGCATTTTTCTGTTATTGTTGTTTTTGCTTACAATTTTAAAGAGGAAGAGAAAGAGGAGTAGGAGGAATAAAAACAATAACAAGACTACTTGTGGCCACATAGGTAAAAATATTTACCATCTTGCCCTTAACAGAAAAACACCATTACCAAGCTATCTTGCAGGCCCCCTCCTGCCTATACCTTGGCTCTCCAAACTATCTTTTTTGCATGAGACATTTAGTGTCAACCCATTCTGATTTGAACATGGTGATCTAACTTACACTGACTTGAAGGCTTTTATCAGTTATGTGACAGAGTTGGTGTGAATCTTCTTGTTTCAGAGATTTTCCTGTCTGTCTTTTGCAGTTGATTGCTGGCTTAGTTCTAGTATGCCCAGAGAACATATTCTGAATGATTGCAAACCTTTAAAATTTATGGAAAACTACTCCAGGACCAGAATATGGACACTTTTGATAAATATTTTCTGAACTTGATGAATTCACTGTCAGAGTATTCATCAGTTATCTCAAGTTCATTAATTATATTGCTCAGGCCTGAATCCTTTCTGACTTGTCTTTTTTTTCCTATTTCCTATATTAGTTATGAAAGGAAATGTGTTAAAATCTCCCACTGTGTTCATAGATTTACTGGTCTCTCTTTTTGATTCTGTCACTTTTGCATTGTGTGCCTTGAATTTATGTCACTGAGTCATGCAGACTGAATTTTTTTTTGGTTTTTAGTTGATCCTTTTATCAACTTAAGAGTTTATCTCTATAGATGCTTCTTACCTTAGCCTCTGTGTTCTGATACTCATTCAATAATACCATATTTTATTGTTAGAGTCTATATATCTTTTTCCCCATCCTTTTACTTTCAATATTTTTGATCCTTAATTTTTATGCATGTCTCTTATATGCCACATATAACTAAGATTTTGCACATCCCTTATTCAATTTGGTAATTTTCGTTTGTAACAGTTATATTTACTCTTCTACATTTAATCTAGTCATCAATATAGTGTTTCATCTGGTTTGTGTATACCTTGTCTTGTCCTTCATTTGTATTCATCAAGTTTTTTTTATTATTTTTGTGGGTACAGAGATCCTTGTGAGGTTTTTTAAATTGTATTTTATTGTTGGGGTAATGTGTAGAGGGGTTACAGTTACATTCATCAGGTAGTGGGTGCATTACTTCTCGAACATTGATACCCTTCTCATGTTTTTGTCCCCTTCCCTCTTCCCTCCAACTTGTGGGTTTTTAAAAACTTTTTTGCCAATCCTGGGGCTTGAACTCAGGGCCTGAGCGCTATCCTTGGGCTTTCTCAAGGCTAGAGCTCTACCACTTGAACCACAGCACCATTTCCAGCTTTTTTCTATGTATGTGGTACCAAAGAATTGAACCCAGGTCTTCATGCATGCTAGGAAAGCACTCTACCACTAGACCAAACTCCTGGTCCCAACTTGTGGACATTTTTGTTTGGTTTGCCAGTACTGGGGTTGAACCCAGACAGAGAGAGAGCTATTGCTCTCCCTTGCCTTTTTTAAAACTCAAAGCTGGTGTGAGCCACCAGTACTTAGCTTTAGTTAAGTTTTTGTTTTTTGAAGACTTTTATTTCTCCCTTTTACTTCTTGTTATGTGCTCTTACACTGGTCTTTTTCTCTTTCACAGTCTAAAAATTATAACATACCATTTCATTATTCATAAGCCCCACATTAGGAGACAGGAAAGAAACAGAGAAAGCCTATGATAAATGAATAAATATGTTTTACTTATTTTTATTTATATTTTGTGGCACCAGGGTCTTATCCCTGATTGTCAAGTACTCTTCCCCTGAGCTACACCACTAGTTCCAATACACATAGAACTCTTGGTGGAGCTTGTTTTTTCCACGGCAGTAGAGACTTTTCATTACGTGTGTCACATATCTTTGCTTCCATGGAACACACGGTAAGCATTCATAAGTGAGTCCATTGAGCACCGAGCCTTCAGAGTGCATTTGCGTTAACTTCTTCATATTCCGTTCTGCTTCGTTGTTTTGTAAAAATTCCAAGAAGCAAAATATTCCCCAAATGGGATTTATTGAGATCACATGAAGAAAATATGATTATTTAATTGCTACAATTTGCTTATTTTTTCTGTTCCCTTACCTTTTCAGATGGGCAAAGCATGTAGCAGAGAAAAACGGCTACTTGGGCCATGTCATTCGCAAAGGCCTCAACGCCTACCTGGAGGGGTCCTGGTAAGACTGGGTTCCATGTGAGAGCCAGCTTTTGCAGTCCTTACCTTTTGGTCTGTCAGTAGAGTCTTCGGAGATGGAATGTGTTAAAAATGCAACTGAAAAAGTGATTTGCAGGGAAAATCAGAGCCTCTTTGCAATGATATTCAGAGCATCACAGACTGATTGGCTGTTGATTGGAAAACATGGCATTTCCATGTTTAATTATACACAAAAATTAGTTCTCTAAGGCCAATGTCCACAGCCATCAAGTTCACACACACACACACACACACACACACACACACACACACACACACACACACACGACTTCCACAGTCCATATTGTTGCTGAGTGGTTTGTACATTTGCAGTCACTTCTTCAACAGGTACCTGGCTTCTGTTTCCAGCCTTGTCTTCTTTGGTCAGGCCTGGCACTCCACCTTGGCTTCCCCTTGGGCCATATTTGCTTGGCTGTTTTATTGCCCAAATGATCTGGGTATTTCCATTCTCACTAAAATGGATATGCAAATCAGCAAGTATGCCTTCAGTCCACTGCCTCCAGGACATTAGACCAGACCTGGTGTGAATCACACCTTGATCTGAACTTTAATTAAAAATAAAAATACGGATCCCAAAGAGTGTTATTGTCCCTTTTGGCTCATCACTGGCACACAAATCCACAGATAACATCTCAGGGAGCAAGAATTGTACGTTAGAACATGCAGGAGAAATGAGCCCAGCAAAAAAAGCACCAAATACAGATGTTTGTTGCTGAAAGTTTATTGTCTGTGGCCTTACTTTGTACAATCAGAAAGAAATTGCCTTAAATGAAACTACTGTTTTCTGACTATAAATCTACCTTTTCATTTTCGTGGGGTTTCATCTCATTTCCTGAGTGAATCTTGGTTCATAAAACTCCAGCCTGGAGTCGTCCATGGTGATGCATGACTGTAATCCTAAAATCTGGAAGGCTGAAGTAGGAGGATTCAAGTTCAAAGCCAGCCTAGGCCTCACAGTGAGCTCTGTTTCTGAGTGTGTGTGGGGGGGGGGTATGCCAGTACTGGGACTTAGCTCAAGGCCTGGATACTGCCTCTTATTTTTTCAAGTATAATTTTATTGTTATTGTTAAGATATTATGCAGAGCCCTTAAAGCCCGTTTTTATTCAAGTCACAAGCTCTACTTCAGGCTTTTTGCTGGTTAATTAAGGTAAAAGCCACACAGACTTTCCTACCTGGCCTTTAAATCTCGATCCTCAGATCTCAGCCTCCTGAGTAGCCAGGATTACAAGTGTGAGCCACCAGTGCTTGACTGTGTCCTTTCAAATCAAAGAGAACTAAATAATACCACCTCTCAAATCCAACCTGAGCCCCCCCCTCTCTTCTCCCCCCTTCTGTTTCCCCCACAAGCTTCTTGGGGTGAAATAAATATTCTAATTTCAAGGCATTTCTGGGCATGCATGTCTACACCCCCCACACGCACACACCCTGAAAGGACATAGTTTTTGCTCATAGCTAAGCTCTCTTGCCTACTCTTCGATTTAATCTCACAGTGCGTTTGAGCTAATGTGTGTAAATCTGTGCCATGAAAAGTTAGATGAATTAAGATATCCTGTTTCCTTGCTCAGAACTCTGAGACATAACATGGGATTCTGCTCCCTGTGTGGGGTAGCAGGCAAGGAGAAGGGGAAATGTACTTTGTATGGTGTGTGTTTATTCCTGTCAGCAGATCCAAATGCAGGCATCCTGCCATACACCAAGGGGAGGTCACAGGTTGGGCTTGAGATGTTTGTGTCCAGTCCCTTCCACATGCATTTCCTCACATGACCCACATCTGGCTGACCTCAGGGCCCTTGCACTTGCTGTTTCCTTTACCCAGGAATCCCACCTTATTCCTTACTCCCTCTGACTTCATGGTATAACTTGTATACTGGTAGTTAGCACAGGGAGAGCCTGGGAAGTGCTCAGAAACCATCCAACAGATGAACTATGCTAAAAAGGAAAGCAACCATAACTCTGGGGTCATGATAAGTGTGAAAAGAACTTGTGGGACTGGAGGATGAAATGATGCTTTCTGTCTGTGAACCCTGTAAGCCTTCTTGATGGGGGTGTAAGTAGTATGGCCTTGGAGGGTGGAGGGATTTCTCCTTTGCCATGCAGAGGAGAATTTACTATAAAGGGAAGTGGAAGAACAAAAGCAGCGATAAGTTTTGAGTAAGCCTGGAAGTGTGTGTGTGTGTGTGTGTGTGTGTGTGTGTGTGTGTTAGAAGGGCTTGAACTCAGAGACCAGACACTGTCCCTTAGCTTTTTTTGCACAAAGCAAGATCTCTACCATTCTAATCACAGCTCCATTTTTGACTTTTGGGTGGTTGATTGGAGATAAGAGTCTCATGGAGTTTCCTGGTTTCAGACTTCCATCTTCAGATCACAGCCTAGCTAACATTACACGTGTAAGCCCTGGTACCCAGCTCTGTGTCTAGAAATTTATTTATTTATTTATTTATTTATTTATTTATTTATTGCCAGTCCTGGGCTTGAGCTCAGGGCCTGAGCACTGTCCTTGGACTTTCTCAAGGCTAGAGCTCTACCACTTGAGCCTCAGCACCACTTCTGACTTTTTTTTCTATGTATGTGGTACCGAGGAATTGAACCCGGATCTTCGTGCATGCTAGGCAAGCACTTTAACCAGTAGGCCAAACTCCCGGCCCATATGTCTAGAAATTTTAAGGCCATTTAATTTGCTATGAGAATTAAGTGTAGAATGATAACTGTATATTAAAAACAAACAAATGTTCTCACATGGAAATTTGAATAGCAGCTTATACACTTTTTATCTTATTCTTGGTTAAGTGGTGACGAGCAGGGAGAAGCCCGGTTTGGCATCTCGGTAAAGCATTTGATCTGAAGATGTGGCATGAGCCAGTTAAGTAGTTTTCGTGTGTAGAATAATGATACACATGAAATCATATGTGACACATTTGTAAGTTCCAAAGTATAGGAATAAAATGAATGCTGGTAAACCACCCATCCTACTTGAGAAAAGACTGCCAGTACCAGCCACTCCTCCCTCACCCATTCCACATTCCATTCCCCTGCCCAGAAATAACCATCATTCTGAACTTTCTGGTCCTTCTCTCATTTTCTTTGTACATTCTGCTAGCTATCCATATATTCCTATGCAATGGATTAACTTGGGCTCATGTCTGACCTTTATGTTATTAAAAATCATATGTTATTCTTCCACTTCTTTTTAAACTTAATGTTTCTAAAATTCCTACACTTTGATGTCTGCAACTTGCTTTAATATATTACAATTGCTATATGAGTTTAGTTATGAATTCTCATACAAACACATATCTGCACTGTTTTCCCTTTCATTGTGATGGCTGCTCCTAAGGACATGGCCACGAATGTTTTTCTGTGTATCTCCTGGCACACGAGGAAGACTTGCTATAGAAAATATAAACTTAGAGAACTGGGCCCCAGGATAGACACCTGCTAAACCTTTAAGCCACAACACCAGTTGTTTTCAAAGATGGTTTTCTTTTCTTTTTAACTAATTTACTCTCCTTACAAGTATCTGTTTCTCTATATGCCTCCTGGTCTTTTTTTTTTCCTTCTGTTTGAGTACTAAGGCTTAAACTCAGGGCCTCTGGCTTTTGCTTGGCTTTTTCTTCTCAAGGCTAGCACTATAATCCTTGAGCCACATCTCCACTTCTGCCTTTTTGCTAGTTAATTGGAGATAAGAGTCTGTCAGATTGGTCTACCTGGGTTGGCTTCAAACCTCCATCCTCAGATCTCAGCCTCCTAAGAATCTGAGATTCCAGTAGTCCCGAGCCCCTTGCTCAGTACGACTAGGAGAAGAGTCTGTTTGGCTTGGAGAACTCTTATTAGTCTCCACCGGAAGAAAAATGTAGCACCTACCCTAATGAGACCACCTTTGTCAGAATGGAGTCAAGGCAAGTTGTTTCTTGGCTTCCTCACGGTCACCTTTCGAGCCCTGCCCAGAGGTAAATAGGAAATAGACGAGTACTGGCTCTCCCACCTGCCATGTGACTTCTTCATGTCATCTGTTTTGCTCTGACAGGACAAAAGCATCCATCAGTGTCCCTGGTTCCTCCTTCTTTTTCATTTTCGTGTGAGTGAATTTACTCTGGGTGCTATTTCCAAATTACACATGTCAGTTTGCTGCGCTTGGGCTTAGCTGTATTGTTCCAAGATTTATGTGGGATCGTTTTGAAAAAGAATGTGATTGAAAAGAAGGGTTTTTGCTGTCTTGGCATAATGGGGAGAATCAAAGCTGTCAGGCCCCGGGCAGTCCATGGACACCAGAAGGAGTTAGCGAGGAAAGTCCAGCTGTCATGTTTCATTTCTCTCTGCCTTACCCATGTATGTTTTATCTGGGAGATGCATATTTTATTGTCCTCTGTCTTAAACAAACCCCAAAAAGTTAACCCTGGAGGTTAGCCAGTACAGGGGAAGCTTGAGGCAAGACAATGAGATATAAGTTCCTGCTGAAAGAGATTCGCCTTTTTCAGTACAGCAGTGATCTCCACAGAGACCCCGGGATCTTTTTTCCTCCATCCTTCCTATCTGAGTCACAGCAGGCATTGGCAGAAAAGAACACAGAAGAAATAATATAGTTGTTTGCAGCACTGCTCAGAAGGTCTCAAACACATAATTCATAGCAAGTATCCGAAGAATGGATTATTAAAATGTATTATTTTAGCCAGGAGCTGGTGGCTTATGTCTATAGTCCTAGCTATTCAGGAGGTAGAAATCTGAGGATCATAGTTCAAAGCCAGCCTGAGCAGGAAGGGCTGTAAGACTCTTATTTCCAATTAACCACCAGAAAACTGGAAGTGGTGCTGTGTTTCAAAGTGGTAAAAAGCTCAAGGACAGTACCCAAGCCTAAGTTCAAGCCCCATGACTGAAAAAAATCTTTTAATAGTAATCATAAATAAATAAATAAAATGTTTTATTCTAAAATTTCTAAGTCATGTCTGACTTAGATGAGCCCTCAACTTCTTTTTCTGTGCATGTCTTTCTTGTCTATACCCACTCTTAATCTCAGTCACATGACTGCTGGGGTACAAGAGGCTCAGTTCTGGGTATTGGAAGTGAAACGAGGCCTGAGTGGTTTCCCCACCTTGAATGAAATCATGATAGGACAGGAGAGGTTTTTGTTTTGTTTTGTTTGGGTTTTTTTTTTTTTGTGGGTCATTGGACTTGCACTGGGCCTGGGTCTTGTCCCTGAGCTCTTCAGCTCGAGGCTACCACCCTACCCTTGAGCCAAACCCCACTTCCCATTTTCTAGAGGTTAATTGGAGATAAGAGTCTCAGGTCTTTTTGTGCCAGGGCTGACTTTGAACCTTGATCCTCAGATCTCAGCCTCCTGAGTAGCTAGGATTACAGCCACTGTGCCCCACAGGACAGGAGAGTTTTGAAGTTAGTCTTTGGATTTCCAGCCACTAGCAAATACTAAGCAAGTGCTTGATCAGAAATACAAGTGTAGAAATCGCTGTCAACAATAATTACGATGACTTTTTGTGTATGTGTATGTGTATGTGTATGTGTATGTGTATGTAAGCCAGTACTTGAGCTTGAACTCAAGACCTGCTGTCTTAGCTTTTTTGCTGAAGGCTGGTGCTCTACCACTTGAGTCACAGCTTCACTTCTGGCTGTTTGCTGGTTAATTGGAGATAAGAGTCTCATGGACTTTCCTTCCTGAGCTGGCCTTAAACCTTGATCATCAGATCTCAGCTTCCTGAATATTGAGGATTACTGTCGTGCTTCTGTTGCAGGGCTTCTGTTGAAGCAAGGTTAAGTGAATGCAGGAAGGCTGCTTGGGGTGGGGGTGGCATCTATGTCAAATTTTAATAAGCTGGAAGGGCTGGTGAGGGATATCGACCCACAACCCTTCCCCCAACACGCCCCTCACAGAGCTCACGCTTCAATATCCCGTGTGAATTGGATGATGGCAGCATTGACGCACACAGACACGGTGTCGTGATTGATTTTGCCAGATGGAAGACAGGCGGATTTCTGCTCAGTACTTCTGTTGACATCAGTGTTTTCAGACATCAAATTTTGACAGATTTTGATTCTTCCTTGATGGAAATGCTTACACACCCTAAAAAATGTTCTCTTGGTTTATGTAATCGGAGGGCGCAAGAAGGTTTCCTATAAAGCTTGTTCCTTTCTGCCCTCCCCTGTTGCCCAGGTAACTTCAGAGAGGTGAGATATTGTCTTCATAAAGTTTTTAATAGTGAGTGCTCTTACCCCCTGCCCATCCCCCACCCCTCAGTTCCAACAGCCAGTGCAATGGGTTTCTGCTGTCCAACTGAGACTCCCAGCATTACACTTTAATAATGTGAGTCACGGCCAGTCATGGCAGCAGAGGGCATTGGTCTAATATGTGATCTTGACCTTCTCCTTCCTTCATGCATCCCTGCTAGAAACACAGGCATTGGTACTCACCATGTATCTTCAAACAATATGACACAGCCTTCCCAACAAGACCTTGTTATAAAAGAATGGGCCTTCCTGGCCTTTCTTTTGTCTGGGGTTGAGACTATTCTCACAATTCTGATATCCAGCTCTGGATTTTGTTGTTGCTGCTGCTGTTATTGTTTGTTTGGACTTTTCTGCCTGGGCTGGATTCGAACCGCAATCTTCAGATCTCAGCCTCCTGAATAGATAGGAATATAGGCATGAACCTCCAGTGCCCGACCTATTTTTTTTGTTGTTGTTGCAAAAAGAAAATGTACTACTAGGCGCCCATGGCTCATGCCTCTAATCCTAGCTACTCAGGAGACTGGAGGGTTGTTAATTGGAGGTAAGCATCTCATGAACTTTCCTTTCTGGTCTGGCTTCAAACCACCATCCTCAGATCTGTCTACTGGGTAGCTAGGATTATGGGAATGAGCCAGCAGCATCCAGGTTCTTATGTGTGTTTTTAATGGCCACAGTAAAAGTGGGCTCATCCTGGGTTCATTAAACCAGTCACTGATTTTCAGCTATTCAAGTTCTTTCTAGTTCGTTTTGTTATTATTGTTAGCATGGACAGCTCCACTCTGGACTCCTTGGCAACAGAACTTGTGCACCTATCTCTGATTGTTCTGCTTGTGTGAATTCCTAAGACTTGCCAAATCAACGCTGTTGCAAGAATTTCCAACCTAGGGCTTGGGTGGAGAGGTTGTTCACTTCCCCTAGCTCCTGTCATTACTGCACATGAAAATCCTAGGTTGGTCTTTGAATGGGTTGAAAAGTAGCCCCTCATTGTCCTGTAATTACCCACCACATCCAACATTCATTCAATCATGTGCTTTGGCCACTGCTATCAAGTGCCTGTCCTTTGCCAAACTTGTAATGCACGACAAAAGCTCTGCTTTAATTAAGCTTGTTCAGAATCCTAAGCCCAAAAAAGCTTTTTCACAAAACAGGACTGTAAAGCTCCGAGCTTTTGCTTAATACCTCTTATCTCCTCTAAGCCAAGAAGGAAGAATTCAAGAGCTCAGGATTGAGAAACATATCCCGAGCCTGCGCCAGGCCTACTATTTGGCCAGTAGAGGTTGCTGTTGCATTGACTAGCTCCCAGTTTAATCTGCAACTTCAGCCTTAAAGATAGAACATAAATCAGTGCAGTCAGTATTTTTAACAGTATTTATTTAAAAGAGAGAACAAACTCATGACTTTGTGGTTTTATAAAAAAAAAACTGCCTATTTTCTGAAGTCTTATGCTGGAATATAAAGCTCTGCAAATATTAGGAAGAATGCATTTATGAAATTTATTATTAATCATCTATTTTTAGGCACGAAGCTTTGCTGTACTATGTGTTAGCAGCAGAAACAGGAATTGAAATATCACAGACAAATTTAGCCCACATCTGTGAGGAGAGGCCGGTAAGTACATGAATTCTTTTCCAAGAAGAATCTCTGGGATCAAAGATCATGAATTGAGTTGGGGGGAGGAGGGGGAGAGTGGACAGAATTAGTTAGGTGTCCAACATATTGATGAATTACCATTTTCTTCCTCATTTACCTCATAGGACCTGGCTGGAAGATACTTGGGTGTGAACTGTGTTTGGAGATACTATAACTTCTCTGTGTTTCAGATCGATGTGCCTTCATTTGGTATGTATAGAAAAACAGGTGCTAAACAGAAGCCTTGGAAACTTTTCATCTTCTGTAATGGGGAACAGCTGACAGCTTTGTGCAGCGAGTGATATTGCTAAGCAATTAGGAAAAGAAGTGAAAGACCTCTGCTAGTAAGGTTAATGCTAAACTGTTCTTGGCTTCCTGGCCCAGGCCCTCTTCCTTGCCGCTGCCTCCTCCCCACTCACCACCCCCCAGTCTTAAGGTGTACTGAGAATCCATGACCAGTTCCAAATTGAGACAAGTCTAAAGAGAATGCTATGAGGGTGCAGCTTCCTGGGCTGGCCATTTTGCTTCTACGCCTTCAGAGAGGCTCCCTGGTCCCTCTGCTCTCTTTCCTGTGATGGACACTGGCCTTTAGGAACTAGTACCTAGATGTTGCCCAAGGGCTTTTGATGAATTTCAGCCCATGGGAGGCCCTGGGTGGCAGCAGAATAGCAGGAGGCATTTCTCCCTGTCTGTCTGCAATTGTGCCCAGTTTCTGCCACTGGCTGCCCTGCTGTGGTTCCACCCACCCCCTCTAGCCAACGCTGCTCCCATAGGACCAGGAGGCTCTGGTTGTGCCACAGCCACCCTCAAACCTAGCTTCCACCAGGCTTAGCTTTACAGCTCGTCCCCAAAGCCTAGCAACCACTTCTACCCATGATGGATTTTGTTTTTCCAGTTAAATATTGATACTACCCTCTTAGCCAAATGTTTTCCCTTAGTTAAAAGAAGCTTATGTAACTATAACCCCTGTATATATCAACTTTATAATAAGAATAAGATAAAATAAATATTTTTAAAATAAGGAAATGCATGGCAAAACCAAAGAGCCAGGCACCAGTGGCTCATGCCTGTAATCCTAGCTGCTCAAGACACTGAGGTGTAAGGGTTGGTGGTTTGAAGCAAGCCCAGGAAGAGAAATCTGACACACTCTTTTGTCCAATTAACCAATAAAAAGCCAGAAGTAGAGGTGTGAGTTAAGTGATAGAAGACTAGCCTTGAGCAAAAAAAAAAGGCAAGATAGAGCCCAATGTCCTCCTGAGTTCATGTCCTGATATACACCACACACACACACACACACACACACACACACGCACGCACGCACGCACGCACGCACGCACACACTAAAGAAGAACCAAGATAGCCAGCACAGGTAGCAATATTTTTGATGTGAACTAAAGCTAACATGGACTATGAGCCATTTGGGAGACAAGTTATATCTACAAATAAGGGATGATCAGGGCAAATGCAAGACAGCAGGGAAACATACAGATGTTCTGAATTCATAGTATGTAGCAAGTACACTCCATTAGGTCTAGACTAGAACTAGACCAATGGGTGTGTTGTCTTGTGTTCTGCAGCATATTTGAAAATGGGAGACCTCTACTACTATGGCCACCCAAACCAGACTCAAGACCTGGAGCTGTCTGTGCAGATGTATGCCCAAGCAGCCCTGGATGGAGACTCCCAGGTAAGCAGTCACAGCTCCAGCTCTGAAGGCGAGGGCGGAGCTTCTGTCTGAGTACTTGGGCTGCAAAGCAAGCTTATTGACATCTCACATGCCCAGTGCAGTAGCCCCTGGAGAATGCCAACCAGCATGGTGGTCTTGGTGAGTCCCTACTCTATGGCCTTCTCACTCTACAATCTCTGAGGCATCTCTACCCCCTCCTTTCTAATCTGAGAGGCTGTTATGAATTGCTTAACCCAGAGGCCACAAAGAAGCCAGAGCCTAGTACGTGTGTGGTTGTGTGGGTATGTCTCCAAGCCTGAGAGTAGGTCCATGGAACTAAAACACTTGGTAGAAATAGAGGCTCTAAGGGCGTGGCCACAGTGGGGGTGGTTTATGTTTCGTTAGCCCATGCATTTTCTCAGTAACACCCTTGGTTTGTTTGAACTTTCTTGGTTTTTGGGGGGTTTTTGAAACATTTTATTTATTTAATTTTGTCAGTCTTGGGGATTAAACTTGGGTTTGAACTGCAATCCTCAGTTCTCAGCTTTCTGAATAGCTAGGATTACAGGCAAGAGCCACCAGCACCCTGCTACTTCCTTCCTTTAATATAAATAAAGCCATGTCCATGAAGCCATTCACAAGGAGAGAGTAATATTTATATTTCAGATTTGGGATTTCATATGGCTTTTGTTGTTTGGTTTTGTTTTATTTTGTTTTTCAAATATTCTATCCTATAATCAATGCAGGATCCCATGACATCTAGTTGGGGGCGGGGAGCATTCTTGGTTGGCTTTTTTGCTCAAAGTTGGCATTCTGTCACATGAGCCACAGTTCCACTTCTGGCTTTTTTCTGGTAATTGGAGATAAAAGGCTCCTGGAAGCTGGGCACTGGTGGCTCAGATCTGAGGATTGCGGTTTACCACCAGCCCAGACACAAAAGTCCATGTGACTCCAGTCAACCACCAGAAAACCAGAAATGACCCTGTAGCTCAAGTGGTAGAGCATTAGCCTTGAGCTAAAGCGCTCAGGGATAGCGCCTATGCCCAGGCTCAAGCCTCAACTCCTCCCCCGCAAAAAAAAAAAAAATGTCTCATGAACTTTTCTGCCTGGGATTAGCTTTCAACTATTATCCTCAAACCTCAGGTTCCTGAGTAGCTAGGATTTTATGTGTGAGCCACCAGTACCTGTCGCCATCTTTCATTAATCTTCTTTGGCCTGTGGCAGTTCTTTAGTCTCTCTTTATAGTAATGGCCTTGATACTTGGTTGAGTGTTTTATAGAAGATCTCTTGATTTTGGTCTGCCTTCTGTTGAAATTATGGATTTGGGGCAAGAATACTACAGGGATAATGTGTTAGGGCTGGGTTATATTAGGGGTGTATGAGACCAGCAAGGTCTCCTTTCAGCACCTGGTTAAGAGATTTCTGTTACATATCTCCTCTGCAAAGTTTATGTTTTTACCTTGCTAATTTGTAAATATGTTAAGGAAATATACATATCTTAAGGAGATATGCAAATATCCTGCTTGGCCTCAGAAATTTGTCCCTGAGCTTTTAGTGTATTTTATCCCAGCAATAATTTATTAGCCTGATATTGTAATGATAATTTTCCTGTTTTCCTCATTCCCTGTCCAATTGCTAATTGGAATTCTCCTGTGAGGATCTCGGGGTCATTGACACAAAAAAGCTGGAATAGACATGGCCTGTTTGTGCAAGTTCTGGCATTGTGCCTTCTATATTAATCACAGAGCAGAAATTGGAACTTTGTTTCTCTGTATTTCCTGGGTCTCTTTCTCCTCCTCCTTTCTTCCTTCCTCCTCCTTTCTTCCCTCCTCCTCCTCCTCCTCCTCTTCCTCCTCTTCCTCTTCCTCCTTTCGATTTCTCTTTTTCTGCCTTTCTTTTTATGGGAGTATTAACTTTCTTTCTTTATTCCCTCCCTCCATCCCTTCCTGCATTTCTTCCTTCTCTTATAGCTACTTGTACATAGTGAGTCTCTAAGTCTCTATTTTGTCATCTGTTCACTGGAGTAATAGCAATGCCTACCTCATCGGGTGTAAAAGTTAAATGAAGTGTTTGGTGCCAGGGTCTGGGCCCCATTCCATGCATATTCAATAAACACCATCTATTCTATTATTATTATTATTATTATTATCATCATCATCATCATCATCATCATCATCATCCCCTGGAATGTAACAGGAGTCACTGCAAAGGGGATTTGCTGTACTGGTTCCCTCAGATGGTATCTGCACTGTTACTTCAAAAAGGTCTGGATAATTTGGGTTCTAGTTTAATTTTTTTAGAAAGAAATATTTCATAGACCAAAAAGGTAATGTTAAAAGAAAAATAGGGATGATGTGTCTGCAGTGCCTCCTGTCTTCATATCACCTTTACTCAGTGTCCTTATTACTCATTGGCTGGCTGCCCCAGATTCCATTAAACAAATAGATTGTATTTTTTTTAACTTTTTGATGTGGGTCCTAGGGCTTGAACTCAGGGACTGGGTGTTATCCTTGAGCTTTTATCCTCAAGACTAGTGCTCTATCACTTGAGCCATAGCTCCACTTCTGGCTTTTTATTGGTGAAGTGGAGATAAAGAGTCTCAAGGACTTTCTTGCCCAGGCTGGCTTCTAATTGTGATCCTCAGATCTCAGCCTTCTAAATACCCACCAGTGCCCAGCCCATACATTTTTATGTCTGCAAAGGAGATACCTGACATAAGATCATCTGCCATGAGTGGCACCCCAGCCCCCAAAACATCTTGTCCGATTTCTGACAGGTTGATGATGAGTGACCAAGAGCCTTGTTCAATGGCTGGTCCACTGGCATGTTTTCCAGGGAGTTTTGTTTCCATAACTTAGATGGAAAAGGACTGATCTCCCAGCTGACTGGCTGTTGAGCAGATGGGACATAGCGTCCTTTGTAAACCTCCTAGTTCTCCTGCAAATAAATTTCTCAGATGCATATATTTAGGGAAACAATTCATCAATGAAATGACAAAGCCATCTGGCTCTAGGGACTGCAAAAAATATTTTTAGGGAGTTGTAAAAGTTTATATTCTAGGGAAGGATGTGTATACGTGTCTGGGTTATTTTATGTATTTGGAAGATTTGATGAGTTTGGTTTGTGACTTGTTTTCAGGGATTTTTTAACCTGGCCCTGCTCATTGAGGAAGGTGCTATAATCCCACACCACATTTTGGATTTCTTGGAAATTGACCCAACCATCCATTCGAATAATGTCTCCATTCTCCGAGAGCTGTACGAAAGGTCAGTGTTGAGCCTCTGATACCAGGAACTCTAGCAGACCCCAGACTTGCTCCATGATTCAGGTTAGATCTTCCTTATTTTTCGATATCACATGTTGGGGGAAAATAAAAAGAACTCAGGATTTGCTTTTATTGGAAAGCACTCAGCCACACCCACAAACATTCATTTCCCTTTTGTTATTATTTTTTTTTTTTGCCAGTCCTGGGCTTGAGCTCAGGGCCTGAGCACTGTCCTTGGACTTTCTCAAGGCTAGAGCTCTACCACTTGAGCCTCAGCACCACTTCCGGCTTTTTTCTATGTATGTGGTACCAAGGAATCGAACCCGGGTCTTCATGCATGCTAGGCAAGCACTTTAACCACTAGGCCAAACTCCCAGCCCCTCATTTCCCTTTTGTAGCATCTGAGGGTTAAGATAAAGAATGTGCTTAATCTGAAGTTCAAGTGCTGACCAAGAGTTTCCATGCAGAGTGGGAAAATTCACACACCTGATTGGCTGAAAGATAGCAAGCAGGCCTATACCTGGACTTTGGACAGACACTCAGATATAGCATTCTGACAAGTTCTGGGCTCAGAGTCCTCCTTAATAAAAAAGGATCTCCATGACCTTTTGGAGGGAAATTTCCTGCTAGGATCTCAGAATTTCAGATCAAGCCCAGACTGCTTAGACCTGGCTTTATTCTCTGTGTCTCTAGTTGTGCGTGTCCTATTATATCCTAGTGAAGGATGTGTATGCATGTCTGCGTGTATGTGTGTACATCCTAAGTGCGGGTGGGAGAGCCTGAAAGGCTGGGTGTGAATGGTGTCATGACAGCTGACTGACACATCGGGGCCTCATCCGTAGGTGCTGGAGTCACAGCAATGAGGAGTCCCTCAGCCCCTGCACCCTGGCCTGGCTTTACCTGCATTTGAGGCTTATCTGGAGTGCCATCCTGCACTCTGCCATGGTAGGTGTCTCCCCCAGCCCTGCCCTCCTGGTCCCTGGCCTGTCAATCATCTGACTCGTGCCCTGGATGTTTGCAGATCTACTTTTTGGGAAGCTTCCTGTTATCAGTGTTGATCGCCTGGACTGTGCACCATTTCCAGTCTGCCTCAGGTAAAGCCTTACCAAACGCCAAGGCGGGCTGGGAAGGTAGAAAGGTAGGGGCTTCCCTGGCTCTCTCCACACCCTTGACTCTGCTATTTCCTTTCTTTAGGGTAGTCACATTTGGGATGAGACATTATATAATCCCTGTCAGGAAGCTACTAAACAACTTTGTCAGAGTAATGTGTGTGTGTGTGTGTGTGTGTGTGTGTGTGTGTGTGTGTGTGTGTGTGTGTGTGTGTGTATCTAAAAGAGCTTAAGAAATTAATCTAAGAAGTAAAGTGTGGCTCAAGTGGTAGAGCACTAGTCTTGAGTGAAATCTAAGAGGAAGTACTCAGACCCTGAGTTCTAGCCCCAGGACTGGTAAAAAGAAATTCATCTAGAATAGTTTCTCCCATTGAAAAGATATCATACATCAAATACTCCCTCTGTGCTTGAGAGTCCACTTCTAAAGCCAGATCCTGCAGAAAGCTTTCATTTATTTCAATCAAGCATCAAAGGTAAGAAAGGGTGGGCCTCCATAGGGGCTCATACCTGTAATCCTCACTACTCAGGAGGTCGCAATCTGAGGATCGCAGTTCAAAGCCAGCCTGGAATCACTAGAAAAGGGGAAGTGGGGCTGCAGCTCAAGGGATAGGGCAGTAGCCTTGAGCTGAAGACCTCCAGGACAACACCCATGCCCAGAGTTCAAGCCCCATGACCCACAAAAAAAGAAAGAAAGAAAGAAAAAGGAAAGAAAAAAGAAAGGATGGGCCATCACTCAGACTGAATGAACATGCCTGGCCACAGGGACGGAGCGGGAGGGTCCAAGGCGCAGTCTCTCCCTTTTGTGTTTTCACTAATCACTACTGTACTTCTGAGTTATAGTAAGATATAGTTAAGGACACGCTACCTCCATCACTTCTATTCAAGCTGAGCTCAGACTTGACTTCTGATTAGCTGGGTGACGTAGGATACATTACTCATCCTGCTTGATCTCCCAGTTTCTCATGGATCAAATGAAGTTCTAAGACTAGCTCTTTCCAAAGGATATAAGATGAAAAAAACCGCATCGAAGATACTTATCTAAGGATTGGAGGTATGGCTCAAATGGTAGATTACTAGCCAGTGAGCAAAAGTATGAGGGACCGAGTTCAAGTCCCAATCTTGGGCCAAATTTTTTCAAGGTGCTTATTTAAATGATAACTAGGGTTAAATGGTAGCTATACATTTCTCTGGCATATAATACGCTCTAAATAAATCTTAGCCATTACTGCTTGTCTTCCCTCTGACAAGGTTTAAGCCTGGCATTCAAGAGAACTCATACTAAAAATGTCAACCCTATCTACAAATGTCTCTCCCACCATCTTGGATTGTGATGAAAGGCCATATTAACTGGCTAAGAGGAACAGAGACTTACAAAAAGATAAATCTGGAGCAGGGTGATATCTGAGTATTCCTGAGGCCAGTATTTGTGTAGTAGACAAAAGGAAAGGAATGCATCTGCCCCACCTTTTCCTGAGGAAGGAATTATTGCTTGAAGGTGACTGAGAGTCCTTTCCCAAGATTTAGCTCCTTCAAAGCCCTTCCAGCCTGGGGATCTTTTCCTGTCAGTTAATAAACCTCCCTCATGCAAATTTTGCCCCATCCTTAAATTTGTTGCCAGGTAGGGCACATTTATTTTGCATCTTGTCAGTGTTTTCCATTTCAAATTATCTTTGTCATTTTTCTCACTCTATAGAAATATTGCTATGATTATTACAAATGCAGTTCCATTAGAGGAGCTGAAAATGGGTCTTGATGATTTTATACCAGCTGGTAGCCATGAAAATTCATGGGCGCTGGAAGAGCTTTTTTCAGAAGTCGGCTTTTTATCTGTCTTCTCAGCTTTATTATCAGTCTGTCTGCATTCTCATCTTCCTGTCCTTCTTGTCTGTTGAGCTATCCTTCCCTTTCTATGGTTCCTGGGTTCATTCTGTAGCACATTCTCCTCCTCCATTCAGACTTTGCCTAGCATACCCCACCTGAACCAATTCAGAGAATGTTATATCTAGAAAATTATGTGCGTGTATGTGTGTGCGTGTGCATGCTGGAATTGCTCTTGAACTCTGGGCCTGGGGCTGTCCTTTAGCTTTTTTGCTTATGGCTGGAGCTTCACCACTTGAGCAACAGTTCCACTTCCATCTTTGTAGTTGTTTCTTATAGGTAAGACTCTCAAGGGCTTTTCTGGCTATCTTTGAACAGTGCTCCTCAGATCTCAGCTTCTTGAGTAGCTTGGATTATAGTTGCTAGGTTCCACCAGCACCACGCTTGCCGTAGCCTTTGCCTAACTCGCTTAGAAATCAGTGGTAGGCTCTGCAATGAACTGTGTGACTTTAAAAATCAGGGGATCCTACCTGTTCCTCAGTTTCCTCTTCTTAACAGCAGACATAGTAGCATATCGACTTCTCATGAAATGACACCATGCACAGGCCTGAGATCTTCACCTTTTGTTATTCTCAAGGAATTAGGTTTTATGAAGCATTTTATCCGCAATTAGAGGATGCTGCCACCAGGGGCGCCTGCCCTTAAATTGCTTCATTTAGCTCTGACAATTACCAGAGCCTATCTCATGCTTTTTCCTATGCTGTGAGACTCTACAATGTAAGGTTCTTCTTTAGAGAATCTAAACTTTGGTGACTAATTCATCAAAAGTACCAAGATAGGGCACTACCGTGGTTTATGGGCCTTATTTTTCACTGTGAGCTTGTAGTCCACAGGCAGTTTCAGATTTCATGAAGCTAATGGTTCCCAGGGTAGCAGAAAGGTCCCTGGGTCTCTTGTAGTACTGGAGTCACTTCATTGTCACTATTATGACAGCAAGCACACATCTTCCTCAGCCTAGACTGTCCCTCCGGGTCCCCTGGGCATGTAACTTCAGGATTACCCGGCAGCTTTCTCATCTTTGCAGAAGATAAACACCATTTGCCTTCATCTCCTCATCAAGTTTTCCTGTCTCAGAAAGCTGTAAGGACAACTTGCAAACAGGCTCAGCCCCTTTCCAGATTCCAGAAAGCTCTTTCCCTGCCTCACTGCAACTCAAAAGCACTCTCCCACCCCATAGAGGATGCCAAGCATAATTACCTTAATGGAGCAGGCTTTTGAGAAACAAAACAAAACAAAACAAAAAATCCCAGAATAAAATACACTTAGAGTTTGGTCCACTCTGCCCACCACCTCCCCAGGAAACGGCAGCCAAAAACAGCCTGGAGCCTGAGTGGCTGCCAGAAGAAGGTAAAGGAAGGGAGAAGGTGATTTAGACAGAAACACCACTCCAAAGAACGAATCCTACCTTCCCATGGATTGAACATTGCTCATTTGAAAGTGCAAAATCTTAAGTGCTCCAAACTCTGAGAGGATTTTGAGCACCAACACGACTCCATCAGTGGGAAATTCCATACCTGGTCTCATGTTACAGTCAGATGGCAAATGAACTTCATATCGTCATTGTATAAAATTGCCTTCCATGCTGTCTGTGTAAGGGGCCCATATGGGAGAACGGTGAATTTTGCCTGTAGATTTGAGTCCTCATCTTCAAGATCTCTCATTATGTGTATGCAAATGATCCCAATTCAGCAACATCTGGAATCTGAACTACTTCTGATCTCTAGTAGTTTGGGTAAGGAAAACTCAGCCTGGTGTTAACTTTATGTCTATGTAGAAAGCACCACCCTAGGGCAAGCAAGGCCCACAGAGCTTCCGCGCTTCCGCTCTAGATAACACTAGGTGAGCCCATCTTAGGCCATCAAAATCACCAAGTCCACCATTTAAGTCAATGAAACCATCTTAACCTTTCTGGATGAATGGTCAGCCCTATATGCTCTTGGAAAGAAGAAGATGACCCGTGCAAGATTAATTAAGCCTTTCCTGCTCTTTTTCTGTCACTGCACCTTTACAGTTAATGAGGTCTGTGCTCCGAACCCAGCAAAATGTCAGAGTGGAACTCTGGAAGCAAAGTGGGGCCTTTGAGTCAGAGATCCCGCAATCCAAGGTGGTCCAGTGCCACCCTGGCTCATTGGGCACCTTAAAGAGTTGACAGGAGTCCTATGCCAGCTGGAAGTGCTGCCACTCTGAAGTCCCATTCCTTGTATGAGATTTCCAGGGTGTCCCCCTTGCACCTCATTCTTGCAAGCCCTCTGCCATTCCACCATTAACCCCGTGCACTCCCCAAGTTCTTTCCAGCTGACCAGAAGATAGAAACAATTGTGTCCAACAGGGGTTGGCAAACTTTTCTGCAAAGACATTGATAAGCAATTATTTGAGGTTTCTGGCTATTTCTGTCACAAATCACCTCTACCCTTGGAACTCAGATACCCACTGCATGTCAGACATATTTACATTTCAAGACTATTTAATATATCATGAAGTCTTAACTTTTCTTTTTAGTGTGTGCTGATAGTAGGGCCAGAGTGCCCTCCCTTACCTCTTTTTGCTCAAGGCTGCCATTCTACAGCCCTGATTCAACTTTTTTATTTTGTGCCAGTCCTAGAATCTGAACTCAGGGCCTCCTTGCCGTTCCTAAGTTTGTTTGTTTTGTTGTTGTTTTTTTGGTTTGGTTTGGTTTTGCTTAAGCTAGCACTCTACTACTTGAATCACTATTCTATTTCTGACTTTTTGCTGGTTAATTGGCGATAAGACTCTCATGGACTTTTCTGCCTGGGGATGGCTTTGAACCTGAATCCTTAGATCTCAACCTCCTAAGTAGCTAGGAATACAGGTTTGAGCCCCGGGTGGCAGCTTATTTTAGTTTAGTTTAGTTTAGTTTGTGTTTACCCATTAAAGGTGTAAAAGCCAGTCTTAGCTCATGAATCATACAAAACAGGGACTACCTTTAGCCCGTGGGCTAGAATTTGAGCCAGCACCTGGTTATATTCACTGATGTACAGAGAATGGCAAGGAATCCAGAAATCCCTTCTGTTTGGCTCTGGACTCTACTTTGTAATTTATTTTTAACAGCATGCTGGTTTTCCTGGTTACCTTGCTTCCAGTCCAATAATAAAATTAGCGTGGGTTCCAGGTGAGCAGAGACAAAGGGACCACTTTAAAATTAGGACAGACGGTGGGGAGGTTGTGTGGTGATTGCAAAGCCTGCAATCCAGCTCTCACTGGATAATAAAGTCCCCACAGAATCTTCTAGCAGGTTTTTATTGTATTCTTATCAGAAGGTTGAAATGGTAGCAGTGCTAATTAGGCATTCCTCTTACATTTACACACTGGCACTTTTTGTTTTAATCAGAAAAGTGATTGCTGATTTATCTTGTTACCATGGTGATTGAAACATTTTTCCCCCTCAGCTTGAAAAATTCCAGGCACTAGTGTGGCATTAACATCCACAGAGATCAGCAGAAAGATAAAGCTTAGGGACAAAGTGGATCTGGACAGCACTGAAGTTCCTCCATTCACAGGTGAGGAAACAGAGTCCTGTGCGATTCAGACACTTTAGAACTGAAGCATCAGTCATTCTGTATCTATCCAAAGTGAGTTAGTGAAAGGTAATTGCAATTTATGAGACTAGGTCTCCTGTCAAATGGTCTTTGTACCATATTACCTTTTTGTTTATTTGTTTGTCTGCTTATTTTTGTTTGTTTTTGTTGTGGATACTGAGGCTTGAACTCTGGGCCACACTACTTCTTGCTTTTGAGTGGTTACTAGTAGAAAAGAGTTTCTGCCGACTAGGTGGCTCACGCCTGTAATCCTAGCTACTCAGGAGGCTGAGATCTGAGAATCAAGGTTCAAAGCCAGCCTGGGCACAAAAGGACCTGAGACTCTTATCTCCATTTGGGCACAATAGGACCTGAGACTCTTATCTCCAATTAACCTCTAGAAAAACTGGGAAGTGAAGCTTGGCTCTGGAAGGGAGGTAGCCTGAGCTGAAGAGCTCAGGGCAATGCTCAAGCCCAGGGGTAGAGTGGTTGTCTTGAGCTGAAGAGCTCAGGGATAGCATCCAGGGCAAGTTCAAGCCCCATGATCCACAAAAAAAAAGTTTTTGGGCGTTGGGAGTTTGGCCTAGTGGTAGAGTGCTTGCCTAGCACGCATGAAGACCCAGGTTTGATTCCTCAGTATCACGTACATAAAAAAAGCTGGAAATGGTGCTATGGCACAAGTGGTAGAACTCTAGCATTGAGAAAGCCCTAGGACAGTGCTCAGGCCCTGAGTTCAGGCCCCGGGACTGGCAAAAAAAAAATTTTTTTTCAAAGACTTTCCTGCCCAGGCTTGTTTGTAATTAGGATCTTCAAATCTCAGCCTCCTGAGTAGCTAGGATTACAGGCATGAGCCACCAGTGCCCAGCTCATTACAGACTCTCCAGATACTAAGTTAACAGCCAGTGACAGCTTTCATTCTCCTAGCAATGTCACAGTATTCTGTAATGTCCTGTGTTCTTCCTCCACTACCCCACTGCTCTAACTGCTCTATTCATTTTTCTTTTTTCTTTTCTTCCCCCCTCCCCACCCCGGTCATGGGGCTTGAACTCAGTTTCTGGGCGCTATCCCTGATTCTCTTCATGCTCAAGACTAGTGCTCTTCCACTTGCTCACAGTACTACTTCTGGCTTTTCCTGAGAATTTTATTAAAGATAAGAGTCTCATGGACTTTTTGACCCAGGCTGGCTTTGAATCATAATCCTCAGATCTCAGCCTCCTGAGAAGCTAGGCATACAGGCATAAGCCATGGGTGCCTCTTCTGTAGGTGCTAGTTGGGGCTTGATGGAAGTTCTGTCTGAGGCCCAGAAGAGCCAGGAGCTTGTGAGGCCTACACGAGGGCTTCCTTTGTGATGACCATTGGCTCTTTACAGCCATGTTGGAATTCTGAAGGATTTTTATCCACAAGTCATTGTCAACTTGTGGCTGATCTTCTTAGAATCCAGAAAGAGTTAAGCGGGGCAGGGTGGCTCACAGCTATAATCCTAGCTACAAGGCTGAGATCAGAGGATCAAGGTTCAAAGCCAGCTGGGCACAAAAGGACCGGAGACTCTTATCTCCAGTTAACCTCTAGAAAATGGGAAGTGGGGCTTGGCTCAGGGGTAGGGTGGTAGTCTTGAGCTGAAGAGCTCAGGGACAACACCCAGGCGCAGAGTTCAAGCCCCATGACCCACACAAAAAAAAAAAATCTAGAAAAATTGGGGAACCTTGAGGAAGGTTTGAGAACCTTTCAAAATGGCCCCACTTGCCAGGCATATTGGCATAACCCTGTAACCCCAGCATTCCGCAGGCTAAGGGAGGCCATCCTGAGATACATAATAAGACTGTGTGTCTAAGAGGAAAAAATGGACCTACTAACTAAGAACAGAACACTAAGACATAGCTAGGATAATCAAGATTTCTGCTGAAGGCAAAGAGACAACTATTTGCACAGAATTTGCTTGCTGAGTTAACCATCCAGCTCTGTAAATTGCTTCCCCTAATTTACCGATAAAGATCCGAAGGCTCAGAGAAGTTTAAGAACTGGATCAAGCTTACCTAGCTGATAAACATCAGAACTGTTTGTTTCCTGGTCTTTCTGGCTTTGAAGTTTATGCTGTTTTCTTAGGCTCTTGTGGCCCCAAAGAGAACTATAGACATCACACAATCAAATTCACCAGTCCTGTTATCAGTCCTGTAAAGCCACGTGCCTGGAATGAACAAATCTTAACACATTTCCCCAGTAACCTAGGTCATAGCTAACATTTGCTTGGTGTACTCATTCATGTCAGATATTGATTGTTGGAAGCACTCTGTAAATATTAACTTGTTCAACCCTTACAACAGCTCAGTGAGGTAGAGATGCTTTGATTTCTTTGTTTTTCTTAAAGGTAGGAGGGTGACTAACTTGTCCAAGATCATACAGCTGTGACAGGCTAGAGCAGACAGGCTCCAGAACCCAATCTTAACTGGGACATTTTTGTATCTCAGTACATACAGGAGGATTTATCAGCTCCAGGAACTGACATTTACAACTATTGGTCTTTGTCTTGGGGCCAACCTGTGCATGCCCGGAGGCCTAGAGGAATCCCTGGGCTTTGCCCACTGGACTACCCCTTCCTTCTTTGGGGTTATGGCAACCAACCATGTCTCTAGACACTGACAGATAACCTCAAAAGCCACTTTACCCCTAAAGGAGGGAGATGGGTCCAATCTCCTTTCTACAGATAGATGAATAAATAATTAAATTAGCAATTATGTTTCCAAACTCTGTGTGTGTGTGTGTGTGTGTGTGTGTGTGTGTGTGTGTGTGTGTGTGTGTGTGTGTGTGTGTGTGGTGCCAGTCCTAGGGCTAGAACTCAGGGCCTGGGTGTTGTCCCTAAACTTCTTTTTGTTCAAGGCTAGCATTCTGCCACTTGAGCCACAATGCCACTTCCAAATCTTTCTGGAGATAAGAATCTCATGGGCTTTTCTGCCTGGGCTGACTTCAAACCACAATCCACAGATCTCAGTCTCCTGAATAACTAGCATTATAGGTGTGAGCCACTTGTGCTAGGCTGTTTTGGAACTTTTAAATACAGTTATTTAAATAAAATAATTTCAAGACAATTTGGCTCATGGCCCAGTGGAGTGATTTATGGCTTAATTTGCATTATCATCATAGAAAAAAAATATGGCCACAACCCAGATCAGGTTTAGAAGCGCTGGCAGACATGCATTAATTTCCGATTCAGGTTAGCTGAGGTCTATTCCAACCTACCATTTTATAGAAGAAGGTAACAAAGTCCAGAGAATCTAGATAATGAGTCCAAGATTGCCTGTCTTGTTCCCTGAGTGGCAGGGGCCCCGGTTTCCCATCTCTCTGGAGTCAGGGGGAGCTGGTTGTCTTCTACATCCTCATTTAAATATTCAATCTCTGTTTGTACCTGTCTCTGCAGCCAGTGGATCTCCTCCAGCGCCAGCCTGGGCCTCGCCAGACCCCACCGTGCCCACAGCAAGTCCAGCGGTGTCTCCAGCTGCAAATGTCTCTAACCAGGACCAGCCCTCAGTCACAAACATCCCAGAGCCACATGGGTGAACTGTGTAATCCAGATCTCCCCTGCTGAGAAAACCTTTATGTTGGTTGGTACAGAAAGGCTGGGGACTGGGGCATTATACTGACCAATAACATGAAAGTTTTGTCAGCTGGATACAGATTTTTTGCGCTTGGTGTCTTTTTCTTTTCTTTCATTTTTAATCAGATTACAAAGATGTGCTCAGAACAAACAGTGGTTATACCAGAAGTTATCAAACAAATCCAAAGAACGTCTTGATCAGAGAAAGGTGTGTGTAACCAGATCAGCATACACTTTTGTTCTTGGTGATTGCTCGGCAGTCACCGTTTGTTCTGTGTTACAGCAGGATGCTTACGCACAGAGAGGTGTCTTCATCCTTTGTATATTCCCTTTTATCAGAGAACAGAAAATCCTGTCTTCTCTGTAAGGCAGATAATGTTTCTGTACCAGTATTTGCCACGGCCTGTCTCTCAAAGCCCACTTGACAGATTGCTCCTTCACTTCCAAAACACAGTAACTAGAAGGCACCTAGGAATAAACCACGCGTGGCTAGAAATACAAGGAAGGCAATGGTTTTGTACATTGGTTTACATTTTTTCCCCTTGAATTTGTCTAGGGTTCCAGTGCTTTCAAATCATCAGATGGCATTGTTTTATGTTTCCATTTCAACCCCTAAGTCTTAGTATTTAAGTATAGTCCTTCTCCATCAATTGCCTATGAGGATAGACTGGTGGTAATGCAACATGCGGAAAACAAGCCTTTAGCTCATAGACCCATTCCAGCCCCTTGATGCCTGCCTGAGCCTGTACAAGGACATGTGTGCGCATGCGTGCGTGTGTGTCAGCGCATATATGTGTGTGCGCAAGCTCGTGTCTGCGGCCAAGCAAGGGCAGAATGTCTGACTATGGTATGCTGCTAAGGTAGTAAATAAATCAGTAATGCAATATTGTGGGTCCAAACTACTCTTTGCACTACTTTATTTACAGTAGTAAATAAAATTATTTTTATACACTTGACTACTGGAAATTGGTTTTCTTTTCTTTATCAGTTTCTGTGGGCAAGATACAAAGTGCTAAGTTCCCCACATTTCCCTGGGGGCGGGGGGACAAGGAGCTGTTTCTGGTAACCATTAACTTGAGTGATGGAGGTGGTGGGCAGCCCCTCTCCAGGAACCCTGAGCTCAGGTCGGCATGTGATGTTTGCACTGCAGCACACATTGTTTTGGGGCTTGCCTTTAAATCTAGAATAAATCCACGGTTGGCCCTCTTCCTCCTGTCTCTACTGTTCTTGTTTCAGGAAAGGTTGCTCCTGCCTGTTGGCAAAAGAGCAGATTCTACATATCCAGCAGTCATGGGTTCAGATTCCATGTGTGTGACTTAAACTAGCTCAGCAACTTTGTGGTGGTGTGCTACAAAATTGGGGGCGGGGGGGAAGAAAACCTATTTCCTGTGCCTCTCGTGAGGCTTGCATGAGATCACGTGTGTGAAGTCCCCAGGACTGTGTCCTGGATGTGTCCAGGTCATTGTAGGAGGAGGAGGAATGGAACTGGGGCTAGAGAGTAGATACTTAGCACTATCCAGAACTCTTGGAAGTATGAACACTCACCCCAGCCAACGAGAACTTGGACTACTGAGAACTCACAGTGACATCCCTTCTTGGAAGACACATGGGCTCCTGGTTCATGCCTTTGAAAGTGCAGCACACAGCCATGGGCTCACTGTGGGCAGAGCTTCTCAGTCACAAATCTGTGGACATTGGAGCTGATGGCTTCTTGTTTTAGGGGATTGTTGTGAAAGTAGGATGCTAAGCAGCACACCTGGCCTCCATAATATGCCACTAGCTATCTCTCTTGTCAGCCCTGCCCATCTGCCCAGCTGTGACAGACACTGCCAAATATTCCCTTGGGAATAAAGTTCCCATCTACGCCACTCTTCCTGGAATCTGAGAAGGATAGACACAGGAAAGCCAAGTCCCTGGCCTCCCACTGGGTAAGCACAGAGGATATCCTTGCTCCACAACTCTGTATCGTTGCAATCCAGCTTCTCACTTTGCCCATCTCGTGACGCTACTCCTGGACCTTCACACTGGGCTCCTATGTCAGCTCCAAGAAACCCAAATACATCGTCTTGATGAGGCTGCCACAACATATTGGGCTACTCCAACACCAGAATTTGTCTCCTCCTCCTCCTCGTCCTCCTCCTCCTCCTCCTCCTCCTCCTCCTCCTCCTCCTCCTCCTTCCTCCTTCTGCCACAAAGATTTTTCCCCTTTGAGGGACATTTAAGATCCAAACCTTAGCAAGCTTAGGTAGTAATCTATAATCCCATTTCTCAGGAGAGAAAGAAAGGAGTCTAGGTCGTCTTAAGCTACTGGAATCTGTCTCAAAGAGAGATCCAAATCCAGAGGACTGAGGGCGTGGCCCAGCTACAGAATGCTTGTGTAGCATTCCTAAAGCCTTGAGCTTGAGCCCCAGCACAATAGTAATAGTACATTCCCCTCTTGAATACTTGTTTGACATTTGAAATATGATGTAAAAAAATCAATGTTAATAATTTTTTTTTTGCCATTTGAGGGGCTTGAACTCAGGCCCAGCGAGTGGTAGGCTAGAGCTCTACCACTTGAGCCACAGCACCACTTCCAGCTTTTTTCTGTGTATGTGGTACCGAGGAATTGAACCTGGGCCTTCATGCATGCAGGGCAAGCACTCTACAAGTAGGCCAAACTCCCAGCCCCAATAAAATTTTTTAAAATTAAAAAAATAATCATAGTAATTTTATTTTGCTAATTTTGCTAGGCTGGCCTCAAGTTCCATAACTTTCCTGCTTCTACTTATTCGTCAGCTGAGGTTACAAGCATGTACTACAATATCCAGGTAAATATGTGCAGTGTGTTATAGCTCAAATATCCCTCAAGGAAGGCAGTAAGTCATTCTGTTTTTTATGTTCTTGTGTGAGTTTACTCAGAATAGTTTCTAAAACCTCATGGATGATAAAATGAGACTTGATGTCTATTTAGGAAGGATCAAGATGGTATAAAAAGCTAATCAGATCTCAAGTTTTTTCCGGAGTGTTCTGGACAGTCCTGGCAGTAGTGACTTGGGGAAACAGGTGGAACCCCACTTCTCTCTGCCTGCAGCATAATTAGGAGAAACAACAGGGGGAGGGAACTTAGAGAGTAGGAACAGCTGCCTTAGCCAGGGCGTGGCAATGAGGCAGCACACACAATGCTACCAGGAATGGAGAAGGAGACCAGGAGCTGAGGGCTCCTGCAGACAAGGAGAGAGAGTCAGGCCCCAAGACAGGTTAAAATGACCCAGGAAGTCCGCCATGCATGAGCTCAAGAAAGGCAGGCTCTTCTCAGGCCTGGACTTATCTTCAAGAGATTGGAAAGAAAGCCTGAGTGGTGGCCTCTCAAAGGTTAGTTGCTTTCTCTTTGGGTCAAGCAGAGCTGCAAACAGCTTCCTCGAACCACTGAGAGAAATGGGGAGAGTACTGTGTTGCTTAGGGGCTCGACAGACACCAGTGGTCATCCTACCTCTCTAACCTTGGCAGCACAGCGTACAGAAACAAGGGCCATGAAACCCAAGCTGCCTGGCGCCCTGTGCAGAGATCTCTTAGTCTCATCACGTCCAGCGTCAGCCAGCCAGGATACACCCAAGACACCCCTCTTCCCCCGTTCTCTCTCTCCAACCCAGAAGTGAAGACTTAGTTTGAAAAGACATCAGAACCATGGGGTAGATCCAGAGATCTGGTCAGCTAGGACAAGTCCAGAAAGCCAAGAAGTAGACCCCAAAGTGTTACACGAGGGACTGTGCCATGATTGGTGAAAACACAGCCCTTCTTTTGCATGGATGACTCTGATTGGTACAGATACTCTCGCCACACCCCATTTCTAGCTATGTGAACAGACCATTTGGCTCACTCTGGGAAGTGTACAGGAGACATCTTCCTGTGCTGTCCCTTAGTGTTGCAACAATAGACACAAGGAAAGGCTTCTCCTGGGTGGTCTTTTCTTGCCTACTTTTGATCTTTATCATTGGTACCTCAAAGAGAGGGTAGAAGAAGTGCCAGCAGTTGAAAAGGTGGCCACAGTGACACTGGCAAGAACAATGAGAGGGCAGTGGAGATTTCCTCAGAGCGACCTGAGCAGAACCAAAGGGAAGCAGAGGCATGTGATACACTGAAAGCTGGGAAGAGCTGAAGGTGAGAAGCGCTAAGGTGCTGTGCTGTCATCCAGGCCAGTCAGAGGCCCTGAGGGCTCCGGGTAGAACAGGCTTGAGTTCCTGTTGCTGCAGATAGAGGATCTTTTTCTAAACTTGTCATTGTAGAAGCATTTCAAACAAACAAACTTGAAGAGTTACTAAATTCTGACTCTCTGGGGTCTTCACCAGACCCTGCAGTTCACTGCTGAGGACAAGTAAAGAGGAAGAATATTTTCTCTTTTCATTTCCCTGATCAAATGCAATTACTGGCATTCCTACATGTGGCTTGCCATGCCTCTATGCACCACTTGGCATGTATTAAGTACATGATAGATAGCTATTAAGTCAATAAATGAGTTGGACTGTCTTGCATCATGAATGCAAGTCCTGTGCTTTTTGCTGGGGAGTCTCCACTGTTCTTGCACAGAGGATCAACCTGAACCTAAATATGGAGTGGTGCCCTGGCAGAGTGGAGCTCCAGCTGCTGGGGGGGAGGGGAGGCACCATAACACTGAGCAGAGCAGCTATCTACAGACCATCTCCTAGGAGGGGACTTACCCAAGAGTAGAGGAGTCATTCCAAACCAGGTAGCCATATCATGTGACCACACTAGTATTCTCAGAGTGTTGAAATCTGAAGCCTTTGGTTTATATTTCACTAATCTTTGCAATCCCACTACAATCCCATTTCCCCATTTTGCAGATGAATAAACTTGTTATAATAATACTAAGTGATAGACAAACACAAAATGTTCTCATAGCTGGGCGCATTTACTTTCTCATCCAGGAATGGGTGGGTTGGTTACGTAGTTGGGCTGATTTAGTGAAGACTCATCAGATGTCATGTAGCTTCCAGGATGTTGGGTGGTAAGGAGGATATCCAGGTATGCTCTGTGTGTCTTTTATTCTTCTGGGGATCAGAAGACAACTGGACCACATCCATCTTACGTGAGATCAGGGTATGCATGAGAAAATGTGCTACTTTGGTATACGGATTATTGGGGATCTGTGGATGTAGTCAAATTCTCTGCCTTCCATCTTCCTGCCTAAATCAGGGCATAAAATTCCCTTGAGAAAGTATTCCTCTTTCCTATACCAGGAAAAGGAAAGAAAATCTTACCACTCGACTTAGAGCCAGCGCCTAGCTGTATAAGACCAACATCACCAAATAAAGTCTCTCCTTCCACTGGTTTCCTATGGTTTGCTTACCCTTTCTTGAAGTCTAAGCTCCTTTTTCCATTGTTAAGATGGTAGAGATAAGATGGGAATAAGACTAGTGGTAGAGTGCTTACCTATTCTGGGCATGTCACACACACACACACACACACACTCTCTCTCTCTCTCTCTCTCTCTCTCTCTCTCTCTCTCTCTCTCTCTCTCTCTCTTAACACACACACACACACACACACACACACACACACACAAACAATACTATGCCTTTTCTCTTGCTCCCCCACTTCTCTCTCTCTGTTTTTGTTTTTGTGGGTTGTGGGGCTTGAACTCTGGGCCTTGGTGTTGTCCCTGAGCTCTTCAGCTCAAGGAGAGTGGTCTACCACTTGAGCCACAGAGCCACTTCCATCTCTTTTGTTAATTAAGTTCTCAAGCCCCCAAGAATAACTTGTTTTTCCTCCTCAGAAATCTCAAGACAGAAAGACTCAAAAGCATAAAAGAGCAAGTAGACTTTGAAGCCTTTTTTAACATTTCTGTCAGTCCTGAGACTTGAACTCTGGGCCTGGGCCTTGTCCCTATGTACCTCTGGGTCAAGGATAACACTCTACCACTTGAGCCACAGCACTACTTTCTGGTAGTTAATTAGAATCAGAGTCTTATGGACTTTCCTGCCCTGACTGGCTTCGAACTGTGATCCTTAGACCTCAGCCTATTGTTTCCTTGGCCAAAGCAAATCAGATGAGTAAGTGGAAGCCAAGAAACAAAGCAAGTATATGTTTCCCATAAAAATGGGAGGGGTATTCTCATTTGTCTAACAGGAAAGCTTTAAGCTGTTTCCCTTGAAGCCCCCTCTGAGAATTCCCCTGGCTCATTGTCTTTATCACTCAATGAAGCACTTAATCACATACCCTGTCATTATGTAGACCTTAGTTCTTTAGAGTTTGCTTTGTCTCTCCAGTGGAATTGGTGAGTTATTAAGGGAAGGGCATGGCTGGTCACCCCAGCACTGAACAATGCAGCAGAGAAAACGCACTCATCATCATGTCAACAATATTTTGTTTTGAGATGCAAAGAACACACTTTACCACTAAGCTACCCAGCCTAGAACTGTGGAATACACCAGTTAGGTGTAGTTTTCCTCCTACCTTTCCACCAAGAAGTCTGCAATAAGTGCCACTATGGCTATCCTGACAGATTACAGAAAAACAAGCCCCCAAAGAGCTGGGCTTTCTCTGGGGCTCCTCAGCACTCAAAGAATTAGACAGCTTTTCATTATTTTCCAGTATCTTCTCCCAGATATCTCACAAAATAATCAGCACTGTGTCCTTGAAGACTTCATTAGCAGCTTTATGTCAGAACTCAGCTTCTGGGGCCGGGAGTTTGGCCTAGCATTCACGAGACTTGGGTTCAATTCCTTGGTAGCACATATATAGAAAAAGCTGGAAATGGTGCTATGGCTCAAGAGGTAGAGTTTTAACCTTGAGAAAGCTCAAGAGCAGTGCTCAGGCCCTGAGTTCAAGCAAAAAGAAAAAAGAATAAAAGGAACTCAGCTTTTTAGAGTAGTATTGGGAGGGGGGGGAAATAAGGGAGAGAGAAGGAAAATAGGAGAGATACCAGAAAGAGAAGAAGAGAGAAAAAGAGGAAGAAAAAGAAGGAAACAAAGAAAAAGGAAGGGAGGGACAGAGGGAGGGAGGGAGGGAGGGAAGGAGGGAAGGAGGGAAAGAGGGAAGGAAGGAGGGAGGGAGGGAGCACCTAAGCTTATATCCTTATTTTCTGTTGCTTCTCATCCAGACTTGAGCCTGAATTCTCTTCCACACAGAGCCAAGAGCTGAGAGTACAATGATTCAAAAATATCCTTCCCCTAGCGTAGTGGAGACAAGATGATGATAACACTGGTTCACACTTACAGATAGATCACTTCCTACACACAAGGATTGTGCATTCATGGCATTGTTTAATCTTTATCTTTCTTACTCTAGTAACTACTTTATAATTATCCTCCTTTTGCCTCTTTGGAAAATGAAGCTTAAAGAGATTATGTGATTTGCTAGAGGTCACAAGCCTTACACAGGGGAGTAAATCCTGGAATAACCATCCAGCTCTTTAGTTTTCCATGCTGAATCTGATCCCTTAAACTTTAATGAACGATTCTAAACATCAAGAAACATAGAGAACAATATTAGACTACCCACCAGCAAAATGTAACCTTTGCCTTTTTTTTTTCTTTCAATGATTGTTTTTAAAAATGAAGCTGGATGCAGTGGCTCACACCTGTAATCCTAGCTACTCAGGAGGCTAAGATCAGAGGACTGCAGTTCAAAGACAGCCTGGCACTAAAGTCCCAGAGACTCATCTCCAATTAACCACTAGAAAACTGGAAGTGGCACTGTGGTTCAAGAGCAAAGTGGTAGCCTTGAGCTGAGGAGCTCAGGGACAGCCCCCAGACAGAGTTCAAGCCCCACGATGACAAAGAAAAAACAATTGCAAGCAGAAAATATCCTTGTAATCCTTCTTCCCCCTCCCCAATCCTTTTGCCCCCCCACTCTATAATTCCTTGAATTTATTGTTTCTGCATTAGGACAATTTAAGTACCATTATTGATTGAGTTTTCTTGTGACTATCAATCAGTCAATGAGTATTTTCTGTACATGTCTTTTTGCACACATGTTCTAAACTAGCCACTGAGGACTCACGTCTCTAATCCTAGCCACTCAGAAAGCTGAAACTTGGAGACTTAATGTTTGAAACCAGCCAGGGAAGAAACATCTTCAAGACTCTTCCTCTAAGTATCTAACAAAAGTCTGGACTCAGGCATGACTCAGGTGGTAGAGCACCACCCGTGAGTAAGAAAACAGAGCTTGAGGTCCAGAGTTCAAACCTGAGTAGTGGCAGACACATACAGACATACAAAATTCTAAATATTTTCCAACCTAATGGCAGCTCATTTTCATTTATGATCTCATGACTTCTCTTATGTCCCATGGTCACTCATGCCCATTCTTTTGTGAATGCTTTTATTAAATTTTCTGTCCATTCTCACATGGACTTCTTTTCTTATTGATTTGAAATCCTAAATATGCATCTTTTTCCAGTTAGGCATGTCAAAAACATTTCCTTCAGTACATTTCTTTTCAATGTCTTTTATGGTATTTTTAAATATGTGTTCATTTTCTATATCATCATCATCATCATCATCATCATCATCATCATCATCATCATCATCATCTTGTAGTTAGCTCCAGGAACTGAACCCAAGACTTCCTTGTGCATGCTAGAAGAGTAAGTACACTACCATTTGAAGCAAACTCTCAGCCAGGAAAGAGAAAGAATTTGCCTCTGTAAATCAATTAAATATGGAAGTCCAAGTGTTAACTATATTGTATTGTATGCTGATATTTTGGTAAGAGCATAAGATGCAAATCACACACACAATCCCCATAGTCTACAATTAAAATTGCCCCTAACAAAACCACATTGCAAAAACTGGGAAAGAAACAGAATGGAAAGAGTAAAAAAGTTGAAGGAGCAGAGCCTGAAGAATTTGTTTTGGAAAAAGTACTGGACCGACATGTGGTGAACGGGAAGGTGGAATATCCCCTGAAGTGGAAGGGATTTACAGATGCTCATGATACCTGGAACCTGAAGAAAATTTAGATTGTTTAGAATTAGTTGAACCATTTCTTAATTTCCAAAAAGCTGGTAAAGAAAAGGATGGTACAAAAAGAAAATCTTTATCAGACAGTGAATCTGATGACAGTAAATCAAAGAAAAAAAGAGATACTGCTGACAAATCAAGGGGCTTTGCTAGAGGTCTAGATCCTGAACGAATAATTGGTGCCACAGACAGCAGTGGAGAATTGATGTTTCTCATGAAACGGAAAGAGTCAGAGGAAGCTGACTTGGTGCTGGCAAAAGGGCAAATATGAACTGTCCTCAGATTGTAATTGCTTTTTATGAAGAGAGACTAACTTGGCATTCTTGTCCAGAAGATGAAGCTCAATAATTGTTTGCATTGTTATATATATAGAGATAGATAGATATAGATATAGATATATCTATATATAAAATCTGAGTCGTGGCTTTTGAATTAATGGTGTGAAACAACTACATTCTAATGAAAATCAAGTTTGATATGTTGGTTTTGAAAGTTGTATTGGGAGTTGTTGAGTTTTTTTCCCCTCAATAGCAATGGTTACTTTGAACAAATATAATTAAGGTTTTCTGTAGTTGCTTCCTTTATCAGAAAAGAATATTTAATACCATAGTATATTTCCTCTGTATTCAGGAAGAGATTGTTTTTTTGTTTATAAGGCAACTTTTTTTGGCCATTACTTAATCAGAACAACTTGTCTTTAACTGCTATGTTGAAGGACCATCCTGAATTTTTTTGTATGTTTGTGTGTGTAAACAAAATACTTACATGGGTAGTTTTTTGTTTCGGAGATTTTGCTTATTTAGAGATGCTAGGCATCAGACCCAGAGCCTTGTGTATGTAGGCAAATGATGTATCACTGTGTTACATCCCTGGCCCTCGTTTTATTTTGTTGTTGTTTAAGACAGGGTCACTAGACAGCTCAGACTGGTCTTGAACTTACTAGGTAGCCAGGCTAGCCTCAACTTTAGGTCCCCCTGCCTCTGCCATAGATAGCAAATGCAATATGTTTGCAAAATGTCTTGAAAGGTAAAGTATCTCTATCAACAACTTCTCTCATCCAGCTGAGACAACTAAAATACATTTTGATTTCCTTTCATTAAAAGTTTCTGTAATGAGCATTCCTTTACAGAATATTAGAAATTGTATACTAAAAGCTCATAGATCATGAGCTATCCAAGACTCTGCTTATGGAAATGTAAAATCAACTGGTTAGAGATTTCGACTCTTTAGGACCTGCTGGCCTAAATGAGTGGACAAAATTTTATAATGGTTGACCCGCATGCTTTTTCTTTACCCTAACATGTAGGCTCAATTTTTTTCCAGTGTTGGGTTACTGATTCCACAAAAGCCAGAAAAACAACTTTGTGTAATCAGAATGTTACCCTACTGTATATTGTTTACTTTATTGTAAATAATGATGAACAGTAGTAGCAAATAGTTTTACATTCCTTTAAAAAAAATGTAAGGGATAGTACCCAGGCCCTGAGTTCAAGCCCCAGTACCAACACCACATAAAAGAAAGAAAACAATGAAACAAGGGAACAAAGGTTCTGCAACACTTAGAGTTGACCTGGCATGATTTACACATTGTATACATGGAGTTCCTCAGTGTATTATTTATTGTTTCAATGTATTATGTATTGTTTCAAGGTCACTGGCTCTCTTGAATTGGTGGGGTCTGATTTTGAGGTAAGCAAGCATTCACTGTGGAAGAAGGTGAAGGCTTTGGAAACTGCAGCTTACTATTCTATAATTACCAGCTTAGTCAATGTTTTTACATTTGGGAGTATTAGGAAAGCAAATTAGAGGAAGTAAATTGCTCAACTGATGCTATATCTGTAGAGGGGTGACACCCTCCTATACACAGATTAGCTCTGTGTCTGTTGTGTCTCACATGAGGCTCTCCAACCTGTTACCATGGTGGTTTGCAGTGCTGATGATTCCCATTTCAGTTAACAAATCAAATCACTTCAGAAGGGTCACTCATGCGGCGCGCGATGCCTCATGCCTGTAATCCTAGCTACTCAGGAGGCTGAGATCTGAGGATCATGGTTCTAAGACAGCCCCTGCACCAAAGTCCGTGAGACTCTTTATCTCCAACTAACCACTAGAAAACCAGAAGTGGTGCTGTGGCTCAAGGGGTAGAGCAGTAGCCTTGAGCTGAAGAGCTCAGGGACAAAGCCCAGGCCCAGAGTTCAAGTCCAAAGACCGACAACAACAACAAAAACGGGCCACTCAACTGCTGGTTGATAAAAGTCACAAAGAGAGCAAATTTCCTTCATTCCCACAAGGCTGCAGACTTCTAGACCATTTCTTCTCTGCCTTCCTTTAGTGTGCTGAGCAACCTGTCCTAAATCTTCCCTTGTTCCTGAACCTCTCTCCTCTCCTCTCTGCTCTCTCTTTTCTTCTCTCTTCTCTTCTTCTTTCTTCTCTCTTTTTTCTCCTCTTCTCTTTCCTCTTCTTTCTCTCTTCTCTTTTCCTCTCCTCGTCTCTGCCTCTCCTCTTCTTTTTTTTTTTCCCTTTCTTCTCTCTCCTATCTCATCCTCTCTCTGTCTCTCTTTCTTTCTTGTACCCTCCTGGGGCTTGAACTCAGGGCCTGGGTTCTGTCCCTGAACATCATCTTGTAATTGCAGTTCAAGGCTGGCACTCTGCCTCTTGTGCCACAGCTCCACTTCCAGCTTTTTTATGGTTAACTGCAGACAAGACCCACAAACTCTCCTGCCTGGGCAGCTTCAGAATTGCAGGAGTGAGTCCCCAGCATCTGGCTACAACTGGCTTCATACAAGTTCCAGAATAGACCAAATACATGGGACCCCTCTCAGGGTGGTGGCAGATCCTGGGAAAGGGGACTGTGAAGACCTAGGCACACATAAAGAGTACAAAAAGCTGGGGCCTGCCTGCCTGCCCTGATGTAGTAAGTATCACCTTGCTATACAATATGTGAATCTTCGCATCCAGCCACTTGCAGTTGCCAAGTCTGGATTGGGATACTTTGTGTCTCAGCTCCAGAAGATAAACACATCCTTGGGAAGATATCTGCTGTGCAGACATGTTGGAGAAATTCACGCTGGGTGGGGGTGGGGGTGGGGGTGGGGGGTCATACGTGGCTTCCATACGTGACTGTTCTATGACTCCGACAGAGCAGCACCCACATCTTGTATAGGGGGCATCAGGACCTGAAAGGAGTGGGTGCTGTCCACCCTGCGCTGCTGTCATAAGGGCACCAGGCCCAAAGCCAGGCCATAAAGATCACGAAGGAGGAGGCCTCAGGCATGGTGCTGTTCCTGAGCTTCTTTGCTCACGTTTACAGCTCTACCACTTGAGCCACAGCTCCACTTCTGGCCTTTTGGTTGTTTATTGGAGGTAAGAAAGAGTCTCATGGACTTTAATGCCTAGGCTGGCTTTGAACGTAGGTCCTCAGAACTCAGCTTTCTGAGTAAGCTGGATTACAGGCATGAACCGCAGGTGCCTGGCTTTCTTTACCACACAATTCTAATGGAGGGAAGGTGGGTTTTGCTTGCATTTCCCTAGCCTGCACGGTACAGCCCTGAACTCTGTATCCTGTGCAGTTCTTCCTTGATGGCTGGCCCCCTGGAACCCTGTCCCTCAGATCTCAAGGGTCTTGTGTATACTAAGTGCTGTGCTTGTTTTCACTTAAAATTAATTTGAGTTATAGGAATTTCATTTCAGTAAATTATTATTTTGCAAACCAGGACAGGGACACAGCTTCTGTTTAACCAACCAGCATTCCTTCAGGGTTAGGGGGTGAGCCTGCTCTCTAAGTGACCTTGGTTTTCCTCATCTGGAAAATCGAGATGTTATGCTAAGTTTGCTTCCCAGAGCTGATGGAAGCGTACGTGACCTGAGTTAGTCCATGTGAAATACGTAAATCAGGACTACACCAATGATTAATTTTTGCCCAACAAAGTAACTATAAAACTTCCTCAATAATTCTACTTAATCACTTCCTCCATTCTTGTAAAGAATGTAAAAATCAACAATCCTTTATTTGAAAGAAAAAGATACATTAAACCAACCTGTGAGTAAACTGATCCGTGAGTGACGAGCCCAGGTGCAGACTGTCTTCCAGACAGCTTGCAAACACTACGCCACTCGACTTCTACCTCCCGCAAGGGACACAGTTCTGACAGCTGGGGAAACTGAGGCTCAAAGAGGTTAAATAAACTGACCCAAATTTAACAGATAGTCCAAGGCAGCTTCAGAATATAAACGGACATCTTGTTTCTGAATCTCCCAAGTCCTGCATGTTTTCTCTCTGAAATAAGGAAGGAGGCCAAGTTGGGCAAATAAAAATCCCCCCTCCCCATACCCCATACAAACCCTGCTGACTGAAAAACCTACTGACTGATAAGTGTTCCTGATTCCACTGACTTTTGTCCTTTTCACAGTGCATTCATCAGGGCCAGCTTGATGTCATCTTGTCTCTCTATATTAACCCATCGACTTGAAAAATAAACCTGAGCCAGGCACAGTGGCTGATGCTACTCAGGAGGCTGAGATCTGAGGGTCTTGGTTCAAAGCCAGCCCGGGGAACTAAAGTCCATGAGACTCTTATCTCCAATTAACCACCAGAAAACTGGAAGTGGCACTGTGTCTTCAGAGGTAGGGTAGTAGTCTGGAACTAAACAGCTCGGGAACAATGCCCAGGCCCCGAGTTCAAGCCCCAGGACCAACCGGAAACAAACCACTGGGCTCATCCTGATCTCAATCTCAGCTTCACTCTTGCATACTCCTCCCCAGTCTTGCCCTGAAGGCAATTCATTGAGTGTCCTAAGGTCTTGTTGTCCTCTCTTCCCAGCCTTTGCATTCTCCTCCCATGCCCAGTGCCTTCTACTTGCTTGATGACAACTCAGATCCACTGCTATGTTGTGGTCCCCCGTGGGGTTGCTTTCAGCACCCCCTTGTCCTTCCTCAGTCTCTAGTATCCATATCACTTTTATAGAGTCAACAAAAGTGGCTGACCAATTCTTTTCTAGATCCCAGCGCTGTGCTGATTGCATTCCAGAGCTCAGTCCTGCACTCATTCCCTTGAGAGCAGGGGAAATATTTCTAGGGGCACCTGACTGACTTTTAAAAATGTAAGGATGGGGGCCGGGAGTTTGGCCTCATGGCTGAGTGCTTACCTAGCATGCATGAAGACCGGGGTTCGATTCCTCGGTACCACACACAGAAAACAGCCAGAAGTGGTGCTGAGGCTCAAGTGGTAGAGATTTAGCCTTGAGAAAGCCCAAAGACAGTGCTCAGGCCTTGAGCTCAAGCCCAGGACTGGTAAAAAAAAAAATAATGTAGGGATGGGGCGTGATGCATGGGCCTCAAGCTCTGGCAACCCAAGTTACCTGGGTTTGAGGACTTTAACCAGTCAGAAAATGTTCATCTCCCTGGCATCTTTATAGTCCTAAATTATCACCAGGTTTCCACTTGACTCACAGAGGAATTTGAACTCCCATGTGAGTCATCTCCAACACTGGACTGGCAGAAAGGTAAACTGAGGCACAGTAAAAGTTTATTTGAGGAGATAGCATTTCATGAATTAAGCCACTCCCAACCTGGAAGTGATTCAGGGGCTCCACAGAAGGAGCCCAAGAGGACTTTGTAGAACCTCTATGGATACAAAGCAAAAGAAATGTTTGCTTGGCTACTGTTATACAATTGCCTAATTTAGTCTGCCTCCTCAAGAAAGCCCTAGTGACATAAGTTGGTTGGCTAGAGCCAGGAGTTTGGCCTAGTGGTACAGTGCTTGCCTAGCATGCCTGAACACCCAGGTTCAATTCCTCAGTACCACATACACAGAAAAAAGTTGGAAGTGGTGATGTGGCTTGAGTGGTAGAGTGCTAGCCTTGAGGAAAAAGCCCAGGGAGAGTGCTCAGGCCCTGAGTTCATGCCCCAAGTCTGACTAAATAAAATAAAATAAGGTGGTTGGCTACACTGATTTTCTTCAGTGTAGACATCTATAAGGGTTGGGGCTGGGCACTGTGGCTCTTGCCTGTAATCCTAGCTACTCAGGAGACTGAGATCTGAGGATAGAAGTTCAAAGCCAGCCCGGGCACAAAATGAACTGAAACTCGTATCTCCAATTAACCTCCAGAAAATGGGAACTAGAGCTTGGCTCAAGGGTAGGGCGGTAGCCTTGAGCTTCTCAGGGACAGTGCTCAGGCTGAATTCAAGCCTTATGACCCACCAAAAAAAGGGGGGGGGGTGGCATGCCCTGGGTTCAGTCCCTAGCAACTAACTAAATATATAAACAAAATTGTTCAAGTTGTGTATATACCCCATTGATGTCACAGACCTGAGAACCACCCCCCAGCTTTGTCTCCATTTTCATGGTGTCATAAGTTCTGGCCATCCTCTCAGCAAAACTGAGGATTCAAATGATACAGCACTAATTCTGCAGGCACCGCTGGAATGAAGTCAGGAGGCATTATCAACAGTTCTTGGGGGAGATTATCATCTGCAAGACAGTACACTCGTATCCAGAACCACTAGTGATATAGTTACCCGAGGAATAAGATTGTTGACTTTTTTTGGGGGGGGGGTCAGTCATGAGGCTTGAACTCTGGGCCTGGGCACTGTCCCTGAGCTGTTCAGCTCAAGGCTAGTGCTCTACCACATGAGTCATGGTGCCACTTTCAGTTTTCTGGTGGTTAATTGAGATGATAGAGTCTCACAGAATTTAGAGCCCAGGCTGGCTTTGAACTACGATCCACAGATGTCAGCCTCCCAAGTAGCTAGGATTACAGGCGTGAGCCACCGGCACCTGGCTAAGATTGTTAACTTTTAATCCTAATGGCCACCAAGTTCCAGTAACACTGGAAAGTGTTGATTCCTTCGCAGATAGGCAACTCACTGTGGGAAAGTAACCACCATGACTTCAAGGAGAATAATGGGTCAAGACTCCTCAGAGCAAAGAATCCAAGGAGACAAATGTGAACCAATTGAAATCAGCCAGTGGAGGAGGGGATATCTCTGGTGGAATGATTTGCATTAAAGACCCTTCAAATGTCACACAATCATTTCTAATTTATTATCATGGACACTACTTATTTTATCAATAAGAGCATAAGGTATTCCCTGTTACACAGTTACGGTTATAAGAACTCGTTCTGAGGGCCTAATGGTAGAGTGCTTGCCTAGCATGCACAAAGCCCTGGGTTTGATTCCTTGATACCACATACACAGAAAAAGCCAGAAGTGGTGCTGTGGCTTAGGTGGTACAGTGCCAGCTTTGTGAAAGCTCAAGGACAGTGCCAGGCCCTGAGTTCAAGCTCCAGGATTGTCAAAGACACAAACGAACAAACAGAAAACGTAGTTTTGAGTACAACTGAGTCTAAGTTGTTCGTGTCAGATTGTATTGCTTGGCAAGAATTCAAGAAATCACCCTACAAAGACAAAAGAAACCCAAAGACTAGTATTTGGAGCCATTTGGGGTCTGATTTGATCTACAGCTAGTTGAGATTTCTAAATTTACATGGGTGCATCTTTAGATTGTGAAATGAGGCTAGCAGAGGCAGAGGCTCTTCATTTGAAATGCCCAAGCTAGCTCTGAACTGTGATCCTCAAGATACAGTGACTCTTCTTTGTTTTGAAAATTGTAGCAAGTATGCCTGCCACAAATTTCAGTGGAGGAACTGGAGCCCTCAAAACATGAGCTACATAATCTCCACGATTCACATGTGACCAGAAAGCTCTTATATTTGCATTCAAAATTAGCATCACACAATATATGACCACTAAAGCAGGTCATAAATACTTTTAGAACCTAAACAGGCACTTCTCCCTTTGAGTTTTTAAAAAGGCCCCTCAGTAGTCCTTGGTGGCAAGTTGTGAGTAGATTCAAGAAGGCACCCACTTCCCTCTAAAGAAAAACAATTCACTTGTCTTGGGTTTGATGGTCTTTTATTTCTCCCTTCCCACAACCAGTAAAAAAAAAAATACAAAACAGACACAAGAATCTCATTTTAAAATTCAGAGTGTAATGAAAGCCACCGCCACTGCCCAGGCTTTAACTTAACATATTTACAGAGGAGAGGGAGGCGACATGGCTAAGGAATCATGTGTAAAAGGCAGCATTACAAAATATACAGAGATGTGCTGTCACACGGGAGCTCTGCTTCATTTCCAAATGAGACACCAGGAAACAAATCACACTATTTACTATATAATTTATGAAAACTGCTGTACAGATGCATGACCATAAATATGGGGCAGAAACGGACCTGTTTGGGAATTGGTATCTACATGGGGGTGGAGTCAGAAGGCTCAGTTGAGCACCCCAACCTATTCAAATGGTGGAGATGTTGAATGGGGTACACATGAGATCTTTGGGGCCTCGCTGTACTGTCCCCCCTTCCCTGGGTAAGGCTGAGGTGCGCAGGCTTGGTGAGAACAGTGATGGCTGAGGGTGAGAAAGGTGGATAGGATTCTGAAGCCAGATACCAGTGGCTCACACCTGTCATCCACCTACTCAAGAAGCTGAGATCTGAGGATCTAGGTTCAAAGCCAGCCTGGGCAGGAAAGTCCATGACTTTTATCTCCAATGAATCACCAGAGAAATTGAAGTAGAGCTTGTAGAGCACAAAAGCTCAGAGATAGCACCCAGATCCTGACTTCAGCCTCCAGGACTGGAACAACAACAAAACCCCCAAACAAAAAATGCACAAAAACCAGTGGGTTCTAGAAAGTACCTGGGGTGAGGAGTGCCGTCCTTCACGACAGCTCCCCGTGACTCACAATCATGGCTCAGTGGGCATTCAGCCAAGCTCTGGCCTCCTGTTCCTGGGGAGTTGGGAGCTTTGTGGGAGAATGCCTTGAGAAGTATCTCCCCATTACCTCCCCAGGTATTGGGCTCCAAGCACAGCCCGGGTGTGGCTCCCATCTTAGAAACCCAGAGATGCAGTAAGCCAGCCACATCTGCAGGATGAGAAATCCCTGCATGGGACTGGGGGAGCAACAGATGCCCCACACCTCGTCCAGTCTCCCAGCAGCCATCACTTTCCCTGCTCAGCTGCTCATGGGGTAAGGCCACTGGAATAAAGAGATGCCTGGGGGCCAGGAGTTTGCCTAGTGGTAGAGTGCTTGCCTAGCATGCACGAAGACCCAGTCTCGGTACCACATACATAGCAAAAAAACAGGACTGGTGCTGAGGCTCAAGTGGTAGAGCTCTAGTCTTGAGAAAGCCCCAGCACAGTGACCAGGACCTGAGTTCAAGGCCCAGGACCAGCAGAGACGGGGGGGGGGGGAGATATCTGGGCTTTATCACAATAAAGGAGAGCTTTATACACATATATACATGGACCCTTACGGAGGCCCGTGGAGAACCTTCCTCAATCCCTTGGCTTGGGCCTTGCCTTTCTAAGGAAGATGCTGGAAGTTTAACAACAGATCTGGTGTGTCCTGGGGAGTGGACCTGGTTGCCCGGTTTGTGCAAGAATTCTCACTAAGCCTTCTGGGAAGGAAAGAAGTTGGGATGGGGCTGACCTATCATCCGGGGTCCAGGGAAGGACAATGAAGGCAGATGTCACCCCAGCTTCCTCGGGTGGGGCTCGGGCCCTCCCACCTCCCGGCCAGCCTAGAAGGAAGTGCTTATGGTAATGGCTTTCATGTCCAGGGTCTCCACTGGGGCCTTTTCCCCATCCAGGGTTTCTATGCTCAAGGCTAAGTTGTCAAAGGCTTCGGGCGCCTTGACAGGGACGGCCTGGTCCTCCGTCCCCTCCTCCAGGTCCTCGCAGCACTTGCTGCAGCGGCAGCACTTGTTACAGCCGCACACCATGCAGCACACTCGGCAGCACACGCGGCAGCAGCAGCAGCAGCGCCTCTGGAAGCAGGTGGTGGCCAAGGAGATGTAGCGGTCCCAGGGCTTCAGCGAGTGCATCCACGTGGGCAGGAAGTTCCAGTCCCGGAGGCGGAGTGGCAGGATGCGGGGACAGCGGGATTGCAGCATCCGCAGGCAGACCACCAGAAGTATCAGCAGGATGATGGGCACCCCCACACCCACCAGCACCGGCCAGCCAGCCAGAGACAGACCGAACACCGCCAGTGGGGTGAGGAAGAAGAAGAAGATCAGGTAGAAGACGGCGAACCAGCGGTACTTGGCAGAGATGTTACCCAGGCCCTTAGCCAGGCGGATGGGCAGGCGGGTGAACGGGATTGGGTACCACAGCAAGATGCCGGAGATGTTGAAGAAAAAGTGGCACAGGGCGATCTGAAACACAGGAGGTTGGTTTTACCACGATTGACCATGGTTTAGTTTGCTCACTTCTTTCCAGGCTCCTGTGGATCACACCTGTAATCCTAGCAACTCAGGAGGCTGAGTTGGGCATCACAGGGAGAAGCAACGGCTTCCGACTATTACTAAACACAGGCGCAGCCTCACGTATCACATTTGCACTGTCAGAGCCACTGTAGTAAGTGCTTTAGGAGAGATGGCATGGTGGCCACTCTTATGGGACACATGAGAAATCTAGGCCCACATCCCCAGGGTCAGAAGAGTGAGGTAGGACTCAACCCAGGTCCTCTGGTCCTTGTCTACTTTTCCATGGGTGTCACCAATGACCAGGTTTGAGCCACCTTTGTCAACTACATTAGCTTCTAGTTACAAGATTGCTGACTACAACATTGATTACCAACTTCCGTATTAATTGCATGCCCAAGTAATAATAGATTGCATCAAATTCATCATTAAAATGAACCTTGTGGCTTTGTTCCTTTTCTTCATAAAAATGCCTGACCAGTGGCTTGTACCGGTAATCCTAACCACTCAGGAGACTAGAATTTGATGGTGGTTAAAGCCAGCCCCTAGACAAGAAAGTCTGATATTCTTGTCTCCAATTAGTCATCAAAATGCTAGATGTGAGCTGGGCATGGTGGCTCACACCTATAATTCTAGCTACTCAGAAGGCTGAAATCTGAGGATCACAGTTCAAAGCCAGCCCCGGGCACTAGAGCCTGTGAGACTCTTGTCTCCAATTAACCACCAGAAAATCAGAAGTGGTGCTGTGTCTTCAGGGGGTAAGGCGGTAGCCTTGAGCTGAAGAGCTCAGGGACAACCCCCGGGCCCAGAGTTCAAGCCCAATACAAAGAAGCTAAATATGGCTCTGTGCCTCAACGGATAGAGATTCCCCAAGAGAGAGCTGAGGAGGAAGGAGGTGGCATCTGGGTACCCCACAAGGTCTCTCCCCACTGAGCCCAGCCCTGTGGAGCAGGTCCTGACCTGGAGTGAGCTCTTCAGTGTGTTTCCTGGGCTGGCTAAGGCAGCCAGGATGGCAGTGGTGGTGGTGCCGATGTTGGAGCCCAGAGTGAGTGGATACGCCCGCTCGATGGTTATCACCCCAATGCCTGGGGAGAAAACACACAGGCACGTGAGCATGCACCTCTGTGCCAGAGTGTAGGACATAGCAAAGGTGACATGCGCATGAGGGAGATAGAGAAGAGGGGGAGCTCACCGATCAGGGGAGTCAGGGCGGACGTGAACACGGAGCTGCTCTGCACGATAAAGGTCATGCCGGCTCCCACGAGGATGGCCAGGTAGCCGGTCACCCAGGCGAAGGGAAAGGGGAAATCTACACGGTAGAGGAGGAGAAGGAAGAAGACATGGCACATTACACAAAACAGTGAATCTGAACAACTCCCGACACAAGAAGCCCAGTCATCTAGAAAACCTGCCAGGGACAAAACCCATGTCCTGGCTCTGGAGTTGATCTGACTTTTCTCAGGGCCTTGCTATCCACCAGGGCAGCTGATGGCTCTTCCTAACCCTTCAGATGCCATTCTGAAGGGGACCCAAAGGAGCCCCTCCGCAGTGGGCAGGGCGGGCAGAAAGTGCACTTACCAGTGTTGAGGGTCTTCTTGATGACCGAAGCCACCTGCCCTTTGAGCACAGAGCCCAGGAGTTTGACGATCAGGATGAGGCACCCGCAGAGGACCAGCAGAGAGACGGCAAGCAGAATCGCGCCCACGGCGAGATCGGGGAGGTCGAAGTTCACAAAGAGGTGCTGGCCTGCACACACAGAGCAAGTCTAACTAGGAGGCAGAGAGCTGCCCCAGCACAAGAGGCTTCCCGGCCTAAAGTAGAATCTTCTGAGCATCTAGACCTATGGCAGCTCAGAACATGACCCTTCCCAGATTCCTTTGCAGTGGAGGACGTCACAGACTCCTTGCCTTGTCAGTGCCTTGCACGGGGCCTGCTATGTAAAGGACCCATGGTGAATGTGTGTCTTATGGGCCCACTTCAACCTTTTTTTTTTTTTTTTTTTTTTTTGCCAGTCCTGGGGCTTAAACTCAGGGCTTGGACCTGAGTTCTGTCCCTGCACTTCTTTTTTTCCAGGTTAGCACTCTGCCACTGGGGCTACAGCACCACCTCCAGCCTTTTCTATGTGATGCTAAGGAATCAAACCCAGGACTTCAGGCATGCTAGGCAAGTACTCTGACTAAGCCACATTCCCAGCCCTCCTCAACTTTCATGACCCCAGAGACACTGACAAAGGGTTGCCCTTTCTTTGGGGCACTGTATCAGTCACCTCCTTAATCCTTAGCAACCCCTTCTTTGAGAACAGATTCTTTCATGCTTGGAGTGGGTTCAGAGCTCACTCAGTGCCTCTTACCACCCTGCACACATAAGCAATGCCCGTCATAGCAGCCTCCCTCTAATCCTGGAGACCAACTGTCTGAGTGCCACTCACATTTGGCAATGTTCTCCTTGTGGGTCACATTTTTGAGGGTCCAGGTTTGGGTGCCATCCGTCCAACAGAGGGAAGAGGAAGTGCAGTTGACCGGTGAGGGGACAGTGACATTCTGCTCAATCTAAACGATAAACATGAGAAACGGCTATGGCATCCACTTTTGGTAGAGAAAGGGCAGCAGTAAGGGAGAAGGTAAATGCTGAGCACATGAGGAGTATTGCAGCAGGAGCTGTCTCCTTGTGTTGCTTTCACATCTGGAGACTGCAGGAAAGCTCTTGGACAACTAGCTGGGTTTTTTTCCCTTGTATTTCAGTCTCTAGTTTTGGGCACACAATGAAAAGAAACATGAACACGTGTGCACCCTCACAACCCTAGTGCATGCAAGGAGAGGAAAGAATACTGTGCAAGAGTCTGGAAAGTAAGAGATTCTTCCTGTTTCCAGCATCTAGCACAGTGGGACATACCCTTCCAAAAAAAGCACAGCAGAAAGATAGACAAGGAGAAATAAACCTTGTCCACACATCAGGAACAGAATGACAAGCCAGTTGTTTCTGGGGCCCAGGATAAGGCAAAGATGGCTGCTGGCACCACTGCTCAAGCCATCTGCCCTATTTCTGTAAGAACTTAGCTACCAAGATTTACCCGTTCAATACCATTTCTGAAGCTTACCAGACTGGTGAGAGTTTTGCACCAAATCTTGATCAGACTCTTGTTCTGGGCTGTAGGATCATTCATTGCAATTTGGTGGATAACATTTTTATCCAGCTGGGGAAGAAAATGGGTAGAAACAGTCAGTAGGGCCTGAGAACTGGTTTAGGGCAGAAGTGGAAGGAGGCAGCCATGACAGACAAGGACCTCATACTTATGCCCATTCTTCCCTCCCTCCCTTTAGTGCAGACCCCAGACATTAGCAGAGATGCTCAGGAAATGAAAGGTTTTATGACAAGGGCCCTGGTATGGACCTCACAGGCAGAATGACAGAAAACCAGAGGGTAACACTGGAAGCTTAGGTCTCCTTCTGTCTCTTTCTCCCCAGGGCACCATCTTTAATGGCTTTCATTTTGATCTGGCTGGAAGATGGCTCTCATGGAAAGGGCAGTAATCACTCCCCTTTGCTTGGTATCAGATAAGACAACTAGTGAGGCCAGAAAAGTGGTCTCAAGTTCTCCTGGAGAATGGACTCACCACGCCTCACCACAAGCTAAAAAAAAAGCCACATATTGAAGCCAAGGCAGAGAATACTATCAAGTGTCCCTAACTTCTGCCTCCCTTGGCCTTTGTCAGAGGTTGCTACCCCCACCCCCAGCACTCATCCCTCTTTAGGCTCAGTGGGGTGGGACAGGGCAGGAGGACAGTGGTACCTGGATAATAAGCTTTGTGAAGGGATCTGTAATGACTTTCAGAAGGGCTGGGGCGTCCTCGCCATTCTTGAAGTTGAAGGTTTCCACCACAAGGTTGGTCAGTATCTCCAGGTAGTGGGTGATCGCCTCCAGGGGCAGAAGCACCAACACGGACAGCCAGTTGAAGAAGTCATGGACAGTGGCCCCCGCAAAAGCCCTGGGAGAGGGAAACCCCAACAGCCAGATCAGCCAGCACCCAGATAAGCAGCAGGTTTTGTGTGTTCACAGGTGTGTAGTCCCGAGGGGGGAGGTGCAGTCTACAACTGGTGCAGATAGATAAAAATCCCTGCAGATTTTCTCACTGGTAAGCAGCACATTTGCCTAGCAATCATAAAATACAGGGTTTGACCCAGCACCCCCCCAAAAAAAATTGGAAAAAAAAGTTGCTGTTTTAGTACCATATCTGAGAATATTTAAAGCTTCCCAATTCCTAGTGAGAAAACTCCAGGTGAAAAAACTCGGCTCTAGATTCTTCCTGCAATATGCAGGAACATCAACATACCCCTAAAACCAGATGGTTTGTGGACTTGGGAGAGATTGAAGCAACTAATAAAAAAGTGGGGAAATACTTAACTTCACTAAGAAAAGAAATACATTGAGAGTACAAATGTTCACTACTATCTGTTGTTTCTTTAAAATATTATTATTCTTCCTGAAGAGGGGGATTTTAAGGCACCCTCGTGCAGTTGCCATAGTAGAATTATTTGTATAGCCGTTTTCTAAACAACATGTAAACATTCGATGCAGTCATTATTCTAGAAACAGAAGGAAATAACCCAAAGCACTAAGAGAATGATATTGGAAACAGATCCACCTGGTGCCAGCAGCAGTCCTTCACTCAGGGATCTAAATGTCCTACGTGATGTCCCCTGCGCTTTTGTGAGGCAAAAAGGTAATCCATCCAGTAGTGACCAGAACCCCAAATGTGGAATGCAAACACCTCACTGGAACCCCAGCTGTGCCCCCTCCCTGATGTCACCTTGTCGCCTTGAGTTTCAAGGTGAGTAAATTGGGGTGTAGGAAAGCCTGCTTGGCTTCATGAGAATTGAAACTAGGAAAACGCCCTGTTTAATGGGTATTGTTGTGGCCATTGGGACCAAATGAATGGCTCCATGCTGGCTGCTAACTACAACTTCATGAGCAGACAGCTGACGTCTGTCTTCCCGCAACCACACTGTGAACACATCACATCCACACACTGGGGGATGCATGGAGAAACTCTCCCCAGGGATTAGAAGAAAACCCAGGAGTTACACTTCATTTCCACCTTAACTTTTTTCCCTTTTCTTCTTTGTTTTAGCAGAAAGGATTCACCTCACCTATTCCACCTGCTCTAGTTTGAGATCTTCTATGCTCACAAAACTCTATTCTTTCATTGGCAGGCAAGTGAAAAACAAAGAAAAAGTGGCACTGTTGATCTGGCCAAAAATAAACATTTTAGGAAGTTATAATTAATTATGATTCAGTGAGACAGTAACTCATACCACCCAGCGGGTAGAATCTAGCTAGAACTTGCCTTAAGTGAGGCTAGACCGGGTGCCAGGCATCTTGCTAAATACCCACCTGCCTGACTGTTAAATCCTTAAGATAACACAATGGTGATGGATACTGTTATTATCCTGCCTCTGCACACCAGGAATCAGAGCTGTCAGCTTAGAAGAATATGGTTCCCTCCCTGCTGGACTCCTTGCACCTCCCCCAGAAGCTCTGGCAATGAGCTGACCCGCTTAGGAGCCCTAAATGAAGAGAGCTACCGGGCCTTGCTCCACGCTCCCCAGGTCTCAGTTGCCGAGGAGAAGTTGGTTCCGAACATCCTACCTTCTGAACTCACTCCGGTCTCCTGCCTGCATGAGCGCCACGATGGTGTTGGTGATAGATGTCCCAATGTTGGCTCCCATGATAATGGGGATAGCAGCTCGTACGGTCAGCACTGGGGGGGGGGGGGGTAGGTAGGAGGAGAGAAGAAAGAGCAGGTGGTAAGTTTAAGAAGGTAGCCTCTCTCGGACTGGACTCACATCAGGGTCCTCAGAAGCAACTGCTCTGAGCCTCTTGGAGGTTAAATTGACTCAATACAGAAAGCTAAATATGACCTCTTAGTTTTGGGGTGCCCGGACAAGTCTCCCAAAGCTCCTCCTACAGACTGACCCCAGTGCCTTGGATTCCTCCCTGCTCCCTGTAAGGGATGTAAGGCCAGCTCACGGGAGACCAGTGTTTGGGGATGTAGGTCAAATGTATGTAGCATCAAGGCTCATGGTAACATGCTAGACATCAAACACGTGCACATTTATGAGACCGATTCCTGGCAGGACATGGCCAACAAAATCTGTGCAAGGCTGCAGTTCTGACACACAGGAGTCGTGTGCTTGGCTCATGCCTGTACCCTAGCTACTCAGGAGGCTCAGATCTGAGGGTCGTTGTACAAGCCAGCAAAGCAGAAAAGTCCATAGCAGTCTTATCTTCCAATTTCCAGCAAAAAGCAAGCAGTGGAGTTGTGGCTCAAGAAAGAATGTCTTGTCTAAGAAACAGTTACTTTTAGCTCAAATGGTGGTATGTATTGAAAAGCGATCGGTTTAAACTGGTCCCCCCTCACAAGCTTTTTCAACCTAACCACCCACTTACCAAGCAGCTGGGAGTTTGAACATTACCCCCAGTCCAGTTACCCCAGCACCAGTGTGTGGTGTGATTAGACATGCTTCATTGAAAGTACTGATTCAAGTTCCAGGTATGCGTACTAAATCGATGGAAGCGATCAGTATTGGTGGTGTTCACGTGGCCCATGAGCCCTTGAGAGGCAGCTAGGGCAATGAACGAACTAGCTTTAGTCAATTACAGAAAGCAGCCACTCCGTGGTTGGTGGCTGCTGGGCTGGGCAGATCCATTGATCTACAGAATTCAGCAGGGTCACAAAACATCAGGATGATTTTCAGCCCCAGCCATCCACATGGGACCAAAATGGACGTTTCCCTGTTGCACAAGGTGAGCAGACAACGGAGCTCTGGCCTAATAGGTCTGAAGAAGGCTCCAGGCTATTAGGGCAGACAGGGGTCCTAGCGATTGATTCCCAGGTACCCAGACTCACAAGAGGAGGCCACCATGCTGACGATGATCGACGAGGAGGTGCTGGAGCTCTGCACCATGACTGTCACCAGCACCCCAATTACCAGTCCTGCCACCGGGTTGGACATGATGGAGTTGTTGCTGAAGAACTGCCCAGCCACCTTTCCTGAAAGACAAATCAGGCACGTGGTGAGACAGAGGATGCGGTGGGTGTCGGGTCTAGATCACACTCCAAAGTCAGCTGGTGATAGGGTAAGAACCCAGCGATGAGCCCTGCTGAGCCCTGTGGGGTTCTGCTTTTATCTTCCCTGCACAAGCAGCGGGGAGGGGTCCTGGCTCCTTTTGTCTCTTTACCCTTCAGCTCTCTTCTTACCTGTGGTCTAATCCACAAGCCCTTCCCTGACCTGCCCTCAATTTTAGGGCCCAACAAGGTACCTGATGTCCTAAGCTTTCTGCCTGTGGAATTTTCCCAATGCAGCAAAAGATGGATTGTGGCTCCTGAGCGAATCTTATTCTTCTGTATCTCCTAGCTCCAGGTTGGCTTTGATCTTTCATTTTTGTTTTGGCCTATGACAATATTCTTTCTTTCCTCCTAATCTCTAGGCAGAGAAGCTGAGACAGGAGAGACTCCTCAGATAGTAGAGGCTAAACTGGCTTCCTGCCTGGTCTTATGAACAAAGGCTGGTAGCTTCGAATGGATTCCAGCCCTGGCTCATGGCCTGCCTTAGATACCTGAGCCCGATGCAGCCGTATTTATAGGCCTGCATTCTCTTCAACACAAATGGAGGATACAGACTTACAAGATGATCTGGGGATGGACTCTAATCCTTCAATCCTATACAAATATTCAAAAACCATGGCTTCAGAGAGCTTGTAAGTTGTAACCATCTGAACAAAATCTGCTGACAACATCCACAACCCCTTGGCCCCAGAACCAGAGCCCTGAGTCCTTACCTCCAACCAACTGGAAAGCACTGCTTAGGACATCCAGAGAGCACACAAACAAGTACAGAAAGCCCAGGAGCAGAATGAGTTTCCCAATTCCTGTGAAGACACAGAGAATCTTCCCTCTGGTGTCCCTCTCTGCAAAAAAAAAGAAAAGAAAAAAAGTCAGGCAAAGGGCTTAGTGGGTGCAGGACTCTAATGAGAGTTGCAATAAGCTCATGACTCCCTCCCTCCTTCCCCACTGGCCAGCGCCATGTATCTTTGTGGGTCTAAACAGCCTGGATGGGTGGTGGTGGTGACCACTGCTGCAGCTTAAGGCAGTTTACCCTGTCACTGAGGGGTGAGTTTAGAGCACTTACACCTCTAAGAGCAGGGTCAGAGCTAATGGCTACACTGCACTTTCTAGAAGGAGATTGCTATAGTAATCACAGACATAGTGGAACCTCACTTTGGGGCCCCGTGCATCCTTGGCTGTTGTTTTTCTCTGTTCACCTTCAAAGTGATCCTTGCCTCTTCCTTGCCACGGATCTCCCCCCAACCACCACTACCACCGTCACTTGTTTCAACAGTCCTCAAGACAATGGGCAAAGGGCCACAGTGGTACCCTTAGCCAGGGTCTGGTTGGCAGGGAATCAGCAATGAAAGAGTGGCACACAGGAGATGGGAGATGTGGCCCCACTGGCCTCCAGCTTACCTGACCACTTGATCCCAGTGTCTTGAAGCTCAGGCAGATCCCAGGGGTCCACCTCAGGGGTCTCCTCCACCAGGGTCGCCGTGGAGTAGGAAGGCAAAAGTTCAATCTTGGGTACTGGAGTCCCAGCACCATCTGTCAGAAGGAAGCAGCAAGGCAGATGAGTAACCAGACCTAATTAGGTCTCAGGCCTCAGAGCTGACAGACTCGGGTCCCTGTTGGGGGGGTGTCATCATACTCACTTTTGATGATGTCCTTGTCCTTGGTTGTGCAGGCTGGCTGCTCACCTGAACCCTCTTCGTTGTATTTATTGGGGTTGGGCTGGGCATTTTCCAGCTCTGGCCAAGGAGCCATGGTCTGTGAATGGGAAGACAGAACTTAAAGGAGCAGTGACAGTTTCAAAGCTTCTACTCTGGGAGTAGAGGAAAGAGGATTGGACTTTATCCTGATGAGTGTGGCATTGGAGCAGTGTATTTTGCCCCTAGAGTCCTCTCTGGGGGCCCCAAAGTTTGTTGCTAAATAGAGATCATTCTACTCTCCAATCTAGATTGCAGCACTGTCTGTCTGGGTTTGTCTTACTTCTGTCTGTCTTACCTCGGCTGATTAATCAGACAAGGGATGCATATCTATCCATCATCCATATTATTTCATGGTAAGGTTAGGTCCTTAAGACCCCCCCCCAACCTATTCAGATCACACACAAGTCACTGCTGATTTGCATGTGGTCTGGCTCGGTGGTGTGTCACTTCCTGTACACGTCATCTGTGCTTGCTCATCCTACTTCTTTACATTATCACCTGTCACCTTTGGTGAGACTACTGGTGTGTTGGGCCTGGTTTAAAGCCCTGCAGTGTCACCCAGTAGGTGCACATGCAGGCTAGATCCTTCTATGCTTGAGTAAAGAGTGTCACTTTCCATTTGAAAAATGTTTATGAGATTAATGATGCGATTAAGGCCTTCGGAAGTGCCTGGCGTGAAGCCTGCTTTCCATTAATAGCAATTATTGTGCCACACTGCCTGGGTTAATGACCCTTTATCAGAACATTGTCTTCTGTAAGCTTCTAGACTTCCTGGTCTCTTCTACAATGCCTCTCTCAGTGAGCCTGGCTCTTGACACACTTGAAGTTCACTCTGTGCAGTCAGTCCCTGTCCTTTGACAGGCTCAGACAAAGCAATTCAAAGAACAGAAAGTCTCAGAACTGGGCTAGCTAAAATTCAAGCGTTAAAACCAGCATATGTAAATTAAAAGTGACAACCAACCATCCAATGCCAATAATGACTTTTTCAAAAAAAATAATAATGCACTATGCTGGAGAAGATGTAATGAGATAACATTTCTGGAAGATCTAAAAACAGTTGGCAAGCAGCCACCATATCTTATATATATTCATCCTGGCTTCCTGCCCCTCATTTCTCTTCTAAGAATTGGGAAGCCAGGAATATTAACTCTCAGAAGATCAGAAATATTGTTCTGATCAGTTTGGAGAGGACTTCCCAGAATCTGGGTCAGTCTTTTTTCCTCTTCCTGCATTAGTCTATTTCCTGCCTACAAGGACTACCAAGAATGGGACTTTGCCTTATTTACTGCTGTGCCTCAGGCCCTGGAGCTCAGAGACAATGCCCAGTGAATACTTATGGGATGGAAGCAAAGCTCAAACAGTAAAGCATCTACCTGGCAAGGAAAAGGACCTGAGTTCCAACCACAAAAACAACAAAAACTAATTGAAAATAAGTACAATCCAGACCAAAGGGTATTTGCATGCCATTAAAAGATTCTAAGAAACCCAGGAAAAAACTCTAGATAGCAAAGAGAAGACATTTTGGCCCCTGTCCCCATATACTCCGAGCAATGTAAACAAGATCCGAAAAGGGTAAATGGAGAAATTAGGACTGACTTTCTCCTGCTGGAATTTTCAGCTTTAACCATCACAGCAGCTGCCACTTCTTGCTCTCTGACCTAAATGATCTCTCCAGATATTCCTCGAATGCACAGGTTCAACGTTTGAGATTCTTTCAATCATGGCAACTGACAGCCTGCAAATCCCACCAGGACTTTCTGCTGCTTCCTAGGAGTCTCTCACCACGGTCTCCTGTGCTATCTCCCTCCCCAAGCCTGGACTTCAGCAACTCCTGCTCTGTTGAGTCAAGCCCCTAGTTTAGCCCAGACTTCACAGGTAAGCTCTGATGCAAATCGTTCTGACTCCCATTTTCCATTGTCCTCCACTCACCCCACTACCATAGCCCATTGTAACATCTGCATTCAGCAGATGCTGCACTCCATCTCTATGCAGGAAAAAAAGAAGGATCATGGCTGCAAAAGAAGTTCAAGAGAAGAAGCAGACTTCTGGCAAATGAGAGCCAGTTCTGAAAACAGAGCTGTCAGTGTGGCCTGGGCCTTGTCTAGAATCCTGGGCCGTGACAATAGCATGACTCACCTTCCAGCCATACTGATTCTGCTCATGGAATTGGGGAGAGGGGAATGTGAAGTCGTTTGGCTGGTAGATGATTTACACTTGAGATATGATATTTACTTGGCGCAAGCTGATCTTGACCTTGACACTGACCTCTGGGGCCAGATAGTTGGGGGGACAGTCTCTTTTTACTGTCTCTCCCAGGACACTCCCCACCCCCAGCTCAGACAACCAGATACTGCTCTTGAGAGCTAAGAACATCTGTTTCAGAGGTTGAAGATCTTCACACTGTCCCCAAAGCTCAAGTTTGTCTTTGTGACCCTGAGCTGCTCTTCTTGCCTTTTTTGCTATGTGGGGAGTGTCTAGATTGGTGTTAGTCACCTAAGTCAGGTAATGAGTTCTTTTCTTTGGGGACAATATCAACCCCTCTCACTCTCCTGTCCTCACCCACAAGTTGAATGGATTGCGTTTTCAACATAGTATTTAGTGAGTACCACTTCCGCATTCGTTCACCCTTTGTCCCTTCATTTCTGTACCCCCCTTACGCTCCAAAGACTGAAAAATGAACAAGCAAGACAAAATAAACAAGTTTTAAGCCAAGCATGGTGGCGCACATCTAAAATCGCAGCCCTTGAAGGCTGAGGCAGTAGGCTCAGGAGTACAGGCCCAGTCTGTGGTCCACACCTGTCATCCCAGCTACTCACGAGACTGAGATCTGAGGATCATGGTTCAAAGCTAGCCTGGGCAGGAAAGTCCATGAGATTCTTTATCTCCAATTAACCACCATGTCACTAGAAGTGGTGCTGTGGCTCAGAGTGGTAGAATACTAGCTTTGAGCTAAAGAGCTCAAGGACAGAACCCAAGCTCAGGATCCACTAAAATAAACGTGTGTGTGTGTGTGTGTGTGTGTGCCTGTCTGTCTGTGTGTGCACACACACATATATATATTAAACAGGAGGACACAAAAAGGCTTGCAATGACCTATCCCAACGAACCATGGATCTCTTTGCAGGAAGACTCTAGAAAATACAACCTTCTAATACTTCTTTCTCCCATAATCCTAACTAAGCCTCTAGGATTATAAGCATTCATAGTGCTCCCTGCACTGTTTATAAGTTCTGAGGGCACAGGAACCCTTTTATACGTTTCCTTTCAGGGCTTCATGGAATAAACATATGGATAAACAAATGCATATACACTGCTTGTACTGGAATTTGAACTCAAGGGCTCCTGCTAGTTAAGCAGGTGCTCTACCTCCTGAGCCATGCCCCCCTCAGCCCAACACTTATTTTTTGCCCAACACTTATCTTTCTTTGAAGGAAGGAGTTAGGTCAGGTTTACTGAAGGATGCACTTGCCCATATTAATTATGATGACCAAGTCAACCTGAACCTTCCTCATCAGCATATGCAAATCAGATTGGCCCACATCAGTGGGATGGAGCAACTGGGTCAAGAAACTGCAACTCAGATGCCAGGGCCACCCCAATGGGGAAACTCACCAGCAGTAAACAATGAGGATGACAAAGATTAAACAAGGAGCGAACAAGCTTGCCCAGAATCTACGATACTACGTAGTGAGTGATGGGTAGATTTGCACCTTTGTGCACAAGCTGTACAGAAAGGAACAGGGCGTGATGGCATGAGACCCATCCAGCAAGAATGTCTCCTCAAGGTCTCTGCGGGAGGCCCGTGTCCACCTCAGAACTTTTAACCTAAGCCAACAGCATGGGAAAGAGGGAAGAGCACACGTTCTCCACGCCTACCTCTTGGGAATCCTCAAATTCCCTAATCTCAGTCCAAGGATTTGTTACAAGTTTCCTCTTTAACCGACATTGGGCCCAATGTGACACTGACCTCCTCGGATTTACTTCAATCGGGCCCCTTCATCTCCACGCTATCACTTTTGGGCTCACGGTTGGATGTTGGGAGCTCAGGAGACAGACATCTCAGAGAACATGAGCCCTGGAACGGCCAGTCCCTCCCTCCCTTCCTGCCCTCTCCACCCTCTCAGCTCTCTGCACCTAGATGTGTGGAAATACAGGGCACCTGGCATCCACCCAGGCAACTCCATTCTCTGCAGCTCAGGTACACTTGCTCTTCACGCAGCTATCCCATCTAACAGAGCCCCAGTTTGGTGTAGGCTGACCCAGATCCCATTTACAGAGACTACAGCTTAAGAGCTCCAAAGTAAAAGCAGAGCCTGAAGGAAAGCAACCCTTTATGGCCAGCCGTGGGAATGGATGAGTCATTTCAAGGAACCTTAGGGGTCCCAGGCTGTGCCAGTCCTACTCTGGCATGCAGTGATGAGAGTCACTGGTAAGAGCCTGGGTTTCACTGTGTGTGAACCTGTGAATCTCCAGGCTTCCATGTCCTCATCTGAGAATACTCTGCCCATCAATCACAGTGCATAGGTGAGGCCCAAGCCCAGTTCCTGGCAGAACAACCCCTTCTGACACGCACTCGTTAGGAGCAGGAACTCATCTGCACTCTACTCTGCTCCAGCATTCGCAGGTCTTCTTCAGGACTCAGCACAGTAGCAGACAATCTGACAGAGCAATGCTTGTGACCTCAGTCGTACAGCAAGAAAGGGCTTCTTTCCAGAAGAAGCCAGATAGGAACCAGAGGCAGAGAGAAATGAAGGAACTTGCCTGAAGTCATACAGCTGCCTGGGTGTGGTGAATCCAGATTGCCCAGTTCCCAAGCCAGAAGCCTTTCCTGAGCTGGGGCCAGTGAAGAGGGATGCAGGGAAAGAGTCCCCCATGTCCATCCAAGCCACAGGGCACAAGGGGCTGAGATGCAGCTCAACAAAGGCCCTGGGGGAGGGGAGACTGACCCGGAGGACCAGTCCGTAGAGGTCATTCCTGTGTAGTCAGTCATTCACTTAGCCAAATACGCCAGCCAAGAATGCGGTAATGACAGGCTACCCGAGTACCACAAAGGCTCTGGGCATACCACAGTGCTGGACTCAGCAAACCTCAGTCTTTTAGGAATCTACTGAGCATAAAGATGGTACTGAATAAAGCGGACAGAAGATGCCACCTGAATTTCAGGTCATGTTGGACTTGAACCTGAAGGAGAGGGCTCTGGGCACCTTTTCTCTTTCTCTGCCTCCCCAGGGCCACACAGCAATGCATTCTTGCCACCAGCCAGGAGCAACAGGGCAAGGGGTGGGGGAGAGAATGATGCTAATGCCCAGGGAAAAGGTCCAATACAGTGGCCCCCAGTGGGTGGTCACACTTGATCCCCTGCCCCTACCCCATCTCTACAAATGACTGCGTGTGGCTCACTGTGGCTCTAGTTTTCAATCCCATTCATGCATTCTATGGCGAGAGCCACAATTATTCTTCCTTGTGACCCTAGAAGAAATCTCTGGGTTATTCTGGAACTTGAGGAACAGGGAAATACAGAATGCCTGCAGTCACCCAGCCTCTGCATCTTTCGTTAGTCCAGCCTCTCCAGTCAGGACTGTATACAGCAAGCATCCATACTCAAAGCAACAGCCAGGGCCACCCAAAGAAATGAGCAGAGAGCCCAGGGGCGGTGGTCCTGCATTCGCTGGCCACGCAGACAAGATGGCACTGGGGACAGAGCACCGGATCATACTAACCAACCAAATTCTTAACCAAGTATTTATCAGGTACTTTCTGTCAGGTACTGAGGTAAACCCTGGACCCAAATAATGTAATCTCACAAGAACTTCAAGTTTTTAAAGTTCCAGCATCAACTCTGTTCTGCAGAGGGACAGCTTGATTTTGTATTTATCTTTGTGTCTATGTCTGGTATTTGAACCCAGGGGCCTCTTGCTATTATTTAGCTTCCCGCCCCCCTCCAGGCTGGCACTCTACTATTTGATCCACACTTCCACCTCTAGCTTTTTGCTAGTTAATGGATAAGAGTCTCATGGAATTTTCTGCCCAGGCTGGTTTTGAACCTTGATCCTCAGATCTTAGCCTCCTAAGCAGCTAGGATCACAGGTATGAACCTAGGACCTGGTATTTATCTGTAGATGCTAACTTTACCAGTAAGGAATGGGGGGACTGAGGCACAGAGGAATTCATTACTTAAGTCACCTAGACACCATGGCTTCCCTTCATAGACAACTCACACCTTTGCCGTCCAGGTCTCTCTGGAGACCTGGGAACTCTCCAGTACTTTCAAGAAATGAACAAAACTAACAATTCCAAAACAGTGATAAATAGCTTGTTTGCTTTAGATAGAAAATAATGCCCAAGGGCAGAGAGGTGGCGCTCTGGGAGAGGGTGGGCAAAGTTGAAACCATGCTAGATAAAAGTATGCATAAATACAAACAACTGCCCTGGGCCATCCGTTGGAGAGTGGCTTCAGAAGGATCCACATTGGAAATTGTATCTGAGTACTTTAACTGGGTCCAGTAACCAAATTAGCACTCATATTTATGATGCTTAAAGATAAACCCAGCGTGAGCATGGGAGCCCACATCTGGAATCCCAGCACTCAGAAGTCCACAGCAGCAGAGTTTAAGGCCAGCTTGGGCTACATGGCTAGCAGGTTCATTCAAGGCCAGACTTAGCTACAGAGCAAAGCTGTCTCAAAAGAAACAACACCCAAGAGCTCACTCCTGTCATCTTAGCTACTTAGGAGGGTGAGATCTGAAAGCTAGCTGGAGGTCAGGGAAATTCTGTGAAATTTTGGCCAGTCCTGGATTCTATATCTGACCTTTTGCTCAAAGCTAGCACTCTACCCCGAGTCACAGTGCCACTTCCAGCTTTTTCTGTTTACGTGGTACTGAGGAATGGAACCCAGGGCTTCATGCTTGCTAAGCAAGCATTCTACCACTAAGCCAACTTCCCAGTCCCTCTGTGAAACTATTATCTCCAATTAACCACCAAAAATCTGGAAGGGGAGCTGTGGCTTAAGTGATAGCCTGGAGCAAAAAGAGCTCAGGATAAGCCTTAGGACCTGTGCATGCCCACATGTGCATGCTTATGCACACACACATGCACACACACACACACACACACACACACACACACACACACACGGGCTGGGGATGGTAGAGTACTTGCCTAGCATGTATTTTATTCTTAATATGCAATAAATCTCAAATCTCATAATGATCATGTATGTCATTATACTAAGAGGCTTAAAGGGGGGGCAAAATGGAAATTAGAAGCATCTTGTCATTTTTTTTAATGGAAATCCCATTTTATTCAAACCACTGGTCCTTCATTTCCTATCTGAAGTCAGGCTATTTGTGGGTCTATTTTGTATCTAACTGACAATCCAGCCACCTGTCCTCTTCCTGCTGAGTGTTTGTTTCAGTGAGTTTCAGTGAGAGGGCTGAATGATTTCGGAGGGGGGTACTTTGTTTAACATCCAAATCTACCACAAAGCATGCCTTTCTTGTCATCATTTACAAGCTTACAAGAAAACAGAAAAGGTCATTATCAGCTGGGCCAGCACAAAAGCTTCAGTCTTCATGCACAATAGTCACTGCTCTGACCACAGCTTGTGAAGCGCTGTCCAATACCAAACAAGCCACAGAGCAGCCAGCGCAGGAGGGGAATGGGGAAAAACAGGATAGACAAATGGGGCCCCGATGTGTGGAACACTCGCACCTCGAGTTAGTCTCTTTCCTCTCTCGGACCAGCCACCTGACCTGTGTCTCCTCAGACACATGTACACATGCCAAGTCATCAGAACCCTGCCTGCTACCTGTTCCCTCTTCAAACAGAAATTGAGGACTCTTCTCCCCAGGACAAATGGGAACAGGAGACTCTTTACTGACTGCGGCCACCCTAAAGGGAAGAGCAAAAGTGATCTGCCTTTCTGTCACCTTAGATCAGTGACTACAGACTAGCACGTGCCAGTTGCTCTAGGGGCATAGGGGCAAAACTGACTGCTAGAGAAACTTTCAGTGCAGGGGAGATAGAAAGGAATCCATTCCTTTTCAAATGCTAGCCCAGGAAAGGGAAAAGTCCATGAGACAACAAAAAAAGCCAATGTGGTGGAGTGGGACATATGGTAGAGCCTTAGCCTTGAGAGAGAACAAAAAGGCTCAGTGACAGCATTCCTGAGTTCAAGCCTCAGTGAAGGAAGTAAGGAAGGGAGGAAAGAAGGGAGGGAAAAAAGGGAGGGAAAGAAGGGAAGGAAAGACAGAAAGGGAGGGAGGGAGAAAAAGGGAAGGAATGGAGAGAAAGAAAGAAAAAGAAAGAAAATAAGAAAATAAGAAAGAAAATAAGAAGGATCTGGACTGTGGGGTGGAAATTGCTAGTTTTCTCTTCTGCAGCCCAGTCCGTGCCAGCGGGATTTGTGCAGCTGGTCTCCGCGTCGCGTCCACTAGAACAGAACTGGGTAAATCAAGGGAAGCAAGTTGCTGAGAGCCCGCAGAGGAGAGCGGCCCGTACTCACCAGCGCTCCCTTCGCAGGTGCGGGACTGCAGGAGGCGCCCAGGTGGAGCGCAGCTGCGCCCCGGCCGGCCGTATATATGGCGAAGGTGTTGCGCAAAGAGGCCGGCGGCCGTCGCTGTCATCACGCCCCTCGCACATTCCAGGACCGCCCGCCGCCGCCGCCGCCGCCGGGGCACTGCCTACCTGGCGTCTCCCGGAGCCCATCGTGACCTCCCCGGCTGAGCTCGGGGCGGGGGAAGGCAGGCGGCCGGCCCGGCTGCGGGCTGCGGGCTGCGGGGAGAAACCCCAGACAGTCCGGCCACCAGAGTGGCCTGCGCCCCGGCGGCACCCCGCGCCCCCTCGGCCGGACCCCGGCCGGCGGCGCGCTCCCTGACCCCCTGGCCTGCTCCCCTCCCTGGGAGTCTGGATCTTCCAGTCTCCCTCCCCCGGGGCTGCAGAGAGGTCACAGACGCTGGACACAGATAAAAGCCAACTGGAAACTCAGGGACAGATTCACAACAAAGCCGAGATTGTTCAAGATGCCTCCTCTCTCCCGGTAGTCTGGCCTCCACCCGCTGGACACTCCTTGGCCAGCCTGCCTCTGGGTCTTGGTTGGCCCGGGAAGGGGGGGGGGCTGATGCTCTTGGATGCCTCTAGGCCTGGATTTGCCTTGGACTTTAGAGTCCTGTGTGCATACATGGCTTCCCAGCCCTCCACAGAGCCTCGCTGGCAGTTTGTGTGTGGAGGACAGCGGATAACACCTTCAACGACACCTAAATGCCTTCCCCGGGGGCCAAGAACCTTCCCCTGCACAGCCAGGTTAGGAACGACAGAGCATGGCCCAGGACCACCCTGGATTTGCCTTCTTCCTGCCCTTCCTCTCCTCTCACTTCCCTGGGTTTTACATAGCCTGTTTTGCTAGTTGCCCAGCTGCCTGGAAGGAATAGTGGAAGAGCCTATTGGGGCCAGCTGGTGTCACTCTAAAACCTAGCTCTGGGACCATGGCTTCCAGGAACCAGTAGAGCTAGGGGGTGAAAAGTGGGTTAGTTATTGAGCAAGGGAGGGGCTCTTTGTCCTGCGTGGCTCAATGACTGTCCTAGTAGGAAGGCTTGCGAGACCTCCCTCAGGGACAGGGCCCAACTAGCCCTCTCCAGCCAGCGGCTTGGGGAGCAGAGTCCGCTTGTGACAGGAAGCCACCCACGTGGTCAGAGCTCAGCAAAGCAGGCTGAAGACAACACTGGAAATCCCAAGGTGTCTGCCTCAGAAGCTGTGAGCTTTACCGTCACTTCACAAAATCTCCAACTTGCCTTGCTGTTGTGTTCCCATAGAAAGCAGGTCTCAGTGATTACTTTCGTACAGAAGGGAGGAAATTGTTTCTGTTTCAGTCTTCCGTGGCACCGAGTGAAGAGTACTTCCCTGTTTTCATCTCACTGAATACTATCACCATTTACTCAGTGCTGTAAGCCTGTGTTCACATGCAAACAAAAGCAGTTCATCACAAATATAGACCCTTTCTCCCCCTGTGCTGAGGCATACTTTATGACTGTTGGTGTGCTCTGTGGTAGCATTTGGTAGATCAAATGGTGTCATTAATGTGGAAATTGAGACTCAGATGCCAGGAGTCTTGCCTAGGGCTATACAACAGAGGAGAGTTAAATATATAATCCTGTATAGCTGGTTCCGCTCCTAGAATCAGAAAAGGCTCAGCATTTAGAGCTGGTGCTGGTGGCTAATCCTAGCTACTCAGGAGGCTGAGAGATCTGAGGATCACACCTCAAAGCCAGCCTGGGCACAAGTCTATGGGACTCTTATCTACAATTAACCATCAGAAAAGCTGAAGTGGCATTATAGCTCCAGGGGTAGAGCAATAGCCTTGAGCTGAAGAGCTCAGAAACAGTACCAAGCCCAAAGTTCAAGCCCCATCACTGACCAAAAAAATTATCAGGAGGCTGAGCTCTGATGATCAAGGTTCCAAGCCAGTGGGACACAAAAGGACCTGAGACTCTTATCTCCAATTAACCTCTAGAAAATGGGAAGTGGGGCTTGGCTCAAGGACGGTATGGCAGCCTTCAGCTGAAGAGCTCAGGGATAGTGCCCACGCCAAGTTCAATCCCCATGACCCACAAGAAAAAAAAAGTCTCATTGAAATGGCGCCTAGAAAGCACCCTGCAATCATACCCATTGGCTTTTCTGGTTTAATATAAAAAAATGTATAGACATTGAAAAATGAAATACATTGGGTTTTCTGTATGAAGGTTAAAATTTGACATCAAAAGAGTTTGTGACCCATGTTCAATTGTTTACCCTGTGTTAATTTGCATTGTCAATTCTAGTCCTAAAACTAGAGGTCCAAGACCAGAAACTGGGGCTCCAAATGAGGGAAACAAATTATCCCCAATGTCACAGGATTAATGAGTGGAAAAGCTAAAGCCTTTACATAGACTCACATGTAATCAAAATTTCTTATATGCTTTCTTATATATTTTGCCTTGATAAGGCTAGATTATTAATGAAACAGAAAAGAGCCTAATGCATACATGATTGACAATACCACCACATTGCAGTAGGGTTAAGACAATCTGAAATAAGTAGAATAAATCAGAACTTGAATTTATCATGCATACATAGTCTTTATCAAAGCCATGAATAGAACTTCTGGAAAGAAATAGAACCAAATAGTAGCAAACTCAAGATATAAAATCTTACATGAGCTACAAATTGCAGGAACCATAAAGGAATGGAGATACTGGCATTAATTTCTAGTCATATACTCAGGACAAGCAATAGACACACGTTCACTGAAGGACTGCCTTGAATAGCACAGGTCTAGACAACAGCTCAGACGGCCATTTTCATGACTAGACTGAATATTAACTGAGAAAACATCATACTTAAGAGTCACTAAATGTCTAATCAATTACACTATACTATATAATATACTACCTGGCACTAAATGAATGTGTCTCACCAACCTAATGTTAAGTCCAAGAAGAAGCCAATCATTAAGATTTTAGTGTTTGATTGCATTTAAATGAAATTCCAAACCAAGCCCAAACTAAATCTTAGTATTCAGGATTGCCTTAAGCAGTCACTCCTTAAGAAGGCCAGAAGCCAAGGGTAAAGCAAGGTCACTTTGCCAAGGAACCAGGAGAGCCTTTGTCACCACCTGAGTGGGCTTGCTGAGACTCTCGCTGAAGAATCCCGGCTTTATGGTAAATCTGAGTTGTACTAATCGTATGTACTATTTGTTGTAAAGCAGAACCACACACTGCAAGCCAGGCTTCCTTAGCTTCCTGAGAGCAGGGGTGCCATGATTCCCAGTTTGCATTTTTTTTGGGGGGGGTCAACCATGGGGCTGAACTCTGGGCCTGGGCTCTGTCCCTGAGCTCTTCAGCTCAAGGCTAGCACTTGAGCCACAGTGCCACTTCCAGGTTTTCTGATGGTTAATTGGAGATAAGAGTCAGATGAACTTTCATGCCCCGACTGGCTTTGAACCACAATCTTTGGGTCTCCGCCTCCTCAGTAGCTAGGATTACAGGCGTGAGCCCCAGTTTGTCATTTTTATTTTTTATTTTTTTTTTTTTTGCCAATCCTGGGCTTGAGTTCAGGGTCTGAGCACTGTCCTTGGACTTTCTCAAGGCCAGTGCTTTACCACTTGAGCCTCAGCACCACTTCCAGCTTTTTTCTATGTATGTGGTACCGAGGAATCAAACCCGGGTCTTCATGCATGCTAGGCAAGCACTCTACCACTAGGCCAAACACCTGGACCCCAGTTTGTCATTTTTAAAATGAGTATCTCACAAACGAAAACTAAAATCTGAATATCTCCATGAAAATCCAATGGAATTAGGGACATTGTACGGCCAAGAGCATCTGTGTAACATGACAAGCTCCCTCCAAATTAAAATCTACATGTAGTGGAGAGGCCCTGGATCATTTCCTTGTTGAAGCCGTGGGTTTTGAAACAGTCCCATGATCATCCAAATAGGTGACATTCTTAGCTTTCTCACTCTGCACAAAACTTGAAGTGCTTCTCCCAAACTTACTCATTTATTCCAGGACATTATCACCATTTTATTGATGAGCAAACTGAGATTCAGATTAGATATCCTCCCCAAGATGACAAGTGAGTAACTGAGGCAGACTTTACACCGAGGACTAGCATTTGTACTTTCACCTAAAATCTTTCCCTCCTCAGTGTCACTAACTACTTAATCAATCAAAAACTTGCCAATAAAAAGGCTAGCGGGCACCTATTGGTGCCATCATTTGGAGACCGAGAGAGGATGATAACTGGAGCAGTTCGTGGTCACCCCAGGCAACACAGCTGGACCCCTGATTGCTAAAACACACAGCCAGGTGCTGGTGGCTCACACCTATATTCCTAGCTACTCAAGAGGCTGAGATCTGAGGATCACAGTTTAAAGCCAGCCCCTGGCAAAGTTCTTGAAACGATTATCTCCATTGAACCACTAGAAAACCAGAAGTGGAGCTACTCCTGTGCTAGCCTTGAGTAAAAGAGCTCAGGGAGAGCCCCCAGGCCCTGAATTCAAGCCTCTAGATGATCAAAAAAACAAACAAAATCATACATTTCCCTGCTTACTAAATCAAAGGAATAGAACAACTTCCTGGTAGCCTGCAATTAATTTCACAAGACCAAAGACAATCTGGGGGTTCCTTCAGTGTCTACCTCAGAGATCTTTTTCTAAATAGATGCAGGCAAGCAGCACAGCCTTTGAAAAGTTTGGGTTTTGTTTTTTAATGCTTGTTGTCTAGGGATATTTTCTCTGCTTCTTCAGCTGCTCGGTTAAGCCATGGCTAAGGATTTAGTTATCACCATCTGCATCTACACGTGGTGACCCATCCCCTTCCCCTATTTCTTTAACAACAGTCACAGTAGCATCTCCCAGATTTGACTGGAACACTCCTTATCCCTAAACCCCGAGCTGTACAGGCACAGGATGCTCCTGCAGTCACCATCTTTCCTCCTTCTCTGTCTTTCAGAGGTGACAATGCGTCCATAACTTAACTCCAAAGGAATAATTCCTCTTAATTGTTGCCTGGTATTTTTCACTCTCAATGTCAAAAGTTGAACCATGGGGATTAAAATGGGATAATGCAACTTCTGATCCCTTCAGCTAAAATTAATTCATGATAATGAGCTCAAAAGGCCGGATCAAAGAAGGGAGGACTTACCACTTCAACACCTGGCCTGACATCCATCCTGGAGGTTTGGCTTCTCTCGTGAGTGGAATCCACCTGCCCCAAGGAGAGAAATAAGTGACTCCATGGCCCCTAGTATGCAGAGAGCTCTCCCCACAGCCCGTAAAATGCCGTAGTGTACTGGGGCACACACCCAGTAAAATGCTGTAGGCCTCCACTGTGGCTGCAGGTATGGAAAATAAAAGGGGGAATCCTGATGCGCCTGCACGTGTGAGTGTATGTGTGCGTGTGTGTATGTGTGTGTGTGTGTGTGTGTGTGTGTGTGTGTGTGTGTAAGCATGCGCGTTATGAAAGAGGGAGTAATTGTCTTCCAATCTAAGTTCCTGGAGTTCCTAACAGCCATCTTCCAAAAGTAACAAATTTACATGTTGCCAAAGGCAATAGTATGAAAAGAATTTAAATGAACTTCAAACTCCACACACATATATGGACATACATACATGTCTATGTGTATATATCTATATATGTGTGGATATAGACATGTCTATGTATACATACGCATATATGCACCTTTGAGACAAAATACTATCAAAGGGACTATGTAGTCCAGCCTAATCTCAAAACAGCCTGTAATCCTCAGCGCTGGGATTACAGATTGATGTCATTGTATTATAGTACATGGTATTGTAATATAATTTAATACTGTCCCCTCTTTTTTTTTTTTTTGCCAGTCCCGGGCTTGAGTTCAGGGCCTGAGCACTGTCCTTGGACCTTCTCAAGGCTACCACTTGAGCCTCAGCACCACTTCTGGCTTTTTTCTATGTATGTGGTACCGTGGAATCGAACCAGGGTCTTCGTGCATGCTAGGCAAGCACTCTACCACTAGGCCAAACTCCCGGCCCTAATACTGTCCCCTCTTGTTGACATTTAATCCCTATGAGATAGAAAGAGTTAGGATATGAGATTCTCAGGGCTCGGCCCTCATGAATTCATCTGTGCAATTAATGGATTCCTGGTGTAATGAGTTTCATCAAGTGTAGGTCTGTGTGAAAAGCCAGTTTGGCTAGGCCACCCTTGCACTTCCTGTCTCCTGCCACAGGATACCCTGCTCCACCCCAGGACTTTCCCAGGAAGGCCATCACCAGAGGTGGCTCCACAGTGTTGGATCAGAATCATGAACCAATCCGATCATCCATTACTGGCCTTAGAAAACAGACTAAGTGGCCGGGAATTTGGCATAGTGGTAGAGTGCTTGCCTAACATGCACAAAGACCTGGGTTCAATTCCTTGGTACCACATACATAGAAAAAGCTGGAAATGGTGCTGTGGCTCAAGTGGTAGAGCTCAAGCCTTGAGAAAGCCCAAGGACAGTACTCAGGCCAAGTTCAAGCCACAGGACTGGTAAAATAAAAACTAAAAAAATAATGCTGTTATGGCAAAAAAAGAAAGAAAAGAAAACAGATTAAGTGGACTAGATTTAAGTGGACTAGATCTATCAGGCTGTCCATGGACCAGTACATCCCACTGCAAAGCAGGACCTGCCCCTGTGTTTACAGGCCAAGGTGATCAGATGTCATGCCAACCTGAAAAAGTATAACCGAGTGGGAGAATTCATATTCATTGTTGGGGTGGGATAATGGCCATGAGGAAAAAAATATACACACCTTTCTTATCATAATAAAATGTGGAAGCTGGGCTCGGGTGCCTCACACCTGGAGGCTGAGATCTGAGGATCACAGTTCAAAGCCAGCCCTTGTAACCAGTATGTGAGACTCTTATTTCCAATAAACCACCAGAAAACAGAAGTGTCACTGTGGCTTTAAGTGCTAGAGCACTAGCCTTGAGACAAAGAGTTCAGAGGTAGAACCCAGGCCCAAGCCCCATGACCACCCCCCGCCCCAATATATATATTTGTTTTAGTTAAGTTCCTGTCCATTCACACAGCTGCGCACTCATTCTGAACTCAGAAGATTAGAAATTTTTATGCATCCATTCATCCACTTAATTCTATTACTTAGTAGCACAGACAAGTCAGATAATTTGAACATTGGCTTCCTTGCCCATTCTGTGGTGGCCTTAGCTAACTCATAGGCAATAAAAATCTTGGGAACTCAAACAAGGAATGGGTTTTGTAACTAATGAGTTGCCTGAATGGACCACGGATGCACATATACAAATTTGGCCTCCCCAATGTCACTGCCATCCAACTTAATCTTCTCCAAAGTTCTACCCTTCAGGTAATAGCATCAGGGGAGCATGAGGGGTGAGTGTGAATGGGGAGGGTGAAATCTGAGGAACCACAGAGGGACACTAACTAGGGAAGTATCTCATCTCTAAACAGCACTGCTGGCTTTTGGAGCCTCAACTCTTGTCCAACTGAGCAGATGGAACGTTAGGAGCTGTTGCCTGGGTAAAGCAAGCAACAGGACTCCAGCAAAATGCAGAAGTAGAGGTGTAGGTCCAGTGGTAGAATACCAGCCTTGAGTGAGACAGCCAAGTGGGAGTGGGAAAGGGCCTGAATTCATGCCCTAGTATACATAAACACACAGAAGCAAACACACACACACACACACACACACACACACACACACAGATATGGACTGGGGTTGTGGCTCAGTGGTCGAGGACTTGCCTAGCATATGCAAGGCTCTGAATTCCATCCTCAGAATACAGTGGACTCATGCTGACTGCGTGTCTCAGGTGTGTGGACCGGGCCTGCTGCCCTTTGAACCAGCATCTATGGACTCTTTGCTTTACAAAGTGGGAGTAACAGATTCCACTGGGGAGGGACAACTCTCCCAGGAGATGACTGCCTTGAAAGAAAGGCCACCAGCAGTCCAGACTCCAGTTTCTCTGCCCCCACTCCTCCCTCTGAGTCAATAGGCCCTGGGAAAATCCAGACATTGAGCATGATGGGAAAACCCAGCCTTGCTCTATCCATTCCAACCTCCCAGCAGAATACTGCAACCAGGTATGAAGCCAGAAAAGAGGTAAGGCTGGCTAAGGCTAGCCTGCCCAGGACGCTGCAGTACTCTGCACCCACCTGTTCAAGCCCCCAGTTCTGAGCCTCTGGGCAAAGCCTTTCTTGGCTTCAGGAAGGAAGAAACTTAAAGTGCATTGCATCATAAAAGCATGAGACAGAAGCTCCAAAAATAACACCTGAACCACTTTGAACTTTTTCATTGGGGGAGGGTTGGGGAGCAGGCTATGATAGTGTTGAGAGAAAAGAAAAAAAAACCTGATTGGTCAATCCCACTAATGTGGAATCTATTCATTTTGATATGGCCAGAATTCAAGAAATGTCAAATAATGCCAAGTTACATTTCCCCGAAAGGCAACTTCGAAGAATCTAGGCTAAATGAAAAAAATTTGAAAGGGAGAGAACACAGGACTGGCATAATTATAGGTCATTTTTAACCTTGCTTAGATGTTTATAAATATGCAGAGAGCACTACGAAGTGGTGCACAGAAGCCTTGCTGTGTTCTCTGCTAGTGAGCAAGTTTTTCTATTTATCCAAAAAGGATTTTTGGCAGCTTACAAAGCAATAAAGTTGATTGACAAAGTAAGAATGTACAGCAAAGAGAAAGGTAGGAAATGAGACCAGCTTGAGTCCAAGTGCAGCTTCTTTCTGACCAACAAACCCAAAACTCCCTCAGTCTCGAAATCAGAATTTTTGTTTTCTTTTCGTTGATATTGGCGTTTGAACTCAGGGCCTGCCATATTAGGTAGGAGTTGAGCAACACCCCCAGCCTATAATCCCAAATTTAAATAAACACTTTAAAAAACAAACTGGTTCTGGTCTTCGGCCTCTATTTTTGAGAGGCAGGGCTGTTTCACCCATTTCTTATTCAACAAGGAAACATCACTACTTAAACCACCTTTAAAGGTAACATGGCTAAAGGCTTGATGTTCCCAGCCCTCAGGAGGCTGAGGCAAGAGGATCATGAGTTTTGAGGCCAGGCTGGGTTATATAACAAGGCTCTGACTTTAAAAAAGAAAATGGGCAAATGGAGGTCTGACGCAAGAGGTAGAGCACCTGGCTTGAGCAAAAAAAAAGTCAAGAGTATGAGACCCTGAGTTTAAATCCTGGCACCAGCACAAAAATAAAAATACGTGCATCCATAATTCATATGTACATATGTGTAACCATGTAATTAAAATGTGTATCAAGGTCTCACCATCCTGATCCCAGAAATCCCAAGTGGAAACATTGCAGTTCATGGGCCATGAGGGAAACAGCACTATCCCTCACCCCTCACCCCCAAACCTAAAAAGAACCTAACTCAGACAACTCAGTTGACTTGGATGAAGTGAACAAATGGCTCCAGACTACCTTCGGCCCCCTGCACTATCTCTGCTAATTTCCCTCCCCAGAATCCACCTGACTATGGATGTAGCCTTCTCCCACCCCAGACTTCCAGTGGGTTCACTCTGCCCCACCACAGACATGGTGGGTGTTGGGAGGAGGGCGAGGGTGGGTAACTGGAGAATCCAGAGCTCTATAAGCCAGGCCCACTGCCAGGTAACAGGAATACCAGCTCTTGACCTTAAAAGAAATTCAATAAAATCACCTTGGTCTCCAAGTCTAACTAGGGTATTTATAACCCCTGAGGAAGGCATATTTATAATCCCTGAGGAAGGCCAAATGGTCCCTTCATTCTTCCTGATCTACAGGGGGTAAGATCCCTAAGGTGAGCCGTGGAACATTCAGGGACCCACAGGAGTAAACAAGCTCATCTCTTCTGATTTCAGGAAGTGGGCACCTCCCAATTGTGTTCACTGAGCAAGTCATAGTCTCTCCCTTTCATCATGGTAAATCTGACCAAATTCTATCTTATTCCAGAAGCTTCTGAGAGTGTTCCCTTGTTACCCAGGTATCTACTACCTCCTTCTCACCAGGACTCCACCAAAACAACTCCCACCTCCTCCCTCCCACCACCACTCCCATTAAAGTGCCATTCTGTGCATCATTCTGTGGAAATCTTTAGATAAAAATCACGGAGTGCTGCAATCTTTGAGGATTTATAGGTAACTCAGAAACACTGAATGTTTAAGTAGGAATGAGCCTTGGAAATCACATGACCCAATGATTAGTTCAGGGCAGAAAGCACAAGTGCTTGCCCTGACCCTCCAACCTCCCCCCTCCTCTTGCCCCGCCTGGGACAGGGGTTTGGGAAGACTGGAGAAGAGTTCAGGAAGCCGGAAGGATTTGAAAATCTAATCCAATCCCTTAACCTGGAGGAAGTTGTATTTGCTAACATTTCCATTACAGAAAGTTAGAGAAGGTGTAGAAGTTCTGAAATTTCCCCAAAAGGGTGAAGAACTATCAAACCGCCCTCATTTACAGTTTTATGTAATGAGCCATTATGAAGGCTTTCTGTTTTATTTCCTTGTACAGTATTTTTACATTTCCCTGAAGCTGTATGCCACCAAAGGTAGACATTTTTCTTCCTGAATCCAGAGACTGCCCTTGTGACCCTGAAATGTTTGTCACTGGCTTTAATTTCTACCTAGCTGACTTTACTTTTGGGGACCACAATGACCCTTTCTGATGGCTCCACTTTCTAGTGTGGATGGGATTGAGTCAGCTTCCCCTTTCCTCAAGGATACGATGTTTGTGCAAAATTACACCTGACTTGGTCTCTACAGACATGTCCCCACTCCTGAGATGGCTCCTTGACTACCTTGGCCCCTCTGCCAAATTTTTCCCTTTCTTCAAATCATAAGCCCCTGGAAAGGAATCCGCTTATTCACTGGACACCCACAAAGCCGGGTTCACCACAGCTGCTCAGTATTTGTGGGAATCAGTGACGGACCTCACATTCCTCCAGTACAAGCACCCTTGGAATGACCAGATAGGGACTGCTAGGGAAATGTGGGGCTTGGGGCACACAAAGACCCCTTCTTCCCCCTAAATGACATCCAAAATCACCTGCAAACCCAAACTAATCTAATCAAATCATTGCCAAATGGTAGAGTAAGGTATGTTGATTTACAGCCTTCCCCAGGGACTTTGAGCTGAGATCTTCCTTACTAAACAAATTGGAAACTTGAAGTTCAAACCTCAGTGACTCAACCAAGCTAACCCTGCACACTGGGACAAAGACTCCTAATCCAGGCACCCCTAGCCATGAGAAATAGGAACTCTTTCCTATGAGACCGCATACTTCAGCTAGGGGGACATGATTATGTGAGTTGGCATACCCTTTCTACCGGATAATGCTTGGATAATGCTTGGCATGAATTCTCTACCCTGAGCCAGGGGGGCTTTTCTAGAAGGCAAGTGAGCATTCTATTTCCAGATTCCATGCATTTTCTGCTCTCAGGCTGCTCCTCCCCTTGGAGAATCTCCACTGGTGTGTTACTTAACCCCGCCCTGGGCAGGACCTCGCACAAGCAGGCTGCTTGGGTACCCAGATCTTGGAAATGAGAGCCTGTAGATATGCAAATAGATGGACTTTTTGTGTGTGTGTGTGTGAGTCATGGGACTTGAACTCAGCCAAGGCATTGTCCCTGAGCTCTTCAGCTCAAGGCTACCACCCTACCCTTGATCTAAGCCCCACTTCCCATCTCCTGGAAGTTAATTGGAGATAAGAGTCTCAGGTCCAGCTGGGCATGGCGGCTCAGCCTCCAGAGTAGCTAGGATTACAGGCTTTTGACTACTATTTCTTACGTCACCTGGGTCATTCCATTTCCCTTTGTGTTACACTGAGCATTTCCATGTGGAGCTATTATTGACCCCATAACTTGCAACTGCATTCCTGTCTTGTTTGATGGCTCGTGCCAGAGAAATGGGCCAGCATACTTGACCTTACCACTCCTGTCTTCTCTCTGGTTCCAAAGATAATTCTTTATGGAGCCCCTGAGCTGGATGATTCTCTCCTGGACAATAGGTCTTGCAGATACCTCTCATGGAGTTATCCCCATCACAAGGGCCATGACTCTCCACATGCTAAGTCCCCAGAAGCATGAGGGGGAAAATAAGTCGTCTCCTACTCAGCTCAGAGGCAATGCCATGGGCTCCAAAGGCCCCAATTCTCCACTCACGTTTGGAGAAGGTAAGGTGGAAAGACACACAGGGTATCGACCAGCCTTAGTGTGAGGAAGTCACCCCTGTGCTACCACATCACACACTTAAACACCCTGAACACACCTGGGAAGCAGAGGCCCACTGGCTGCTCACCCCAGGGGCTGCCCTACATTGCTCTATATTGCACTGCAACCCCAAGACCTTCCTACCACAGCTCCAGGATGGCCTCTGTTCACCCAGAACAAGTACCCTGCAATAGATGATCTACCCCCCCATCCCTGGCACCCGGGCCCATTATAGTCTCCATACCTGGGAAAGAAGCAATGAGATGCCGCTGGGAGCCGCTGGGAGCCGCTGGGAGCCGCTGGGAGCCGCTGGGAGCCGCTGGGAGCCGCTGGGAGCCGCTGGGAGCCGCTGGGAGCCGCTGGGAGCCTCCACAGAAGCTGAGAACCACTAGAAGTGGCTACTGCCTGGGAACAGAGAAGATGCTAGGTTTTATTACGCTAAGCCAAGACCTAATTGGTCCCACCCAGGACTCCAGCCTACTTAATCCACTCAATATAGGTGACACCTTAGAACTAAACAGCCAAACCCAGGCCAGCACCTTCCTTAAATGCACTCATCCCAGATTGGCTGGTTTAGTCCTTTTGTTTTATTTTTGCAAGCTCTGGGGCTTGAAGTCAGGGCCTGAGCACTGTCCTTGGTCTTTCTCAAGGCTAGAGCTCTACTTCTTGAGCAACAGCACCACTTTTGGCTTTTTCTGTGTATGTGATACCAAGGAATCGAACCCAGGGCTTTGTGCATACTGGCCACACTCCTGGCCCCAATCCTTTTATTTTTTATTTAGTTATTTATTTTTTGTGCGCTGGTCCTAGGGCTTGAACTCAGTGCCTGAGTGATGGTAGACTCTGAACAAGCATTAGTGTAAGAGTTATATTTGTAACACTTATGTCTGGGAACATGTGAAGTCCTTGATTGATCATCTAGTACAGAACGCGCTCCCCCTCCCCCCCCCTCTCTCTCTCTCCTGTTTTGTTTTTAGGGTGGGTCATGGGGCTTGAACTAGGCTTGGGCACTGTCCTTGAGCTCTTCAGCCCCTTGAGCCAAGCCCCACTTCCATTTTTCTAGGGTTAATTGGAAATAAGAGTCTCCGGTCCTTTTGTGCTGGGCCGGCTTTGAACCTTGATCCTCAGATCTCAGCCTCCTGAGTAGCTAGGATTACAGGCGTGAGCCCATCGCTCCTAGCTTCTTTCTCCTGTTTTGCACACAAGAGCCTTCGAAGAGAGGCTGAGATTGTCCACAGTCTCAGAGGAAATGAGATTCACTCCATGTCCTCCGAAGTCAGCCCACTAGTGGTCTATTGGTGGCTCTGGCAGTTATGTAGCATGGCTAGACTTCAGGAACAAAGTACGGCAGCCAACAGTTTATTTGAAAAAAAAAAATTCCTGGCTGGGAATGTGGTCTAGTGGTAGAGTGCTTGTCTAGCATGCATGAAGCCCTGGGTTCCATTCCTCAGTACCACATAAACAGAAAAAGCCAGAAGTGGTGCTGTGGCTTAAATAGTAGAGTGCTAGCTAGCCTTGAGCAAAAGAAGCTCAGGGACTGTGCCCAGGCCCCAAGTTCAAGCTCCAGGACTGGCAAAGAGAATAGAAAAGAAAAGAAAATTCCTCACATCACCAACTTGTCATTTGGTGTACATTATCCCCATGGACTTCATGAAGGGCCCAGAAGAGCGCACATTCCACTCTGTTCCCGCTGTACTCGGAGACCTCGGAATAATTTTGTTACTCATGGAGAAAGAATTTGGAAAGGTGAAGCAAGAGGATGGCTTCCGCTCAGAAACTGAAAGTCAGTGCGGGCAATGTAGTGAGAGCCCATCCTTGCCCAAATGCTAATATTAAAGTATAATTTTAATTAAAAAAATAAAAATCACTATTGTAAAGGTGATGTACAGAGGGTTTACAGTTTAACGCTTAAATTTTTTTTAAAGAAAAAAAGATTTGAGGGCCAGGAGTGTAGCTTAATGGTAGAGTGCTCTCCTAGCATGCACTAAGCCCTGGGTTCGATTCCTTGGTACCACATATACACATATACAGAAAAGGCAGGAAGTGACACTGTGGCTCAAGTGGTAGAGCACTAGCCTTGAGCAAAAAATGTCCAAGGACAGTGGCCCGAGGTAAAGCCCCACGACTGGCCAAAAAAAAAAAAAAAAAAAGACGAGTTAGAAGGATGCTCGAGTGAATTGGCCACAAATGCAGTCTGTTTCCACAGCACTCCAGATTGGACGTGTCCTTGCCCCTTGTGATGACATGGTGAGAGGCACACGTGTCCACTATCCAGGCTCCCCAGCAATGAGGCCTCAGCCCTGCACTCCACATCTGCTCAAGCTTGACTTCCTGCTGGCTCCATCGGGTCTCAGAGAAGCACTGGGTCTAGAGGATTTTTACTTCAAGCCAGGTACCAGTGGCTCATGCCTATAATCCTAGCTACTCTGGAGGCTGAGATCTGAAGATCACAATTCCAAGCTAGCCCGAGCAGCGAAGTCCAGGAGACTCTAATCTCCAATAAACTACTCAGAAAACTACTCAGCACTGGAAGTGGTGCTGTGGTTCAAATGGTAGTCTTGTAACACAAAGAGGTTTAGGGACAGTGTCTAGGCCCCAGAATTCAATCCCCAGCATCCCCCCCCCCCCGCTCCCACATACACACACACATACAAAACAAGTTTTTACTTCAGCACTGCAAATGGTACAGGCCCAAGAGCAAGTTTTCCACATGGGTAGAGTAGTTAATGTGGAGTAGCTCCTGAGAATGTGCTGAGGAGGCGTGTACAGCCTGGTGAACTGCCTTGAATCCCCTCTCAGTCCACTGGAGAGGAGAACAGGAGCTGGGGAGCCGATGCAGCCAGCTGCTCCAATTTGGGATTCCTGTGGAATCAAGGGGCAAGCCTTCCTCCCTCCAAGCTGGGAATCCCCATTTCTTCTAGAAAAGAAAAGCAGGAGAGTAGAGTAGGATTGAGAGTCACCCAACGACTCCAAAGCTCAAAGCACAAACCCCAGCCCTGTCCCCAGAGGGTGACATTATGGTAGATGATAAGGTTTCTCACCACTGATCCCCTGTGAAACAGGGGTAAAGGTGGGAGGGGGGACAGAACTGATGTTCCTGAGTTCTAACACCCCATCCTGGGTTTGTCCATCATGCTTTCCTTCTCTGGCTCCCTGGTGTTTTATTTGGGGGGGGGGAGAAGGGAGGTTGTTTCTTTGCTGTTTTTGTTTTGTTTGTTTTTTTCATCTGTAGGTTTTAAAGACTAGTGCTCTACCACTTGAGCCACAGCACCACTTCTGGCTTTTTCTGGGTAGTTTATTGGAGTAAAGAATCTCATGGACTTTCGGGGCCGGGAGTTTGGCCTAGTGGTAGAGTGCTTGTCTAGCATGCACGAAGATCTGGGTTCGATTCCTCAGTACCACATTCATAGAAAACAGCCAGAAGTGGTGCTGAGGCTCAAGTGGTAGAACTCTAGTCTTGAGAAAGTCCAAGGACAGTGCTCAGGCTCTGAGCTCAAGCCCAGGACTGGCAAAAAAAAAAAAAATCTCATGGACTTTCTTGCCTGGCTGGGCTGGCTTGCAACTGTGATCTTCAGATCTCAGCCTCCTGAGTAGCTAGGATTACTGCCATGAGACACCAGCACCCATCTGCCCAGATTTTGTGTGTGTGTGGTGTGGGGGGTCAAAGGGCTTGAACTGGCCTGAGCATCACCCCTGAGCTCTTCAGCTTAAGGCTACCGTCCTACCCCTGGGCTGGGCATTGTCCCTGAGTTCTTCAGCTCAAGGCTACCACCCTACCCTTTAGCCAAGTCCCATTTCCCCTTTGCTGTAGGTTAATTGGAGGGAGATAAGAGTCTTAGGTCCTTTTGTGCCCCGGGCTGGCTTTGAACCTTGATCCTCAGATCTCAGCCTCCTGAGTAGCTAGGATTACAGGCATGAGCCACCTCCCCCAGCTTCAACTCCCCAGTTTTATACCCCTTGGAGAAGCCCCATCTCATTGGCAATGAGCCGGTCACCTCTTCCTGTCAGCAGGAAGCTGGGTCATCATACACCACGGCATTTGAAGGCTGGGGAATAAACAATATTGGCTGGTCATGAAAGGATTCACCGTTCCATCACACGGGCCTGAATCCCAGGCTGTCTCCGCCCAAACTAAAGACTTCTTGTCTCCCAGGGCCATCAGCAGCTTCCCCGAGGCAGGGAGAATAAACAGAGTCCTTCGCCAACAAGCATATGCCAATATGCCAAAGTAAACACCAGACTCCCCATTTCTAGAAGGAAGTTTCTGTAGTGCCGAGCTGTGATCGGAAGGCTGTGCTCCAGGGTCCAGCAACTATGTCAGAAATGGGGTAGGGTTCCTTGTGGAAGCCTGCACCCCAGCTTTAGCCAACTGTTCTGCCCTGTGTGCAAATAACAATGGTCACTAATTCAGCTGAAGATTTGCATCTCTTTTAGTCCCTAAGGACTACATTCAGTCATCTGAAATGACCTGAAGTAGGCACTTTGACACTAGGCCCAGTGGCATGAAGGCTTAGAAACGGTCCTGCTGGCTTCAAAGTACAGTCCCCAACCCCAGTTAAGCCCAGCATTTGAACACCCAGCATTTCCCCCTAAAGTTGGTTAAAAAAAAACTTCTACCTGCTTCCGGCAAACATTCTAGAACAGATTCCTGTTTCACTTGACATGCCAGAGGAATGTGAACAATCCCATTTACCAAGATGCTTGATTAACTTTCCAAAACCCAAATCGCTTTGGTTAGTCTTCAGTCCTCAGAGCATGGAGGGCCCATCTTTTTTTTTTTTTTTGGTGGGTCATGGGGCTTGAACTCTGGGCCTGGGCACTGTCCTTAAGCTCTTCAGCTCAAGGCTACTGCCCTACCCCTTGAGACACAGCCCCTTTTCCCATTTTCTAGTGATTAATTGGAGCTAAGAGTCTCACATTCTTTAGTGCTTGGGCTGGCTTTGAACAGAAATCCTTTGCCGCCTGAGTACCTAGATTACAGGCATGAGCCACCACGCCCGGCAGCATGGGCCATCTTGAGAGGGAAAAGTGTCTGCATCAACTGCGAGTCCAGAGAAGACTCTGGTTCTGCTGGTGCTGTGGACATCAGCGTACATACCTACAGGAATTTACAACTGAGCAGGGCACAGGTGGCTGAGCCTATAATCTTGGCTACTCAGGAGGCTGAGACCTAAGATCTCAGCCTGGACAGGAGAGTCTAGGAGACTCTTATCTCCAGTTAACCTCCAAAAAGCTGGAGGTCAATCTGTGACTCAAGTAGTAGAGTGCCAGCCATGAGCAGAAACATCTAAGGGAGAAGCACCCTGAGTTCAAAACACACATACAATATTATATCTCAGTTCCCATAAACTGAGTTCCTGGAGCTAGCTGGGATGTCTAGGCCTTCTGGGAACACGTAATTGGCCTCTGACAAAGTCAATGTCCCCAAGACAGAGAGGAGAGAGAAGAGCTATGAGCCGGTGGCTCATAGTGTAACCACTGTCCAGTTCCACTTTGCAGGCAGCAGGACTCAAACTTCATTGTGCAGTTAGCTCTCATTGAACACAGACTCCTAAAATAGGTCTTTGGGGCTGAGACTGTGGCTCTGTAATACAGTTCTTCCTACCACACTGGTACCCCAGTACTGGGATAAGTAGATAGATAGATAGATAGATAGATAGATAGATAGATAGATAGATAGATAATAAATCATTCTCTTTTGCAGTCTCTCCACCTACTGCTATGGCAGCTCCTTTTCCCAAGAAGAAAGGAAGAGGCTGAGGAGCAGCCAGCTCAGAGATACAAGAATCTTTGTCATTCGTTTCTTGCTTCCCAGCCCAGCCAAGAAAAGCACATGGTTTCATAGATGGCAACACAGAGTGACATCATCTTCCCCCCAACATGGAAAGGAATGAAAAAGATATTGTAAGACCAGCGCTGGGTCATGTGAACACTGGTGACTTATTTCCACAGGGAATTTCCACCCAGGTGCTAGTGACTCATATGCATAATCCTATCTACTCAGAAGTCTGAGATCTGGAGGATGACGGTTCAATGCCATCCTAGAAAAGTCTGAGGTGACTCTGTCTTTAAAAGAACCAGCCTACTGGTAGAGTGCTCGCCTCACATGCACGAAGACCTGGGTTTGATTCCTCAGTACCACATACATAGAAAAAGTGCTGGAAATGGTGCTGTGGCTCAAGTGTTAGAGCTCTATCCTTGAGAAAAGTCCAAGGTCAGTGCTCAGGTCCTGAGCTCAAGCCCCATGACTGGCAAAAAAAGAAAAAAAAAAAAGGGAATTAAAATAACCAGCAAAAAGGGAGGCTGGAGATAAGACTCAAGTGATAGACCTCTGTAGAAGAAAACAATTTGAGCAAGTGCCAGGCACTGAATTTAAACCCTAGAACCAACCACAAAAATAAATGAATAAAACAAGAGCACCAAGTTCTCTAAGAGAACTATTTCCTATTGGGATGTAGCATTTATGAATACTAAACAGTTTAGCCCATTACTGTTCAAGTAGAACAAATCCAGCTATAAAGTGTGAAGTGAGACGTGGATTCGGCACGGTTAATGCTAATGGCTGCCCCGGTGACTGGCTGGCTGGAGCTCCCACATCTTAGGAACTCTGGAGATCAGCATCTGATTAGGGACTATTTTAAGACTGTATGGTAATAATCTGTCCCAGTGTTTCCTAAATGGAGTCTGTAGTCTGCCCCACAGACCTCTTCCTCCCACAAATGACCACAAGCACGTGGGTAATAGACTCAATGTGGCTATTGAACAATGAAGCTCTCAAGGGTATTTTATTTATTTATTTATTTGCTTACTTATTTAAAAATGGAGCTGGCTGGAGAAGTTGTGCTTTGGTTCAACATGGTAGAGCACTTGAACAAAGAGAGCTCAGAGATAGCACCCAGATCCAAGTTCAAGCCCCACCACTGACAATCACCAATCGAAATATAAAGGGGCTTGGAACGTGGCTTAGTGGTAGAGTTCTTGCCTAGCATGCATGAAGCCCTGAGTTTGATTCCTCAGTACCACATAAACAGAAAAGACTGGAAGTGGTGATGCTGTTGAGCTTTCTCAAGGCCAGGGCTCTATCACTTGAGCCACACTACCACTTCTAGCTTTTTCCTGTGTATGGGGTACCGAAGAATCAAACCTAGGGCTTCATGCATGCTAGGTGAGCACTTTACCACTAGGCCACATTCCCATCACTAGATTTCTTTTGCTCAAGCACTCTACCACTTGAGCTATAGTGGCACTTCTGGTTTCTTCTGTGTATGTGGTACTGAGGAATTGAACCAGGGCTTCATGAATGCTAGGCAAACACTCTACCATCAAGCCACACTCTCAGATCTTTTTTTTTTTAAAGATAGTCTCACTGTGTAACCTGGGTGAGCATCAAACTCATAATCTTCTTGCTTCGACTTCCCAAGTGCTGGGATTACAGGAGTGACCACAGTGCTTAGTTTAGTTTATTACAAGCATCTTTTTGTTGTTGGTTATGGGGCTTGAATTCTGGGTCTGGGCACTGTCACTGAGCTCTTTAGCTCCAGGTTACCACCCTACCTCTGAGTCTGGGTGTTGTCCTTGAGCTTTTCAGCTCAAGGCTACCTACCGCCCTACCCCTGAAGCCAAAGCACCACTTTCGTTTTCTAGTGATTAATTGGAGATAAGACTCTCACATTCTTAAGTGTCTGGGCTGGCTTTGAATTGCGGTCCTCAGATCTCAGCTTCCTGAGTAGCTATGATTACAGGCGTCAGCCACCACACCCGGCTATTGCAGGCATCTTGAAAGTTGGAAAGCATGTCTTGCCCAAGGCCATACACTTGGAGGAAATGCTCAATGGTGCCATGTAGGAAGAAGACAAGACAGGAGTTTTGATTGCTGTGGTTCTCCATAGGAACTGCCTAACACTCGGCCGGCTAACTTAGCAGAACCAAACAAGGGGCATTTAGCTGGGTGCTGGATGCTGGGTGCCTATAACCCTAGCTACTCAGAAGGCTGAAATCTGAGGATCAGGATTCCAGGTAAGACCAGGCTTGAAAGTCTAGGAGAATCTTATCTCTAACCACCAGATAACTGGAAGAGACACTGTGGCTCAAAGTAGTAGAGCACTAGCCTTCAGCTAAAGAGCTCAGGGACAGTGCCAGGGAACCGACTTCAAGCCCCAGGACTGGAAGGAAAAAAGTGAGTGGGATTCCAAGAGTATAGCCGTTGCCAAATGTCTAAGCCTCCTTTTATGTTGAATCGGGGAGTCTTATTCCTACAGAACTGAACAAATCCAAATTGCTTTCTGAGCTTAGCTAAGAAGGTGAGGGCAGAAAGACCCAGAGCTCAAGGTTCTATAGTAAGACTTAACCTCAAAATACCCAAACCACCAAAAAGATAAAACAAAGCCAAAACCCTAACAGCTGCACCCTTCTCCCTGAGCAATTCCTTCCCCTTATCCCACCTCTACCCTGTGGTAGGGACATTCCTCCACTGATAGTCTAACTCTGCCTTCAGGGACAAGCCCTGCTAGCCAGTTACCCTGAGCCATTCTGTAATAACTCCTTGTCACTTGACTGATGGGCTTTTGCTCTTGAGGTTTCTCCTCCCTGCCTCCATCCCCTCCTTCTACTGTTGCTGGAATACACAGCTACAATCTCACCAGCTGCCCTGTCTATCCCTTTTGCTCAGGAAGGACTTGATGTCTTCACAGCAGTCTGACGCCAAGCCACTTCTCTTTCCTTTTTCTTTTCTGGAGACAAAGTCTCAACTTTGAGATCCTACTGCCTTAGATGGAATTACAAAAGTGAACGACCGCACTTAGCTTTGTGCTTCTTCTATGCTACTGGAATCCCCTCTTTGTTTCCCTCAGAATCTATCCTCTTGAAATGCCTATGAAAGCCAGGAGCTGGTGGCTCATACCTGAGAGCTGGTTCAAGGCCAGCCCAGGCAGCTAGGAGTTTGAGACTCTTCAATTACCCAACAAGAGGCCAAAAGTGGAGGCATGGCTCAATTGGTAGAACATTTTTTTTTTTAATTGCCAGTCCTAGGACTTCAACTCAGGGCCTGAGCACTGTCCTTCGACTTTCTCAAGGCTAGAGCTCTACCACTTAGCCACAGCACCATTTCTGGCTTTTTCTATGTATGTGTACTGAGAAATTGAACCCTGGTCTTTGTGCATGTTAGGCAAGAACTCTACCACTAGGCCAAACACCAAACCAAGCAGCCCTAGAACACCAATCTTGAGCCAAAAAGTCAAATAAGAGTGAGAGTCCCTGAATTCAATGCCCCCAATACCTATACACACAAATAAACACACATGTGTTTATTTTATGGAAACTTACATCAAATACACATGATTTTTGCATGTCTCTACAACTTATATCTATGTTATTATTGTTTTCTTTGTGCCAATCTCAGGGCTTGAACTTAGGGCCTCAATTTAGGGCTTGGGCACTGACCCTGAGCTTTTTTTTTTCTCAAGGCTGGAACTCTATTACTTGAGCCATAACTCCACTTCCAGCTTTGGGGTAATTAATTGGAGATTAGTTACACAGATTTCCTAGCTATGGTGGCTTTGAACTGCAATCCTCAGATCTCAGTCTCCTCAGCAGTTGGGATTAGCAGGGTCCAGTTGCCAAGGTTCCAGTTTTTGAGTTTTGTCAAGACTGATAAGTGCTCACCTAAGTTTAGTTTTTCTTCCGACGCTGGGTGGCTGGTTACTGATGGCCCAAGGTCTTGTGAGTGCTTGGACTGGACCACTGACTTAGGTGATTCTTTTCATCAGCCATGGTATTCTGCATGCAAGCTTACACATCAGAGGTCATGCAGCTCTTTGCCAAGTAGGGGCCTAGTTGCCCCTTCTGGGATCCACTGAGAATGGCCTTTCAAATGTCCTCAGGGCAGACAGGCAAAGGAACCCAGCAAAAGGCTCTGTAGAATGACAATGGTGACCTGGCCTTGATGCCCAAGGCCCTCTGGATCCATCTGTGCGTGTGCTGTGCACGTCCACGCCCTGAAGCAGCGTGGCAGGCCTCCAGCTGGACACACACTGCTGGGTCTGCTCAGAAGAGGACCCATGACAGACCAGGCCAGCACCAGGCTGGGAAACCCCAATGGGAGGGGGGATTGACTTCCGGTCACAGCAGCTTGTCTTCCCCTCCCCCCCACACACCCCCCATACCATCACCACCCATTCTGGGAAGATGCAGACAGGCTCCCTCACCATCCACAGAAGCCCTTCATCTCCTTTGCCAGGAAATCCACATGAACAGAGTAACTCAGCTTAAACAATGCAAGAGAGTTTGTCACCAAGGGCTTAACATTCCTTACTCTGTCACTGACACTGCTATGGGCCAGTTCCAGTCAGCAGCACATTCCTGAACTCTGGACACAGCAACTGAGGACAGCCAAAGTAATAGCTTTACAGGCACACAGGCACCCCACTCCACCATCTTCTAAGTATGACCTTGGACCCAGAGTTTATCCTAGCTATGCTTTGATTCTCTGGTCTCAACGTGGGAAATAAAACTGAATGTGGAGATGGGGGCTGGTGGCTCCTACCTGTCATCCTAGCTACTCAGGAGGCTGAGATCTGAGGATCTTGGTTCAAAGCCAGCCGGGCACCAAAGATCCATGATCCACAAAACAAAAAAAGAGAGAGAAAGAAAGAAAGAAAGAAAGAAAGAAAGAAAGAAAGAAAGAAAGAAAGGAAGGAAGGAAGAAAGAAAGAAAGAAAGAAAGAAAGAAAGAAAGAAAGAAAGAAAGAAAGAAAGAAAGATTAAAAGCCAGGTGTGGTGGCTCACACCTGTAATCCTAGCTACTCAGGAGGCTGAGCTCTGAGGATAAAGTTTCCAAGTCAACCCGGGCACAAAAAGACCTGAAACTCTTATCTCAAATTAACCTCTAGAAAATGGGAAGGAGGGTTTGGCTCAAGGGTAGGGCAGTAGCCTTGAGCTGAAGAGCTCAGGGATGGCGCCCAGGCAAGTTCAAGCCCCATGAACCACCAAAAAAAAAAAGTATCAGATTAAGTCATTATCTGTAAATTACAGATGCATCTCCCTTCTCACCCTCTCTTTCTCTCTCTCCTCTCTCTCTCTCTCATCCCGAGGTCCTGAGCACTGTCCTTGGGCTTTTTCAAGGCTAGTGCTCTAACCTTGCCACAGCACCACTTCCTGCTTCTTCTAAGTATGTGGTACAAGGAATCGAACCCAGGGCTTTGTGCATGCTAGGTGAGCACTCTACCTCTAGGCCCTTCTCCTGGCTCCATGTTTTTTTATATCCTATTTTCTGTTTTTCTAAGTCCTCTACAATGAAGATGAGTAACATTTATTTATTTATTTGTGTCGTTTATTTATACCAGTACTGGAATTTAACTCAGGGGCTAAGCTTTGTTCCTTCTTTTTTATGTGTTTCTTTGTTTGGTTTGGCTCAAGGCTGTGCCCTCACTGTAACCACTCATCTACTTTAGGTTTCTAGTAGTTTCTTGGAGATAAGAGTTACATACAGACTTTTTCCATCTCTGCTGGCTTCAAACCATGATCCTCAGATCTCAGCTCCATAGGTACTAAAATTATAGGCACAAACCATTGGTATCCAGAATGAATAACTTTTATCATCAGAACAAAAAGAACAGGTTATAGAAATAAAGGTCTAAGTCATGGGTATTCGTGCAAATCACTGCCCCAGAGCTTCTTTTGCTCAAGGTGGCATCCTACCATTTGAGCCACAGTACCACTTCCGGCTTTTTCTGTTTATGTAGTACTGAGGAATGGAACCTGGGAATCTGTGCATGCTAGGCATGTTAGGCTACCACAAAGCCATATTCCTAGCCCTGTAAAGCACTTTTGAGGGCAGAGGTGTAAAGCCTGGCTTACGAGGCCCTGAGTATAAACCCCAGGACTGACAAATATAAACAAATACCCACAATTCCAGCTACTAGAAAGTTTATTCCATGTCATTATAATCAGGTTATTTAGCATTCTGGGTGGTCAAAATCATTAGATGGGAAGTGGTAATATGGCTCAAGGGTAGGGTGGTAGCCTTGAACTGAAGAGCTCAGGACAATGCCCAGGCCCAGAGTTCAAGCTCCACAACCGACCAAAGAAAAAAATATCATTAGAGATCACATAGAAACAGAAGTTGCCCAATTATAGTGTCATCGTGTATAGCAGAAATTGTGGCAAAATGGTGGAAATCGCCCTCCAAGCAGGGCAGCCAATTACTGTCCTGGAGCAATGTGTATTATCAAAAGTTTTGTAAATCTTTCCCCCTTTGGAATCTCTGTCTCTCTCTATCTGTCTGTCTCTCCCCCCCCCCCCCCCCCCCCCGCTTTCCTCTCCCCACAAGGTCAAACAAAACTTCTGTTTGCCTCCTCTGTGACCTCTCAGACAGATAAAGACTCTTTAAACTTTGGGCTTTGACTGCCAAGCTACAAGTTTGAATTGCCCTATTCCTCTTCCATATTTAGGGCCTCTCTGAGTTCAACATTTCCCAAACTCTTTTCCACTGGTCACAAGGCCTATGAGCTGTTCTGTAAGAACAAAGAAAGAAGCAGGGTGCTGGTGACTCATGCCTGTTATCCTAACTACTCAGTAGGCTGAGATTTGAGGATCATCATTCGAAGCTAGCCAGCGCAGGAAAGTCTGTAAGACTGATCTTCAATGAACCACCAAAACAAAACAAAACAAAAACCACACACACAAAAAAACCAACCTGTGGCTCAAGGAGCCAGGCGCAGTGGCTCACACCTGTAATCCTACCTACTCAGGAGGCTGAGATTTGAAGACTGTGGTTCAAAGCCAGCCTGGGCACTAAAGAATATGAGACTCTTATCTCCAGTTAACACTAGAAAACCAGAAATGGCGCTGTGGCTACAAGGGTAGGGCGGTAGCCTTGAGCTGAAGAGCTCAGAGACAGCTCCCTGGCCCAGAGGTGGGGCCATAGCCTGAGCTGAAGAGATCAGGGACAGTACCCATGTCCAGAGTTCAAGCCCCACAACTGACAAAAAAAAAAAAAAAAAAAAAAAAAAAAAAGCTGTACCTCAAGTGTTAGAGTATTAGCCTTCAGCATAAAAGCTTGGGGACAGTGCCCAGGCCCTGAGTCCAAACCCCAGAACTAACACAAAATAAAAATAAAAAGGATTCCAATTTAACTTTGATCCTTCATAAGTTTTAACTGCCATAGATACCACTTTTTTTTTTTACATATTTCAAGGTAATAATAAATGACCACTTAGCTGTCAAAACCCATTCTAAAGAGCCACTATTTGTATTATGTATGAAATCTTCTTAAATTATTACAAAGAGAAAATAGCATGCCTAGAGATCCAGTATAGATTTTTATTCATATCAATAAAGAGGATTTGTAAGCCATATGATATAAAGCTTAATAAAGATCACGAAACAAACAAAAAAAGGATTCCATGACTCAATGTGTTTGAGAAATACGGCTTTTTTCTGTTTTGAGACTCTGTCCATTAGAGCTCAATGTCCTAAGACCATATGTTACTGAGTGATCAGCTTTGTTAGGTCTAGCCTTTTCCAGAAGTGTGTTGCCTTGGAAACCGGGGGAACACAACTTCTATTAACACATGACTAAGGCAGAAGTAGCAGACTCAGAACTCCATTTGAGTGACTCTGAGTTAGGTTACCTATAGCTCTTTTGTTTTATTTCGCCAGTCCTGGGGCTCTGTTCCTGAGCCTCTTTATGCTCAAGGCTAGTGCTCTACCACTTGAGTCACAGCACCACTTCTGGCATTGTCTGAGTAATTTATTGGAGATAAGAGGCTCACAGCCTCGGCTCACACCTGTGATCCTAGCTACCCAAGAGGCTGAGATCTGAGGATCAAGGTTCAAAGCCAGCCTAGGTACAAAAGGACCTGAGACTCTTATCTCCAATTAACCTCTAGAAAACGGGAAGTGGGGCTTGGCTGAAGGGTGCAGTGGTAGCTTTGAGCTACCACTGCTGAGAGGTAGGGCCGTAGCCTTGAGTTGAATAGCTCAGGGACTGCATCTAGGCAGAGTACAAGCCCCATGACCCACAAAAAAAAAGGCTCACAGACTTTTCTGCCCAGGTTGACTTCTAACCACCATCCTCAGATCTCAGTTTGAGTAGGTAGGACTACAGGCTTATTTAGAACTCTTGATATAGAAATGAATCTAAGCTGCAGGGATGCTAAGTCATTTTTTTTCTTTTTTTCAGTCCTGGGGCTTGAACTCGGGGCCTGGGCACTGTCCCTGAGCTTCTTTTGCTCAAGCTAGTGCTCTACCACTTGAGCCACAGCACCACTTCTGGCTTTTTCTGTTTATGTGGTACTGAGGAATCAAACTCAGGGCTTCATGCCTGCTAGGCAAGCACTCTACCACTAAGCCATATTCTCTCATGTTTTCTCAATGAGGAGAAACTTTGAAGATTGAGAAAAGAAAAAAAAAACAAAGTATGTGTGTGTTTTGCCGGGTCCAGAGGTCACATGGAGACAGTCCCTAGGTGTGTCCTTCAGGGCCTCTTGTGCCATTTCTTGTGAGTGTGTGTGTGTGTGTGTGCGCGCGCGCACGCGAGCGCGTGTGCTCTTAAACATAGGGTATCATGTTCTTGCTTGGCTTTTTTGCTCAAAGATGATACTCTATCATTTGAACTACAACTCCATTTCTAGGTTTTTGCTGGTTAATTGGAGAGAAGAATCTCACAGATTTGTCTGCTCAGGCTGGCTTTGAACCACAATCCCCAGATCTCAGTGTCCAGAGTAGCTAGGATTCTTACTGGACAAATGTTGGCCAAGTTACTTAAATTTTGCTGTGCTTTCGCTTCCTCCAGATAAACTGAGAATAATTACAGTATGTTCTCCTAGGAATTACATAGAAGGCAAATGATTTGGGTAAAATGGGTGGGAAAATCCAGTCATACTAGAGGCGCTCAGTAAGTGTTTTCTCATTTATGGTTCACTGCTATGATGTTTGTCAGTGTAGAGATAGTAGGAATGACTCCGATGACTTTAATTAACTACTATAATTTTTATGGCTAACTTGTATTGAGAGATGACCACATGCCAGACTGTACCATGCTATACCTTCGTGATGCTTTTTTTGCTCTCTTCACCCTTGGCTACCACCTAAGTGGATCCAAGTCTCAGCTTGGCCTCCCCACTCGATTGCTCTTCTAATCCAGCCTCCATAGTGAATTCGTTCTTCTGCTTAAGTACCCTTCCATGTGAACCATCCTTTCCTCGGTTCCTGATTGGGTCTCCGCTCTCCGATCACCTCCTCTGGCTGTACCTCACAGCCTTCATTGGCTTAAAGGTGCCATGTTCTCTTCCTTCTTTTTTTTTTTTTTTTTTTTTTTGCCAGTCCTGGGCTTGAGCTCAGGGCCTGAGCACTGTCCAAGGCTAGAGCTCTACCACTTGAGCCTTATCCCCACAATGCTTCTTATCTTCTTCCCTACATGCATTCGGATTCTCATCTCTGCGTGAAGTCCCCATAGCATAGAAAACTCTCTGATCAAAGCACTCAGCCTGCTAATCATTGTTGTCTTTACTCACCCTTAATGGAACAATTACTTCAGTGCACAAGGACTTCCTTCCACACCCACCACGGGAGGCACGTAAGAGTAGGTGAACAAGAAATCATTTATGAATGAATGAATGAACTGGCAACTTGTACTTTTTGATTGATTTGCCAGCCCTGGGCTTGAACTCAGGGCTTGGACTCTGTCCCTGAGCTTCTTGTGCTCAAGGCTAGCGACAGCTCCACTTCTGGCTTTTTCTGTTTATGTGGTACTGAGGAATGGAACCCAGGGCTTCATGCATGCTAGGCAAGCACTCTACCACTCTACCACATTCCCAGCCCGCTTGCACTCATTTATATGGTGGCATTTTAGATAGTTGCTACCTAGCTTCTTCCAATAATTCTTCTTTCTTTCCTCCCCCCCCCGAGAAAAATACCACAAGGGTGTGCCAGCTAAGACATAAGCAACTCACCCCTACCCTCCACAGAACATGGAATCCATAGCATTCATCATGTCTATAGAATCTGACATAGAGCTTCTCAGCTCTCATTGATAGCTAGTGTATAAAGATCTTAACATGTTCAAACACTGGGCTCCCAGTTTCTCCCAGCTGGGCCACGTCATCTGCATCCACCATCTAGTACCAGAGAGAAGGGAAACCGGTTTGCCATTGATGTGAGATACGTTCACAGAAAACCAACTCTGAAGCCAAGATAGACACAGGGCTGCATCTGTCCATCTGGGGCCCTTCGAACAATGGAACCTGAGATCCAATCTGTCTGGACAGCTTTGAGTTGACACAGCCCAAAGCTCTGAATCACCTCAGATTCCTGCACTGGGAAAGGGCCCCACTGGGTTCACAGATGTGGTTAGAATACAGAATACCTAGCTCAATTTAACATTGTGTGTGTGTGTGTGTGTGTGTGTGTGTGTGTGTGTGTGTGTACACTGATACTCAGAGGCTCTGAATTCAAAGGCTCACAGAGGCTTTTTCATTCAAGGTTGGTGCTCTACCACTTGAGCCGCAGCTCTAATACTAGATTTTGCTGGTTAATTGGAGATAAGAATCTCACAGACTTTGCTGTCGGGGCTGGCTTTGAACCACAGTCCTCAGATCTTAGCCTCCTGAGTAACTAGGATTGAAGGCATGAATCACCAGTCCCTGGCTTCAATTTAAAATAAATCTTTATCAATTGTATATGTTTTTCTCTTGTACAAAATCTGACATCCTACCAGCATTTGTCCTCCCGGGTTTTATTGTTTCTGTTCTGTATAATTGTATCTAATGTTGGCAAAAATTGAATTTTTTGAAGTATACAGAGTGTTATGGGTTTTGGAATTTGTGGACACAGATTTAGATCACTATTTACAAATAAAATATTTTACATCTAAAAAACCAACTCTTTAGCAAATATATCCTACCAATTTAAATGACACATGAGTATAATAAAAGACTATGTGTTCTTTATCTGAAATTCAGATTTAATTGGGCATCCTTTGCCTTTTTCTTTTCTATACCTACCTGGCATTCCTAAGAATGCAAGCTGGGTTTTTGTTGTTTGGTTTTGTTGTTGTAGTTGGCAGTACTAAGTGGATTTGAATGCAGGGCCTTATGCTTTTTAGGCAGGGCTATGTTCCTTGAGCTGCTCTGTCAGCCCAGCTCTATTTTCTCAAGGTAGGGTCTTGCTATAGAGTCCAAATGGGTCTCAATTGTGCGATCCTCCTGCCCCTACCTCCCAAGTGCTAGGATTGTAGGTGTGTTTTCCAGCAGGCATCCCCACTGCACAGGGCCTGAGAGGGAACGTGGGCGTGGTCAGAGTCCAGCTCTACTTAGAGCACAAGGTGTCATTCAGTCCTGGAGACAGAGAGGCAATGTGGTTTCAGTCACATGTGGGGATCAGAGAAGTCATGCCTACATCCATTTGAAAGAATCCCTGGGGCTGGGAAGTAGGCGTCCATGTTTTTGTTCTGACAATTGATTGATTGGTGATTGATGATTGATTTAGGTGCTGGTCCTAAGGCTTGAACTTAGGGCCTGGGCACTGTCCTTGGGCTTATCAGCTCAAGGCTAGCACTCCACCACATGAGCCACAGCTCCATTTCTGGCTTTTTGATGATTTATTGGAGATCAGAGTCTTACAGTCTTCCCTGCCTGAGCTTTGAACTGCAGTTCTCAGATCTCAGCCTCCTGAGTAGCTAGGATTGCAGGTGTGAGCCACCAGCACCCAGTTGAAGATTTATTGTTTTTTATTAGCATAAAGTAACCATGCAAAGGGGGATGGGTTCATTGTGACATTTCCATGTATACATCCAATGTGCCCCAAGCAAACTCATCCCTACATCTTTCTCCACCATTCCTCTTCCCGCTTTATAAGCTTTATAAAGCAGTTTCAGAAAGTTAAGCTGTGGCTCAAGTGGTAGAGTGCCAGCCTTGAGCTAAAACGCTAAAAGCCCCAGGCCCTGATTTCAAGTCCTAGTAGTGATACTCAAAACAACAACAGTTTTTGGTTTTGGTTTGGTTTGTTTGTTTTGCCAATACTGGGGTGTGAACTCAGGGCCTGAGCACTGTCCTTGAGCTTTCTCAAGGCTAGTGCTCTACTACTTGAGCCACAGCACCACTTCCAGTTTTTTCCGTGTATGTGATATCAAGGAATCGAACCCAGGGCTTCATGCATGTTAGGCAGGCTCTCTACCACTAGGCCATGCTCCTCACCCCAACAATTTTAAAAGGCATTGTTGTCCCATTTTCATACAGACATATAAAATATTTCCACCATCTTTCCCCGCTCTGTTGGCCCTCCCCACTCCTACTTTACTTACCTATCGTGTTTTGTTATGCATGCCTTAATTATAGATGGGCATTTCACCATGGTAATCCAGTCCTCACAGGAAACTCTTTTCCCATCCCTCTGCCCCCTTCAGCCTTCCCTAGAAGCTTCCATCATGGAGCAAGGACATCCTGGCCTCTGATGCTGGGAGGGCCAGGTTTGTGGGTCCCTCGCGGTGGCCTGCCTCTATGGAGTTTGTAGGCACATTAAAGTTGCAGGCACCCTAAGACGCAGATTTGAACTGGGCGGGCCTTGGGCTGGGGCCAGGGATCAGTTTCCAATGAGGTTTCTGGTGATGGCAGGGCTGAGGGTTGAGATGGCACAGAGCATTGACTCCCTGATACATTGCCACTACGGGGCCAGGAGAGGTGTGCAGCTGGACCACTCCTGACCATCCAATCTGAGTCAGAGCCTTACTCCTCCCTCCTGTCTTCTCCTCTCCTTTTTGCGCATCTCCCCTCCTTCCCTCTCTGCTCTGGGAGTGTGAGGTGAAGAGAGCAGGACACTGCTGCACTGGCCCTTGTAATGGGTGTGCAGAATTCTTGTGCCCAGCAGATGGACGGCCACTGGCTTCGAGGTGGATGTCAGTGTCATCACAAAGACCAGCGTTTCCGCATCTATAAAATGGGTTTTAATGAGGCAACTTGTTTACAGAGCTACAGAGATGAAAAGGTTTGGGAAGGAAGGGGAGGGCCAATGGCCAGGAGCCCAGGGATCAACCTTGCCTGGGTAGGGACTCCGCCCTCCCATCCTGCTCACCGTGTGGTCCTGGATGGCTACACAGGAGGCCGAGCTGGCCAGAACTGGGTGGTCAGACAGAAGGAAGAGGGCTGGGGATCAAAGACAACCCCCACCCCCAAAGTAGAGTCAAGAAGGGAGGAGAGCTGTGGGGGAGAGAGGAGGATTAGAGGAGTGTGTGTGTGTGTGTGTGTGTGTGTGTGTGTGTGTGTGTGTGTTTACCAAGAAGAACAGATAAGATCCTAGCCTTGAGGTCAGGAAGAAACTCAGTGCTTCTCTCCCGAATTCCAAGAACTCCTCAGCTCCAGATCAAATGGGCTAAGCACCAGGTGATAGGGCTGTTCTGTCATAGCTGGTGTCCCCTAGGGTCTACCAAGCCCCCAGATGCACCCACAGGACAAAAGTGGGGGGAGAGATAGGTGGGGACCTGGCTGACTACAGTCTGCAGGTCTCCAGTGCAATCCAAAAGGATGCTATTTTTTAATTTGTTATTGTTATTATAAGACAGTATACAAAGAAGTTACAGTTATATAAGTCAGGTAAAGAGAAAATTTCTTTTTATTTATTTTGTTGGTTGGGGGGCTTGAACTCAGGGCCTACTCACTGTCACTGATCTTCAATCAAGGCTAGCACTCTACCACCTGAGCCACAGCTCCACTCTGGTTTTCTGGTGGTTAATTGTAGATAAGACTTCCATAGACCTTCCTGCCAGGCATTGGCTTTGAACCATGATCCTCAGACTCCACGTCTGAGTTGTTAGGATTATAGGCATGAGCCACCAGCACCCGGCTGAGGTATCATTTTTTGAAAGTGTTCTGTGGAATATTTCTTTTTTGACAATGTCATTTTTAAAAATCAGTTGTGGGGCTTGAACTCTGGGCCTGGCATTGTCCCTGAGTTCTTCAGCTCTACCACTTGAGCCACAGCGCCACATCTAGTTTTCTGGTAGTTAACTGGAAATAAAAATCTCAAGGACTAGGGTTGGGAGTTTGGCCTAGTGGTAGAGTGCTTGCCTAGCATACATGAAGACCCGGGTTCAATTCCGTGGTACCACATACATAGAAAAAATCCGGAAGTGGTGCTGAGGCTCAAGACCTAGAGCTCTAGCCTTAAGAACGTCCAAGGACAGTGCTCAGGCCCCGAGCTCAAGCCCAGGACTGGCAAAAAAAAAAAAAAAATCTCACGGACTTTTCTGCCTGGGCCAGCTTTCAACAGAGATCATCAGATCTCAGCTTCCTGAGTAGCTAGGATTACAGGTGTGAGCCACGGTGTCCTTTTGGACAATATTATGGCTTCCCTTGCTCTCAGTTTTTCTCTGCCATTCCCAGCCACAGGGATGTCTTCTTTTTGTGTGTGTCAGTTGTGGGACTTGAACTCATGGGCTGGGTGCTGTCCTTGAGTTCTTTCACTCAAGGCTAGTACTCTAAGACTTTGAGTCATAGACCCCACTTTCAGTTTTTGAGTGGTTGATTAGAGATGAGTCTGCTGTAACTGTGATCCTCAGATCTCAGCCTGCTAAAGAGGTTGGATTACAGGTGTGAGCCATCAGACTGGGCTAGGGATGTTATTTTTTGTTGTTGTTGTTGTTCTCAATAAAACCGATTTTATTTAGCATTTTCCAGTCTTGAGGCATGAACTTAGGTCCTGAGAAATGTACTTAAGCTTTCTCAAGTCTAGAGCTTTACTACCTGAAATACAGTTAAGAGTGTCTAACATGCACAAAGACCAGGGTTTGATTTTTGAAACAATGTTTTGTTGTATAACCCAAACTGGTCACACACTCATCATTCTCCTTTCTCAACCTCCCACGTGTAGGGGATTACAGGTGTGACCCCTGTTGCTCTGCTCACAGAGCTTAACAACCCTCTAGATGGACAATATATGTAGACCAGTTGTACAGATAAAAATGTCAGAGCCCAGGAAGATATAGAGACAGACTCCTTGTAGGTCAGACCAGCTAGGCTCCCCAGGGGCTGCCTTCCCCGCCTTGCTGGCACCAGCCCTAGAACTTAAGATAAAGGTAGGATGGGAGCCAATTTAATTCAGGTATGGGCCTGAAGGCTTCCTGGAGAAGCAGCAGGAAGCAATGGGGTTCGGTCTGTCACAGCCTGAGATTTGGAGTGGATCCATTTGGATTACAAGCTGTGTGGCTTTGTGTGAATCACTTAACCTATCTGAGCACTCAGGACCCCATTCATAAAGTGACAGAAGTCTGAATTAACTTTGAGGTTTGAATTAACCTAAGTAAAAAAAAAAGTTACTTTAAAGCAGGCACCATCAGAGGATCACTCTGACCTATTTTTTTGTGTGTGTGTGGGGGGGGGTCGTGGGGCTTGAACTCAGCCTGGGCACTGTCCCTGAGCTCTTCAGCTCAAGGCTACCACCCTACCCTTGAGCCAAGCCCCACTTCTCCTTTTCTAGAGGTTAATTGGAGATAAGAGTGTCAGGTTCTTTTGTGCCTGGGGTAGCTTTGAACCTTGATCCTCAGATCTCAGCCTTCTGAGTAGCTAAGATTACAATAGGCGTGAGCCACCGCTGCCCTGCTCTGACCTAATTCTAAACCAGCAGAGATAGCAGTTTGGGGAAAACAGTAAATTCCGAACATCTCCCTGCACAGAAACCATCTCCAGCTCCAGGTTAAGAAGACCAGCTGCCCTGCCGTTTGACATGTGTCCCCTAGCACAAACCACATGCTTCAGCCAATCAATTTAGAAAACGTTCACCTTTTGAGCTAGCCAATCACTTTTATCCAGATACCTTCCTGCCACCAGCTGCACAAATCAGTTTTGAGTATTGTTTTGTGATTTCCCCGAGGTGTGTTATGATTTGCTCAAACTTGTCACAGTGCTTGGAAAGTTCCCCAAACCAGGCAAAAACCCTGTACAATAGGAAGTCGGGGCTCTCAACTCAGATCAGCTGCGTCAGTGACAGTTGCTAGCCCAGGCTTGAGCTTGCAGTAAAACTCCTGTGTGCTTTTCATCGGGTTGGCCCCTTGGTGGTCTCTGGGGACCCCAAATTCTGGGCACTTCAACAGTAATCACGGGATCACTTCTGTGCACAGTATGTTCACAGGATGTGGTAGCCAATAGAACATGGTTCCCCTCCCAGCCCCCCACCACAGCAGGCCTCACCCCTGCAGGCCGCTGACCCAGGACCCAGGACCCACAAGGCAGTCATGCAGATGTGAGGTGGGACGAGCTCGGAAGGCTGGCAGGCCCCAGCCTCCAGTGGGAAACGGATGGTGTGGGAAGACATCAAAGCCAAGCTCGAAACCCAAATAGCACACATTTTCTGTCACAAGGAAAGGAAAGTCATATTCATGATCTATGCATACGTATGTACAACTATCTGCATATGTGTATATGTGGGAGGATGCGGGGGATGGAGAGAGGGAAAGAGCCAGGGTGAACACGTGGAAATGCAGAGCAACTGTGTGTGAAAGGAGGAGCCTCGGTGGAAGCTGTGCATTGATAGGGGTCGGAGAGGGGAAAGCAACAGAGAGCAAAACATGATACATGCATTTTAAAAACAGGCACTAGTGGTTCATGCCAGCCAGTAATCTGAGCTTCTCAGGCACTGAGATGTGAGGGTGGAGGTTTAAAGTCAAAGCCAGGCAAGAGAGTGCCTGGAACTCTTACGTCTAATTCACCATTGAAAAGCTGGAACAGCCAGGTGTTGGTGGCTCATGCCTGTAACCTGGCTACTCAGAAGGCCAAGATCTAAGGATGATGGTTTGAAGCCATCCTAGGCAGGAAAGTCCACCAGACTTTTATCTCCAAATCACCACCAGAAAAACAGAAGTGATGCTGTGGCTCAAAGTGGTAGAGCATTTCAGGCCTAAGTTAAAGCCCCAACAAAGCCAGAATTGGAAACGGAGGAGCAATAGCCTTGAGTGGGAAAGCCAAGAGCCGATGCCCCCAGAGTTCAGGCCCCACTGTTATGGGGAGAGGGGGAATTAGAGATTTTAAATTATTGGCTATTAGAATATCAAAGCCATTGCACACTTTGGACACATTCTGAAGTAAAGAGAGGTTTGAGTAGCAACTGTTAATTAGCCCTTGTAAGGGCCATGACTCAGTACCACCACCCCAATTTAAGACTACAATCAAAGCACTAAACTAATTGTCAGCATTATTACACATAAATATTTTTTTGTATTACAGATGCCTACATTGTATGGAAAACATATAAAAGACTGAAGTGGGGAAAGAAAGGTTGCTTGCTAGAGTAATGTTAACAATTCCCGGGCTAGGAGTGTAGCTTAGTGGTAGAGTGCTCTCCTAACATGGATGAAGCCTGGGTTTGGTTCCTCAGTACCATATACACAGAAAAAGCCAGAAGTGGTGATATGGCTCAAGTGGTAGGGTGCTAGCCTTAAGCAAAAGAAGCTTAGGGGCAGTGCCCAGGATGTGAGTTCAAGCCCCAGGGCTGGCAAAATAAATTAAGATAATTCTAAATCAAGTTTCAATAGAGCAGCTTTATATCTGAGCGTGAAAGCTTTCAGTGTTTGAGCCCTGGATCTCTTTGGATGCCACGCCTGCCGCCACCTCAGTGACCCCTGCGGACCACTTCCTCTCAGTGCTCTGTCCTCTGGCTCGTTTAGGCCTGGTCTGTGGGACCTGATTTGTAGTCGCCATGCTCCGCACTTGCACCAGTGAGGTGAAGCTCAGCCATGACTGCATTCTTCTTCACAAAGCCACCACGGCTGGGCTGGAGGGGTGGCTCACAGTACAGTGCTCATGTGTCATATGTGAGGCTCTGGGGTGGACTCTCTGCAACAGAAAACAAAATAAAATGAAACTTAGAATTACAGCACACAGATAAATCACACACACACACACACACACACACACACACACACACACACACACACACACACACACACACGAGGTAGAACAATGTAATTCTAGCTACTCAGGCGAATCTGAGGATCCCAGTTCAAAGCGACTCTTATCCCCAGTGAACCAGCAAAAAGCCAGAAGTAGAGTGCTGTGGCTGAAGTGGTAGCCTTGATCAGAAAAGCTCGGAGACAGCACCCAGGCCCTGAGTTCAAAGCTGGCTGAATTCCAACCAGTAGAGAGACAATGTTGGGCTCGGTGCAGAGAAACTGCAAAGAGGGAGGACGCCAATCAAATACGATGCCATCCAGGGAAGACAGGATTAGCGAACACACACACGTCCAAAGCCCTTCCACGGGCTTGGGGAAACATAGCCCTATGATAGAAACACAGGTCTACGTGGGAACCTTCCACACCCTGTGAGGAGCTGACTTGGCAGGGCAATCCTAGAGCCCCTGTTAAAGACGGAGAACAACACAGTGACAGGTCAAGGGACAAACACCAATTCGGCCACATGTACCTCATTTGACCTTGTAGAGCACTGTGGCAGCAGAGAAACTTCCAGCTGCAGAAAAGATCAGGATGCAAGTTTCTCCAGATGCACACCCAAGGCTTGTGCCTATAAGACTAGCTTTTCGGGAGGCTGAGATCTTAGGGTCCCAGTTCAAAGCCATCCCAGGCAGGAAAAGTCCATGTAAGACTTCCTTCAATTAAGCACCAAAAAGCCAGAAGGGAAGCTGTGGCTCAAGTGGTAGAGTGCCAACTTTAAGCAATAAAGCTAAGAGACAAGTACCAGGCCCTGAGCTCAAGGCCAGTACTGGCACAAAAGAAAAGAAAAAATAGAAGAGGAGAGGCAAGAAAGAGAGGAAAGGCATAGAAAAGAAAGGAAAGGAAGGCTTCTCAGAAGCAGACAGGCATCTATGGCTCACGCCTGTAAATCCTAACTACTCAGGAGATGGAGATCTAAACATCTCAGTTTGAAGCCAGCTGGGAAGGCAATCTGTGAGACCCTTACCTACAACTAACCTCCAAAAACCCCCAGAAACAACAACCCCCAGACGTAGAGCTGTGGCAGAGTGCAAGCCTTGAACAAAAAAGCAAAGGAGCACTGCAGAAGCCCTGAGTTCAAACCCTGTTACCAACACACATGTCATTAACGCATGCGTGCACACACACACACACACACACACACACACACACACACACACACACACATGGTGTGGGGAGGGAGGGGAGGGGGGGAGAAGCAAAGTTTCTCAGGATGAACAGCAGGTAAACTCACCAACCACCTCTTCTGTGCCAAGCCCTGTTTGAGATCATGGGAATAAGAAATGAGCTGAACAGATAGCTAGTTCTTTCTGGAACCATCCATCTACATCATGCAGCAGGTAAGAGCCACAGTGAGCAAAGACAATGGTGATGGAGACTGGAGGAAGGAGGCTGCTGTTCCACTGTTTAATGTAGGAAGGTTGGGAAAGGGGCTTGTGGAGAGAGATGTGAAGCCATGCGTCAAGGGCTCCTAGCAGAAGGAAGAGTGAGTACAAAAGTCCTGAGGCAGGAATCTGCTTTTGGTTGTCAGGGAACAAGGAAACCAGTCCAGCTAGAATCACATGAGCAAGGCAGAGTAAAGAAGGAGATCAAATCAGAGAGAAACATTTGAATAATTGGAAGCAGGAAGGATCTGGAATCTCTCCCTTTAGTGACCTGAGAAACAATTAAACAGTAGGGATTGGCTCATGCCTTTTTCTTTTTCCATGGGTAGGACTTGAACCCTGGGCCCGAGCACTGTCCCTGAGCTCTTCAGCTTAAGGTTAGTGCTCTGCCACTTGAGCCACAGCATCACTTCTGGTTTTCTGGTAGTTAATTGGAGATAAGAGTCTCATGGGACTTTCGTGCCTGAGCTGGCCTTGAACTGAGATCCTCAGATCCCAGCCTCTTGAGTAGCTAGGATTACAGATGTGAGCCACCGCGCCCAGCTTTATGCCTTTTTTATGTTATAATTGTTTTATTATCTTTTTGATTTACCATGTTGATTTGTGTGTACAAGGCATCTCAATCAGCACCACTGGCTTATATCTGGATGGCTTTGCTCTGATTGCCAAGACAGAGAGGGCTAGGGCACAGGAAGGGCATGATTGGACAGAGAAAGACCACTCAGAGGCTACAAAGACAGTCTAGGTCAAAGTCACAGTACTGGGGTTTCAACTTAAGGCTGGTGTGCCAACACTTGAGCTATTCCTCCACTTTCAGCCTTTTGCTAGTTAACTGAAGATAAAGATCTCATGGACTGTTCTATTCAGATTGGCTTTGAACCTGAATCCTCAGATCACAGCCTCCTGAGTAACAAGGGTTATAGGCATGAGTTACCAACATCTGAATAAACAACTCTTTTGAAGAGTTTCAGATCTTGGTAAAAATGAGAGATTTTCTTCCTTTCCCCCACTACCCTCGCCATCTCTTTCTGTCTGTCTCTCTGTCTGTCTGTCTAAGTACGGACACGGAAGTTTGCATTTATGCAGAGTTGTGGTTTTCTTTCTTTAAAAAAATATTTTTATTGAATGACTTTTGTTTGTCTATGTGATACTGAGGAATCAAGCTCAGGGCCTCAAGCATGCTAGGCAAGCAATCTACCTCGAAGCCATAATCCCAGCCCTCAAGCTATAGCTTTCTTAGCACTGAGGTTCATTTAGCGAAGGCAGGTGAGCCTTTTCACATCGATTCAAGCAACACATTTTATTTGGATTCACAAGAAAATCAGAGCCTTGAGATTTAGAGTTGCATCAGAAGCCAATCAAAGCTGGCTTGAAAGGTGTCTGTGATCATTGCAGGCCTGTAATCACAGCAATCAGAAGGTGGAGGTAGGAGAATCACAAGTTCAGCCTGGGCTATAAAGTAAGAATACGTCAAAAATAAGCAAAGACTTGACTGTGGTGACATGGTCCCGGGCATTATTCAGCCAGACCACTGCATTGTACACCAGACCTGGTATGGAAATGGTTTGAGGCAGATCCGTGCACCACCCTGATGAGGCCATATCCACACTGGATTGTTGGGAGCCAGAGTGTGAGTCACACTGACCCATGAATCTGCGTAACTCAGTATGATAACCATACAAAGATAGGAACTGTCATGTATGGTGCCTGTGCCTAGGAACTTTTGAGCTACATTGCCTGTATTGTGAACTCCCTGACCTTATCAATTTATTGTGGACTCCCTGACCTTGTCAATTTATTGTGGACTCCCTGACCTTGTCGATTTATTGTGGACTCCCTGACCTTGTCAATTTATTGTGGACTCCCTGACCTTGTCGATTTATTGTGAACTCCCTGACCTTATCAATTTTTTGTGAACTCCCTGACCTTATCAATTTATTGTGAACTCCCTGACTTTATCAAATTATTGCTTTATTGCTTTATTGTTTTATGGCCTTGTCCTACTTAACTGATCTGAGATTTACCGCTTTGTACAAATGTAAACCCTGGCAGGTCCCTGGTTTCAAGAAAGTATATGACTGGATTTAGACATCAACGGGGCTACCTGCAGTCTTGAGCTCACAGCCTTCTTGGACTGCTGACTTGGGCTGTAGTCCTCCCAGCCCCATCTGGTTGTCTCTTGTCTATTTCTTTTCCAACTCTTCATCCCCTAATTCAGGAATCCTGGTTCGCTGCCGGCTGGCCCTGGCACTGGGTTAGAACCTCCCACCTGAAGACGATAGCAGCCTGCATTGCCAAGGAAGTTGGCATGATTGGCATGAGGCTCCATGCAGGCCAAGAGCCTAAATTTATGCCAAGCTCTGTTCCCTGGGCTAGCCAAAACTGTTTCATATAAATTACCTCATTGAACTATGAAAGCCCTTGGGAGAAATTTCGATGATCATTTCTTTCTCGTCTTGACATCCAGGCTTCAGACAGTAATAAAGACTCCTTCTGATGTTTGTGGTCTGAGACTGAGAACCTAGTACCTTGTCAAGAAGCTCCACTTGGGCTTTTAGCTTTGGAATCCCAGGGCGGGGAAGAGGGGGCAGAGGAGCTGGAGGTAAGTGCGCTGGCCTGGTGTCTCCTCCTCAAGAAGAGTCAGCCTCACTTCAGCTCCCTGGCTGAGAAAAGAGCCCAGGGCTCTTGCCATGCTGGGCAAGGGCTCTACCTCCCAGTGGCACCCCTAGCTAGCTCTTGGGAAACAGCACCCTCCATCTGACAGGACGGGAGGGCTGACCCCATTGCATCAGTGGTGCTACCCTAAAGTGAAGAGCAGTAGTTAAAAAAAAAAAAAGTCAAGGAAGCCAGGTGAGGTGGCTCACAGCTGTCATCCTAGCTACTCAGGAGGCTGAGATCTGAGGATCAAGGTTCAAAGCCAGCTTGGGCACGAAAAGTCTATGAGACTCTTATTTCCAATTAACCACCAGAAAACCAGAAGTGGCGCTGTGGCTCAAGGGGTAGGGTGGTAACCTTGAGCTGAAGAGCTCAGGGACAATGCCCAGGCCCAGAGTTTAAGTCCCACAACCGACCCCCCCCCACAAAAAAAAATCGAAGTAGTGATGCTACCTTGATTTTTAAATTTTATTCATTTATTTTTTCTAGACAGAACATTCGTCTGTAGCACAGGCTAGCCTTGAATTCTTCATCCTCCTGCCTCAACAGCCCAAGCTGCTGAAACTAAAGGCAGGAACTGCCATGCCCAGCCTAGCCTCCCCAGAGGTAACTTCCATACAGAGGCCCTTCCACTGTGGGTTCAGGGAATCAGCCAGCCTCCTTTTGCACTCCTCCCCTTGCTTGATTTCCATGAGACCCTGCCCCAAGGTTGTCCCATGATGGCCCCATGAGACTGGCTTGCTGCCTTTTCTTGGGGAGTTCCCAGGAATATCCAATTCAAACCCTTATTTGCCGAAGCTGAGGACCCCAAAGAGCAAACTTTTCCAGCAATACAGCACATGGCTCTCACATTTCTGTCTGCTTAAAAACAATCACCTGACCAGGCACAGTGGCTCACATCTCTGATCCCAGTTACTCAGGAGGTGGAGATTCGGCTGACTACAGATCAAGACCAGCCTTGGCAAAGGTTCGTGAGATCTGTCTCAACTAATAGCTGGGTACAGTGGCACATGGGAAGTGTCAATAAGGAGGATGGCAGTCCAAGCCAGCCCAAGCGAAAACATGAGCCTCTATTGTAAAAGTAACTAAATCAAAAGGGCCGGTGTCAGTGACTTACACCTATAATCCTAGATACTCAGGAGGCTGAAGTCTGGAATTGCAGTTTGAAGACAGCCGAAGCAGGAAAGTCTGAGAGTCTCTTATCTTCAATTAAGCCACCAAGAAAACTGGAAGTGGAGGTGTGGCTCAACATGGTAGAGTGCTAGCCTTGAGTGAAAGAGCTGAGATACCGCCTAGGCCTTGAGTTTAAGTCCCACAACCAACAACAACCAACCAAAGAAAGAAAGAAAAAATAAGCTCACTTATGAGTCTGCTTGTGTGCTAATAGAGGTCAAAACCTAGACGTTAGGTAAGCACAAATGTGTATGGAGTGAAATACAACGTGTCGGAGCGTTATTAGAGGCTGCCGTTTCTTCCACTTGTGTCCTTGCCAGCTATCCTCCTCTTCCCCTCTGGGCCTCCCTGTGCACCTGCCTCAGTGGAACTCTGGCTTAGTGTTGATTTGAGGCCTTCTCTCAACTCTCAGTTTTCTCATTCTTATCTGTTAAAAAGGAGCTAAGAATTCTAACTCTTGGAGCAGTGGAACAAATAGAATTCCATAGAAAAATCTCTGGAGCAGACAGCACTTGTGGCCAGCTGTCGTAGTTGCCCAGAGAGTCTTGGTCCCCTCCTCCAGCCCATCAGTCATAAACCTTTGGACTTCTCTCCGCCATTCCCTCCCTCCAAGGATGATCCTTCCCTCCAGATCCTCCAGGACCTTGATTCTCGGATCTGGAGAATAATCAACTCTAAGCCACTACTCATAGTTCCAAAAACCATAAAACCATTAGAAAGAACTCTATTATCAGGCAGTTAATTATTAGAGAGTGTAAAAGTGTACTGCAGGCTTCAATTTTCAGACAAGTCAGAGGGGATCAGTGGCCTGCCATTCTTGGAAAACTGGCACAAAATGATTTCCTGGAAGTCCAAGGGGCTGAGAGATAGAACTGGAGGCCCTCTGGAGCCGTCTTATCAGGAAGAGGTCCACAAGACATGGGCCCCAAGCAACTGAGACGCCATCACAGCTCTTCCTCCTGACCCAGTGAGGGTTGTGAGAGCTTCCTGGGTTGCTGGAGGGATGAGGGGTAGAAGGGTGAGGGGTTAGAGATGAGTAGATGGAATTCAGCAGAGCAACACAAGGACAACGCATGTGACACCGAGCTGTGCATGTCAACTTCTGACAAAGCTACCTGACCACAAGAGAAGCACATGTGAATTCTTGGGACTGCCGAGAGAATGCCCAGGTGTTAAGTTTTTGCTTTATCCCTCTCCTAAGTGCATTTCAGATCAGCAGTGGGAAGGAAGGGAGGGGAGGAGAGGGAAAAGAGGAGGGGCAAGGAGCCTTTCTGCTGTTCCCGGAGCCCTCCAGCAAATTAACTAATACTTTTGGTTAGATTATTCACCAAGAAGGGCTCTCTAGCTTAAATTTTCCCCAGACTAAATATTTGAATGGAACTTGGAAGAGGAATGGAGATGTAAGGGCGATCAAAAGAGGATTTAAGATTTCTTGATTCCCTTTAAGTCTTCATAAGGATCAATACTTGAAATCATAAAGCAAATATGTCAGTATTTTGTAACTTACTGTTATGTAATACCTCTAGACTTCCAGCCTGTAAGTAAAAAGATGGGAGGTAAGTTAAACAGTTTCTATGTACGATCACTCAACAATCCAAAGTGTAACAGAAGAGGCATCAGAATGACTTGTAGAATAAACACTAGAAATCTTCTGAGGAGAAGAACCATTGGCCCCGGAGTGACAACATTCCAAGAACAGGAGCTGGAGAGTGTGGCTGCACCTTAAGGTGAGACCCACTTCAAGGCTGAACTACAAGATACATGGAAAGCTCTGCTCCCACCCCGCTTGGGGTCACATGGCTGTCTTCACTCTTGAGTTCTCGAATCAGACTATAATGGCGTGGGTGCTTATCTTTTTTCATGTGTGTGTGTGGTGTGTGTTGTGTGTATGTGTACCCATGCTAGTCCTGGGGCTTGAATTCAGGGCCTGAGCACTATCCCCGAGCTGTTTTGCTCAAGGATAGTGCTTTACCACTTGAGCCACAGCTCCGCTTGTAGCTTATTTATGGTGGTTAATTGGAAACAAGAGTCTCACAGACTTTTGGCTTCAAACTGTGATCCTCAGAGCTCAGCTTCCTGAGTAGCTAGGATTATAGGCATGTGCTGCCAGTACCCTCTTTGTGTGTACATTTAAAAAAAAAACAAACACAAACCTAGAGGACGTAGCTCAAGTGATAAAGCCCTTGTGTGGCTCTGGGTTTGATCGATAGTACCAATATTAATTAATTAATTTTATTAATTATTCATTAATAAACTGCACAGATATACTGAAATTCAGAACACACTTCAGGCTTTGGAGAAGGCCAAGGACAGCGGGTCACGTGTGAACAGTAGAAAAGTCAGGTCTTAAGAGGTCTTTCCAGGCAGGGGACAGGAAATGCCAGGCATGGGGGTACTCCCCTCTAATCCCAGAACTTTGAAGACTGAAGCAGGAAGATTATGAGTTCAAGACCAACTGGGATATATAGTGAGACTACGAATTTAAAAAAGAAAGGTTGAGGATGTAGCTCAGCATGCAGGAAGAGGGCTGTACAGTGCCGCTGCCACTCTGAGAACAGGCTAGCCTTTATGTGTAATCCACTCCCCGGGCCTGATTTTTCTTCCCTCTTCAAAGCCAGGGTTCGCAGGCCAAGTACCTGACCTCTTGAACCCCACCAGGCTTTCGATGTTACTGCTGAATGCTGCAGCCGAGAGGGGCTTTCCCGAGGAGGAGCAGAGGCCCGCAATCCGAGTATGTTCAGGCTGAGCAGAGGAAAGGGAGGTGATTTTTGGCATCACACAGATGGAAACCAAGACCTGAGGGAGAACACAGCCTGCTCAAGTTCCTAGAAGGGAAAGAGATGGCACTAGTTCACGACAGTTCTTATCATCATTCTCCCTGGAAGAGAATAAACGATGCACTTGCCCACACATGCCTATGTGTGGCCACACCCCTATGCTCGTGTGTGTGTGTGTGTGTGTGTGTGTGTGTGTGTGTGTGTGTGTGTGTGTGTGTGTGTGTGACAGAGAGAGAGATAGAGTCCTAGGATTTGAACTTGGGGTATAGTTGCCATCTCTGAGCTTTTGTGCTCAAGGCTAGTGCTCTTCCACTTGAGCCGCAGCTCCACTTGCAGCTTTTTTGGTAGTTCATTGGAGAGAAGAGGTTTATGGTGGACTCTCCTCTCTGGGCTACCTTCAAGCCGGCATCCTCAGACCTCAGCCTCTTGAGTAGCTAGGATTACAGATGTGAGCCACCAACACCCAGCAACTTTATCATTTCCTTTGGAATAGGGATTGTAGACTGTAAATAATTCTAAAATAACCACCTCTTTCCAGACTTTTTAAAAATTTTATTAGAGATGTGAGATTAAAAGAAAATGGAAAAACAAATCTAAACACAATCACAGTGAGCTCTCATGACTCATACCCGTAATCTTACTACACAGGAGGCTGTGACCTAGAGGATCACAGTTGGAAGCCAGCTCAGACAGAAAAGTCCATGAGATTCTGTCTCCAATTAGCCAGTTTGGCAAAATGCCAGACAGACTACTGGTGTGGTTCAAGTGGTAGAATGCCATCTATGAGAAAGAATGCTGAGAAAGCACACCAAGCCCTTGAGTTCAAGCCTCAAGACCCAGTAACAGCAAAATAACAACAACAAAATAGCCAAAGTCATGCCCCTTAGAACCCTTCTCCCATAGTTAACTAGGTCCCATGCCCCAAAGTTGCCACCAACTCCCAAAATAGTGCCACCAACTAGAGACCAAGAACTTAACACCTGGGCCTGAGGAGACAATTCACACTGAAACTTTAGGAGCACAGTAAGCACACAGGCTTGGAGCCTGGTGAGTTCGCTGCAGCAGCAGATGCATCTCAGCTGCTCTGTAATCTGCCATTCCTCCCCCTGTACACACACACACACACACACACACACACACACACACACACACACACACACACTTTTGTACTGAGGATTCCTAGGGCAGGACAGACACTCTCCCTTTGAGCCACACCCCCTATCACCCATCCCTGACTGGACATTACTATATCCCTCATGGTCTCTTGCCTGTGAATTTTCACAGATCTCCATCAGAGACCAGGAAGAAATTTGACTTTATTGACTTATGGTCCATCCTGGGGCTTGAACCAGGGCCTGGGCACTATCCCTGAGTTCTTCTGCTCCAGACTAGCACTCTACCACCTTGAGCCACAGAGCTGTTTCCAGCTTTTTTTGTTGCTCAATAGGAGATACAAGTCTCCTGGATTTTCTTGCCTGCATTGGTTTTAAACCATGATCCTCAGATCTCAGTCCCACAAGGAGTTCCAGGCATGAGCTACCAGAGCCTAGCCCAGAGGTGGATTTTTACAAAGTTTATGTTAACAAGGGCCTAGATATCAAAGGGCTTCCCCACAACCTACAAAGGTAAAAGAGCAGCATGCCCCAACTCTGGGCCACAATGACCTTAACCTAAAGTAGACCTGCTCCCCTGGCTGTCGTCTGTGTCCTCTCCTCTTGCATGTGTTCACTCCTGTCTGCTCTGGAAAACAACAAAGGTGCTAACTGGGACACAGCCCATGGTCTCCTTGAAACCTCTCCAGTTCTGGTAGAGTGCGATGGCTCCAGTCTGTGATCCCAGCCACGTGAGGGGATGGCAATCAAGAGGATTCCAGTGTGAAGCTAGCCTGAGCTAAACAGTCCTCAAGACCCATCTAATCAGGCATGGTGGTGAGCACCTGTCATCCCAGTTACAGCCATGGAATTGTGGTTCGAGGCATGCCCCCACCACAAACAAAACAAAAACTCTCAAGATATTTTTGAAAAATAGAAAAAGAAAAAGCTTGCTTTACAATTGCAAGGCCTTGAGTTCAAATCCCAGAACCACTGAAATAATTTAAAAATATTAAAGAAAAACTAGCTTGTTCTTTCCAGATCTGGCTGTTTCATGATACCAGTCTATGTCCCCAGAAGAGGGCAAGGTACCCCTCTCTCCCCAAGAGGTAGATAGATGTTAACTGCTCGTCCTGAGAAGATACCACCTATACCTGGCAGCAGAAGCTCTAGTTGCTGCTCTGGGCCTTTAAGAGCACTCCCCACTCCTCCTCCAGAAGTTGGCAAATCCCCTTGTGCTGCTGGAGATGGAAGAAAGTCACTTGCTACACTGGCTTAGCCTGCAGGACAAATGTACCCATGGCCAACTCCAGTGTTTCAAAAAGGTTTCTGAGCGTGGCTCTGGTTAATCTAGAAAAGCATTGATCAAGGCTTTGGAGAAAAGCACATGGGTGTCTTAGCTGTTACTTCCAGGTGGGTCTGTGAGGGGCACAGAACGCTGCCTCCTCCATGCAGTCCTCAGAGAGGGTCCACTCCAATCTCCTCCCACATCACTACACATGCAAGCAAACCAAACACTGATGTCCCGTAAAGGACTCTAGTCCTAGAGCCAGCTCAAAGCAGATTGCATCCCAGATGTCCAGAGTGACTGCCTACATTGCCTCTGCTGACCTGAAGAAAACCACCTAGAAGGTTCAGGACTCTGAGAATCATTTTTCAACTATCACCCCAGGCACACCTTCCAGCCTCGGGAAATTGACTGAGTTTATTGCCTGGGATAAAGTGAGGACATGGGCGCAAGGGTGGCTCATGCCTCCAATTCTACCTACTCAGGAAGCTGAGGACTAAGGATTATTGCTCAAAGCCAACCTGGTTAATCTCCAATTCACCATCAAAAAGCTGAAAGTGGAGGTGTGACTCAAGTAGTAGAGCACCAGCCTTGAATGAAAGAACCAGGGAATAGCACCCAGGCCCTGAGTTCAAGCTCTAGGACCAGCTTAAGAAAGGACAGTTTCTAAAACAAGCTCCTCCAGTTGGGTCAAATGGACTCTCTGGGGATGGAATGAGGGGAACAGGATGATAAGATTGTGCCAGTCCAGATCCAGAGACCCCGAAGAATCTCCCCCTCCCCAGCCATTTGCCCAGCCCAAAACACGGGCAGCCTTAGGGCCATAAATAGAGGCCAGATAGGGCCCCTCATTAAGCTTAAATTTCAAAAACTTGAAGGGTGCTGGCTGCAGTGGCTCACGCCTGTAATCCTAGCTACTCAGGAGGCGGAGATCTGAGGATCAAGGTTCAAAGGCAGCCCCAGCACTAAAGACTATGAGACTCTTTTTTTTTCTTTTTCTTTTCCTTTTCCTTTTTTTTTTTTTTTTTTTTTTGCCAGTCCTGGGCTTGGGCTCAGGGCCTGAGCACTGTCCTTGGGTTTTCTGATGGCTAGAGCTTCACCACTTGAGACATAGCACCACTTCTGACTTTTTTCTATGTATGTGATACCGAAGAATCGAACCCGGGTCTTTGTGCATGCTAGGCAAGCACTCTACTACTAGGCCAAACTCCTGTCCCCAACCGTAAGACTCTTATCTCCAATTAAGCACTAGAAAACCAGAAGTGGCTTTGGGCTGAAGAGCTCAGAGACAGTGCCCAGGCCCAAAATCCAAGCCCCTTGACTGACAAAACAAAACAAAACAAAAAAACCTTGAGGAGTAAATACAGATGGGTGTCTTGTGTCCTTTCCAAGGTGTAATTGACAGGTGAGTAAGGTGCTTCATTATGGTTACATTATCACTGCTCTTTGATCTTTCAAAGAACAAACGATGGAAGCATGACACATTATGACTTTATATATACTATCATTATTTTATTTTTCTTGGGAATGACCTAAGTTAATAAGACTAAAATAAGATGGTTGCCTGCCACCATATGAATCTCCATAATGTGAGGTCATAAAGATTGTAGCACTGATAAGTTATTTTGCAGCCAGCTCTGAGAATCAAGGTCTGCTTATTCCTTCCTCTGTGTGTGTGTGTGTGTGTGTGTGTGTGTGTGTGTGTGTGTGTGTGTGTGTGTCTGTGTGTGTGTGTGCTGGTACTGGGGCTTGAACTTCGGGCTCCACACTCTTGCTTGGCTTCTTCATTCAAAGTTAGTACTCTACCACATGAACTATCATCTACTTTTGACTTTGGAGATAAGAGTCTCCCAGACTTTTCTGCCTGGGCTAGCTTTGAACCATGATTCTCAGATCTCAGCCTTTTGAGTAGCTAGATTTACAGGTGTGAGCCACTGGTGCCTGGTGGAAGCTATCTTATAAACCTTTTGTAAATAAAAAAATTGAACAGAAAGAGGCAAGAAAGTGTTCAACCTAAAAAGAAATTGAGACAGTAAAATACTAATTTCACCTATAAGATAAACAAAAGAGTTAAAATAATTGAGTAAATAATGCTGAGGTGGGCCAGTGTTGTGGTGACTGTACTGGTGGTGATTTACTTGTATTCAACATTAGGAGTAAGAATTCTACTATTCCCAGAGCCATTTGGAAAAAACTATCAACAGTCAAAAAAATGAGGCTAGTGTGGTAGCATACCTCTATAATCCTGGCACTCGGGAGGTTGGGGCACAGGATCGTGGGGCAGGCACTGTCCCTGAGCTTTTTTGTTCAAGAATAATGCTCCACCACTTGAGCACCAGCTCTACTTGTGGCTGCTTCCTCCTCCTCCTCCTCCTCCTCCTCCTCCTCCTCCTCCTCCTCCTCCTCCTCCTCCTCCTCTCCCTACTCTTTTCTTCTTCTTTTTCTTTTTGTGGTGGTTAATTGGATTTTCCTTCCCAAACTGTCTTCAACCCAGGATCCATGCATCACTTCCTGAGCAAAGATTCAAGGCAAATGCAAATTTTCTCTTTTCTTTCTTTCTTTTTTTTTTTCTTTTTAGTCGGTAGTGGGACTTGAGCTCAAGGTTACCACTCTACCCCTTGAGCCACAGCGTCACTTCCGGTTTTCTGGTGGTTAATTGGAGATGAGAATCTCATGGACTTTAGTGCCTGGGCTGGTTTTGAACCTCAATCCTCAGATCTCAGCCTCCTGAGTAGCTAGGATTACAGGCATGAGCCACTGAATCCAGCCTGAAGTACTCTCTTACAGTCTTCCAGTCCCTATCTTTGGCCCCAGGGTGGGATCAGTGGTAATGTGAATGGTCACTACCTATATTATTATAGTTACCCTCTGTGTCCATAGGCTCAACTGACCATGGGTCAAAAATACTTGAAAATGTTTCTAAAAAGTTAAAAAAGAAAAAAAAAAAAGAGCCGGGCACAGTGGCTCACACTCTTATCTTCAATTAAAAACTAGAAAACCAACAGTGGTGCAGTGGCCCCAGGGGGAGAGCGGTAGCCTTGAGCTGAAAAGCTCAGGGACCACACCCAGGCCCAGAGTTCAAGCCCCATCATCACCCACAAAAAAAGAGAGAGAATACTTCAGGGCTTCCAGGAGTGTACTCCAGAGCGCCTTCCTTCCTCCTTGACTGGCAGGCGAAGGTGAAGCACAGATGTTGCAATCAGGAAGAGGACAGAAACCGCATGTTAGTGGAAGGTCTCTGTTGATGACCGTGTGGTGACATTGCCCGACCCTGGTCTTCCTTCTTTTGCTCCTCGCAGCTTCTTCGTATAGTGACAGCGGGGTTCGCTTATTTTGTTTGTGTCGCTGTGAGTCAAGTCTTTTCCATAGCTATATGGGCATGCACTGGACAGAAAACATGAAGTTCATTCATCTGCCCATCCCCTATCGGGGTCAGTTCCCGGGGAGGGGGGGGGGTGCTTGTGGGTCATGGGTAAGGGTAGTCTCCAGTTGCACACGCCCAGGAATCTGTCTGGAAAGGCTGACACTTCTGGTAGGGAAGAACACCAAACTCTTCTCCAATTGGTCCCGCTGGCACACTCTGCTCTCAGCAGCATATTGTGGGGTCACCAAAGACCCCCACCCTCTGCCCCAACAGCACCTGGCTTTGCCACACTGAGTAAAATGTGGTCTTCCTATGGTTCCACTGTTAATCTCCCTGCTGAATGAGGATGAAAGCTTCCTTTCAAAGCACGTATATAGCTTTTCCTTCCTTCTTCTCTCCTTCCTTCCTCCCTCCTTTCCTCTGTTCCTTCCCTTTCTTCTTCCCGTCCTTCCTTTTTGTTTCATCTATGTTTTCATTATCTTTTTTTTTTTTAATTTTTGGCCAGTCCTGGGATTGAGCTCAGGGCCTGAGCACTGTCCTTGGACTTTCTCAAGGCTAGAGCTCTACCACTTCAGCCTCAGCACCACTTCTGGCTTTTTTCTATGTATGTGGTACCGAAGAACCAAACCCGGGTCTTTGTGCATGCTAGGCAAGCACTCTACCATTAGGCCAAACTCCCAACCCCTAGTCACAGATCTTTAATGTCATCTGGGTTCAATTGCCTTCCTCCTTTTCTCAACTCTCTCTCTCTCTCTCTCTCTCTCTCTCTCTCTCGCTCTCGCTCTCGCTCTCTCGCTCTCTCGCTCTCTCTCTCTCTTTCTCTCTCTCTGGAACCCAGGGTACATGTTAAGTGTCTTCTCTACTACTGGGCTCTCCTCCCAGACCTCCTCTTCCTATTTTTCAGTTCAGTAAGTAGATTTTAAGGACAGCAAAAGGGGAAATATAAATTAAATATACACTTAGCATAGAGCATGTAGCTTGCTCTAGGAAAGTGGTTAACTTGTTGTTATGTTGCTTTTTATCAAATCACAAAGTTACTAGAAGGTTGAAGTCTGGTTAATTGAGATTTTTCTACATATTTCAGTTGAGAACAGCCCCCATAACTTAGAGCTAATGATAAGAATAGGGTTATTTTAGCCACTTATATATCTGATCCTCCAACTATCTGAATTCCATTCTGTGCCTTCCAAGGTATAAATCTGGTTTAAAAAAAAAGTAGCACAGCAGGAGACATTTTTCAGATCTCCTCATTTATTAAAGTAAGTGTTGTAAAGAGTTATATGAGTGGCCACTCCCAAGCTCCTTGAGCTGATTCAAAACCTTGGCAAGGTAGCAGAGTATAAAATTAACCCTCAAAAATCAATCTCCTTCCTATATGCCACAGTGAGAGGAACGAGGCAACAATCAGGAAAGCAAGTCCTTTTGCAATAGCCTCAAAGAAAATAAAGTACCTAGGAATTAACTTAACTAAGAATGTAAAGGACCTTTTTGATGAAAACTTTAAAACCCTGAAAAAGAAAATTAAAGCAGAACTGAGGAAATGGAAAACCCTCCCATGCTCCTGGATTGGAATCAACATCGTGAAAATGGCAATCTTGCCAAGGGCTATCTACAAAAATTCAATGCAATACCCATCAATATCCCAATGTCATTCTTTAAAGAAATAGAAGAAGCAATCCAAAATTTCATATGGAACAATAAAAGTCTCCATATAGCAAAAACACTTCTTAGCAGAAAGAACAGTGCAGGAGGAATTTCAATACCAAACTTTAGACTCTATTATAGAGTTATCGAGACCAAAACAGCTTGGTACTGGCACAAGAACAGGCCTGAAGAACAATGGAATAGAACTGAAGACCCAGATATTAACCCACAGACCTTTGGTCACCTAATCTTTGATAAGGGAGCCAAAAAAATAGAATGGAAGAAAGACAGCCTCTTCAATAAGTGGTGCTGGGAGAACTGGTTAAGCACCTGCAGAAAACTAAAATTGGATCCCTGCACTAGGATTAACTCCAAATGGATCAAAGACTTCAAAGTAAACTGAAAACTTTACAAGAAGGAATTGGAGATACACTAGCTCTCCTTGGCACAGGTCGAAACTTTCTTAATAAGGACAAAGAAACACAACAAATCAGAGAAAGTCTGGATAAGTGGAACTGCATTAAACTACAGAGCTTCTGTAGGGCAAAGGACATAGCTAGCAAATTAACTAGAAAGCCTACGGAGTGGGAGAAGATCTTTACTAACCATACAACAGACAAAGGCCTCATATCTAAAATATATTAACAGCTCAAAAAATTGAATCACTCCTAAACTAATCTCCAAAGAAACAACCATCCCATTAAAGAAATTAGAATGTCCTATAGACACATGAAGAAATGCTCAACATCTCTGGTCATAAAAGAAATGCAAATCAAAACAACTCTAAGATTCCACCTCACTCCAGTTAGAATGGCCAGGATCAAGAATCTAATAACAACAGATGCTGGAGGGGATGTGGCCAGGAGGGATCACTACTACACTATTGGTGGGAGTGCAAATTCATTCAACCACTATGGAAAGCAGTATGGCAGTTCCTCAAAAGACTAAACATAGAGCTCCCCTATGACCCAGCAATTCCACTACTTGGCATTTACCCAATGGTCCAGAAACAAGGACATACTAAATCCACTAGCAACGATGTTCATTGCAGCACTATTTGCCATAGCAAAGATATGGAACCAACCCAGATGCCCCTCAGTTGATGAGTGGATCAACAAGATGTGGTATTTGTACACAATGGAATTCTATGCTGCTGTCAGAAAGAATGACATCGCCCCATTTGTAAGGAAATGGAAAGACTTAGAAAAAAATCATATTAAGTGAAGTAAGCCAGACTCAAAGGAACATAGGCCCAATAGTCTCCCTCATTTGTCAAAATCAGTAGGAACCTTGGTCTCTCCTAGCAGAGATTCACAATAGAACAAAATCTAGATACATAAGGCCATATAGGATGACGCTAAATGTAAGGACCTCCAGGATATAGAAACAAAAGCCATATAATGAGTGATTGTTGTCCTTGATGTACTATGTTATCTCTCATCTCTTTTACTGTCCCTTGGTTATCTCATATTGTTACAACATTTCACCTTGTTATCTGATATATTTTATATGTGCTTAATTGGTTGTTTGAAATAGGAGAGGGAAGGGGGGAAATCAAGTTGTGAGTGGGGAGAGGGGGAGGGAAATGGCAAACAGGACATGTCAACATTTGTGAAATACTGTACCTTCTATCTGATGAATATAATGTAACCCTTCTATTAATTACAATAAAAAACATATGAAAAAGTAGCACAGCAGGAGACATTTTTCAGATCTCCTCATTTACAAAGTAAGTGTTGTAAAGAGTTATATGAGTGGCCAGTATTTCACTAGGAATTTCAGCATTAACAAGCAAGATCCAAACCCATTACTAAAGCAGGGAGAATGCTAGGGGGAAAAAAAAAGTATTGACTTCAGAAAAGGAGAGACCTGAGATTTTGCCCTCCGCCCAGAGAATTACTACAGGTCATTAAATGCCTTCCACTTGGGTCGTAATTGGCTTTCTTTCTGCTGCAACTTTTTCTGCATCTCCTCTACCCATTCAATCAAGGGTGAGTTGTGAAATACAGCAGAGTAAGACACGGGGGTTCCATGTATAAGTAGCACAAAAATGCAGTACCTGGACCAGTCATTATCTGATTAGCACATGGAGGAGCTCTGGTCTACAGGAGGTATTCACACACAGACACACACACACACACACACACACACACACACACCTAGGTAGCAAGTCAGCTTCAGCTATTCCACGAATTCATCCATCTATCCATTTATCCGTCCGTCCATACATTCATACATCCAGACATTCACCCATCTATCCCTCCATTCATCCATCTATCCATCCATCCATTCCAGCTGTATTTGGGATCTGCCAGGTGAGTACAGAGCCCTAGGAGATTCAGCAATGCAAAGACAGACATGGCTCCTGCTCTGTTGCTTATCCTTCCACAGGACAAAGCTATCATCCTGGCCCATGGTCTAAGGTCACCCCACACCTAAAAGCACGACCAGAGTGGTTTTCAGCATGGTGGATTGTGGAGTCATGTTATCTTTGTAAATGGAATGGGGGTCTTTGTGGAAGTGAATGCCTTTCCAAATTCCACAGTCACTGAATGCCTCTGTGAAAAAAAGAAAATCTCATCCTGCTCACTCTCCAAGGTTTTCCTTAACTCCCCCAATCTTCCTAAGTCTTCCGGGACACATGTGATTCCCACCTTAGACTTCCCCTAGAAGAGTCTAATTCCACCAGAGGGGCCCAATGAGGAGGGATGAGGGGGGAGGGGAGGGAGGCCCAGGGTGTGCTCTCTATGGAGATGGGGTGAGCCTTCACTGAGCATCTATTTGCTTCCTGGGGCCATTCAGCCACCCTCACTCAGTTCTCCCAACTAGTCTGCAAACGAGTATCTATCTGTTTTACCACTGGAGGAAATATGGTTTAAAGAGGGGGCCTCTCCAGGGCCACAAACGAAAGAGTTGAGGTCAGAATACTTGTCAGCTTCAATCCATTTGGCTGGCCTGGAGGCAAAGACAAGCTCTGGCCACAGAACCTCCATCTTGCGCATGATGTCAGGAGAAGAGGAGAAGAGGCAGCCCAGATGCTGAGGGTTTAGAGACAGGGACTGCAAAACCCAAATGAGCATTGTTTCTTTCCTATTTCTCCCATGCCTCCACCAGCCGTGGGGCTTGAACTCAGAGACTGGGCACTGTCCTTGAGCACATTTGCTCAAGACTAGTGCTCTGCCACTTGAGCCACAGCACCACTTTCAGCATTTTCTGTATGTGTGCTACCAGGAATCAAACCCAGGGCTTCATGCATGCTAGGCAAGCACTCTACCACTAGGCCACCCTCCCACCATGCCCCACCACATCTCTTTTTATGCCTTTCAAATTTACATGCTTGATAAGGTAATGTGAGAACACAAATGACCCAGAAGCCTTTGAATCTTCAGGCTCTCAGATAACAACATGGTTTCCATCATTGTGTTGAAGGATAAATGAAGTATTAACTTACAAAGCTAATCTGTTCTGATATCAAGAATAATGTCAACTTTGATAAAGCTCTGCTCATCGGGAAGATGGCTTTCAAAATGACCCAATCTGACTCCATGAATAATTGAAAGATTGATTTTTCTGACAAGGAAAAACAAATGGAAAACATGACCTCCATTCTTCAGCAAATACTTGCCTGCTCCTTGAGATTTTTATTTTACCTCAGGTTGGCAGTGACTGATTTGATGGGGGAAATTTCACCATTGATCCTCTTACTTCCTGGTAGGTCAGAGACCTACAGCTTTCCCAATGAATGCTATTTATTTAATGCAAAAATAGGCACCAAATCCCTGCCAAGGAACCAAGGACAAAGATGCTCCACAGAGCCCAGCATGTGACGTTGACCCTGCAGAACTCAAGGCCTTGCCAGACACCAAGTACAGCATGATCAATGTTCTAGAAATCTAGAAAAGAACTCCAATGTCACACTGAGTGGTGGGGATATTTTCCAGAAAAACGAAACAGGGAGCACAAGAAATTCAAAGTCTAGCAGAAAACAGTATGGAACCTTCTGGGTACTGCATCCATCTAAGCAATATTTAGGCAGAAGTTTACCAGAAGCGTGCACGTGCGTGCGTGCGTGCGTGTGTGTGTGTGTGTGTGTGTGTGTGTGTGTGTGTGTATCAGTCAGTGTTTTCCATTTATGTATAGAAACACAATGAAGATCTCATCTAATTATGTTTGATTTGACTGGGGATTAAAATTCTGCAGGAACTATGGTTATCAGAAAATGTCATTGCTTTCTGAAATATTGAACAGCCCTCAGATAAATTCTCAACCTACCAAAGTATACTCAATATTCAATTCTTTTAGAAATGGCTTTCTGGAAACTTCAGTGGATCGTGCATATTAAAATTGTGCAAAAAAAAGTATTTTCAGGTTTATGTGTGTTTTTCTTTTCCTTTTTCTTCTCTTTTTAACCTTGTTCTGCTTTTTAGGGGAGACAAAGAGAAGCAGAGAGGGAAGGAGGGTGAACAGATGCAAACATGCAGTCATGGTATTTAATACACTCCATGTAGAAAATGAATTATGCAACTTGTAGGTAGGGGCAGGAAACTGGGGGGGAAATAAAGCAAGGGGTAACATTGTACTCATTACCTGACTTATGAAATGGTAACCCCTTTTGAAACACCTTAATAATAACATTCAAATTATATTTTAAAACATAAAAGGACTTTCAGGGCCAGGTGTTAGTATGTAGCTCACACTTGTAAGCCTAGCCACTGAAGAGGCTGGATGCAAAACAGAGGCAGGTTGAGGCTAGTCTCAGTAGAAAACTTCATGAGACACTATAAATAACCAGTTCAAAAACAGCCAGCAATAAATAAATAAAAAGATAGATAGATAGACCCAGCAAATAGGGCTGGGGGCATGGTTCATGTGGTTACAACCTTGAGGCTTGAGTTAAGAGCATAGCCAGGCACCAGGGGTCCACGTCTGTATTCTAGCTACTCAGGAGGCTAGACCTGAGGATTGAGGTTCAAAGCCAGCCTGAGCACAAAAGTCCATGAGACTCTTTTCTCCAATTAACCACCAGAAAATTGGTGGTGCTAGGGCTCAAGTGATAAAGCACTAGCCTTGAGCTGAAGAGCTCAGGGACAGTGCCCAGACACAGAATTCAAGCCCTACGACCCCCCCCCAAAGAAAAAGAATTAAGAGCATAGAACCACTCACTACAAAGAAAAAATTTACTATTATGTTAAAAGATGGTTCCATTGTCGATACAGTTATTTACAGATATTTATAGTTATCATTCCCCTATATGCTCAGTGGAATATTCAAAGATCATGTGAGATTGGAGGGAATTTGTTCCTAAGCAAAACTGTTTCAGGAACTGAGGGTGTCTACTATCACTGTCCCATCCTTAAATGCTTCCAAACCTGTCCCCACCCCCCAGCCCCAAATCACAAAATCCTCTCAGGGGATTGGTTAAGGCCAGCACTGCTGGTCTCTGTGGCTGCCCCTGCTTTGTGTGGGTTTTTCCCAGTACCAGGGATTAAACCCAGGGCTTTGTCCATACAAGCAGGTGCTCTGTTATTGAGCTACATCTCCAGCCCACAGTGTGTGATGCTGGATCTTGATTTTCAACCTGATTGGATTAATAAACATCATGCCCACGTGTAATGCCAGCATTCAAGGGGCTGAAGGGAGCGGATTGTAAGCCTAAAAAAGAATCCATGGCCAAAAATAGACCAGAAGATCAATGGAATAGAAGATCCAGAAATAAAACCACACACCTATAGTCAACTTATATTCTACAAAAGAGCCAGAGATATACAATGGAATGAACAAAGCTTCTTCAATTATTGGTAATGGGAAAACTGAGCAGCTACATGCAGAAGGCTAAACATTGATTCCAGCCTATCGCCATGCACAAACATTAACTCAAAATGGATCAAAGGCCTCAATAGCAGACCTGAACCCCTAAAACTGCTACATGATAGAGTAGGAGAGACACTAGAACACATAGGCACAGGCAAAAACTTCCTGAACGGAGTCCCAGGGTCACAGTAGATTAGAGAGAGACTCGACAAATGGGACTACCTAAAAATAAAAAACTTCTGCACAAAGACATAGCTACTAAACTAGAAAGACAGCCAACCAAATGGGAAAAGGTATTTACCAATAATATATGAGACAAATGTTTAATATACAATATCTATAGGGAACTCAAAAAACTAATCCCCCCCCACAAATCCAACAAACCAATCATTAAATGGGCAAAGGAACTAAAGGGAAACTTATCAGAGGAAGATATAAAAATGGCAAAGAAATGTTAAGTGAGATAAGTCAAGTCCAAAGGAACAAAAGGCATATGGTATCCTTAATATATGGATAATAGATCCAAACAGTACAAGAACGAGGACTCAATAGTTAGGTACCCAAGGTTATAGACATGGTCTTGGAGATATAAACATAATTACATAGACATAAAAATCTACAATGGGCTATATACTCTATAGACATAATCTTTGTCTATAGACATAGATAAATATGTATCTATGACATACAAAGGCTCAGCTTAATTTTAATTATGTTCTAAAATCTAGGTGCCAGTGATTGTATATAGAGATTCACTTCTTGAATTCTTGTTTAACCATGACATTTGAAATATTATGTAAAAATCAATGTTAATAAAAATCTTAAAAAACAAAAAAATGGCAAAGAAGCATATGAGAAGATGCTCATCATCCATGGTCATAAAGGAAATGCAAATGAAAACAACCCTAAGCTACCATCTTACCCCAATCAAAAAGGCCAATATTCTGAACTCAAAGAACAAATGATGGCAGGGTTGTGCAGAAAGAGGAACCCTACTGCACTGCTGGTGGGAATGTAAACTAGTACAGCCACTCTGGAAGGCAGTTTGGAGGTTTCTTTAAAAAAACTAAAAGTAGACCTTCCCAGTGATCCAGCCGTACCACTCCTGGGCATCTATCCTGAACATCATAACCCAGCATATGATAAGGACACCTGCTCAGCCATGTCCATCTCTGCACTATTCACAATAGTCAAGTGATGGAAACAACCCAGATTCCCCCCACTACAGATGAATGGATACAAAAAATGTGGTACACATATACAATGGAATTCTACATAGCCAACAGACAAGATAAAATAATGACATTCACTGGGAAGTGGATGAAACTAGAGCGAATCATGTTGAGTGAGATAAGTAAAGACCAAAGGAACAAAAGGTGTATGGTTTCCTGGATATGTGATATTAGATCCAGACAGTATAGGAGTGATAACTCAATATTCAGCTACCCAAGGTTATGGACATGGTCTTGGAGATATAAACATAACTACATAGACATAAAAAGCTACAAAGAGATATATACTCATAGACATGTTATATGATACAGACTGATATGTATCTATGACATAGAAATTCTCAGCTTAATTTTAATTATTTTTACTTTTTATTGTAATTAATAGAAGGGTTACATTATATTCACCAGATAGACAGGACATTATTTATTTTAAATTTGTTCTTAAATCTGTGTGCCAGTGATTGTATATAGAGATCTCATTCTTGAATACTTAATTGTTGAACTTGATATCTGAAATATGATGTAAAAATCAATGTTAATAAAATATTTTAATTAAAAAAATCTCAGGCTACCAATGAGTTTGAGGCCAACTTGGCCACATATGACAAAAAAAAATCCAGGCAGTGGTGGCTCACACCTATAATCCTAGCTACTCAGGAGGCTGAGGATTGAGGATTGGGGTTCAAAGCTAGCCTGGGCAGGACAGGCTGTGAGACTCTTGTCTCCAAGTAACCACCAGAAAACCAGAAGTAGAGCTGTGGTTTAACATGGTAGAACATGAGTAAAAAAGAGCTCAAGAACAGTGTTCAGGACTCATGACTAACTAGGGGAAAAAAAAAAAAAAAACCAACAACAGAAAATGCCTAGAGGATTAGCAAAGCACGCCCATGGGTGCGTTTCCACAGACAACTAGATTGTAAAGAGATCTGACTTAATCAATGAATTAATCCCTTAATGGATTCCTAATGGGATGGCATTATGGGAGGCAATGGAAGGAAGGAGGAAAGGGGTCACTGAGGGCTATTCCCACCTCATCCTTTCTGTGTTCACTTTCCACTGCTTCCTGGCTGCCATGATATGAGCTACTCTGCTCCAACATACCCTTCCCAACAGGGTGGAATCCCTGTGACCCTATGAACCAGAAGAAATCTTTCCTTATTTATTTATTTATTTATTTATTTATTTATTTATTTATTTATGTCAGTCTTGGGGCTTGAAATCAGGGACTGGGCACTGTCCTTGAGTTTTCTCAAGGCTGGCACTCTACCACTTGAGTCATAGCACCACGTCTAATTTTTTCTGTGTATGTGGTACCAGAGAATCGAACCCAGTGCTTCATGTAGGCTAGGCAAGCCCTATACCACTAGGCCACATTTCTGGCCCTCCCTCCTCCTCTAAGTTGGTTGATAAAGGTATTTTTTAGTCATAGCAGTGTCAAGGTAGTAAAATTTGATGACCTCTTTCCTTCTAAAGTAAACATTGTGAAGACACACGCATTCTTCACTGCCCTCACCAATCTGGGCAGAAAAACTTTCCAGTATCCAGTTCTGTACAGAACTGGAGGTGGTGGAAGAGAGATCTCTAGCATGACAGCTACCCCATGTGCCAGAGCAAGGGGGATACCATCTCAGCACTCAGGACACTGAGCTAGAAAGAACTGGAGCTCAAGGCCAATCTGAGCTACATAGTAAGTTCTAAGCCAGCTTAGGTTACATTGTGGGATCCTGACCCAGTAAACCAAAAAGAAAAAGCTGTTCTGAGATGACTACTCTATGTTCACTAGAACGGCTGAAATCTTAGACAGTTTTTTGTTTGTTTGTTTTTTCATTTTTTTTTTTTGTCACCCAAGAGGCTGGGCCTGGGTGCTGTCTCTAATTTTTACTTAAGGTTAGTAGTACTGTACCACTTTGAGCCACCACTTCTGGTTTTCTGGTGGTTCTCTGGAGATAAGAGTCTCGTAGATTTTGCTGCCTGGTTTTGTACTACAATCTTCAGATTTCAACGTCCTGAGTAACTAGAATTACAGGGGTGAGCCACTGGCTTTTGGCTTAGGCAGACCGTTTTAAGTGTTAGCAAGAAGAGCAGTGGAATGCAAACTCATTGCAGAGAAAAGGGGAAATGATCTCAACACATGGGAAAAATCATCTGGTATCATCTGCTAAAGACACACATATGCCTATCTATGAGTTTCATAAATCTCTCCCTTATATGAATCTAACAGGAATGCACTCATATAGCCGCTAAAACACCTGTACGTGAATAGATACAGGACTTTGTAATCAAAGATGATTAGCAGCTCCAACTAGATGACAATCCCATGGCCATCAACAGAGAATAAATAATTTGCAGAGGAACCCCATAGTGCAATACTACACTGCAACAACAAAGATCCATCAATTGATTGATTGGGAATGAGAGGGATGACTCCAGAGAGTGCTGAATGACAGATACTGACATAAACAAGTGACACAGGGTACAATGATAGTGTGCTAAATCAACTTATTAGCCACTGAAAGCAGATTATTATGTTTTGAGGGACTTTTGCAATTCAGGTACTAAATGTAGGTTTTCTTAAAAATTAAAGAATAGCCCAGTGTGGTAGTATATGCCTGTGATCCCCTAGTGAGGAAGGGGAGGCAGGAGAATTCCAAGATCCAGGCCAGTCTGTCTATGTAGCAAGACCTTACTTCGAAAGTTAAAAAATAAATTATATAAACTATTTACATCTAAATAAATTATATGTGAAACAAAGGCAGTGTAGTAAATATTCAAGACTCCTTACTTTCTAATTATTTTACTACATTTGGCTACTGTTTATGTGTTACTTATAACTGTTATTTATATCGATTGTATCTCTTTTTCTTTTCTTTTGTGCACAGTCCTTGTCTTCAATTCAGGGCCTCTTACTTACTAGTGTTCTACCAGTTGGGCCAGTCCAGCTTTTTGTTGGCTATTTGGAGAAATGGAGTCTCACAGACTTTTCTGCCCAACCTTGATCAGGAGTCCACAGTATTGAGCTTATATCTGCTGTGCCTGATTGAGAGAAACAGCACAGAACTGTTCAAATGCACATTTTGATACTTTAAATTCAGAGGTGATGGCCACCAGAGAAATTGACCAAGTGCAAGTCAGAGCTTTTTATTATTATTATTAAATTTTATTTTGTTGTCAGGGTGATGTATAGATGGGTTCCAGTTACATTCATATGGTAGTGAGTACATTACTCAGAGCTTTTTTGTTTTGTTTTGTTGTTAAAATTGTTTTACACAGCGCAGGTCCAGTCTGACCTGGATCCTCCTGCCCCTGCCTCCTAAGTACTAGGATTGCAGGCAGGCACCACAATGCTAGCACAAGAGAATTCTTTCCTAGATGCAATTCCCCTTCTCCATCCATTGGCCATTGAATAACATGTCCTGCCTGCTTCCAGAACTGTCTGCTTCTCTGCGAATGGAACTGATTGGAAAAGAACCAGGACACTTGCACCATAATAATAATGGCTCCCATTTGTGGCATGCTTTTTTTTTTTCTGGGTCTCTCATTTAATCCCTCAAAAACCTGAGGGAACTTTATGATCCCCATTTTTTAAATAAGGCCAATGAAGGTCGTGTGGCTGTATAATCAGGCAGTATAATCAAGATTTAAACCCGGTGATCTTGTTTATGGGGCTTCATTTACTCATGACACCCTCCTGAGAAGAAATAATGAGAATGGGCTATTAAGTTGTTAATTAATTGGCACCAGATAACACACACACACCTACGACTCTACCTCTGGGTCTCAGTTCCCTGTGCCTGTGAAAGCAACTACAGGTGAAGGTCCAGCAGATGTGTGGCTTCCCTTCCCTGTGTGGCAAGTGCATCTCAAGACCTGCATGACGCTAATCTGAGAGCAATAAATCCAGTTGATTGCCAGGGGCCCACAGGACTCTTGCCTGGCGGCTCTCTGGCTGCCCTTTGGCTGGTGGTATCAAGGGAGGCCACCTGTCGAATTAGGGAAATGAAAATTCAGAAATCACACGCTATCATAGAGCTCACCAAATCCATTTCCAACCTCAGCAAAAGACTTATCGACGTCCTCTTGGACTTCAGTTTCCTTGGCCACACCTGGTCTGAGCATGTGACCATTATCCCACATGAATAAATCTCAGGGAAATCCACTTCCCTTCATGTTGAGTGAGGATGACTATAGAGGGTAGAGCCAGGTAGCCACACCTGGTAAGCCCAGAGTCCCTGCTCTGACAGGTGAGAGCAATCCACAGGGGCACTTGTTTCAAGGCAGGAGCAGGCAGAAGTTGGTCCCCAGACCCATGCTGGTGGCCTGCTACCCACACAGTTGCTGCCTGCCCAGCAATGCCTTTCCATCACCAAGATCATATCCTGGGCTTTCTGACCATGGCCCCCATCGACGCCCCGCCCTGCCATGACAGCCCGATGTCAACCATGACAATTGTCGACTGCCAGCCACACTGAGAAGGCCAGTCAGCACTCTCCTGGGGCTTCCATATGTGGCAGGGCTGTAGTGTAGCTGCCAGGGGTTGGCAGGGCCCCAGCTCCTGGAGCTTGGACCAGAGCTCCAAGGGCAGTGAGTCACAGCCCAAGAGTATCCCAGCAAGGTGTAAGTCCCTAGCCCATTCAGCCGTACTCCAGTCATCTTCCATCTTGCTGGATCCTGCCTCTTCTGTCTCTCTACTCTAGAGAGAAGAGAGCAATTAAAACGACAACAACAACAACAAAAAAGGGAGCTAGGCTCGGTGGCTCACACTTGTAACCCTAGCTACTCAGAAGGCTGAGATCTGAGAATCACGGTTCAAAATCAGCCCAGGCACTAAAGAACATGAGACTCCACCTAATCACTAGAAAACAGCAAATGGGGCTGTGGCTCCAGGGGTAGGGTGGTAGCTGCGAGCTGAAGAGCCCGGGGACAACGCCCAGGCCCAGAGTTCAAGCCCCAGGACCACCACCAACAACAAAAAAAGTGGAGTCTGAAACTTTACCACCAACCTGAAACCATATCCATTCTTTGTGTTGGAAACCTTGTTGCTGTTCGTTGTTGTGATACTGTCGATGGAATTTACTAGGCAAACACTTGACTGTTTGATACAGGAAGAAAAGATCAACTGCTAGCAGCGGAAGTCACCCCTTCCTGGGACTCCTGAGATTAGAGAAGCCACAGACTTGAGGTTTTTTCTCAGCTGTTCTCTGAGATGCCTGGAAAGCACTGGGAGGGAGTAGGAAGAAAAGACAGAAGTAGGGGTGAGGGTGGATGGCTGTGGACTCCCTCCTCAGCCAAGAGAGATAGCCTGGCCAGTTGCCATCTGTTTTCTATTCCTGGATTCTATGCAAGAGTCTGAAGAAAGTAGTCAGAACCTGACCCAAGTCATCCATCTTAGAGGCAAAAACGATGACGCTCCAAAAGGGAATGCCAGCTGCGCAGAGCAACAGAGTGAGGTCAAACCAGCCTTGCTTCCATCCGTCCCGTCCACTACCCACTCAAAAGCTCAGCATGGCTGTGAGCAGAAACCACCTGCTCCACTCCTCTCCAGGGAACAGTCTTCAGTCACAGGCCTGCCCTGTCCCTCCAGCCCCTTCAGGAAGTCACCCTCCCTAAGACAGGAAGGGGAAGTTGATACAAGGAAAATCTGCTATCTCATTAGTTCTTTTAGTAGATGATAAAGCCAGCACACACAAGCCCAGTTGTCACACCTGGCTCTAAAAAATGTCGCAAGGTGCTGTGGCCATTGCCTCCTCTGAGTCTCTGAAAAGGACTTTTTTTTCCGGTCAGTCATGGGGCTTGAACTCTGGGCCTGGGTTCTGTCCCTGAGCTCTTCAGCTCAAGGCTAGTGCTCTACCACTTGAGCCACAGTGTCACTTCCAGATTTCTGGTGGTTAATTGGAGATAAGAGTCTCACAGACTCCCATGCCGGGACTAGCTTTGAACCCCCATACTCAGATCTCAGACTCCTTAGTGGCTAGGATTATAGGCCAGACTTTTTTTTGGATTATAGGCCAGACTTTTTTTTGGATTATAGGCCAGACTTTTTTTTTCCTGGTACTGGGGCATGAACTTAGGGCCTAGGCACTGACTAAGCTTTTTCAATCAAGGCTCTACCACTCGAGCAACAGTTCTACTTCTGGTCTTTCTGGTGATTCACTGGAATAAGAGTCTCATGGACTTTCCTACTCGGACTGGCTTTGAATAGATAGCCTTGGTGTCAGCCTCCTGAGTAGCTAGGATTACAGGTGTGAGCCACCAGTACAGCATAAAAAGTACTCCTGTGTCTCTCTGTCCTTCCTCTCCAATCATGTGGAATAATTTCCATTCTAAGTGTTTAGATCCTTCCCAGGCCAATGTTGTATTAACTATTAGCTACTGACTCAGCCCGAGCAGCAACACAAATAAAAAGACACAAAGGGTTCTGTCATCCTTCATGTATTCTTTACTCTTGCCTTCTGGAACTAGCCACATAAGACAATAGTCCTTTAAAGATTTACCACCAACTAGAACAGCAAATTATACCACAGAGGACTCTAGGCAAACCCAAGACAAAAAGCTCAGCAGGGAGAAAAATCAACAAGAGCTTTTTCATTCTACATGGATCCTGACTCTTAAAGTGCCCTTTCTTTTTAATCAGACTTTTTTTGGTATCTTTATTGCAACATTACAGGGAAAATGCTGCACGGCGAAGGGCGTGCCCATCACAGGCTGCTTCTAATGCAGGTAGGCATGTGTTTAACCCACTCAATGGAACCGGATGGGCTGAGTCCCAGCATCACAAGCCTCACGTTACCATGAAGGAAGCTGAGGCACAGGGAGACTGAGAAAGTTGTCGAGGCCCCCCAGTACTAGCTGTGGAACTGGGGAAGCTGGAACCCAAACTACCTTAACTTCTGTGTTGTCGTCTCAGAGCTCAGAATACCTCTGAAGCTCTGGGTGACTCTGAGGGTACAAAGTACAGGACCAGGAAGGATGGGGTAGCTGAGCCTCAGGACCCTGTGCTCTCCATTCACCATGGAGAGTAACATTCCTTTGGACGAGGATCAGGAGACATTTGAAGCCCGACGCTGCCATTTGCGAGGCAAGTAGGTTTCTGTCTTGGAGCTCCCAGCCCTGAAGGAAATGGAGATGGCTTGAACTCCTGGCCCTCGACCCTGGATGAATGGCTGAGCACATGTGATGAGTAGGAAGAAGCATAAATTCTCTCTCTAGTGCCCTTCCTTTAACTAGAAATGAGGTCTCTGATACCCCTGCCTTTTTAAAAATCTGGTACTGGGGCTTGAACTGAAAGGAAGACCTACGTGCTGTCCCTTAACTTTTTCACCCAAGACTGACACATTTCCACTTGAGCCACACCGCCACTTCCAGCTATCTGCTAGTTAATCAGAGACACGAGTCTTGTGGATTTTTCTGCCTGGCTGACTCAGTCCTCACATCTCAGCCTCCGAGGTAGCTAGGATTACCGATGTGAGCCACCAATGCCTGGCTTAATGTCTTTTCTTATAGGTAGTGGTGGATGTGGATATCCGCATCTTAGCCGGGGACATAATCCTACCTATATAGTATGCACGGGAAATTACGCCGAAGACGTCAGCATGCTGCTCAAACCTCAGGATGGGAAGCACTGGACACAGCCATCCTGTCTCAGTCTCCCCTTCACCATTGCGCGGGCCTTTTCCCCACATCCCCCTTTAAATGACACTTCCAACACACCAAGTTTCTCTATATGCCACATAGATAGCAGGTGGCATTACATTTGAGAATTGAAGAACTCCCAAGTGATCCCTGGAGTCCAGCACACCCATACCCGCTCACTTCTGGAATGATGGCTAGCAGTGAATGAGCCCAACATCTTTGAATCTGAGATTGGCATCAGTCACATCCCCCATCCAACTGTTTCTCAGCTCACCTCATGGTCCGCGTGTCCCAGTCATCCAGACCACAGAGCGGAAGACGGCATCCCACAATGCTCAGACCCTGAGTTCAAGCCTCAGGACTGGAAGAAAGAAGGAAAAGAAGGAAGGAAGGAAGGAAGGAAGGAAGGAAGGAAGGAAGGAAGGAAGGAAGGAAGGAAGGAAGGAAGGGAAGGGAGGAAAAAAAAAACCCTTTATAGGGATTATAATCTAGAAAAGGTTGAGATGCAGGGAGGATAGACTATACAAACAATAAAGAAGAGTGATATTATCCAAAAAGAAATGTACTCATACCTGACTTAAATAATTGTAACCACTCTGTACATCACCTTAATCATAACGATAAAAAAATAAAAAGATGAAGCCGGTGTGGTGGCTCACTCCTGTAATCCTAGCTATTCAGGAGGCTGAGATCTGAGGGTCAAGGTTCAAAGCCAGCCCAGGCACTAAAGACCATGAGACTCTTATCTCCAATTAACCACTAGAAAACAAGAAGTAGGGCTGTGGTTCAGGGATAGGGCAGTATCCTTGAGCTGAAGAGTTCCGGGACCATGCCTAGGCCCCAGAATTCAAGCCCTATAACTGAGAAAAAAAATTAAAAAGATGAGGCTGGGAATGTGGTTTAATGGTAGAGTGCTTACCTAGCATGCATGAAACCCTGGGTTCAGTTCCTCAGTACTACATAAACAGAAAAAGGCAGAAGTGGCACTATGGTCCAAGTGACAGAGCCTTAGCTTTGAGCAAAAGAAGCTCTGGGACATTGCCTAGAACCTGAGCTCAAGTCCCAAGAGTGGCAATTAAATTTTAAAAATAAAATGCAAAATAAATTTTAAAAATATGAGCAAAAACAATTCTGTGGACTGGGTGGGTTGGTTTTGAAGCACTGGAAATCCAATCCAGGGACTTCTGCATGCTTGGCAAGTGCTCTATCACTTGAACCCAGCCCAAGAGGGCTTTTAATGAGATGAACCTACTCAGTTTGACACTCTGATATTTGATCTGTGTCATCGTGCACTTGTCAAAACCCACAGAAACACACAAGACAGAATGAATGAACTCTGAGGCAAACTAGAGACTAGACTTAGCAGCATTGATTCATTCAGTGTAACAAGCTACCACAATAAATGCAAGAGGTTAAGAACATGAGAATTATTGGCAGAAGTGATGAGGCAATGATCCACATACTATTGCTTAGGTATTCTGTAAATCAAAAACTGTACTAAATAACGTCTGTTTTGGAAAAGCCATGGTCTAAACCCATGCCAAAATACAGAGAAAACAAAGAGGAACCCACTTCTTAGTTTGGATGAAAAAGATGGCAAGAAGAAAGCTGGAAAGGCTGTGGGTAGACATGTGCTATCCTGGATGGCCATAGAGGTAGCTTGACATCCAGCAGAAGAACACACAAGGTGGTGGAGAAGAGTGCCCAGAGCTCCGAGAATCACTCACAACAAATTCCAACCAACTTTAATCCTGAGACACAAGGCTAGGCTGGCTTGGGGGTGACAGGGGGGCAGGGAGGGAGGATAAAAAGCCACTCTCTGATCCACTGTGAAGGGAATTTCAGGACCCACAAGGAGGGATAGTGGGGATCAATGCGCCTGGTGGAACTTAGGAATTGCGTTGTGGCAGGGAGGGATGACGTGTGATATTTAGTGTCCGTCTCCCAGACCTGATTTCCAGATTACAGATGATTAGCATTACATTTATGAGTCTTCCCAGCAATATTGAACTACGAGAAATAATAACGAGGAATAGGGACATTTTATTATACTGAGATTAATTCATCACAGGAGTCAAAACAGCTGCCAAGTCTCTCCTGGAAGGGATGTTAAGAGCCACAGGCTTGCAGTAATAGTAAAGAACCAAACCTTTTGGGGTGCTGAAAACCATGTGACATCATCAACCCATGCCCCCCTAGGAAGCACTGAGTTTCTAGTATCCACAGTACATCCAGAAATGCATACGCGTAGAGCCCAACACTTCCCAGTCCCGCCCTCAGGGAGATTCTAACTACACTGCAAGAACTAGACTCGAAATAAAAAAGACAATCAAGATGAAAAGGGTAGTGAATATCACACTATTTCCACACAATTCACTAATCCTCAATATTGTATTTGGAGTTAATTGGGTTTAGATGCTGTCATGAGGGCCGGGGCCCTCCAAGGAGAAGGTGGCGCTTCTCTCCCCGCCCCCATCCCATCGCGCAGGGACACAGAAGGAAGCATTATCAATGAATGACCTGGGTTAGAAGCATAGCTAACATACTTGTGTCTCTCCATAATGTCAGGATTTATTGAATAACAGTAAATACACCAGTTGTATCCATTTTGTTGGCATTCATATGCCAAGTATGACTGATTTCACTTGAGAGCTTTGAGCTGTTGACAGCGCAGTTTGTTTTTTGTTTGTCTGTTTGTGCCAGTTCTGGGGCTTAAACTCAGGGTCAGGGTACTCTCCCTGAGCTTCTTCTGTTCAAAGCTAACATTCTACCATTTGAGCCCTAGTACCACGTGCAGATTTTGGTAGTCTATTGAAGGTAAAAGTCTCATAGGCTTTCTGTCCAGGCTGTCTTTGAATTGCAATCCTCAGATCTCAGCCTTTTGAATAGCTAGGATTATAGGCATTTGGTTAACACTGTGATTGTTTTTGTGTTTTAATTCCAGTCTTAATCATGAATACATACTCTCAGATCACACATTATACTTCACAAAAATATAAGGCTACAGTGTAATGTAAGGCTACAGAAAGATAAGAAGGGGTTAAAGCGTTCTGGCTAAAGGCCAGAGCAGGTCTGAATCACGATGAGTTTTTAAGAAGCAGGAGGATCAGGATGAGCTGAAGCCCCAGGGACAGAGTCAGAGATTCCTCTTCTGTCCATCCTTGACCATGCACCTGATGGCACGAGGTTGGTGAGTGCCACCATACCCCAGCATTCAGTGTGTCTCCTAAGTGAGGCTGTGGCTCAAGGGTAGGGTGGTAGCCTTAAGCTGAAGAGCTTAGGGACAACACCCAGGCCTAGAGTTCAAGCCTCACGACTGACAAAAAAAAAGTGTGTCTCCTTCCATTGCATCATTTCTGAGTGTGGTATGTTTGATAACTGACATGGACCACTTTACTTTTTTCTGATCCAGGTTTTGTACACCCACAGAGCTATGTGTTTCTGATTTCATTTGATAAGCTCACAGGCGCCTGCCTCATGGTTCGTGTTGGATGGGTTGTTAATCACATGCACACACACACGATGTATAGTCATTCTGTCTCAGCATCTGCACTGGAAATGAAGCGATGTTCTATTAAATGCAAGTCCCCTGGGGCCAGGCCCCAGCCTGAAAGCTGCTGTTCTGCACAATACAGAGAAACACTGGAGCAGGGCACAGCCCACTTTTCACACGTATCACTCACACACCAGGAAGGAAGCCTTGACCAGAAACCAGAGCAGCTGCAACCTGATGGTGACTTCCAAGCCTTCAATAAGAAGTTTGAGGATTGAGCAAGAAGTGGAGCCTTGAGGACTATGGCAGCCACTGAGGCACCCGAGGACGTCACTGAGATGGGACGCTACCAAGATCAGTAGCTCAGGTAAGAGAGACGGCCTCATGTCACACCTCGCACACACATGGTCTCTCTTCCTGACCTGGAGCCAGAAATGCTCAGTGTTTTTCCACTCTGCCCTGAATGCTCTACAAGCCTAAAACGAAGTTCAAGTTCCACCTCAGCTCAGAAGCCAGCGTTGATGTCATCTTTCTCAGAACTCTGCAGACATGTGATCTGTGCTATGTACAGAATGAGGCCCTCACATGCCAATATACTGGAGAGTGCCAGCTTTGCAGTAACACAAGGATCCCCTCGTTCAATTCTTGGGTTATCTTGGGTGGGTATTTAGTCTACCCAGCCCTCCAGTTTTCTGCTTTGCAAACTAGGGGATTCAGAGATCCCTGAGAATGTGGAGTTTGGTTCAATCTATTTGGAAAGCTTGTTGCTACTGCCTCCCAAAGTTCAGTCTCTGCCAGTTCTATGAGCTGGAAATTCCTTCCTTAGAAAAATAATCCATAGAAATAAGTGCTTCTGTCTGCTAGGAGGCACGTGGAACTTTTATACCATCACATCACTGGCCTCAAATGCCATCAGCAGTAGAGGAGATTTGTAAATGTGACCTGATTGCAGAGCGGTACGCTAGACAGCAGTGAAAACGAGCTGCTGCTACTTATGACCGTATAGGCAAATGCCACGGGTGCCTGACAGGAGAGAAAGAACAAAAACAGCGATATCAACAAGAACAGGTTGAAAGAACCCAAATACACATACCCATATGTGCGTGTGTGCACACCTATACACAGACACACAGACACACAGACACAGACACACAGACACACACACACACACACACACACACACACACAGAGCGTAAGTTCTTTGTGTTGTTGTTGCTATTTTTGTTGTTGTTGGTCCTGGGGCTTGAACTCTGGGCCTGGGCACTGTCTCTGAGGCTCAAGGTTAGAGCTCTATCACTTGAATCACAGCCCCACTTCCCTTCCTGCTTTTTCTGTATATGTGGTACTGAGGAATCAAACCTAGGACTTCATGCATGCTAGGCAAGTACTCTACCACTAAGCTCCCTTCCCTTTCCCAGCAATGCTTTCTTGTTATCTCAGTCACCACTCTTGTTCATGAGTGCCTATCTACAACTTCCTTGTCATTAAATAAAGCAAAAAGCAAAGATAAACAAAATAAAGAGAATGCGTTCATTTATATATTTAAAAAAACACACAAAATGACTAGACCTACGATCCTAGAACTCAGAAGGCTGAGATAGACCACAAGTTTAAGCCTAGCTTGACCTATGCATTGTATGTGTTTATGTGTATTACATAATTTTAATGTAATTGATTAAGATTTAAAGATCAAATTTACTTACGTTTTAGATTAAAAATTAAATTATTTAAGTTTAATTAATTAACTTTTTTTTTTTTTTGCCAGTCCTGGGGCTTGAATTCACTGCCTAGGCTCTGTCCCTGAGCTTCTTTTGCTCAAAGCTAGTACTCTACCACTTGAGCCACAGCATCACACCTGACATTTTCTGCCTATGTGGCACTGTGGAATTGGACCAGGGTTTTATATATGCTAGACAAGCACTCTACCACTAAGCCATAGACCAACGGCTAATTTAATTTATATATTTTTTGTTGTACTACAGTAGGGTTTTTTAAATTTTGTTTTGTTTTGCTCTTGGTCGGTAATGGGTCTTGAACTCTGGGCTTAGGTGCTGTTCCTGAGCTCTTCAGCTCAAGATTACACCTTACCTCTGGAGTCACAGACCCACCCTTTTCTAGAGATTAAATTGGAGATAAGAGTCTCACAGTCTTTAGTGGCAGGCTGCCTTTGAACTGAAATCCCCAGATCTCAGCCTCCAGAGTAGCTAGGATTACAGGTGTGAGCCACTGCACTGGGCTGGTTTTTTGGGGGGTCTTTTGTTTGTTTTTTTTTTAACTGAGTGCTTTGTGTTTGCCAGCCAGGTAATTTAACATTTGAGATACACCTCCAGCCTTAATTTTTAATCAATTTCAATAGTCTGCAGGTATAATTTTGGCCAGTTTTAAAGAGCCTGGTGGATTCTTTCACAAAAGCAAAGCACTTTCAGAGGACAGATGTCTTAATATAAGTAGTTATTTTTTTGGTAATGGAAACTTGGTTAGGAAATTCAGTGGAAGCAATCAAAACAGTTCACAAGAAGTGAAAATTCTTCAATTCAGCCAGCAAATAATAGCTCATAAAATACAAAGACTGTTCTAATAATAGCAAAGGCCAATCAATAGACTTGAAAAAATTACAAGTACTTTTCTTTGTGTTAAATATGCTAAGCAATATAACAGGCACTGTCTAATCCTTCGGGTACATTTTGTCTCAAGGACTTCCAATTTAAGAAATGCCAATTAATTGCCTTAAAGATCTAACATATGGCATAGGTAATTTTTTAAAAAATCTTTTAGTAAATCTGGCAAAGAAAAATCATTCCAACCAGAAAACAAAGAAATTGTTTCACCACACATGAAAAAATTTAAAGATCTATCTATCTATCTATCTATCTATCTATCTATCTATCTATCTAAAGTTGTTAGTTTTCTTTGCTGGTCAAAAATTTAGACTTATTGGCCAGGAGTGTTGCCTAGTGGTAGAGTGCTTGCCTAGTATGCACAAAGCCCTAGTTTGATTCCCTGGTACCATATATACAGAAAAAGCTGGAAGTAATGCTGTGTGCATTAAGTGGTAGAGCACTAGCCTAGAGCAAAAGTGCTCAAGGACAGTACCCAGGCCTTGTGTATAAGTCCCAGAACTGGCAAAAAAAAAAACCAGACTTATTAAAATTTCACAATAAGAGTTCCTTTATTTATTTATTTATTTTTGTAGGTCATGGGGCTTGAACTCGGCCTTGGCCTTGGCGCTGTCCCAGAGCTCTTCAGCTCAAGGCTACTGTCCTACCCTTGAGCCAAGCCCCATTTCACGTTTTCTAGGTTTTCTGGAGGTTAATTGGAGGTAAGAGTCTCAAGCCCTTTTGTGTCCTGGCTAGCTTTGAACCTTGGTCCTCAGTTCTCAGCCTCCTGAGTCACTATAGGTGTTAGCCACCGTGCCCGCTTCTCTGATTCTCTATTTCTTATTCTATCATGTGGCGCTCATGGAAAATGTCTGCCACAGACCTTAGAAAAGCATCAGAGAATTATGAATCATCTTCACTTTATAGAACAGTTAAAAGAACAGAATGTGCTGGATTCCATGGCCTTTTATTCTTTGCCAGTTATCTCTAAGCCAGAAGAGTTTTATATTCCCAGAACTTAAAACCAAGCATATCTGGGTTTTGGTATATAGACTAAATAAATGAACTTAAGTGTACCTTCGTGGCAGAGAAGCATACCACACAATGTGAAGCTCGAACAAAATATAGCCATTTCAGGCTTAGCTCTCATCTTGCTAAAGACTGGAAATATGTCAACGACCCCTTCCCCTAAAACCTCCTGTAAGACCCCTCTTCCATCCCCTATAGGCATCTCCCGTTCCCACGAGGAAGACAATTGAGTATGTAACTTGTGAAACATTAATCTTATGTTAACTAAAACTAACCCAGACCCCATAGAAACTCAATTAACTCAGGAAGTTCCCAAACAAAGCTGTGAACGGCAAACTCCCGATAACAGAACTCAGGGACAAAAGGCAAGGAACTAAGTGAACAAGCCCAATCAAGAAGAGGCATATGGGCATATGGGCAGCTCACTGCCTCCCCCCCACACCCGCTTCCTGCCACAATTGCTGACCCCTCCCCACCAAGACTGCATGCCAAAGTCAGGTAGAAAAAATAGGGTAGTTCAAATGACTCCCCAGAAACAGGTTAGGATTTGAGTGGTTATTCACTGTGACCTAACAAGATTGTGCAGACCTGTATGAATGTTACAATCCTATTGGCCCCTATATATGGTCAATGAGCGCCATATGGTCAGTGTGTTATAAAAACCCTGGGAAAAAAGGAGTCGGGGCTCTCAACTCTGACCCTCTGTGTCGGTGATGGTTGTGAGTCCAGGCTCAAGCTTGCAATGAAAGACTCTCATGCGCTTATATAGGATTCGGCTCCTTGGTGGTCTTTGGGGACCTCAAATCTAGGCATTACAACAACAGCATTTTGGCCAGTTACAGACCAGATATACAGTAGTGGTCCCTAGAAGATAAGCTTTAAGCTCACTGGTAGAGTGCATCGTTCAGGTTGAATCCCCTAGCACACATACTAGTAACTGGGCCACGTTCATTTGTGTGAATACACTAGGATGTTCACACAATGAGAAAATGGCCTACCATCACGTTCAGAATTGTCCCATTTCTAAGGGATGCTGAATTTATCAGAAGGGTGCTGCAGCAGGAAAGCAAAGCCACTCCAATCATTTTAAACAAAAAGATATTTCCTGTAGAGAATTAAGAATTTACAGAAACTAGGCCAGGAGTGTGGCCCAGTGTTCAAAGCCCGGGGTTCAATTCCTCAGAACCGCATCTGCAGAAAAAGCTGGAAAGGTGCTCAAGTGGCAGAGCTCTAACCTTGAGCAAAAGTGCTCAAGAACAGTGCTCAAGCTCCAGGATTGGCAAAAAGAAGAAGAAGAAGAAGAAGAAGAAGAAGAAGAAGAAGAAGAAGAAGAAGAAGAAGAAGAAGAAGAAGAAGAAGAAGAAGAAGAAGAGTTATTTTATATGGAAGCCACTGGTAGAAGAGCTGGACAACGGGGCAGTACACCAGGCCCCTGGTGATGGTATCCAGAGCTTCAATGCAGAGTCAACCCCCAGGGATCTGTTACCATCTGGACACCAGGGCTGCAAAAGCCATGCTGGGTTGGTGCTGGGAGAACTGGGCAGACACATGCAGAAAACTAAACATTGATCCCAGCCTATCACCATGCACAAGCATTAACCAAAAATGGATCAAAGACCTCAATGTCAGACCAGAAACCTTGAAACTGCTACACAATAGAGTTGGAGAGACAGTGGAATTCATAGGCACAGGCAAAAGATTCCTGAACAGAATCCCAGGGTCACAACAAATTGGAGAGAGACTCGACAAATGGGACTACCTAAAAATAAAAAGCTTCTGCACAAAGACATAGCTACTAATGTAGAAAAACAGCCAGCCAACTGGAAAAGGTATTTACCAATAATATATCAGACAAATGCTTGATATCCAGTATCTACAGGGAACTCAAGAAACAAATCCCCACCCCAAACCCAGCAAACCAATCACTAAATGGACAAGGGAACTAAAGAGACACCTATCAAAAGAAGAGGTTAAAATGCACACACAAAAAATGAGAAAATGCTCATCATCCATGGTCATAAAGGAAATGCAAATAAAAACAAAAAAACAATCAAAGATACACCTTACCCCAATTAGAATGGCCAATATTTTGAACTCAGACAACAACAAATGATGGCAGGGTCTGCACTGCTGGTGGGATTGTAAACTAGTACAGCCACTCTGGAAGGCAGTTTGGAGGTTTCTGAAAAAACTGAAAATAGATCTTCCCTATGATCCTGCCATACCACTCCTGGGCATCTATCCTGAACACCATAATCCAAGATATGATAAGGACACCTGCTCAGCCATGTTCATCTCTGCACTATTCACAATAGTCAAGTGATGGAAACAACCCAGATTTCCCCCACTACAGATGAATGGATACAAAAAGTGTAGTATATATATATATATATATATATATATATATATATATATATATACAATGGAATTCTACATAGCCAACAGACAAGATAAAATAATAGCATTCAGGGAAGCAGATGAAACTAGAGCAAATCATATTGAGTGAAATAAGACCAAAAGGTGCATGGTTTCCTGGATATGTGATATTAGATCCAGACAGTATAGGAGTGATGACTCAATATTCGGGTATCCAAGGTTATGGACATGGTCTTGGAGATATAAACATAACTACATAGACATAAAAAGCTACAAAGAGATATATACTCATAGACATGTTATATGATACAGATTGATATGTATCTACGACATACAAACCCTCGGCTTAATTTTAATTATGTTCAAAAATCTATGTGCCAATGATTGGATATAGAGATTTCCTTCTTGATACTTGTTTGTTAAACATGACATTTGAAATATGATGTAAAAATCAGTGTTAATAAAATCTTTCAAAAAAGAAAAAAAGGCCATATGCAGGAGCTGGCTCAGGAGCCATTGCCTCCACTGGTACAGCTTCAGGTATTCAATTTAGAGCCATGGCTGTGGAAATGGATGGCATCGTAGAACTGGTGGCTGGCACTGCAGAAACCCAACAGCACCATGTGTCTTCCAAACCACAGGCAAGTGCAAATGGCCCACTCTCCTACTCCAAAGAAATCTCTCCCAGGGTTAGAAGCCTGGTTCCGTTGGTAGAGTGCTAACCAGTGAGCAAAGAGTCGGGTACCAAGTTCAAGTCCTGGTCTCAGGCCTCACATGCACAGAGATTGGAACCCTTCTTGCCCTGTGCCACAAAGATCCATAGGTATATGGCAACTTGTCAGTGAGAAAAGCCGTTGTTGGCACAGCCATGACCCGGATGCAGACCTGTCCCTGAGAAAATGGTCCGGGGTCATTCCTGAGAAACAAGGAAGGTCTTGTTTGTGCTATGATCTTCAAGGAAATGCCACAGGCGCTGGGATGCTGGGCCCCAGCCCAAGCTGCCGGCTGAACAAGGGAAGAGGGAGTCACAGGTTGTTCCCGCCCCTGCCCCAAACACCCCAGCTCCAGCTGCTATCATCCAGGATGCCCTGTGTGTACTTAAATGAGGGACAAAAAGAGGCCCGAGTCGTGCTCACCACGACAGCTGACATCGGGCATTTTTACACCATAGGAACCTTCCTTCCAATGCAGCTACTCGTTCTTCATTGTCCTTTATAGATGGGGGAACAGAGGCACAGAAATATGAACAACTTGCCCAAGATCAATTGTTGAGTCTAGATCATGAACACACCCAACCTTGTGACAACACAGGCCATAGAATCACACAGAAACAAATTCAAAGTGCCCTATTGCCTTGAGCATAAGATATTGCTATCTATATCCCAGGCCCGGTATATAAACTAAATGCAAAATGTATGTAAAAAATTTAGACTGGGGGGCCGGGGGTTTGGCCTGGTGGTAGAGTGCTTGCCTAGCATGCACGAAGACCCAAGTTTGATTCCTTGGTACCACATACATAGAAAAAAGCCAGAAGTGGTGCTGAGGTTCAAGTGGTAGAGCTCTCGCCTTGAGAAAGTCCAAGGACAGTGCTCAGGCCCTGAGCTCAAGCCAGGACTGGCAAAAAAAAAAAAAAATTTAGACTGGGCCAGGCACTATGGCTCATGTAATCCTAGCTACTCAGGAGACTGAGATCTGAGGATCAAGGTTCAAAGCCAGACCAGGCACAAAAGGACCTGAGACTCTTATCTCCATTTAACCTCTAGAAAATGGGAGGTAGGGTATGGCTCAAGGGTAGGGTGGTAGCCTTGGGCTGAAGAGGTCAGGGACAGCACCCAGGCTGAGTTCAAGCCCCATCACACAACACACACACACACACACACACACACACACACACACACACACACGAATTTACACTGGGAGCTGGGCGTGGTGACTCAGGCCTTTAATCCTAGCTACTCAAGAGACTGAGATCTGAGGATCTAGGTTCAAAGCCAGCCTGGGCACTAAAGACTGGAAAACCAGAAGTGGTGCTATATCTCAGGGGGTAGGGCAGTAGCCTTGAACTGAAGAGCTCAGGGACAGCACCCAGGCCCAGAGTTCAAGCCCCATGACTGACAAATAAAAAAAGAATTTAGACTGGGAATGGTTGCACATACCTGTAATCCTAGCATGCAGGGAGCAAGGCAAGAGGCACTGCAGTTCCAAGCTGTCCTAGGTGACATTATGTGACCCTATCTCAAAAAGGCAAAATGGTACTTAAGTTTATCACCTGGTAAAGGATAAGGATTCAGCAAATAGCATTCAGACTCGTGCTTTCTTAGTCTCCACTTGAAAACTAGAATGACTGTACGAGGTTTCTACTTTCTCTGCAGATTTCTAGGCTGTCACTCAGCAGTATCATACCAGCCTGACAAGGGTGAGGCCCCGAGTTCAAACCCCAGTACTGCCAAACAAACAAGGGGAGTATTCACTATTTGGCAAACCAGTTTCTTCTCCCCTTCCCACTGTTTCAGTCTTAAAAATTCAGCAAACCCAACCTGCCCCTTAAGTTGGGCTTCAAAGGAACCTGAGTAAATCAAAGAACAAGGGACAAACAGTGACCAGGATTTCCGTGACCTTCTGTGTAACTTTCCTCCTTATCACAGCCGAAAGTCTCTTCTAGGCTGATAAAGGCTCAGAAGAGGACAGAAGGACAGGAAATGACTGGTTACCCTCACTCCCTACTCCAGCCTGCCCTTACACAAGTGTCACTTAAGCTGCCCGGCTTCACATTCTCCAGCAAGCCCTGGCTTGGATACATTTCTGGTTACCTCTTACACTAGGTGAGAGAAGCTTACACAGTCTGCCAGGGGGCCACAGTAGCAGGGAGCACGAACACTAATGCACATGGCTCCAGTGACATCTTTACCCACGAAAACGGAGGGCTGCTGAAAAACCAACAGAAAAGAAAACAAGTGGTATGTCTTTGGCTAATGAAGAGATCATGAGTCCTACATGGCCATGGCTAATGAAGAGATCATGAGTCCTACATGGCCATGTCACTTTTTCTGCCTTGGCTGACAGGAAGCTCAGACAAGAAGTGTTCCTCAACTTGAAGTGCTGCTCCTATGCATCTACTTCTGCCCAGAATTCTCACCTAGTCAGGGTTATTTGTCCTCTCAACCTAGTTTTTGCCAGTCCTGGAGCTTGAAGTCAGGGCCTGGGCACTGTCCTGGGACTTTTTCTCAAGGCTAGCGCTCTACCACTTGAGTCACAGCACCACTTCTGGCTTTTTCTGTGTATATGGTACTGGGGAATCGAACCCAGGGCATTGTGCATGCTAGTCAAGCACTCTACCACTCAGCTACACTCGTGGCCCCTGTTCTTTCTTCTTTTAAAACCATTCTGTAGCTGGAAGTGTACCTCAGTGGTGGAGTAAATGCTTAGTACCGTCCACCAGCACGAAAGAAAGAAAGAAAGAAAGAAAGAAAGAAAGAAAGAAAGAAAGAAAGAAAGAAAGAAAGAAAGAAAGAAAGAAAGGAAGGAAGGAAGATAATTGTCTTGGAATGCAGTAAATTTTGTCCATAAAGAAAAACAGGAGCTGGACACCTGTAACCCAATCTGTAACCTGTAACGCACACCTGTAACCCCAACTATTCAGGAGGCTGAGATCTGAGGATAGCAGTTCAAAACTAGCCCAAGCAGAAAAGTCTGTAAGACTCTTATCTACAATTAAACACCAAAAATGCAGAAGTGGCACTGTGGCTCAAAATAGCTTTGACCAATAAAACTCAGGGACAGCACCCAGGCCCAGAGTTCAAGCCTCATGACTGAAAAAGAGAAAAAAAAAAAAAAGGAAAAAGAAAAAAAGAAAGATAGGAGCTAAACAACCCCATGGACCAGCTGGCTGAAATCGTCAGTGCAAAGGAGCTCAAACTTATTTTGATTTAGTTTTAAACCAGTAGATATTTATCAAGCATATATTTATGGATAAAACAAGGACTAGGCCCAGAGCCCTGTCCTCTGGCGGTGTCCAATCTGGGGTGAAAGGGAGTTGACAATGACAGCAGCAAGAATGTAGATTATAGACAGACAACACGGATGCGAGCATGCGTGTGCCGGCTTTCCACCTCTCTCCTTCTATTACCCCCGAGTCTCCTCATTGCTCTCCCTTCACAGAGAGGGACTGGCAGGTCCCACCCCTAACAAGGGGCATAGATATTTAGGTCCTTTCATGGCCCGACCCCATCCTGCTCTTTCTAAATGCACAGTGACCCTGGGACTCACTGTGCCTAACCCCAAACAGTCCCTTCAGCTCCACGCTGGCATGCTGCCATTCTCACTCCCTACCTCGGGCTCTCACTTGAACCATCTCTCCTCTATCAGGAAGCCTTCCAGAGCACCCCAGGTGGAACTAACCAGCTTGCCTTTGAAGTTCCAGATCTTCATTCCAACCACTACGGTAGCACTAACAGCAAGTGTGTGTCTGCTTCCCTTCTAGGATTACAACTTGGTGGAAATCTTGCATGTAACTACAGTTGGAGAAGATGTGACGGTGTGAATGAATCGTTGAAGTTAACAATAATTTTGCAGCTTGTATGTAGAGCAGTAAAGGAACTTACTTTTCCTATTTTTCAGGAACTGAGGGTCACACACAGAGCACGAGACTCCTGAATAAACAAATAGCAGAGCTCAGACCCAAAGTCCTAATCTATTTGTTCTCACACAGCTCCACTTAATCAACAAACAGTGCAAAGAGGCAGAAACTACAAAGCACAAAGGAATCCCAAGCATTGCTACAAATCACATTTTTTAAAAAGTTCTAAAGAACTTAAGTGGATCAACTAAATTGTTCTTAAAGTTGAATTTACCAGCTGGGCATGGCAGCTCATGTCTGTAATCCCAGCTCTTCAGAAGACGGCCATCATGAGGATTTTAGTTTGAAGCCAATTTGAGCAAAAATGTAGCAAAACCCTCATCTAAATCAACAAGCAGGTACAGTAGTGTGTATCTACAGTAGTGTGTATCTACAGTAGTGTGTATGTGTGTCCCCAGCTACATGGAAGGCCACTGGTAGCAGGATTGTAGTCCAAGGCCAGTCTCAGGCAAAAATAAGAGACTCTCCCTGAGAAGTAACTAAAGCACCAAAGGGTTTGGAGATGTGGATCAAGTGGCAGAACAAGTGCTTAGCAAAGTGCAAGGCCTTGAGTTCAAACTCTCATACTGCCACCATACAACAAGCGTGCCCACTGAGTTGAGTCTTATCTTTCCGTAGAGATGGAAAGAGCCTGGGTCCCTGGAAAGTAAGCAGAAGAGGATCCCTTGTATCCAAATGGAGGACATGCCTGCTTTGGGATGGGAGGACACACTGTTCCAGTTTTCTCAGACTAACTGAGGGCACAGGGTGTGGTACTCTCATTGATAAAGCTGGCTAAGCCCCAGGTAAAATGGAATGAATGGAATACGTGCTTCTGAGAGAGACAAACTCCCTCCCAGGGGACTCCGCCTTCCTGGCCTCCTCTCAGCCCTTCTCCCCACTGCTTCAGGATCCAGGCAACATCAGTCTTGTTGTTTCAGTGACTTGGCTTTTTTAAACAAAAGTGGCATGATCTCAATAACATCTGAACAAATTCTACCACTTTTCAAAGCCACGTATACTTTCAAAGGAAAGAGAGCTCTCTCCAATGTGAGTATCTAAAACAATGCGCCAAGAAGTAAGAAATCCCCCACAGGACACTAGCAGGGATGGAGCCATCACATACAATATAACCATGGTGCAAAATGCCATGATGTACACTACTACTCCAAAAAGTTGTTCCCTAGTGTTGTGACTATCTTTAGAAATGCCAAAATGACTTTTATGAGCGGGCCATTCATTTGAATGCCTGTCTCTGGAATACTTTGTTATTAAAGTAAAAAATTAGCTTGTTAAACATCAGTGGCTCAGATGTATAATCCAAGCTACTCAGGAAGCTGAGATCTGAGGATAGCAATTCAAAGCCAGCTGAGGCAAGAAAGTCCATGAGACTCTTATCTCCAGTTAACCACCAAAAAGCCAGAAGTGATGCTGTATCTCAAAGTGGTAGTGCACTAGCCTTGAGCAAAAGAGCTCAGGAACAGCACTCAGGCATTGAGTTCAAGCCTCATGCAATGCCCGACCCTCCCCGCCATTAGCTTTATTAACTGATAAATATTTAGTGGCATATTTTTTAAACTTGCAAAGACAACCAGCTTCCAGAGCTCAGATACTTCACTGTTACCCAGTGACAAGATGATTAACGACTCTGGAACCTACTCTGCCACTCTGACAGCCTCTGATAAGAGCTCTGATCTTTAACTGTGAAAGAAATTAAGACATATGGTCATATTCATATATCAACTTCTCACCTCCAATATTTGGGGCTTTTCTGGTAATATTTTAGTTTATTTTAGAGATTATTTGTATCTATGTTTGTCTGAAAATGCAAATTGTGTGCAGGATTGGTGACAGGAAGTGTTTATTGGCTTTGTTGCTTTTGCATAATTTCTCAGAGAAGAAAAGAAATGACAATGGTCATAATGGAAGTCTCCCAGATTAGATTTCCTTTTTTCAGTCATCCAATGGCCTCCCACCCTTTGTCATGCCATAGCCTACACTGGTCCTGAATGGCTAGAAATCAAGCTATGAGGTCAATTGGCCAGAGAGAGAATGTCTTTGAGGCACTTGGCTTCATAATGGCACATCTGCAGGCTGGGGCCTATCTGCTTTGCTCTTGGATCCATCAATATCTTGGCACTGACAATGTGGAGCCAGAGAGGCAGGTCACAGGGTGCCCAGCCAGCTGGGCCTCCCCCAGTGCCCAGCTTAGTGTAACGGTAAAGTTCTCCAAGTTCTCCCAGGAAACACTGCCTGCTCACCCAGGAACAAAGGCTGAGATTTGTTCCTTCAGTGTATTCATTTGTTCAAGAACTGTTTATGCCATGCCTGTGGCAGGCCCTGAGGGCCTGAAGATAGACAAGGCAGAGAGGTCCCAAACCTCAGCAGCACAAAAGGACAGAAAATTATCCAAGACCAAGGTAGCCATAAGCCCAGTGCATAACAGGCATAACGATGTGGGGTACGGCTGTAAGTGTATGTGTGTCCCCCAAAGTCATGGTAAGTCCTCATCCGCAAGTGACAATATTTAGAGGCAAGATGTTTGGGAGATGATCAGAAATTGATGGTGGAAACCGGGCACTGGTGGCACACACCTATAATCCCAGCTACTCAGGCGGCTGAGATCTGAGGATCAAGGTTCGAAGCCAGCCCAGGCACAAAAGGACCTGAGACTCTTATTTCCAATTAACCTCAAGAAAATAGGAAATGGGGCTTGGCTCAAGGGTAGGGAGATAGCCTTGAGCTGAAGAGCTCAGGAACAGAGCCCAGGCCGAATGCAAGCCCCATGACCCCCACACACAAATAAATAAATAAATAAAATAGAAAATAAAGTGAGGGGGCTGGGAGTTTGGCCTAGTGGTTAAAGTGCTTGTCTAGCATGCAGGAAGACCTGGGTTTGATTCCTTGGTACCCTATATATAGAAAAAGCCGGAAGTGGTGCTGAGGCTCAAGTGGTAGAGCTCTAGTCTTGAGAAAGTTCAAGGACAGTGCTCAGGCCCTGAGCCCAAGCCCAGGACTGGCAAAAAAAAAAAAAAAAAGAGAGAGAGAAAGAAAATAAAGTGAGGGTAGAACCCATAAAAATGGCATTTGTCTCCTTATCAAAGAGACCCTAGGAAGTTCCTCTGCCTGCTCTGCCATGTGAGAGTACAGTGAAGCCACAGTCATCTGTGAGCCAGAAAACGTAGTGTCACCAGACATGGAGCCCGCTGCCTTGACTCTAAAGTTCTCAGGCTGCTCAGCTTTGAGAAACAAACTTCTGCTGTTTTCCACTTTGTCCCCAAAGTACTAAACTACAGCAACGCCAGTAGACAGCAATGCTGAAAGAATCAGCCAAGATTCCAGCCTACATCTTCCATCTACCAGCCGAGCAGCCTTGTGCAGTCATGTCAGCTTTCCAGGACCCTGTGGTCCTCCTGTCCAGGGTTGCTATGGTGATGGGATGGGTTGGGATAGGTTGCTATGGTGATGGGATGGGGTGTGATAGGTGGGGTAGGTAGGGTGGGTAAAGACAGAGACAGAGCAAGGGAAAGAGCTTAGGGAAGTAGGGAAGGCCCCAAGGTGAGGTGGAAGACAAGCAGTTCAGAGGTTTTGGAAAGGGTCAACCCAGCACTGATGGAATATGGGACCTACAAATATGTGTTGTCCCCCCTTCCCCTCAGCCTGATATGGGTCAAAGTTAGCAACCTCCTCACTCCACCCACCCCAGGCTTCCTGAATCCACCTGAGACTGGTTCAGCAGGAATGTCCCTCTGACATTAAGATCATAATTAATAATGATGTTCAGATGAAGAAGCAGGGCCAAGCCCTTCCTGTTCCAGGTCTGACAGAGCACAGTCAGCCTCAAGTCCCACTGGGGCAACCAAGCTCACGTGATTCCATCCACAACCACACTGCACAACACAAAAGGACTGGGGAAGACAGGAGCGGGGTAGAGAGGGGTATTAGGGAATGTCTTCTCTACCACTTGAGCCACATTCCACTTCCAGCTATCTGCTGGTTAATTGGCCATAAGAGCCTGACAGATTTGTCCTTCCTGAACCAGCTTCAAATCTCATTCTATCCTCTTATCTCAGTCTCCTGAGTAGCTAGGATTCCAGGCATGAGCCGCCAGCACCAAGCTCAAATTTGTGTTTAATCGCTCACCCATGCGACAGCTACTCACCCAAACTTCTACGTACAGGAGCAAGAAGGGTGAATGTTGGCCTAGGGTACACAGCTGGCAATATGATATTGCTTTTGCTTTAGTTTTGGGGGTTTTTTTGCCTCTGCTGTTGTTGCTGCCTTTGGTCTTCCCCCAGAATGTACAATGGGTTTCCATTGTCACAACTTTGCCTTCTGCCTGCCCACTTCCGTCCAGCTGATGTCATCTCTTGAGAATAATGCCCCACACAGCTCCCTCTCTTGGTCAGCTCTGTCCTGGGCAGGGCCTCTGGGATGGGAGGCAGGGGCTTCTGGCCGTTGGCCTTTTCTATGGACCTAGGTAGCAGACCCCTGCTGTGAAACATGGTTACAGCTTGATAAATACAAGTGGAATCGTTATTTTCAATTCAGTTTCTCAGTTACAGATTCAAAAAGAAATGCTGAGTGGGAAAATTTGGTTTATAACACACAGGAAAGAGTTCCTGCTCTCTGTTCTGTAAAGTCTGCCAAAATTGTGCAAAAGCCCATGGATACAAGCTGTTGCTTGTGCAGCGGGAATCAGGCGCCAGGCACTGGGTAGGCAGAACCATCACGGTGGTGCTAATGTTATCACTCTGAGGTTGAGGGGGATGGGAAAAGAGATATTTGAAATTTGCTGCAAGAGGGGAGCAAAGGCCAAGGGACTCAGGTATGACTTTCAGCCCTGGACCAGCCCTGTACACCCCACACTGGGGCTCTAGGAATTGGGAGTGAAGCTGTGGTTCAGCTATGGAGGTCTTTGCATATGATACAACCCAGTCCTGAAGTCTCTATCCTATGTCTCTGCCAGCCTAACTGGCAGGCAAATCTATGATTCCAAGGCTGACCCCTGGAGGAACCTCTGCTGGAGAGACCAAACAAAAACCAGCCTAGGACAAGAGACTAGAGACATTGGATTTGGTGGTTTCGATGGCAAAATCGCTGCTGACTGTCCAATTATTTTATAGGGATGCTGGATAGCACTTGGGAGACAGAGGTGGGAAGACAGCAAGTTTGAAGCTAGCCAGTGCCTACAGAGCAAGACTGTTTCAAGGAGAGGGAGAAGAAGAAGGAGAAAGAGGAGGGGTAAAGAGAGAGGAGACCAAATTAAATCTCACAAAGGAATTCACATGAAGCAAAAACAATGTTAAGGGGTAGAAGAAAACTTTTAAAACCCCATCCATTTCAGAAATTAAAAGAGTAGATCACACTCATAAACAAGGAGAGGATACGTGAATAAGAAACACAAAGAATGCCGAAAAAGCTGTTAGAACCAAGTATTATCATTACTAAGCTTTAAAAAAATCAATAGAAGAGACTGCCAAGAAATGGATAGGAGAAAAGCATTCAAGACATAATATAAGAAAATAGTTTCAAACCAAAGAACAACTGTCTGAGTTGAAAGGCTCACAAAGTACCCAGAATACAGGATACAAAAATCACCATGTAAATGTCAATCATCATAAAGTTTCTAAGCATGAGGTGAAAAGGAAAAATCCTGAAATCATCTCCATGCCACATGAGAATCCTGGGAGCCAGGGACGAGTTTTTGCCTTTCCCAGTGTCTGGTGCATGAGTGATTCACTTGTTTACCAGCACATACTGGTTAATGTTACTATGGATGCGATGTAGAAATATGTCTGTAATTCTTCTGGATATATATACCCCAGGAGTGGAACTGCTAGAACATATGGTAATTCCATCTTTAATTTTTTAATAACCACTATGTTATTTTCCACAGTAGTGATGCCATTTTACCCTTCTACCTACACAGCTTCTTTTTCTCTATACCCTTGCCAACACAAGAGTTTTCTGTTTTGTTCCAAACCACTTTTTCTCCACTCTCTTCAATGTGAGAGATTTTGGTGAGTTAATATTTAAGTCTCTAACATGCACTTAAAGGGCTGAGAATGTCGCTTAATGGTGGAGTGCTTGCCTAGCATGCACAAAGCCCTGGGTTTAATTCCTTACTATCACATAAATCAAAAAAGCCAGAAGTGGCTCTGTGGTTCAAGCGGTAGAGTGCTGGCCTTGAGAAACTTCAAGGACAGTGCCAAAGACCTGAGTTCAAGTCCCAGAACTGGCAAATAAATAAACAAACACCTAAAAATACCTATAAACATTATCCAAGCCTCAATCATCTTCTGTGACTCTCTCTTTCCTAAAGATGCCACCAGGCTTTCCAAATAACGTGTTTCCTAAACAGACTCTGCTTCTTCTCCCCTCTGCCTCTTGCTCAGGCTTTCACTGTGCATAGACAGGTCCACATCCATGTCTGACCATGTCCACGGAAGCCCCAGCCACAAGCTGTTTCAGCCACTGTGCTGAGCACAGTCCACAGGCTCTCTGTTGGTCCTTCCTCCAGCCCACTTCCTCTCCTGTCTGCTTTCTTCATGTAAAAGCACAAAGGCAGCCTTCTCTGCTTTACTCAGTTTCCCTGTCCTCCCCAGCTAGCACCCAGCACACTGAGGGCTCAGAACCTGCTCATTAAGTGACTGGATGCATGCATGGATGCATACATCTGTCCCCAGGCAGAGTCAGCCTCCTTATTACAATTGGGGATAGGGACTCTCTCTCTCCCTCTCCCTCTCCCTCTCCCTCTCCCTCTCCCTCTCCCTCTCCCTCTCCCTCTCCCTCTCCCTCTCCCTCTCCCTCTCTCTCTCTCTCTCTCTCTCTCTCTCTCTCTCTCTCTCTCTCTCTCTCTCTCTCTCTCTCTCTCTTTTCTCCCCCTCCACACACACGCACGCGCACTCCATTCTGAATGGTAGAAAGACTCAACTGCCCAATGGATCACATAGTCAACAAGTTCTAAAACCTAGGACCCAGGGCAGAGTAGGAAGGATGAAGTCAGACTAAAGCATGCCTGGCCTGCCCTGGCGAGGGCCTAGTGCACAGGAGATACTCCATACTTGCTCATTGGTTAGGTGGATGCAACCTAAGGTGAAACTTGGAGATGCCCGGCTTTCTGGCCTCTCACATTTAGGTCATTACTGTTCAACCTGCAGCAGAGGTCAGGCATCTCAAGCCAAGGTGGACTCAGAGTCAGGTCCCTCTTCTGGGGTTTTAGGCTCTTTCTGCTCTAGCTGCCATCTTCATGGCAGGCAAAGTCTCTAGCAAAGTGGGATGGGGAAGGATGGTCCCAAGTCTTACAGGGTGCTTACATCCACAGTTTAAGCCTTAGATTCCCACAATTGTTCTACACGGGATTTGTTCTACTCCAAAGCACCACGAGGTTTTACACATGATGCTGGTTCTACAACTGTGGCTTCAGAAACAACAATGGAATTGAAGGCAATGATTAGGATGAAAGTTGTTCCCAGTGATTTTGGGAAAGCTTCCCAAAGAACAGAGAGGCCAAAAGGCAAGCAGGCATGTCCTGCCCCACAGAACTTACAAGCCAACCTTATATGAGATCACTCTCCAGAGCTTGAACCCACGGAGTCAACTGCACTGGGCAAGCATGCTTCCTCCTGACCTACACTCCAAGGTCACCTTGGATTAATAACTGATTGTTTCTCAACATTACCTGGGAACTCGGTCTTGCAAATCAGTAGAGAAAGGTAAGGCCAGGGCCTGCTCCTGAGTAGTTTGGTAAGCTGACACACCACCTATCCAGGATCCACACAGCTGCCAGCCCACAGCTGTAGCCATCCTCCAAGCTCCCTCTGGCTAACCAGCCATCTCCTACCATATCACTGGTTCTGAGAGAGATTCTCAGGGCTCTGGTTCAGGGGTTAGCCCACGGCCCATGGCCCCAACAGTTCTCAGTTCACAAAAGACCCTATTTCTGTGCAGAGAAGTTTGAGAAAGGATGGGCAAGATATTCTCTGAAGGTGGCATTTTTCCCTCTCCCCCATGTATGGCCCCCCAAGAACATCTGTGTGACTAGGCAGGAAGAGGGAAGATGTCACCATGTGTGCAGAGAGCTCTAGAAAGGAGAACACAGCTAGGGGACAGAGGGCACATGGTAATGAAGGGTCAGAGAAGAAAAGGAAGAGATAGAGGCTGATGGCATAGAAGGAGACTGAGAGAACCGAGAGACATCTGCCTTCAGCGCCAGCTCTTAATTGGCCTCGGTGTCCCACTGGGGGCAGAGTTCTAGCTAAGATGAAGGGCCTCAAATTACAAAGAGGCTTGGGTTGCTGAAAGGCTAAGGATAATGGGGGAGATAATGGAATGTCATGACCAGCCACAGGCCTGGAATGGAGGCATGGAGACCATCAGAGGGTGCTCTGGAGCCTGGACTGAGGCCAGTTCTACCAGGCTTCGCTGCCCACAGGTGTTTTTTGTTTGTTTGTTTTGTGGGTTGTGGGGCTTGAACTCTGGGGTCTGGACTGAACTCTGTCCCTGAATTCTTTAGCTCAAGGCTACTGCCCTACCCCTGGGCCTGGGTGTTATCCCTGAGCTCATCAGCTTAAGGCTAACACCCTATCCCTTGAGCCACAGTGCACCACTTCTAGTTTTCTAGTGGTCAATTGGAGATAAGAGTCTCATAGTCTTTAGTGCCCGGGCTGGCTTTGAACCACATCCTCAGATCTCAGCCTCCAGGGTAGCTAGGATTATAGGCATGAGCCACCACAGGCAGTTTGGTTTTGCTTTTTGTTTTGTTTTGTTTTATTTTATCTGCCATTGGGCTGGAACTCTGGGCCTGTGAGCTGTCCCTGAGCTCTTCAGCTCAAGGCTACCGCCCTACCCCTGAGCCACAGCGCCACTTCCAGTTTTCTAGTGGTTAATTGGAGATAAGAGTCTCACAGACTTTAGTCCCTGGGCTGGCTTTGAACCGTGATCCTCAGATCTCAACCTCCCAAGTAGCTAGGATTACAGGAATGAGCTATTGCTTCTGGCATGCCCACAGGCTTAATTGCTTAGGCAACTTTCTTCGTTTGTTATTGCTGTGATGGGTTAGAACCCACAGCCATGCATTTGCTAGGCTCATACTGGGCCACAGGTATCCCAGAACATTTTTTAATCCTCTCCATGCCTTAGTTTCTTCTCCTGCAAAATGAGGATAACCACAGCTCCTCCTTCATAAGGTGGTTGTATGAGTCAAGTGGACTCTTATCATTAATGGATTTAGGTTATAATGAATGGCCAGTACTTAAAGATACTTAGGCAGACGACCTGTTTGTCAGGGAGACAAACAGGGGGAGCCCTGTTTGTCAAGGAAGCCCGGGTGAGAGATGATCAGGCTTCTGAGAAGTGAAAGAAGCTCCTGTATACAATATAATCCCCGAAGCTGTCTTTCTGATGTCTCTTAATTTCTTTCCCAACTGGAGCTGGGATTAACGCTTTTTCAAGGATAGCCACTAGAGGGGGTCACAAAGCTGGTGGTGAAAATCATTCTTGTTCTTCACCAAACCACTGACCCCCTCGTCCTCCTGAGAGAGCCTTTATCAAGAAGCAGAGTCAGGCCATCTGTTTGATCACACAAGTTCATGCTAAGGTGCACGAGGTCAAGGTCTGTACCTGGCTCTGGAGGCCTGCTGAGGTAAGCCAGCTGCCCAACTGGGGACAGGCTGATAGGTTGGACAGGCTGATAGGCTCCTGTGCTTTCTGCTTGACACTTTCTCTCTTCTTCTGGGGACCTTGTGGGGAATACTGATTGGTGGGTGCTGCGCTCACTCCTTATCTATTCTTCCTTCATCAAACTTCCTCCAATGAAGATGCCTTGCAGAAAGACTGCAAGGCTATATTAGGGGGATAAGTGGGTTATGTCCACACAGGAGGACAAAGGTCACAGTGGGACCAGCGGTCCTGACAGTTGCTTCTCCTCTGGATATGGGCTGACCCCTCTGCTCCATCTGTGATGACCTAGAGCTTTGTCCGCCTTCACCCTACTAGCATTGTGTCTCACAGGCTGTTAGGGGAGTGAGAGGTATGAAAGGGACGGAGGAAAGAGACATAAGAGGAGGGAGGAAAGAATGGGAAGAGGAGAAGGGAAGTGGAGGCAGCCAGCAAGATAGTGAAAGGGGAGTGGACGTTGCCTTGAGTGTCATCTACAGGAAGGAGATACGCATGAATAGGCCAGAGCAAGATCTGCAGAGAAGTCCCTTTCAGAGGCAGGGCCTCCTGGGAGGTCTTGAGGTCATTGGGGTACAGCCTCTTACTCTTTCCCCACTTCCCCTTTCTGACCATGACATGAGCAGTTCTGCTCAGCCCACGCTGTCTGCCATGATGCAGCCTCATCACAAGCCCCAGAGCAACTTCCAACTGCCGGCCTAATGCTCAAAGCCCCTTTCTCCTTCTCAGTTGATTACCTCAGTTGTTTTCTGTGGCAGCAAGAAGCTGACTAGCTCTGTGACTTCCCTCCAAAATCACAGTACAGGGAGGGAGGCACAGATTTACAGTGAACAGACAGACCTGACAGCCCTGCCTCATCTGGATGATCCAAACTACTAACATCTGGACAACAAAACATTGACACGAGCAGGTTCACAAAACACAGTAAAACACGAAGCGTACATTTCCTCCATAGTCTTCTTCACCAAAGCCCTTAACCAAACCAAGGCTAATCATAAGAAATGGATCAGACAAGCTATTCTACGAAATATCTGGCAAGTGTGCCTCAGACCTGTCCAAAAAAAAAAAAATAATTAAAAAGGAAAGTCTGAAATTGGATAGGGAACGGGGGAAAACAAGATGAGGGGTGGGGGAGGAGGGAAGGGAAATGGGGACTAAGATATGTGAAAGGGTATCAATGTATGGGAATTAATGCACCATTTATCTGGCAAATATCATGTAAAAATATATATTAAAAAAAAGGAAAGTCTGAGAAATGTTCACAGTAGAGTTGAAGAAACACCAATTGTGTTTATAAGGGTTTGTTTCGTCTTCAAAGATTGGAAGAAAATAGAGTAAAACAAAAATGTCTAAGCCTAGGTGTGTAGGATTGATTGGAATGTGTTGTAAACGTGTAAAAATTTAACAATGACACTTCCCCCATAACTTATGCAAACTATTTTTTTTTGCCAGTCCTAGGGCTTGAACTCAGGGCCTGGGCACTATCCTTGGGCTTTCTCAAGGTTAGTGCTCTATCCCTCGAGCCACAGAGACACTTCTGGTTTTCTGGTGGTTAATTGGAGATAAGAGTCTCTCGGACTTTTTAGTGCTGGGGCTGGCTTTGAACTGCAATCCTCAGCTCTCAGCCTCCTGAGTAGCTGGGATTACAGGTGTGAGCCACTGTGCCTGCCAACTTTTTTTTTTTTACACTTCCTGATTTTAATTCTACCCTGTATTTTTTGTTTGTTGTTTTTGTTTCTTGGTTTGGGGTTTTGTTTTGTTTGTTTGCTAATCCTGGAGCTTTAACTCAGAGCTTGGACACTGTCCTTGTACAGTTTTGCTGAAGGCTAGCACTCTGCCACTTGAAAACTGATCCTAAGTCTGGGCAGAGGCAAATGGCTGCTCCTTCTATGATTTTCTATGACCAGAGCTCCTGTCTGGAATCCTAGCCACTCAGGAGCCTGAGATCTGAGAACCTTGATTTGAAGGCATCCTAGACAGACAAATGTGAGAGTCTTACTTACCAACAAAAAACTGGTCCTGCTCAAGTGGTGCAGCACTAGGCATGAGCAAAAAGAACTAGGCAAGAGATTGAGGCCCAGAGTTCAAATCCAACACACACACACACACACACACACACACATGAATAATATATATATATAATCACTTGCTACCTGCTTGCTAAAGTCAGGCAAAAAAAATGTCAAGGTGTCTAATATTAATTTTATGAGTTTCACTGTGAGGACCTGAAGGTTCACTGTCTTCAGTTTCCTCTTCCAGGACCCCTCCAGGAATTCAGCCCCCTGACCTCCCGTGGCCTGGGGCTGCGCTGCTCCATCCCCTTCCCAGTCCCCACTCAGCCCTGTTAAGAATCATCTGACCCGAAGCCACTCCAGAACCCCCGAGCGCGGGCCTCAGAAGGGCCTGAGAACACACCGTGTCCTCACCGGGTGGCTCTCCTCCACGACAGGCACCGGGAAGCCAGAGAGCCCTGGACCAGAATCAAAGCCATGGAGCCGCGGGCTTCTTCCCCCCCACCAAGCCCCTCCTCTCCAGCCTTGCCAACGGCCAAAGTCAAGCCCAGGACTCCGTGGACCAGACCGTGGGGCCCCTGCACGGCACCTGGGAAAGGACGGCCTGGGTCCTGGCACCAACGCTGCCTTACCAACAGGTGCGGCTCCACGCGCCCACCCCAGGTTCCGCGTGTGCGTCGGAGCGCACGCGGGCGCGGGCCCTGGAGGCAGACCGGGCCAGCACCTCGTCTCTCTCCCACCACGATCGCGGGCGGCAGAGAAGCCCCCCAGCCCCTTCTCTTAGCTTGCTCAAATATTCGCTTACTCGATTGCTCCCCATCCTTCCCAGGGTATGGCGCATGGCATCTTCAGAATCTGATTTCTGTCCACTTCTCCATCTTTTCTCTCGTCCCTGTCCCTGAGAACAAGCCACATTCAACCTGTAGGTTGGAGGAAGTGACACAAACAATATGAGACTTTGGACATGACTTCCCCATACTTCAAAATTCAGCTTGCAAGGCCAACAGTCTGCAAAGCCCATCCAGGATCCCACAGGCAGACTGATACACCCTCCATGCTGGCTCCTTCTCCCGTGTCATTTAGAGTCACTCAAGGGCAAGGCCCAGGTCTGCATCCTGCCTCTGGGGAAGTCAGCATGATCTGGAACAAGTTGTGACTATAAAGAGAAGAGACAGGGGACATGTTCTGTTTTGGTTTGGTTTGGTTTTGGTCAGTTGTGGGATTTGAACTCTGGGCCTGAGCTACTGCCCTACCCCTTAATCCACAGCACCACTTCAGGTTTTCTGGTGGTTATTGAAAGACTCCTATCAGAGCCTCTTACCTGACTTTTTAGTGCCCAGGCTGGCTTTGAACCACAATCCTCAGATCTCAGCCTCCTGAGTAGCGAGGATTACAGGTGTGAGCCACCGCATTTAGCAAGGGACTTGTTTTATTTCTGTTAATGTTACATGAAATACATGCCAGTAATTTTTAACAATGATCACACAGAGGTGAAAAAACTAAAATTTCTCACATTTCTTTTTGCAGGATTCTGAAGCTACTCTCTTTTCCCTTCCCTTCCTTCCCCCCCTCTATCTCTCTCTTTCTTTCTTTTCTCTCTCTCTCTTTCTTTGTGGTGGTTAATTGGAGATAAGAATCTCATGGACTTTCCTGCCCGGGCTGGCTTTGAACTGAGATTCTCAGAGTCTCCTGAGTAGCTAGGATGACAGGTGTGAGCCACTGGTACCTGGCTCTTTTTGTTTGTTTGTTTGTGTACCAGTCCTTGGACCTGGGCACTGTCCCTGAGTTTCTTTGGCTCAAGACTAGTACTCTACCACTTGAGTCACAGTACCACTTCTGGCCTTTATTGGAGCTAGAGTCTTACGGATTTTCTTTGCCAGGGTGGCTTTGAACCATGATCTTCAGATCTCAGCCTCCTGAGTAGCTAGAATTACAGGCATGAGCCACCAGTGCCCAGCTTCTCGGAAGCTATTCTTGACATTTGTTGCTTTCTCTCAGACAGTGAGTTGAATTTCAGAGAGAAGTTGGGCTGAGGCTTCATCAGCTTCCCATCAAGACCTGTCCTACCCCTCTACTCCCCAACCCCCATCCCCAGGCAAAGCCTGGGGATGAAATGCTACCCAGCCCGAGGGCCCAGCTCACACCAACTTCTGCTTCTTCTTCCAAGAATGGAGAAATATGGGGAATATCGTGTGTGTGTGTGTGTGTGTGTGTGTGTGTGTGTGTGTGTGTGAGTTTAAATCATTGCAGTATTGCCTAAGATAGATTTTCCTAGTAACATTGGAAATATCAGAAAATGAATTCGTTGACAACTCAGCCTCTTATTTTTTCCCCTCTTATTTTTGGCTTTATCAGAAACTCTACAAATAGATTAGTTCTGCAGCCAGGCCTTCCTTCTGAGCCTCCCCATCACCTTGGTGTTTGTGTTGTGCTTCTGAAAAAAAAATAATAACCACTTGCTACAATGAAAGCTCCTTCCAAGGCCTGTCACCACACTCAGTCTAAGGCAGGTCTGTCTTGCCAGAAGATGTGGGTGAACTAGACAACTTGCGGTTTAAAAATTGATATATAATTTCACTACTGAGAAATGACGCCCTTGGTGGCAGACACAGGCTTTAAATTTTAGGAAATCATTTTTCTTGGAGAGGATGATGGGTTGGTGGCAGTGGTAGTGAACTGGATTGAAATATATATGTATGCATGAAAACAGAATAATGAAATCCCAAAAAATTGTAAAGCAAAAAGGTATAAAAGGGTATAAGAATCATAGGAGTGGTAAAATAAAAGAAAATGATCTTTCTCTGTGTAAATTGTGGTTCTAAAAGCAATTTGGTTTGCTTTTAAAGCAATGAGGGCTAGGACTGTGGCTCAAATGGTAGAGCATTACCTAGTAAAGAAGAGTACTGGAGACTCAGAGTACTGGACATTCAGTACAGAAAGAGAGGCAGGGATCAAGGGAATGAAAGGAGAGGAAGGAGGGAAAGGTAAGCAGAAAGAAGGAAAAAGAAAAAAAGGAAGGAGGGAAGGAGAAAAGGTGCAGTGGCTCACATCTGTAATCCTAGCTACTCAGGAGGCTGAGATCTGAGGATCAAGGCAACCCCTGCACAAAGGGCCTGAGACTCTTATCTCCAATTAACCTCTAGAAAAAATGGGAAGTGGGGCTTGGCTCAAGGGTAAGGGCAGTAGCCTTGAGCTGAAGAGCACAGGGACAGTACCCAGGTGGAGTTTATGCCCCATGAAGAGGAAGAAGAAGGAGGAGGAGGAGGAGGAGGAGGAAAAGGAGGAGGAGGAGGAGGAGGAGGAAGAGGAGGAGGAGGAGGAGGAGGAAAAGGTGGAATAAAAGAAAGAAAATACTAGGCCTAAGATGACCATGGTAATAAAAAGATGATTTTTTAGGGGTCAGGAGTTTGGCCTAGTGGTAGAGTGCTTGCCTCGCATGCACAAAGACCCGGGTTCAATTCCTTGGTACCACATGCATAGAAAAAAGCTGGGAATGGTGCTGAGGCTCAAGTGGTGGAGCTCTAGCTTTGAGAAAGTCCAAGGATAGTGCTCAGGCCCTGAGCTCAAGCCAAGGACTGGCAAAAGAAGTAATTTCAGACTTAGTGGGTTTTTTTTCCCCCAGACCTATAAATATTAAATCTCCAATCATCTGGACAGGCTTTACTATAAATAAACATGATGGGATGCCCTTCTGATTTTCAACCTAGTGTATGACTCCCTCTAGTGGTCAGGTGAATTTCTGCATTGGTCACTTTACTAAAGGATACAGGAATGAAGACCTAACTGGGCTTCTGGAATTTCTTTTTCCTCACTATGACCTCACTAACCTTTCTTCTCTGACTTCTAACTAACTCCGATTTCTTCATTTTACCAGGATTTCCTCCCATACTTTTTTATGACCAACTATATCAAGTCCCAACTTCAGACAGTAGATGATAATTCCTCTTTATGCAGTAGTCTTAGATATTTGCTTTTGCATCAGTTATCTGACCAATTCCTTGCAAAGTAGGTAGACTCTTTTACAGTCAACCAGACTGAATTTCAAAAGGGTAAAATTGCTTATCAAAACCACACAGATAAGTTAAATATAGAACTGAGACTTCAAATGCGTACCTCATCCATGTCATTTCCATTCACACTGCCACAGACACTGAAAAGCACAGATTATGTGCTAATGAGAAATAGACAAGTGAAAGAGGGGTTAAATTTTGGCCCCATTTAACATATCACATAGAGGAGAAATGGATTTAATTGAGACTCAGTATAATATACTAGACTATTGTAAAGTGAGGCTGTGTCAGACACTTGGCTGGAGTGTAATTAAAATGGTCTAGGACAAACAGTCCCCTTCCTGCTTGTCAGGCTGGCACACATTCCTCAGTGTACTCCTTTTGCCTTTCTGGAGAGATGGACAGCCTTCTACATTCCCCTATTTCTAGAGAGGAATTCTCTAGCTACTGACATCTCAGAATAACGTACCAGTAACACAAAAGTCTGACTTTGAGGATCAAAAGTTTTCTCTTTTTTAAAATGACAAACTTCAGCTGGGCATGGTGGCTCATGCCTGTAATCCTAGCTACTCAGGAGGCTGAGATCTGAGGATCGTGGTTCAAAGCCAGCCCTGGCACTAAAGAAAGTGAGACTCTCATCACCAATTAATCACCAGAAAACAGGAAGTGGTGCTGTGGCTCAAAGTGGTAGAGCAGCAGTCTGAGCTGAAGAGCTTGGGGGGACAGTGCCCAGAATTCAAGCCCTACCACCACCACCAACAACAAAAAGGAATAAAAGGACAAAAAGTAGGAGAATCCATTTATAAAAATATCAGAATAGAACAGAAAAAATAAAGACAAGCCCCAAATAAAGTATTGTTCCATCCTTAACCTGGTTTGAATATCAGAGTAACACTGGTCTCAATGAGTGAATGTAGTAAAATTTCTTTCTTTTCCATGTTGTAGAATAGTTTGAGGGCTTTAAAAGCCTGGTAGAGTGAATCCATCTAGTCTTGGATTGTCTTTGGTTCCAATCTCATTGTTCATTAGAGGTCTCTTCATATGGATGATGTCTGCATGGGTCAATTCAGGCACATGGAGTCCAGAAATATATCCATTCATTCATTTCCACTTTAGTAGAACGTACATGTTCCTGTGTGATCACTTGACTTTCATTGATATTTGTTGTGCTATTCCTTTTCTCTTTCTTTTCTTTTGCTTCCTTCCTTCCTTTCTTCCTTTCTTTTGTCATTCATGGGACTTGAACTCTGGGCCTGGGTGTTGTCCTGGAGCCCTTCAGCTCAAGGCTACTGCTGGTGGTTAATTCGAGATAAAAGTCTCAAGGACTTCAGTGCCCAGGCCGGCTTTGAACTGCGATCCTCAGATCTCAACCTCCTGAGTAGCTAGGATCACAGGTGTGAGCCACCGCTGGGCTTGTGCTATTCCTTTTCTCACCAGTGACTTTGTTAATTAGAATCATCTTCTATAGCTAACTTATTTCAAGTCTTGAAGTAAGCTTGTTTTGGAATTCTTCTTCTTCTTCTTCTTCTTCTTCTTCTTCTTCTTCTTCTCCTCCTCCTCCTCCTCCTCCTCCTCCTCCTCCTCCTCCTCCTCTTCCTCGTCCTCCTCCTCCTTCTTCCCTTTAATTTTGCCCACTCTACTAGAGAGATTTTCCCATTTTATTTTTATTTGGCTTAACAAGCTTTAAAATTCCAGAAGTTGTTTCTTCTTCCAGACTTCTGTATCTTTGTTGAAATTTTTATTTCCTGTACTATTTTTATTTCATCAGCTGCTTGTTTGCATCTTCTCAGAATCTGTCCAGCTTTTACATGTTACTTATATAACAGACTTGCTAGTCCTCTCTTGGCGAAGCAGCACCTCTCTTCTCTGTTCCCCTGAGCTGCCCAGGCTTCCTTACAGTGCTCAGCACTTGGTGTTCAGCGAGTTTCAAATGGTTCTGTGTTGCACTACAAGTCTGCCTTCTGCTTTATATGTTCATCCCCAAGACCACACCTCCTCCTCCCCCCAGATTCCCAGCCTACCCTAGAGACGCTGGGAGCACAAAATGCAAACTAGCCAAGATGATGAGGAATGGGCTATTGAAACCCACCACCTATTGCTCTTTCCACCTGTTGAGCTGGTCACAGGTCTGGGAACCTGAAAGTAGATGAGATTCCTGTCTCACAGAACTTGGCTCAGGGTTCCTCCTCTCTGGGCCACACAGAATTGTTCTTGTGATCAGTGATATACTGAATACAAGATGTGAAGGACAGCCACTAGGAACACCTGCTGTTTGGGGGGTTAGCATCAGATCCTAACTAGTTATGCCACTATTGCTGGCTTTCTTCCAATGTCAGCAGCACTATCCACCCTTCCCTGCCACCTCTTCCCAGACTATCTACTGAGTGATCTTAAGTCACTTGGATTTCTGTTGGCTTTGTAAGGCCTAGGAGCCTTGGAAGTCCACACGTCTTGTCCTGGCCAGTTCTCCTCATTCTTCAGGGTCCTTAGCACCCAACTCACATCATTCTTTGAACAATCATGGGGCCTAACTACCTGAAATCGGTGTCATCAGTTCTTGATTTGGTGATAGTCACAGTTCCTTTCTTGTGACACAATCCTAAGATAATTAGAGGAGGAAAGATTTGGGTTTGGGCTCACATTGCAGAGGTTTCAGTCCATGGTCTTCTGGCCCTGTGGCTCTGGGCCTCTGGTGACATAGTACATCAGGGTGGCTAGTTCGCCTCTGGAAGCAGAGATAGGAATGGGTTGGAGTCCCGATATCCTCTTGAAGGACCATCAATGACTTAGTTAAGTCCCTAGGCCAAGTCTCCTGATGTTCTACCCCCTCTCTATAGTACTTGAGCTGGAAAAAGCTCAGATCCAAGCTATAGCAACCTACTTAGCTTTTGTTCTGTCCTTCACCCAAATGGGAGCCACCTAGGCTTAGTATACACTTGTCTTACCACTGTAATCCTGTCCCACGGCTTGGCCCAGAGCCTCCGTCTGACCATCCCTCGAATTCTACAACACCGAGTTCTGTCTTCTAACCCACGAGTCCTGTTGCTACTACTCCCCTCCTCCCTTGCTGTTGTCTTAAAGTAGCTTGACAAAACCCCCCTCTATTGTGTCACCCCAGCCAGCTCCACATCTAAGCAACTGCAGAAATCATTCCTAAGTGAACTAGCTTTTCCATTCCACGAAACAATTTCACACTTTGTTCTGTATTCCTCTTAGATATCTTCACACCATTTTATAGAAAAACTGTACCTATCAGCACATCAGAACTGGCCAGCATCTGTCCCCATGTATCACATTACGAAGAGACCCCATGTCCTACCCTACCCTGGCCCCTCTACTGTCACACTCTTACCTTTTCTGACAAGAGACAAGGTGTCACTAGAATCATCCATTTTTCTCCATTGGTGAATTGCTTCAACTGATGTGCAATATCAGTATGCATAATATCCACTTTTTTTGTCATTATAAAGGTGATGTACAGAGGGGTGACCGTTACATAAGTCAGGTAAAGAGGCAGAGTACATTTCTATTTGGATAACATCACCCCTTCCTTCACACTGTTTTTCTCTTTGTTCCCACCCACAAGCTGTAGAGTTCATTTTCAGCAGTGTCTAGTGAATGCCACTACTACATCTGTGTATCATCCACCTTTGAAAAAGAAGAGGAGGAGGAGGAGGAGGAGGAGGAGGAGGAGGAGGAGGAGGAGAAGAAGAAGAAAGAGAAAGAGAAGGAGAAGGAGAAGGAGAAGGAGAAGAAGAAGGCGGCTCCCCAATACTGTGTCTTTCTACAGCCACTGCTGTATTTCTCTGCCTCCCACACCAAGAGTTACCTGTGCTTGGTCTTCACTCCCTCAATCTAATCTACAGCTCATAACTTTAGTAATAAAAACCAGTTGATCAGCCTGCTGGCCCTCCATTAATCCGTTGTTTGGATCTGTTTGATGATTCCTCCTGCTCTGGAAGAAGTGCTCCTATTCTTTGTATGGCCCAGAACAATTGTCACAATCTCTTTAACTACCCACACTGACAACAGGAAACCTAACTATATACCCAAAAGAAGCCACCTCAGAATACCTATTTTACTGTCATCTCACAGCTCTTTCTGCAAGAAATAAGCAGGATAAAAAGGAGTTCAGTGCTAATAGCGTATATATGTAACCCTAGCTATTTAGGTAACAGATCTGGAGGATGGCAGTTCAAAGCCATCTTGGGCAGGAAATCCTCAAGACTCCCACTCCAATTTATCAGCAAAAAAATCAAGTTAGATGCATGGTTCAACTGCCAAAGCACCAGCTGTAAGCAAGTAAACCAAGCAAATACAAGGCCCTAAGTTCAAGCCCTAGTACAGACAGAGGATGCACATTTTCAGTTACAAGTTATAGTTACTAAAATGTTGACACTTATGAGCACAGTTCCTAACAGCTAGCTGCTCATCTAATGAGAACCTAAAAGGTAATTTAAAGTAACAATAATGTTCACTCAGTAACAGGAACCTCAAATGCAGAAATCTTCAGTCTTGCTGGAGGAGGAGAACATTGCAAATGGCAGGAACAAGCCTGTCTCATTTTTAACATTTAAAGCATTATGCACTGGTAAACATAGTTTTCATTTACACTTTTGTTGCAGGACAGATCCATCATCCTTACAGCAGTAACTACACTTTACACTTTGTGTCCTGGGGCACAAAGAGAGAAAAGGTGACATTTATGAATAGTAATGGTTACTGCCAGCATGGCCCATACATACCCAACTAAGCAACTACTACTCAGCAGAACATAATCTTCTTAGGGCTGAAACGTGGCCCTAAGGGACTCGTTTCCACATAATGTAGTGCATAAAGAGACTTGGGGTACAATTCTGCCCACCATCATTAAAGCAGATTTATACAAGTGTGAGCATCTTGCAAGTATTATTAGCCATCTGTAAAGGTCATATTTCAAGGGAAAAAAACCAACAATTTTCAACATATATAAGGGAAGTTAGTGATTTTACAACTAAAAAAAATGGTTAATTTCTAAAAATAAGCAGTTCCTGACTTACCAGGACTAAAATAGGTTTAAAATGCAGCCTGGGAAAGGCTCTCTTGGGGGTGGGTAGTGGGTAGTGAAGTAGCAGGAGGGGGCTGGGCTAATAAGGATGAATGAGGAATATACTGGAAGTACATTATTTGCATGTATGTAAATAAAATGCTGAAGCCTTTGAAATCGTTTTAGAAAGTGGGTCAGAACAACAGAGGAGTAAGATTGACTGGAATATACTGTATAATGAGTGGAAATGTCACAATGAAACCTACCCCACAGAATATATAATAATAATAATAATAATGAGTAGCCCTGGGTGCTATCTTCATATTCTAAGTGAGTGGGTATTTTTACTCACTAGTCTATACAAATCTGGCTTAAGTAGTCTGTGTAGGGAGCCGGGACAAACGCCATTAGATGGCGCCCGTTTCCTGACTCCTTAGAGGTAAACGACTTCACATAAGGCAATGCAGTGCTCGACTACGTGTCCTAAGTTATGCGCATGCGTGAGTCACATGATGATCCCTGGCCAATCCCGCGGCACCTCGTTGTGGCTGTAGGGCGGCAGCCAATGGTGGAGCGATCCGTGTTCCTGTTCCCTATATAAGCTGCTGCTTTTGATGCCTCGGTCTTTTTCGCTTCCTGCTCCCCCTTCAATCAAAAGGCTCTCCATTAAAGTATGATTTGAGAAGAATCCTCGCGTGGTGGTCGTTCTTCCTCGCTGGTCGAGGAGCTCGCCGCAGTCTGTTTCATGGGAAATCCTGTTTTCAATATTCTACTTTGCTCAGGTATCAATTACTATATGATCAATTTATTTCCTAGAACTTACCACTCAAAAAATTAAGTTCTGGCTGGGAATGATGGCACACCCATTAATTCCAGCATTAGGGAGGCTGAGGCAGGAGGATCACAAATTGGAGTTCTAACTGGGCTACACAATGAGTTCCCGTCTGTAAACAAATAGAGGTGTGTTTGTGAACAAAATGTTCCTCATAATTATCATTCTGCTCTCACATACTGCCTAGGATTGGATGACCTTGACAGTATAGTCCTAAGTCCTAGCTCCCTTTGGTCTATGACAACTAAGACTATGATGGACAGGCAAAAGTAAGTACTGGCATAAATTATTTACAGGCAGATAATCATCACCACTTCAAATGGTGCCAAGGAAATGACTAGCCCCTATGGAATCAGACATCCTGATTTCAGTTACAGCATCCTTCAGAATGACAGAATGGTGCGTGTATGCTTGCTGACTTTCCTTAAAAGTGCAAACATATTCAGATAAACTAAGACCCATATAAACTCTCTAGTTGTGTTGCTATAAATGAAAGACTACATTAAAATGTCCTGAATTAAGAAGGCAGAATGAGCTGGGCACCAATAACTCACCTGTAATCCTAGTTATCAGGAGGCTGAGATATGAGGACTGAGGTTCAAAGCCAGCCTGGGCAGGAAAGTTCCCCTGACTCTTATCTCCAACTAACCACTCACAAACTGGAAGTAGAGCTGTAGGTCAAAGTGGTAGAGCAGTAGCCTTGAGCAAAAGAGCTCAAGAACAACACTCAGGCCCTGAGTGTAAGCCCCACAACCAGGAAAAAAAAAAGGCAGAATATTATAGCATTTTGCTAAATGTAAAATTTTTATTTTGGAAAAAGATCAAAAACCCGACAACAATCACAACAGAAACTATAAAGCCAAAGAAATAATCTTATCATAGTTTAAGTCTAGTGTAAAAAAAAAGGGGGGGGGAGGCTCAGGGAGTGTTTTAAAAGCATCAATACCATACAGCTTGGCACAGGACAACATATAGTATGAAGTAAGCACACATGCTGCTTGGGTCCTGCACATGTGGCCAATCATGATGCTTGCAGCAACGCCTCAACCCCAGAGATGGACACTTAGTGGCCCACTGTGAGAGGCCAGGCATCCAGCACCACTGCCTCAGGGCTGGGACCATGAGGGTCTACCTCTCAGCTTCCTCCCCACTTGCACTTCCCTTGCCATTGAGTGAAATAATGCAACAGCAGTAGCCACAGCTACATATACTAACATGGCAATGAAGCATTACCAGATTGGTGATACATGTTAAAAAGCAGTCACCAGTGAGGTAAAAAAAGTTACAGCATTCAATGACAAGTAGGAACACATTTATTCTAGGCTTCTCACTGAAAGTTAAAGAGCTTTAGTTAAGAGTATGAACTTTTTCACTTAGATTTAAACATTGGTTCCTCCTTTTTTATAGATTGGAAAAGCATTAGTGGGGAAAAAACTACTCACCAATAGTTAGAAGTGGGTGAAATTAAGAATTTGAGGTGACAGCTGGCACATCAATAAGAGTATGATTGATCCTTGGCTTAAGGCTGGCCATTTCCAATTTATGCCTTTGCCAAAACCACAAATGTGTATTTATCAAAAATTGAAGCCCATGGGGCAGATTACCCAACTAATAAAGAACTGGCTACAAACTGTGACACCGTAATTCACTCTAAGTACAAGCTGACATTATTTGTCCCTAAAATCACTGAAGATCCGTGTGGTGAATCTGCAATGCATTATTTTAAAGTGTCCTACATCCCGCCAACCTATCATTTGTCCATGGAGTCTGACAGTTGATCTTTCCTGCTCACTAAAAGCTAATTGAAGACATTCTGCTCTCTACCTTGAGCACTGGTCATTTTGTAAACTACAGAATGATAATGGCATACGGAACAAGATCAATTCTATCATGAACTCATCTCCCAAACAACACAGCCCAAAACACCCTGCCACCCATAGTGGTTTCTATTTCTTCAGAACTTAGGAAGATCATGGGAGGTATCCTGAGCATCTGAAAAGTCATGTCAAAGGAAAAGGGAAAACTTAGTTTCACGACAATTGGCTCGGAGATTCTAAATTTCAACATTTCCTTTTACAAATGAGTAATTGGGGGGGGGGCAGGGATCAGTCATGGGACATAAACTCTGGGCCTCAGCACTGTCCCTGAGCTCTTCAGCTCAAGGAAAGCACTCTACCACTTGAGTCACAGCATTATTTCTGGTTCTCTGGTAGTTAATTGGAGATAAAGTCTCATAGACTTTTGTGCCCCAGCTGGCTTTGAATCGTGATCTTAAATCTCAGCCTCTCGAGTAGCTAGGATTACAGGTGTGAGCTACTAGCACCGGGCTAGCGTAAATGTTTTGATGGACTGAATAGGAGACATTAGTTTTCTATAGAAAATCTAAAAGATATAAAAACAAAGAACAAAAAGTAGACAGATCATTTCAAACTTACAAGGAGATAGAATAGAAAAATAATGAATTTGTTCGTGTCAGGTTTATTCTAAGATTAAAGCAGAGAGAACGGCATTGTCCTGCCAACTCTCAAGCCGGCCTGTTTGGAAATTTTATTTAATTTTTATGTGCCAGTACTAGGGCTTGAACTCAAGGCTTGGATGCTGTCCCAAAGCTTTTTGCCCAAGCCACAGCTCCACTTCTGCTTTTTTGAGTGGCTAACTGAAGGTAAGACTTCCCTCCCTGGGCTGATATTGAACCAGAATCTTAAGACTTCAGCCTCTTGAGTAGCTAGGATTACAGGAATGAGCCATTGGCCTTGTTTAAGAATTTTAGTTGTTAGATCTTTCACTTACTTAGGAAGTCAGAAAAGAATCTGTTTCATTTTGGTGACATGGTAACTTCGCTTTGACTTTTAGTGTGGTCTTCCAGGATCCAGTGCAGATGCCGCAAGAAAAACAATGGCCTCCTCTGACTTTTTTTTTTTTTTTTTTTTTGCCAGTCCTGAGCCTTGAGCTCAGGGACTGAGCACTGTCCTTATGCTTTCTCAAGGCTAGAACTCTACCATTTGAGCCATGGCACCACTATATGTATATGTATATATATATATGTGATACCGAGGAATTGAACCTGAGGCTTCATGCATGCTACTCTACCACTAGGTCAAACTCCTAGCCCACCTCCTCTGACTTTTTACTGAGCAGACCCAAAACCCAAGTGCTATCTACCAACCTGTTAAACTGACAAACACCATGACCACCCTGTAGCTACCCACCCACCAGGTGATTATAAGACTTCCTGCTCATGAAAGTCTGGATAAGTGGGACTGCATTAAACTGCAGAGTTTCTGTATGGCAAAGGACATAGCTAGCAAACTAACTAGAAAGCCTACAGAGTGGGAGAAGATCTTCACCAACCATACAACAGACAAAGGCCTCATATCTAAAATATATCAACAGCTCAAAAAAATTGAATCATTCCAAAACTAATCTCCAAAGAAACAACCATCCCATTAAAAGATGGGCCTATTTCTTTAATAAAAAAAAGAAGAAAAAAAAAAAACATGGGCCAACGACTTAGAGTCTTCTCTGAAGAAGAAATAAGAATGGCCGATATATGAAGAAATGCTTGACATCTCTGGCCATAAAAGAAATGCAAATCAAAACAACTCTAAGATTTCACCTCCCTCCAGTTAGAAGGGCCAGGATCAAGAAATCTAATAACAACAGATGCTGGAGGGGATGTGGCCAGGAGCGATCACTACTACACTGTTGGTGGGAGTGCAAACTCTTCCAACACTATGGAAAAAGCACTATGGCAGTTCCTCAAAAGACTAAACATAGAACTCCCCTATGACCCAGCAATTCCACTACTTGGCATTTACCCAATGGTCCAGAAACAAGGACATACTAAATCCACTAGCACAATGATGTTCATTGCAGCCCTATTTACCATAGCAAAGATATGGAACCAACCCAGATGCCCCTCAGTTGATGAGTGGATCAACAAGATGTGTTATTTATACACAATGGAGTTCTATGCTGCTGTCAGAAAGAATGACATCGCCCCATTTGTAAGGAAATGGAAAGACTTAGAAAAAAATCGTATTAAGTGAAGTAAGCCAGACTCGAACATAGGCTCAATGGTTTCCCTCATTTGTCATAATCAGTAGAAACCTTGGGCTCTCCTAGCAGAGATTTACAATAGAACAAAATCTAGATACATAAGGCCATATAGAATGATGCTTAATGAAAGCTCCTCCAGGATATAGAAACAAAAGCCATTTGATGAGTGATTGTTGTCCTTAATGTACTGTTATCTTTTATCTCTTTTGCTGTCCCTTGGTTATCTCATAGTTACAGTATTTCATCTGGTTATCTGATATATTGTATATATGTGTATTTGGTTATTTTGAGCTGGATAGAGAAGGGAGGAAAATAAGATGAGGGATGGGGGTGGGGGAAGGGACATGAAAAAGGGTATCAATGTATATGAAGTAATGCATCTTCTATCTGGTGAATATAATGTAACCCTTCTATTAATTACAATTACAATAAAAATATATGAAAAAAAAGATTTCCTGTTCATAGATATTACTTTTTTGTTGTTGTTGTTGTTATTGGTTGTGGGGCTTGAACTCTGGGCTTGGGTGCTGACCCTGAGCTCTTCAGCTCAAGGCAAGCACTCTACCACTTGAGCCACAGTGCCATTTCTGTTTTCTGGTGGTTAATTGGAGATGAGTCTCACGGATTTTAGTGCCCAGGCTGACCTTGAACTACCATCCTTAGATCTCAGCCTCCTGGGTAGCTAGAATTATAGGTGTAAGCCACCAGTGCCCAGCCTGCTCAAGAAGTGGTCCTTTCATTTATCAGTGAACTGGTACTAGAATTCATGCTCCTTGGAAGCTCTTGGAATGGCTCCTAAAACACCGAGAAGACAACAGGAGTTCATTTGTATTGACTTGGGGCTGTGTTCAGTCCAGCCATTCTTCTCATCACCCAGGTCCTTGACCAAGTATACTCACGGGAGAAAATATATCTAAACATTGCTGTTTCAAAGAGCTCAGATATGCATATAGAAACATGATGAGAAAAGCTAATGACATGGACACAAACTGTGTTTTTGCCCTTTAAAGAATTTGAGGCAAGATTCATCTTTTGGATATCAGATGACTCATTTTAAAGCACAACATTAGGGTTGGGAGTTTGGCCTAGTGGTAGAGTGCTTGCCTAACATGCACAAAGACCCAGGTTCCATTCCTTGAATCCACATACATAGAAAAAAGCCAGAAACGGTGCTGTAGCTCAAGTGGTAGAGCTTTAGCCTTGAGAAAGCCCAAGGACAGTGCTCAGGCCCTGAGGTCAAGCCCCAGGATTGTGGGGGAGGGAGAAGAGGGGGAAACACAACATTAAAAGTATTCTAGACACCTAACATGAACTACAAACAAAAACCCGGAATAATTACTGTCTATGTTATATATATATATATATATATATATATATATATATATTTTTTTTTTTTTTTTTTTTTTTTTTTTTTTTTTTTGCCAATCCTGGGCTTGAGCTCAGGGCTTGAGCACTCTCCTTGGCCTTTGTCAAGGCTAGAGCTCTACCACTTGAGCCTCAGCACCACTTCTGGCTTTTTTCTATGTATGTGGTACCAAGGAATCAAACCCAGTCAACCACTAGGCCAAACTCCCGGCCCCATGTCTATGTTTTAAAAACACTAAATGCACTGAATTTTCCAAGTGATAAAGGACTACTGAATTTTTTTCTCATGCAGGAGTTCTGAGCAACTTTTTAAGAGAGCAATATTTCAACTCAGTCAATTTGCAGCATCTCTTATTGTTGTTTTAGTGATACTAGGTTTTGAGCTCAGCGACTTACACTTTCTAGGCAGGTGATGCACTATGTGAGCCACAACCCTAGCATGAACCCTTTTGGCTTCATTTTTCAAGAAGAGTCATGTGTGCATGCCCAGGTCAACATCCAATTTATACTTCTTGCCTAGGTGGGATGACAGGAGACCCACGGTGCTCAGCTTTATTGACTGAGATGTGATCTTGAAAACTGTGCCCTGGCTGAACCACGATCTTTCAAGTCTCTACCTTCTGAGATCTACAATTACTGGCATGAGCCACCACACTTAGCCTCTCCATTTGTGTAATTTTTGTTTTTACATAGTAGTAAAGACTTCTAACAAAGAGAGAGCATTAATACAATGGCCATCCTATTAAGAGAAAGGGACACAAAATATGAAAAAAGGTTATTGTTTATTTCTTTGTTATACAAAGAACATTAAGCACAGCCCAAGACCTCTCAGTCCATCTTCTAAGTCCTTTCTGCCACAGTAACATATAATAATGGCAGGCTGGATCACGAGTCCAGCTCAGGGTCAAGCTTCTCCACTTTGATGACTACCTCTGGGGCCGGGGCATCAGCAGAGGAGTGTTGAGCCTCTGCCTCTGACTCAGACAGTACTTCCTCCTTGATCTTCACAGGCTTACCGCTGGCCTCCTCCTCTTCGTCTGAAGAGTCATCTAGCTCCCACTCGTCATCAATGTCCATTTCAAAGACTCTCACGTGACGAAGATTTGAACTTAACTAAAGAAGGAAAAAGTGACATTAATGTGTGTGTGTGTGTGTGTGTGTGTGTGTGTGTGTGTGTGTGTGTGTGTGTGTCCTAGGCCTTGAACTTGGGACTTGACATCTTTTGCTCAAGGCTAGTGCTCTACTAGTAGAGCCACAGATCCTGAGCAGCTAGGACTACAGGTGTGAGCCACGTGCCTGGTCACATTAACAATTTTATAACTAACAGCTTTGAAAATAAACTTTATAAAAGGAAGTAGAAATCAGAAGGTTGAAGCAAAGGATAGTTTTACAGGAAAGTTAACTTTGTATCCATTTACTATGAACCACTCAACTCTGCCTTCTTTTACACAGGAAGATTTCCATAGGATCCAAAACTACTTTCTCTAAACAAGAAATCAAAACAGCCAGCTTGCTGCTCAGTCAGTTAACAGAAACCAAAAGACAGAATGACAAGCGAAAATGAGCTTTGGAGATGACATGCTTCTTGGGCGCTGCACAGAAACAAGGCCAGGCCCTGCTCTAACTGAGGGGTCAATGGCAAGACTCACCACGCAGGATACTTTGCGAAAACCATTCCCAGCAACGTACTGCGCTTTCATGCTCTCCAGTAGCCGCCAGTGCTTCTCAAAGTGCAGGGTGCGTGTGGGAATAACACTGCGTTGTTCATCTAGCCTGGAGGTAAAATCAGCCCACGAATTAAAACAGGATCTCCACCTTCACTCAAGGAGAGATTGGGGGCACTAGGGCCTACCCACCCACGCTCCACTCCCAGATGACAAGACACTCCACACAAACACTACGTTCCACAGGAGCTTTGCTTCACTTTGGTAGGGCTTTGATGACCGTTGTTTTTGGGTGATGGATAACACAGTACCAGAGATTAAACTCAGGTCTTGAACAACTGAGCCGTATACTCAGTCCTCAATTCCCTTTCAACGAGAACAGATGTCCACATTTTTAAATTAGAGAAGGGATCTAGTTCCTTCAAATCCTCAGACAACTAAAACCATCTCCTGGCTGGGATACTATCTTTTTAAAAAAACATTTGGTGGTACTAGAGTTTGAACTCAGAGCCCTGTGCTCTACCAGTTGAGCCACACCTCCAGCTCTTTTTCAGATCCTATCTTTAAGAAAGCAAAGCTAAGGCTGGTAGTTTGGCCTATGGGTAGAGTGCTTGCCTACCATGCATGAAGACCTGGGTTTGACTCCTCAGTACCACATACATAGAAAAAAAAAAAAAAGCGGAAAGTGGTGCTGAGCTCAAGTGGTGGAGCTCTAGCCTTGAGAAAGTCCAAGGACAGTGATCAGGCGTTGAGTCCAAGCCCCAGGACTGACTGACAACCAAACAAACAAACCCCCCCAAACAACAACAACAGAAACAAAGTTAATTGTTCCATCACGCAGACCCTCTACCGTTGAGGCAGTTACCTTGTAGAGTAAGTCCCAGTGAACTGATACTCTGCGGCATCTTCACTGTTATACACTAATGACAATGGCAACTGGACCAAGAGCCTGTCTCTTCCTTCCCGTCCCATGGTGTCTTTAAGAATGACTGTTACAGTTTCATCATCATAAAACTGGGCATCCAAACAGGTGTAGGTGCTAGAAGTGAGATGTGATTTGCTACATCAGAAATGATCATAACCACTGAGAAATATTGTATGCATAACATTATGACACCAAGTAAAAAAATAATTTAAAACCTTAAGTGATATTCTCTGCAGTGACAAAAACCCTATCCATTTATACTTTTTTAATCAATTTTCACAAATATAACCATTTATAACTTATAAATCATTGAGACTAAACAGAATGATCTGTGATTTTTCACAGTCCTGTGAAAATTTCATGAGTGACACCTTATACATAACTGAGTGAACAGAACTAATCAGAATCAAAGTAAAAGATTTTACATATGAAAAAGATATAACCCCAAAGACTTTATTATTTAAAACAATACAACAAAAACTATCTGTGTATAAGGAAAAAGAGAGAAAAATCAGCCCATGATTAATTAATATCACTTATAAAGTATCAGGCATGTCTTCAGTACTGCACTGTTCTATACCAGAGTACCAATGTACAGTAGAGGATTTGGTTTTAGGTTAATGATAACAAGAACCTTGGCCCAGTATGTTATTTGCTTCCTAAAGTCATGCCACTTTCTTAAGAGACTGACAGTCAATTAGGAGAATTAAGCAGGAAAGACAGCATACAAATTCCCTCAGGGTAGTGGAGCTGTATTAGTCTGATCAGTCTCCATGCATAGAACATCCCAAGAACCTGCATTCCTGCTACAAGTGACAGAGTCCCTCTGCTCCCAGCACATGTAAAATGGCACTGGCTACCCACACCCTACAAAGGGTCCAAACCAGACTTAGGACTTACCTTTTTCTGACTTTTTCAGTTGTGGCATAGGTGAAGCTCCCAAATTTAACAGCAATGAGTCCATTACTTACAGATCTTGAAGAGAAAAAATGGGAGAGGAGGATGAGATCCTGTGGAACACGACTGAAAAAACACAACTGGCAACGTTAGCACATGTATCTAATTCCCAAATCCCAGACCAACACCACTACTTTTACCTCAGAATTTATAACTTAAACACCTAGAAAGGCTAACCATGCTAACGAAACCCCGAATTTCATTTAGATTTTCAGGATGTTTACCTTGGAATCTGGGGGAGTGTAGCCCAGTGGTAGCATGCTCACCTAGCATGCACAAAGCCCTGGGTTCAATTCCACGGTACCATATACACAGAAAAAGCTGGATGTGGTGCTGTGGCTCAAGTGGCTAGCATTGTGCTAGCCTAGAGCAAAAAGTGTCCAAGAACAGTGCCCAGACACTGAGTTCAAGCCCCAGGACTGCCTCCCCCTGGCCTCCTATCCCCCCCAAAAATTCTGTGGGCAAGATCTTTTAATGAGATATAATTAACCTGAGATTTAAAAAGTGTTCCTATAGTTACACAGTTTTTTTTAAATCTCTGAATGTTCCTAAGATACAATCCAGTTCTGCTATCATTTTTCCTAACTCTATTTAAAAAAAAAATCCTATATACAAGGCTACATATTAAGGTTAAAGTTCCAGAACAAGAAAGGATCAAATAACTTTTAAATCTAGCATTACCATCACCCTACATGAGAACTGAGAATACTGAATGCTAACCTGAAGTCACAAGGCAGTTTCACCAAACCTGAAACGCTGGAAGGGAAGCCAAATGGCTTATTATTACAAATATTAAGGTCTTATTTCTTCGGATCAACCTTCAAAGAAATACTTACTGGGAAATATCAGTATGCCTCCTTAAGATACACATTTTATACAGTGAGTCTTCTAAAATAGTAAAAAGAAGATACTGTAGATTTGAACTTTTATTATTCCACCTAAGGAAAGAAGAGTAATGTATTTAGCTATTTAAGCTTAGAACCAAAAGTATAGTTTACACAAGAGGACGAGATATACTTACAGGAAAGGAAATTTGAGCAATCTGCGTCCAGAGTCTTCACTAAAACAGAAGGGAAAAAAAGTGAGAAAAACTTAAACTGGCTGCTAAATTATACTACCTAATAGGTAAAGAAGATTACCTTCTAGTATCTCTATTTTAATAATGGAATACAGATTACTTGATTCATTGATTTTCCAATTTCATCCTACACAAAAACAAGATTTACCTTCTAGTATCTCTGTATAATGGAATACAGATTACTTGATTCATTGATTTTCCAATTTCATCCTATAGAAAAACAAGATTTAAAAATACCATTAGAGAGACAAGGATACAGCTAGTGATGGGGCACCTGCCTGGCCTGTGCTAAAGGACTGTTCTCTCCCTCCCTCTGGTCTCATAATGTCAGTCACTTCCATAATAACCATGAGACATACCAGCCTTATAATGAGCTTGTTCTGAGAGCAAATAAAACACTAACAATATTTTACTGAAGATGATAATTTTAAATTTTATGTGAGGAGAAAATGAAGGAGGGGATCACACTGTTCAAAAAGCAATGTACAGCTGGGCACCTGTGCTCAAGTCTGTAATCCTAGCTACTCTGGAGGCTGAGATCTGAAGATTGCGGTTCAAAGCCAGCCCAGGCATCAAAGTCTCTGAGATTCTTATTTCTAGTTAATCACCAAAAAACCGTAAGTGGTGCTGTGGCTCAAGTGGTAGAGTGCTAGCCTTGAGCTGAAGAGCTCAGGCACAGTGCCCAAGCCCAGAGTTCAAGCCCCATGAATGACAAATAAAAAAAAGCAATGTACAGTACTCAGTACCTAACTTACATTAACTGTAACCCCTCTGTACATCAACTTTACAATAACCTTTTTAAAAACAAGAAGGTAAATAAATCAAATAAATTTATGTAAGGAATTAACTAGCTGGACAAGACAACACTAGAAGAAACTGCCCATTTTAATTCTATGCAGCCATCGGAAAGAATGGCATCACCCCATTTGTAAGGAAATGGAAAGACTTGGAAAAAAATCATATTAAGTGAAGTAAACCAGACCCAAAGAAACATAGGCTCAATGGTTTCTCTCATTTGCAATAATTAGTATACATCTAGGACTCTCCTAGCAGAGGATTACAATAGTGCAAAACCTAGGGTCATATAGGAAGAGACTAAATGAAAGGGTCTCTAGGATATGGAAGCAACAGCTTTATTTTGAGTGATTGTTGTTTTTAATGTTACTTCTCTTTTTTGCCCTTTCGTTAATCTCATATTATTACTATATGTGACTTTGTTACCTGGTATATTGTATATACATTTATTGGCTTATTTGAAATAGGAAAGGGAAGGGGGGAAAACAAGATGATTGGGAGAGGGTGAGGGAAGGGAAATGGGGACAAAAACATAAGAAGGAATATCAATGTGTGAGAAGTAAAGCACCTACTATCTGGTGAATATAACTGTAACCCCTCATACATTACCTTGATAAAAAAAAAAAAAAACAAAAAAAACAACAAAACAGTTGAATATCAGCATCTTTACAATTCATCATAATATCTATGTTCATTTACATAGGTGAGATATACTATACCCTACCATACAAACATGCATTTCTTTCCAACTTACTGCAGGCTTTTGCAAACACTGATGAATAAGGTTCTCCATCCGCCTTTTCACAAAATGCAATGATTTTCGAGGATAATAAGGAAACAGTAAAGGGCTTTCTGGTTTCAGACAAAAACAGAAATAAAACAAAGCAAAAAAAAAAAACTGTAAGAAACTAGTGATTAGGAGAAAATATTCAACTGTTAGAGGCAGTCCATAGTTTTTCATGGTAGAATTCTCATACTTTTGACATACCACATTAAAAACAAGACCAGAGTTTCCCTTCAACCCACTACCAGCCCACTAAAAACTATACTACTAGCAAAGCCCAATAGGAAATCACCATGGGCTATTAGAAAAATGGAGGGAGCTATGCACTGAAACAAATCCATTCTTTCTTCTGACTCTGCCACAGTGCAATGGCAACAACAGTTCAGTGCTACTCTGTCTCTGCTAGCTTTGTTTCTTTTCTGTTGTTGCTTTTTTTTTTTAGGTTCTTTTTATAGGTTATTACAATAACCATAAGAACTCATCATGTTCTCCACCAAAGAAGCTTACTGGGCTTTGGAACTGTCCAGGATGAAAAGAACTAAGTATCCAGAGTTGTGAATCAAGCTGTCACTCTGAGGCCTACCCATCTCAATGGCTCTGAGACTGGTTCCTCTCTTTCAGTACCTCCTTTTCCTAGGTGTGTTAGGTGGAACAAATCTTCATCATTTTAGGTGATATATATTGGTTAATTAAAGAAAAACATGCGGCCTTTGTACCCAGTTCCTAAAACACAACTCCTGAATCCTGTGAGATTTCCTTCCTGAGTAGTAAATATGATGCCCAATCTTGTATTTTAATATGTTCACTCTGGTAGGCTCCTGTAAAGTCTCAGAGTCGGGTGGGGTGAGTTACTTGGAAAGACCCTGCCTTGAAGCTTAAACTTTTGGCTCCATCTGCCAGACTGCAGGAAAGAGATAGGGGGTTGGGGTTGAATTCCAACCTCAGTGATTTAATCACTGTAATGAAGCCTCCAATAAAAACCCAAGACAGGCTGGGAGTTTGGCCTAGTGGTAGAGTGCTTGCCAAGCATGCACAAAGACCTGGACTCGATTCCTCGGCAAAAAGCTGGAAGTGGTATTATGGCTCAAGTGGTATAGCTCTAGCTTTGAGAAAAGTCCAAAGACAGTGCTCAGGCCTTGAGTTCAAGCCCCACGACAAGCAAAAAAAAGAAAAGACAAACTGGGAGGGAGTGAGGGAAGGGTTAATATTGTCCAAAAAGAAATGTACTCTTTATCTGACTTAGGTAACTATAACCCCTCTATATACCGCATTTACAATAACAATAATAATAAAAAAAAAAGACACTGGGGAGGTCTGGACGGCTACTGCCTGGTTGGTGAACATTTTGAGCGCTGGGAAGGTCTAAAAGCCATGGCCTCTTCCTCCATGCCTAACCCTGAGGAACTGGGTTATGCTGGAATTACATATGCTGGAGTTTTTGTAACAAACAACCTGGGAAAGCTGAATATATATATATCCCTGAGCATTGTACACCACTCTAGAAAGCTATGCAAACTTAAGAGAGAAGGCTGTAGAAATGTGGCCCACAGTCAAGGCCCACAGAGGTATGAGACTTGAGACTGATGCCATGTGAGGAATGTCTAGCGGACTGAGCCTTCATCCCTCTGGGGGCTGACACTCGCAGTGGACACAGTGTCATAACTGAAATGACTGCAGGATCTACGGATTGAATCACCCAACAGGTTGGTTTCAAGAGAGGAAAAAGTAATTTTGGTGTCAACACAGTTAATGTACCACAGCAGAGTTAATTTCAGGGTGTTTTCTATCTGTCATGGTGACATCATACTCTATTTGTTAATATGCTGTTCTCCAATCAAATAAATGGACATATCAAGTAAGTGAAGAAATTAGACAAATGTTGAGGCTACTCTTTAAGTCTCAAATAAATATAAATATGGCCAAGGTCAGGCTAGGTTCCTGAAGTACCTTTGAGATGGTTGCTGTTCTGGAGGAAGTCATACCACTGGTTTCCTTCTGTGTTAGGGGGTGACACAAGGTCATCATCTTCATCTTTCAAATACTAAAAATACAGTTAATATGGTTTTCAATAAAGCAAAGAGTCGGGCCCTAACCTGTATTTAGCATTTTTCCATTTTGTAAGTTATTTAATTTCACTGCCAGGTTCTCTGAAGGTACATTGTTTTCCTAAATAAGGTGACCCAAATCAAGACAACATGCAAGTGACCTAGAATGCAGCAGGTATAGAAACCACTCATGAGTTTACATTCTGAGGTTCATTTTCAGGAAATACTTCAACATTATGTATCTGGGTTACCGTTTGGTCTTACAAGCACCAAGAGCATGCTCTTTAAGAGGAGTTTTCACAGTGTAGCCCCATGGCCACACTGCTGAACATGCCTCTACTCACGCACAAGGTCAATGCCAGCTTTACAATAGTGCCAAAGTATCACCTGCCATTTCACTGTGTCCACATTTGCACTGATGGTGTGGTACGAAGATCTGCCAGTGCCTACACCCCTCAGCTGGTGGACCACAATACACCAAAGCATGCAAGACAAAACGGCTTTGAAGAAGGGCTGAAACTGTCTTGTTTCAGTAGTAGGTAAAGGCAGACATTTTGTTTAAAAAAAAAAAAGATTTCATTTTTCACTTGGAGAAAAAAAAATATCAGGGGACAAACTTTGTACGTTGAGTGTCTGGCAGGTATTTTAAAAGTGAGCTTGCCACTTTGAGCAAAACAACTTATTGCAAATGATAAAATCAAAACAACTTTTATTGTAAATGATAAAATGATAAAATCAAAACAACTCTTAGCTAACCATGGTTGTCAAGGCCTGTAATTCTAGCACTTAGAAAGCAGGAATGACAGAAGGTTTAAGACCAGCCTGGACTATACAGCAAGACCCTGTCTCAAAAAAGGAAAAAAAAAAAAATCAACTTCTAAGCAAAACTTAAAATGTTGGCACCCACATCTGCTAATGAGTGCCTGGCAGTTTCACAGCATCTAAAGACTGGACTCTGGTTAGATCAGGATGAGATCACCTGATGATTAGATACTCTACAATGGAAGGCATCAGTACTTGAGAGATCTGTATAACCAATATTTCTTTAAAGACCAAGTTATGATGCTACAAAAACATGCATGAGTTAAAGACCCATTCAAAGTGCAAGGAAGATGGACAGATCTTTAATGAAACTGAGTATGAAATATTTATTGACCCAATTTTAGATTCCACATTAAAAACTTGCTTCTAAAAGACCATCACATGGCAGGACCTTACGTAATATTAAGTAATATCCTTAGTTTCAGGACAAAACTAGTTTGGTACTTTCTCCTTTCCAAGGACACACCTGCTTAAAGTCAGATTTTCCTTATCTTTGCTAAGCAAATTAACATATTAAAACAGAATGAACAGAGAAGTAGACATTAAAATCAGTTGCCTTCTATTAAGCTAGATATCAAAGAGATCTGAAAAAAAAATTTACAATTTTCCACAAGCTTTAGGTAACAAAGTCTTAAAATTAGTTCTTAAAACTCAAACTAAGTTCAATAAAAAGCCCATACCTGACCAACTTTTTCAACATTGAAGTATTTTCCTTTTCGATTATAAAGGTCTGGTGCCTAGAAAGAACAAACATAGTTTAGTTCTGAAGTCATTTCAAAACACAAACAAAACAATCTTAAACTGAATCCCCAATATGTGTTTTATAAAATACTTATCTGGGCCAGGAGTTTGGCCTACTGGTTAAAGTGCTTGCCTAGCATGCATGAAGACCCGGGTTCGATTCCTCGGTACCACATACATAGAAAAAAGCCAGAAGTGGTGCTCAGGCTCAAGTGGTAGAGCTCTAGCCTTGAGAAAGTCCAAGGACAGTGCTCAGGCCCTGAGCTCAAGCCCAGGACTGGCAAAAATAAAATACTTATCCATTAAATTTATTAGTCTTTTGCAGACTGTAAGACATATAAACAAAAGTCTACTTATGGCTTTTATGTTTAAATAGGTCCCCCCCTCAGGGTTTTTAGTCCTCTGTCCCTCCAGACCCACAGGAGGGATAGGGAGAACACGCCCAGCCAGGAGGAGCCGAGAAAAGAGAGGGCCCATTGAGCGACCGCACCCAGCCTTCCCTTGCCGGAGGGCGATTAGACGCCTCGGGGAGACAGGTTAGGGCAGGAACTCCCTTATTCAGGAAGTCCCTCCAGCTAATATCGGGTGCCCGAGCCTATCAGCACAAAGGTGGGCAGGCCAGGGAGGTCCTCGGGTTTACTCTCACTATAGGTCTCAGCAGAGAGTGATAAAGCAATAACACATTTGTAACCAATGGTAATCAAGTCTTGTGCCTTGCCTCTTGTGCCTTGCCTTGTCTCTTGCCCCTTGCCTCTTGCATGTTGCCTTGACTCTCAGGAGAAAGTGATTCACAATACCAACGATATAGCTCAAAGTTAGACATGGTGTTCATACATGACAGCTCATTTCTTTGTGTGGTTTATCCTACTCAGTGATGTAGATTCATGGGCCAGCCTGACCCTGCACTCGGCTCTTTTGGGGGGAGGGGGTGTGGCGGGGGGGGGGCATGTCATGGGGCTTGAACTCTGCCCTGGGCGCTGTCCCGAGTTCTTCACAGGCCCACTTCTCGTTTTATAGTGATAAACTGGAGACAAGAGTCTCTCAGCTTTGAATTGCCTGGGTTGGCTTTAAACCGAAGATCCGATGATCTCAGCCTCCTGAGTAGCCAGGATTATAGGCATGAGCCACCATGCCCAGCTTGTCCTTGGGCTCTACCACTTGAGCCACAGCACCAATTCTGGCTTTTTCTATGTTTATGGTACCAAGGAATCAGACCCAGGTCTTCCTACATGCTAGGAAAGCACTCTACCACTAGGCTAAACTACTAGCCAATTAGATCTTTGTTGTTAGGTTACCCACAGTGCCACTTCCAGTTTTCTGGTGGTTAAATGGAAGTAAGAGTCTCACAGACTTTGGGCCAGGAGTGTGGCCAAATGGTAAAGTGCTCTCGTCTAGCATGCATGAAGTCCTGGATTTGATTTCCTGGTACTACATACATGGAAAAAGCCAGACGTGGTACTGTGGCTCAAGTGGCAGAGTGCTAGCCTTTAGCAAAAAGTGTACAAGGACAATGCTCAGGCCCTTGAGTTCAAGCCCTAGGACTGGCAAAAAAAAAAAGAAAGAAAAAAGAAAAGGAAAGAAAAGTGTCTCTCACAGACTTTAGTGCCTAGGCTGGCTTTGAACCACAATCCTCAGAGCTCAGCCTCCTGAGTAGCTAGGATTACAGGCATGAACCACCATGCCCAGCAAATTAGATTTTTGTTTTGTTTACGTAATCAATAATTATTTCTTACCATCAAGTAGGTTTGCTGTTATTATACTCAGAGCAGCTAAATTGTAAAAACAGCTTTCTTACCTCATTGAAATGTTCAGTAAGAAATTCAGCAACAAATGTGATATCTTTCTGAGTCATCTATTAACAAAAAGGGGCAAAAAGACAACAAATCAAGATAAAATGTAAGCTTCCCAATAACCAACCTGAACAGACAGTTTGGGGCTGGGTGCAGGTGAGTGAGCTGCAGGGAGCAAGAGGGAGCCTGGCTGTTCCTGCTGGGCTAGCCCTGCAGCGAGAGTCCATAGCTCTTGCCACATCCTGACAGAAAGAAACCGATGATTTCCACAGGCTTCAACTTAGCAACAATGTTTAAGTACTTACATTTCAAGGAAAAATAAAAACGCATTTAAGACTTAAGATCATTAAGATAAAGAGTACACGGATGCTTCGTTATATGGATTATAAAACCTCATTCAAACATAAAAACTATTAATTTAGATATCCATAACAGCATTCTGCAAAATATTCAAATTTCTTTAGATAAAAAGACAGTCTAATATCTTGTTATCTAACTGTGTAAGAGTACCAAAAACACAGGCAAGCTGAGCTCAAGCAGGACAATACGTTATGAAATTATACAGGTGTCCCTTGGAATCTGAGAGATTGGTTCTGAGACCCTCGCAGATACCACATTCTCCTGTACAGTTTAAATCCCCTTTACACCTAATACAATGTAAATAGCTGTTACCGTGTTGTGTAAGGAATAGTGACAGGAAAAACAACTACATATGTTCAGAACAGATGCATTATTTTCAGAACATTTTCCGTTCGTGGCTGGTTGAATCTATGGAGGTGGAACCCGGTGACACGCAGAGCTGGCCATACGTACTTCTGTGCATACCTTATTCAGCTCAGGAAGCACATGGTCTTCTGTCATTCTCAACATGGCTGGAAATGCAAAGTTAAAAACTATCTTTAAAGGAAATTAGAAATACAATTTTTCTAACAGACATATCTCAAAGATCAAATGTATATTACCAAACTAAATCTTCCAGTTGAATAGTTTTTCACTAAAAAAAACAAAACAACAAACAAACAACCCATTTCTTTGAACAATTAAAGGGTAAAGAATGATGGGGGCAGGAGTTTGGCCTAGTATGCACAAAGACCCCGGTTTGATTCCTCAGTACCACATACGTAGAAAAAGGCAGAAGTGGTGCTGTAGCTCAAGTAGTAGAATGCTATCCTTGATAAAGCCCAAAGACAGTGCTCAGGTCCTGAGTTCAAGCTCCAGGACTGGCAAAAATACAAAACAAAACAACAACAACAAAAGAACTCCTGCTCCCGATTCCAATTATTAATCATACAGTTGAAAACAAAACAAACAACCCAACCAACTACGAATTCCAAGTAACCTCAGATCACATTCAGTTTTTAAACAAACTATAGTACAGTGACAAGCATGAAGTCTGCTTTTGTAATTTCAGAACCAAAGATGTGGACTTATTTTAGAGGTATCAGAACATCAGAGGCAATTTATCTTGCATTTCACTCTAAATTTTAACAAATATGAGAGATACAACTAAATGTTGGATATACTGAAGGGAAAAGTCTGCTACTTCATTTGAAAATTATTATGTCACAAAAACAGCTGTATAAATAGGCCTACAAAAAAAAGTATGCACTTCAGAGTGACCATTAAACCACCTTATGTGAAATCAACAGGTATTTGTTAATTAAACTGCCTACCTAACAGCAAAGATGTAGGGGTGCTACAAAGAAAGTACTAAAGTAGTCTATGCCCTGCTTAGCAAGAGCACAATTGCCCATGAAAATTTGAGAGCAAAAAAAAAAAAAAAAAAGAAAAGAAAATGTAACAGCAGGGCCAGTAGTTTGGCCTAGTGGTAGAGTGCTTGCCTAGCATACACAAAGACCCGGGTTCAATTTCTCAGTACCACATACATAGAAAAAAAAAAAAAAAACCAACAACCTGGAAGTGGTGCCATGGTTCAAGTGGTAGAGATATAACCTTGAGAAAGACCAAGAACAGTGCTCAGGCCCTGAGGTCAAGCCCCAGGACTGGCAAAAAAAAAAAAAAAGGAAAAGAAAAGAAAATGTAACGGCAATATTCCAGTTCTGTACTATCACTGACCAGCTGTGACTCCTTGGAACTTCAAAGAGGCCAGCCTGATTACACAACTGAACATGTGATTTTAGATGATTTCAATCAATTCAACAGCCACATGGCTAGTGGTTACCTCCATGGACCACACAGATCCAGAACCTGAAGTCTTAACACCAGAGCCCAGTACACAGCAAGGGCTCACACACTCCACTTTAATCTTAGAAAAATAGCTGTCCCTCCTTATATTGTGGTTCACTTATTGTGGCTTCACTGTACTGCAGGTTAAAAAAAAAAAAAAAAAAAAGCAAAAACATATAGCGATCCCTCACCTATCAAGGAGTTACGTTCCAGAGCAGTAAGTGAACTGCAGAATTGTGAGGGATAACTAAGGAATGCTACTTTGTGGGGTTCTCTGGAAAATGACTCCCATGAGAGATGAGGGATCATTGTACAAGTGAGTGAAAGGGACACAGATGTGACAAATTAGCTTCCATACATCTACAGGGGAAGCGTGGGGTAGGGTGAAGAAATTTGCTGCAGATGGACAACAGCTGAAGCTGGGTAAGAGACAGAAACAAGGTGGCGTACTATACTGTATTCAAGTTTTTAACAGAATTATTCAAATCTAGGATGTAGTTCCACAATTTTCAAAAATGTTAAAACAACGTTAATGTTAACTTACCCACATAAAGCCACCGAAAAAATGCTTTGAAGTTTTTCATACTACTGTCTATAACTCTAAAAAGATAAACAGAAATCAGAAGGAAAAAAAAGATCATGATATGTGGTTCACACAGTATTATTCAACTGTCATGGAATAAGATAAACCTTTCTTATCAGGACTTAGGCCCTTACAAGAACAGATTTTACAAATCAAACATTTTTAAATTCCTAAAATTAAAGCAAACAAAAACAAAACACATCCCGATTCTTTCAAAAAGTAAAGCAAATAACTATGTGGTTATAACTGCCTTTCCAAAAACTGAGTATTTCCCAGCATTCTGTGAAGTATGAAATCTTTTTCTAATTTCACAAGTAAGCTAGGAAAAAAATTTCCAACATTTTTTGTTAAAAAAATTTACTTACATTAGTCAATAAGAAAAACATTGACTCCAATAGGAAGTTACTACTATAAATTTGTATTGTCATGGTGTCTGATACTACTGGATATCATTTCATGAAGCTGATTTTCCAATCAACAAGGGCTCAAAAATTGAATTCCTGGGGCTGGGAGTTTGGCCTAATGATAAAGTGCTTCCCTAGCATGCTTGAAGACCAGGATTTGATTCCTCGGTACCACATACATAGAAAAAAGCCATTAAGTCATGCTGTGGCTCAAGTGGAAGAGCTCTAGCCTTGAGAAAACACAAGTACAGTGCTCAAGCCCTGAGCCCAAGCCCACAACTGGCACGCACGCACGCACGCGCACACACACACACACACACACACACACACACAGCTGGAAGCGGTGCTATGGCACAAGTGGAAGAGCTCTAACCTTGAGGAAAGTCCAAGGACAGTGCTCAGGCCCTGAGTACAGACACAGAACTAGCAAAAAAAAAAAAAAAAAAAAAAGGAACTGCCCTGGACTTGTAAGAAATGACAAAAATAAACAAATAAATAAATACCTTCATTTTGATGTCTTACTGAATACAGAAATGAGTTCAATATTACAATCTCTTTAAGTTTACATCTACGTGATAATTACAGTATACAAATAATAACTGTACTGATATTCCTTGAGGTCCTAGGACCTGAACCAAGGACCTGTGCATGGTAGGCACCAGTGTGCCAGTGAGCTATATTCTCAGCAGTGCTAGTACTTTTTATAAGTTTCATAATACCATTGAAAGGTGGGTATCACTCACACTAGTAGAAAATCAAAGTCTGCAGCAACCCTATGTTGCCAAGCAGGGTGACTAAAATTCTCTCGAAGCACCAGTGAAAAACAAAGTTTCTCTGTGTTCTCCCTAACTAACACCCTCACCTCTACCTAGGAAACCAGGCCACACCCAAGCCTTTCCACACAGCTCCTGTTACTCCATCTGTAACTCTTCATATTAACATTTTTCTTTTTTTTTTTTTTGGCCAGTCCTGGGCTTGAGCTCAGGGCCTGAGCACTGTCCTTGGACTTTCTCAAGGCTACAGCTCTACCACTTGAGCCTCAGCACCACTTCTGGCTTTTATCTATGTATGTGGTACTGAGGAATCGAACCGGGTCTTCGTGCATGCTATGCAAAGCACTCTACCACTAGGCCAAACTCCCGGCCCCATACTAACATTTTTCTACTTGAGAGGATCAAGAAGTTAAGCACTTTCTACTCATAGTGAACAGTAATCACAGAACACTTAGTATTTCATATTTGCTCTCAGCAAATGTGATAAATCCTGCAAATATTCCAAAACACAGGAAAACAATGTTATTTCTTCTCTCCCTTTGTCTTCTAGCAAATGCTGGAGCTTTCACTTTCTAGATCCCCGTTAAAATGACAGTGAACAGGAGGAAGCATATGTATTGTCCACTTAGAAAAATAGACAGTACACTTAGAAAAATACAGTACATATTAAAACCAGTGTCAGCAATGCTGAATACACTGGTAGGCGACAAAGCTCCCTAGCACAGACAGCGCCAAGAAGAGGCAGTATCAGGAATGACAACAACCTGAGACACTCAGTGCTGGTTGTCCACACCTCTCCCTAGCTACTCAGGAGGCTGGAATCTGAGGACTGCAGTTCAAAGACAACCTGGACAGGAAAATCCAGGAGATTCATTAACTCCAATTAAGCACCAAAACACCAAAAATGAAGCAAATGGTAAAGCACTAGCCCTGAGAAAAAAAGCTCAGGCCCCAAGTTCAAAAGAACTAAACACATGTGCTGACTATAAAACAAAACAAAATGAAACAAAAACATGAGCTCCTGAACTGTATCTTACCGTATGGGACAACTAGCCAAACTTTAATAGATGTAGAGATTAAAAACTAAGTCAAAGTTAAATTTGTTAGACTTGAAACTCTTATATGATTATATAAGGAAATAAACTTAGAATCCTTTTGCCATAGCATCTCAAGCACTAGAATTCAAGTATGTGTGTGAGGTTCTTACTTAATTTCAAAAGTGAATATTCAGCCAGATACCAGTGGCTCACACCTGTAATCCTAGCTACTCAGGAAGCTAAGATCTGAAGATCACAGTTCAAAGCCACTGGGACACTAAAGTCCATGAGACTATTATCACTCTTATCTCCAATTAACCACCAGAAAACCATAAGTGGCTCTGTGGCTCATGGGTAGAGTGCTAGCCTTGAGCTAAAGACCAGGGACAATGACCAGGCCCAGAATTCAAGCCTCATGACCAACAAAAGAAAAAAAAAGTGAATATTCATAATCAGCGATTCTAGGGTAACCCATTACTTACTGAAGAAGTTCATTTGCCTTGAGTATAAAAGAACCCACCGCAGAAATCGCATCTAAAGGAAAATAAATAAATAAATAAATAAACAAACAAACAAACAGTACTGGTTAAATAAGTAAACTATGTTTAGCATATTCCACTGAGAAATCACTACCTTCAATTCCTACAGCATCTAGTCCAAGAGGTTTGTATTTTTGCTTCCATGAAGCCATTCCTTTCAGTTCACTCAAATGATACAGTAAAGACTCAGAACCACTAGCAAAACAGAAAAAATAGTGTCATTACTTTGTCAAGGTGGTGGGCAATCACTACCTTTCCTGAACAGTTTGAAGTTTTCAGAAATAAAATATGAAGGTAACTTTGTCTTTCTGTATCAAAAAGAATTACATCTCTAAACTTTTTGAAAAACAAGCAAAAGCATCCAGTTATCACCTACTGAGAGGAACATACATGACCACAAGATTAAATTATGTTTCAGTCTTGGCACTATTTGCGGGGAGGGAAAGTGCTAGGGACAAAGCCAGGGCCTTGCACATGCTAGCAAGTGCTCGACCACTAAGCTACCTCTTAGCCCCAATCTTGGTACTTTAAAGATACTCTAAAGATAGCCAGTAGGCCATTTTGTGCATCTATATTTATCCAACATTAAACAAATAGTTTTTAAGATCCGACTGTCAGGCACTGGGCTAGATGTTAGGGAAATAATGGTGACAAGAATCGGGTCCTCGTGACCATGGAACTTACAGTGTAAGGGGGCGGGGGAGACAGGTCACAACTACACAATCACACAGTGTATCTTCCTGATGACCATAAATGCCATGAGGGAAATGCATAGGGCAAGGGTCTAAGTAGAATTTGAGTTAATATGGAGACTGGCAAAAGCTGCTCAGAGGAAGTAAACTGAGCTGAGAGCTGAAGATACAAGAGTAGACCAGGTGTTCAGGAAGCAAAAAGGAGCTCCCCCCACCAAATCCCTGGGTGCGAGATGTCAAACGTGGAAAAGTCAAGTGTGGAAAAGTCCAAGACCTCTTCTAAAAACAAAAGGCAGCGCGGAGAGGCAAGTATAGTAAGGGTTATGAAACATGTTGATTCTAAGATCAAAGAGAGGGCACTGGGAGCTTCCGTAAGAGTCAGTCCAGTGGATTTATTGAGGAATATACATTGTGCAGGGCTAGAATATAGCTCACCAGTACAGTGCTTGCCCAGCATATGTAAGGCCCTGGTTTTGACCCAGAACAATGCAAGAAAAGTAGAGAAGAGTAGAAAGAATAGACATTTGAGGGACAAAATATAGAAAGACCAGTGCAGAAGGCATGACATAATGGACTTTATCCAAACTTAAACCGAATATTCAGCATCCACTTATAAAATGGTCACCCAAGCTTCTATGATAGAAACAGCACGAGATCTGAAGAAGACTAAAAGGAATTCTGGCTCTGCCACATACTAGCATTGGGCCAGCCAATATTTTTTTTTTTTTTTTTTTTTTGCCAGTCCTGGGCTTGGGCTCAGGGCTTGAGCACTGTCCTTGGACTTTCTTAAGGCTAGAGCTCTACCACTTGAGCCTCAGCACCACTTCTGGCTTTTTGCTATGTATGTGGAGTACTGAGGAATTGAACCCGGGTCTTCGTGCATGCTAGGCAAGCAACTCTACCACTAGGCCAAACTCCCAGCCCCTGGGCCAGCCAATATTATAACTAATTCAGTTTCATCCTGGTATAATGAGACTCAGAACAAAATTCTAGGATGTTGAATAAAAATTATGCTTTACAAGATATTCAATTTTCATTGTGGAAAAAAAAGGGAATATACACCCTATTTCAAAATATACTTTACAGTCAGTTTAGTGAGGGAAAAAATCCAGATAGGAGACTAGTCTGGTGAAAAGATAGTGGAAAATTATTTCATGAAGCAGAATTAATTTTTACACTTGGGTGTGCCAAGATTCCCCTTCAAACGCCAATGCAAAAATTTCAGCTAGACAAGATTCCAGAAGAAAATGCCAGACAATGAAGGTAGGTTTACAGAAAAACCAAAGCCATGCCCGCCACCTTCATACCTCTGCAAATGACTTATAACCAATTTCTGTATACTGGAATATGATGACTCTATAGATTGGCCAAGCTTTTTTAACCCCTAATTAAAAGAAGAAAATACATTAGCATTCAACTAGGAGAACATATATCACTCTAAAAGAAAAAATTTAAGACTGCATTCATAGCTACTTGAATACACAAATATTTTTAACAGCACCTTTACTGTGAGCTGGTTCATCAAAAGGGTCTGAAGTTCAGCACTACAATGAAAAAGGATGTTTTAGTCATTTCTCCATCCAAAATCCGTATCTGCTTAACAGCTTAGGTTTCAAGGAAAAAACAAGATTCTGGAACAAACTACAAATAGCCTAACAAAAATACAACTTTCTTTTTGTACACAAAAAAAGGACAAAAACAGGAAATAAGACACCCCATGCACTCTTAGGTGCA